>NC_091939.1:4316314-4996314 GCF_041260155.1 Ptychodera flava
CACCGAAGCCAAGCTACGTCGGGCGTGGTTAGTACTTGGATGGGTGACCGCCTGGGAATACCACGTGTTGTAGGCTTGCTCCTTTTTATTTTTTTGCTACCCAATATTAGTTTTAAAGTTGCCGTGTTTGTTGTGACAAAACTATTTTATTTTGACTCCGCCACAACTTTGGCCAGCGTTGCATAATTACAAATGATAGGCCCATTGCTTTTCTCTGCGCTTTCACCAGCATGCTAAAATTATTCTTCAATGGAGGATGCTAGAGGGCAGTATGCAGAAATCAAAGCTCAAATTGGTCCAAAAAGAGAAAGTTTATCGCCTACGACCATACCACGTAGAATGTGCCGGTTCTCGTCTGATCACCGAAGCCAAGCTACGTCGGGCGTGGTTAGTACTTGGATGGGTGACCGCCTGGGAATACCACGTGTTGTAGGCTTGCTCCTTTTTATTTTTTTGCTACCCAATATTAGTTTTAAAGTTGCCGTGTTTGTTGTGACAAAACTATTTTATTTTGACTCCGCCACAACTTTGGCCAGCGTTGCATAATTACAAATGATAGGCCCATTGCTTTTCTCTGCGCTTTCACCAGCATGCTAAAATTATTCTTCAATGGAGGATGCTAGAGGGCAGTATGCAGAAATCAAAGCTCAAATTGGTCCAAAAAGAGAAAGTTTATCGCCTACGACCATACCACGTAGAATGTGCCGGTTCTCGTCTGATCACCGAAGCCAAGCTACGTCGGCGTGGTTAGTACTTGGATGGGTGACCGCCTGGGAATACCACGTGTTGTAGGCTTGCTCCTTTTTATTTTTTTGCTACCCAATATTAGTTTTAAAGTTGCCGTGTTTGTTGTGACAAAACTATTTTATTTTGACTCCGCCACAACTTTGGCCAGCGTTGCATAATTACAAATGATAGGCCCATTGCTTTTCTCTGCGCTTTCACCAGCATGCTAAAATTATTCTTCAATGGAGGATGCTAGAGGGCAGTATGCAGAAATCAAAGCTCAAATTGGTCCAAAAAGAGAAAGTTTATCGCCTACGACCATACCACGTAGAATGTGCCGGTTCTCGTCTGATCACCGAAGCCAAGCTACGTCGGGCGTGGTTAGTACTTGGATGGGTGACCGCCTGGGAATACCACGTGTTGTAGGCTTGCTCCTTTTTATTTTTTTGCTACCCAATATAGTTTTAAAGTTGCCGTGTTTGTTGTGACAAAATATTTTATTTTGACTCCGCCACAACTTTGGCCAGCGTTGCATAATTACAAATGATAGGCCCATTGCTTTTCTCTGCGCTTTCACCAGCATGCTAAAATTATTCTTCAATGGAGGATGCTAGAGGGCAGTATGCAGAAATCAAAGCTCAAATTGGTCCAAAAAGAGAAAGTTTATCGCCTACGACCATACCACGTAGAATGTGCCGGTTCTCGTCTGATCACCGAAGCCAAGCTACGTCGGGCGTGGTTAGTACTTGGATGGGTGACCGCCTGGGAATACCACGTGTTGTAGGCTTGCTCCTTTTTATTTTTTTGCTACCCAATATTAGTTTTAAAGTTGCCCGTGTTTGTTGTGACAAAACTATTTTATTTTGACTCCGCCACAACTTTGGCCAGCGTTGCATAATTACAAATGATAGGCCCATTGCTTTTCTCTGCGCTTTCACCAGCATGCTAAAATTATTCTTCAATGGAGGATGCCAGAGGGCAGTATGCAGAAATCAAAGCTCAAATTGGTCCAAAAAGAGAAAGTTTATCGCCTACGACCATACCACGTAGAATGTGCCGGTTCTCGTCTGATCACCGAAGCCAAGCTACGTCGGGCGTGGTTAGTACTTGGATGGGTGACCGCCTGGGAATACCACGTGTTGTAGGCTTGCTCCTTTTTATTTTTTTGCTACCCAATATCAGTTTTAAAGTTGCCGTGTTTGTTGTGACAAAATATTTTATTTTGACTCCGCCACAACTTTGGCCAGCGTTGCATAATTACAAATGATAGGCCCATTGCTTTTCTCTGCGCTTTCACCAGCATGCTAAAATTATTCTTCAATGGAGGATGCCAGAGGGCAGTATGCAGAAATCAAAGCTCAAATTGGTCCAAAAAGAGAAAGTTTATCGCCTACGACCATACCACGTAGAATGTGCCGGTTCTCGTCTGATCACCGAAGCCAAGCTACGTCGGGCGTGGTTAGTACTTGGATGGGTGACCGCCTGGGAATACCACGTGTTGTAGGCTTGCTCCTTTTTATTTTTTGCTACCCAATATTAGTTTTAAAGTTGCCGTGTTTGTTGTGACAAAACTATTTTATTTTGACTCCGCCACAACTTTGGCCAGCGTTGCATAATTACAAATGATAGGCCCATTGCTTTTCTCTGCGCTTTCACCAGCATGCTAAAATTATTCTTCAATGGAGGATGCCAGAGGGCAGTATGCAGAAATCAAAGCTCAAATTGGTCCAAAAAGAGAAAGTTTATCGCCTACGACCATACCACGTAGAATGTGCCGGTTCTCGTCTGATCACCGAAGCCAAGCTACGTCGGGCGTGGTTAGTACTTGGATGGGTGACCGCCTGGGAATACCACGTGTTGTAGGCTTCCTCCTTTTTATTTTTTTGCTACCCAATATAGTTTTAAAGTTGCCGTGTTTGTTGTGACAAAATATTTATTTTGACTCCGCCACAACTTTGGCCAGCGTTGCATAATTACAAATGATAGGCCCATTGCTTTTCTCTGCGCTTTCACCAGCATGCTAAAATTATTCTTCAATGGAGGATGCTAGAGGGCAGTATGCAGAAATCAAAGCTCAAATTGTCCAAAAAGAGAAAGTTTATCGCCTACGACCATACCACGTAGAATGTGCCGGTTCTCGTCTGATCACCGAAGCCAAGCTACGTCGGGCGTGGTTAGTACTTGGATGGGTGACCGCCTGGGAATACCACGTGTTGTAGGCTTGCTCCTTTTTATTTTTTTGCTACCCAATATTAGTTTTAAAGTTGCCGTGTTTGTTGTGACAAAACTATTTTATTTTGACTCCGCCACAACTTTGGCCAGCGTTGCATAATTACAAATGATAGGCCCATTGCTTTTCTCTGCGCTTTCACCAGCATGCTAAAATTATTCTTCAATGGAGGATGCTAGAGGGCAGTATGCAGAAATCAAAGCTCAAATTGGTCCAAAAAGAGAAAGTTTATCGCCTACGACCATACCACGTAGAATGTGCCGGTTCTCGTCTGATCACCGAAGCCAAGCTACGTCGGGCGTGGTTAGTACTTGGATGGGTGACCGCCTGGGAATACCACGTGTTGTAGGCTTCCTCCTTTTTATTTTTTTGCTACCCAATATCAGTTTTAAAGTTGCCCTGTTTGTTGTGACAAAAATATTTTATTTTGACTCCGCCACAACTTTGGCCAGCGTTGCATAATTACAAATGATAGGCCCATTGCTTTTCTCTGCGCTTTCACCAGCATGCTAAAATTATTCTTCAATGGAGGATGCTAGAGGGCAGTATGCAGAAATCAAAGCTCAAATTGGTCCAAAAAGAGAAAGTTTATCGCCTACGACCATACCACGTAGAATGTGCCGGTTCTCGTCTGATCACCGAAGCCAAGCTACGTCGGGCGTGGTTAGTACTTGGATGGGTGACCGCCTGGGAATACCACGTGTTGTAGGCTTGCTCCTTTTTATTTTTTTGCTACCCAATATTAGTTTTAAAGTTGCCGTGTTTGTTGTGACAAAACTATTTTATTTTGACTCCGCCACAACTTTGGCCAGCGTTGCATAATTACAAATGATAGGCCCATTGCTTTTCTCTGCGCTTTCACCAGCATGCTAAAATTATTCTTCAATGGAGGATGCTAGAGGGCAGTATGCAGAAATCAAAGCTCAAATTGGTCCAAAAGAGAAAGTTTATCGCCTACGACCATACCACGTAGAATGTGCCGGTTCTCGTCTGATCACCGAAGCCAAGCTACGTCGGGCGTGGTTAGTACTTGGATGGGTGACCGCCTGGGAATACCACGTGTTGTAGGCTTCCTCCTTTTTATTTTTTGCTACCCAATATTAGTTTTAAAGTTGCCGTGTTTGTTGTGACAAAATATTTTATTTTGACTCCGCCACAACTTTGGCCAGCGTTGCATAATTACAAATGAAGGCCCATTGCTTTTCTCTGCGCTTTCACCAGCATGCTAAAATATTCTTCAATGGAGGATGCTAGAGGGCAGTATGCAGAAATCAAAGCTCAAATTGGTCAAAAAGAGAAAGTTTATCGCCTACGACCATACCACGTAGAATGTGCCGGTTCTCGTCTGATCACCGAAGCCAAGCTACGTCGGGCGTGGTTAGTACTTGGATGAGGTGACCGCCTGGGAATACCACGTGTTGTAGGCTTGCTCCTTTTTATTTTTTTGCTACCCAATATTAGTTTTAAAGTTGCCGTGTTTGTTGTGACAAAAATATTTTATTTTGACTCCGCCACAACTTTGGCCAGCGTTGCATAATTACAAATGATAGGCCCATTGCTTTTCTCTGCGCTTTCACCAGCATGCTAAAATTATTCTTCAATGGAGGATGCTAGAGGGCAGTATGCAGAAATCAAAGCTCAAATTGGTCCAAAAAGAGAAAGTTTATCGCCTACGACCATACCACGTAGAATGTGCCGGTTCTCGTCTGATCACCGAAGCCAAGCTACGTCGGGCGTGGTTAGTACTTGGATGGGTGACCGCCTGGGAATACCACGTGTTGTAGGCTTCCTCCTTTTTATTTTTTTGCTACCCAATATTAGTTTTAAAGTTGCCTGTTTGTTGTGACAAAATATTTTATTTTGACTCCGCCACAACTTTGGCCAGCGTTGCATAATTACAAATGATAGGCCCATTGCTTTTCTCTGCGCTTTCACCAGCATGCTAAAATTATTCTTCAATGGAGGATGCCAGAGGGCAGTATGCAGAAATCAAAGCTCAAATTGGTCCAAAAGAGAAAGTTTATCGCCTACGACCATACCACGTAGAATGTGCCGGTTCTCGTCTGATCACCGAAGCCAAGCTACGTCGGGCGTGGTTAGTACTTGGATGGGTGACCGCCTGGGAATACCACGTGTTGTAGGCTTGCTCCTTTTTATTTTTTTGCTACCCAATATTAGTTTTAAAGTTGCCGTGTTTGTTGTGACAAAACTATTTTATTTTGACTCCGCCACAACTTTGGCCAGCGTTGCATAATTACAAATGATAGGCCCATTGCTTTTCTCTGCGCTTTCACCAGCATGCTAAAATTATTCTTCAATGGAGGATGCAGAGGGCAGTATGCAGAAATCAAAGCTCAAATTGGTCCAAAAAGAGAAAGTTTATCGCCTACGACCATACCACGTAGAATGTGCCGGTTCTCGTCTGATCACCGAAGCCAAGCTACGTCGGGCGTGGTTAGTACTTGGATGGGTGACCGCCTGGGAATACCACGTGTTGTAGGCTTGCTCCTTTTTATTTTTTTGCTACCCAATATCAGTTTTAAAGTTGCCTGTTTGTTGTGACAAAAATATTTTATTTTGACTCCGCCACAACTTTGGCCAGCGTTGCATAATTACAAATGATAGGCCCATTGCTTTTCTCTGCGCTTTCACCAGCATGCTAAAATTATTCTTCAATGGAGGATGCTAGAGGGCAGTATGCAGAAATCAAAGCTCAAATTGGTCCAAAAGAGAAAGTTTATCGCCTACGACCATACCACGTAGAATGTGCCGGTTCTCGTCTGATCACCGAAGCCAAGCTACGTCGGGCGTGGTTAGTACTTGGATGGGTGACCGCCTGGGAATACCACGTGTTGTAGGCTTGCTCCTTTTTATTTTTTTGCTACCCAATATTAGTTTTAAAGTTGCCGTGTTTGTTGTGACAAAACTATTTTATTTTGACTCCGCCACAACTTTGGCCAGCGTTGCATAATTACAAATGATAGGCCCATTGCTTTTCTCTGCGCTTTCACCAGCATGCTAAAATTATTCTTCAATGGAGGATGCTAGAGGGCAGTATGCAGAAATCAAAGCTCAAATTGGTCCAAAAAGAGAAGTTTATCGCCTACGACCATACCACGTAGAATGTGCCGGTTCTCGTCTGATCACCGAAGCCAAGCTACGT
The DNA here is from genome assembly GCF_041260155.1 of Ptychodera flava. NCBI lineage: Eukaryota > Metazoa > Hemichordata > Enteropneusta > Ptychoderidae > Ptychodera > Ptychodera flava. The sequence continues at coordinate 4,322,434 of NC_091939.1, forward strand.
CGGGCGTGGTTAGTACTTGGATGGGTGACCGCCTGGGAATACCACGTGTTGTAGGCTTGCTCCTTTTTATTTTTTTGCTACCCAATATTAGTTTTAAAGTTGCCGTGTTTGTTGTGACAAAACTATTTTATTTTGACTCCGCCACAACTTTGGCCAGCGTTGCATAATTACAAATGATAGGCCCATTGCTTTTCTCTGCGCTTCACCAGCATGCTAAAATTATTCTTCAATGGAGGATGCCAGAGGGCAGTATGCAGAAATCAAAGCTCAAATTGGTCCAAAAAGAGAAAGTTTATCGCCTACGACCATACCACGTAGAATGTGCCGGTTCTCGTCTGATCACCGAAGCCAAGCTACGTCGGGCGTGGTTAGTACTTGGATGGGTGACCGCCTGGGAATACCACGTGTTGTAGGCTTGCTCCTTTTTATTTTTTGCTACCCAATATTAGTTTTAAAGTTGCCGTGTTTGTTGTGACAAAATATTTTATTTTGACTCCGCCACAACTTTGGCCAGCGTTGCATAATTACAAATGATAGGCCCATTGCTTTTCTCTGCGCTTTCACCAGCATGCTAAAATTATTCTTCAATGGAGGATGCAGAGGGCAGTATGCAGAAATCAAAGCTCAAATTGGTCCAAAAAGAGAAAGTTTATCGCCTACGACCATACCACGTAGAATGTGCCGGTTCTCGTCTGATCACCGAAGCCAAGCTACGTCGGGCGTGGTTAGTACTTGGATGGGTGACCGCCTGGGAATACCACGTGTTGTAGGCTTCCTCCTTTTTATTTTTTTGCTACCCAATATTAGTTTTAAAGTTGCCGTGTTTGTTGTGACAAAACTATTTTATTTTGACTCCGCCACAACTTTGGCCAGCGTTGCATAATTACAAATGATAGGCCCATTGCTTTTCTCTGCGCTTTCACCAGCATGCTAAAATTATTCTTCAATGGAGGATGCTAGAGGGCAGTATGCAGAAATCAAAGCTCAAATTGGTCCAAAAAGAGAAAGTTTATCGCCTACGACCATACCACGTAGAATGTGCCGGTTCTCGTCTGATCACCGAAGCCAAGCTACGTCGGGCGTGGTTAGTACTTGGATGGGTGACCGCCTGGGAATACCACGTGTTGTAGGCTTGCTCCTTTTTATTTTTTGCTACCCAATATTAGTTTTAAAGTTGCCGTGTTTGTTGTGACAAAACTATTTTATTTTGACTCCGCCACAACTTTGGCCAGCGTTGCATAATTACAAATGATAGGCCATTGCTTTTCTCTGCGCTTTCACCAGCATGCTAAAATTATTCTTCAATGGAGGATGCCAGAGGGCAGTATGCAGAAATCAAAGCTCAAATTGTCCAAAAGAGAAAGTTTATCGCCTACGACCATACCACGTAGAATGTGCCGGTTCTCGTCTGATCACCGAAGCCAAGCTACGTCGGGCGTGGTTAGTACTTGGATGGGTGACCGCCTGGGAATACCACGTGTTGTAGGCTTCCTCCTTTTTATTTTTTTGCTACCCAATATTAGTTTTAAAGTTGCCGTGTTTGTTGTGACAAAACTATTTTATTTTGACTCCGCCACAACTTTGGCCAGCGTTGCATAATTACAAATGATAGGCCCATTGCTTTTCTCTGCGCTTTCACCAGCATGCTAAAATTATTCTTCAATGGAGGATGCTAGAGGGCAGTATGCAGAAATCAAAGCTCAAATGGTCCAAAAGAGAAAGTTTATCGCCTACGACCATACCACGTAGAATGTGCCGGTTCTCGTCTGATCACCGAAGCCAAGCTACGTCGGGCGTGGTTAGTACTTGGATGGGTGACCGCCTGGGAATACCACGTGTTGTAGGCTTGCTCCTTTTTTTTTTTGCTACCCAATATTAGTTTTAAAGTTGCCGTGTTTGTTGTGACAAAAATATTTTATTTTGACTCCGCCACAACTTTGGCCAGCGTTGCATAATTACAAATGATAGGCCCATTGCTTTTCTCTGCGCTTTCACCAGCATGCTAAAATTATTCTTCAATGGAGGATGCCAGAGGGCAGTATGCAGAAATCAAAGCTCAAATTGGTCCAAAAAGAGAAAGTTTATCGCCTACGACCATACCACGTAGAATGTGCCGGTTCTCGTCTGATCACCGAAGCCAAGCTACGTCGGGCGTGGTTAGTACTTGGATGGGTGACCGCCTGGGAATACCACGTGTTGTAGGCTTGCTCCTTTTTATTTTTTTGCTACCCAATATTAGTTTTAAAGTTGCCGTGTTTGTTGTGACAAAACTATTTTATTTTGACTCCGCCACAACTTTGGCCAGCGTTGCATAATTACAAATGATAGGCCCATTGCTTTTCTCTGCGCTTTCACCAGCATGCTAAAATTATTCTTCAATGGAGGATGCCAGAGGGCAGTATGCAGAAATCAAAGCTCAAATTGGTCCAAAAAGAGAAAGTTTATCGCCTACGACCATACCACGTAGAATGTGCCGGTTCTCGTCTGATCACCGAAGCCAAGCTACGTCGGGCGTGGTTAGTACTTGGATGGTGACCGCCTGGGAATACCACGTGTTGTAGGCTTGCTCCTTTTTATTTTTTTGCTACCCAATATTAGTTTTAAAGTTGCCGTGTTTGTTGTGACAAAAATATTTTATTTGACTCCGCCACAACTTTGGCCAGCGTTGCATAATTACAAATGATAGGCCCATTGCTTTTCTCTGCGCTTTCACCAGCATGCTAAAATTATTCTTCAATGGAGGATGCTAGAGGGCAGTATGCAGAAATCAAAGCTCAAATTGGTCCAAAAAGAGAAAGTTTATCGCCTACGACCATACCACGTAGAATGTGCCGGTTCTCGTCTGATCACCGAAGCCAAGCTACGTCGGGCGTGGTTAGTACTTGGATGGGTGACCGCCTGGGAATACCACGTGTTGTAGGCTTGCTCCTTTTTATTTTTTTGCTACCCAATATCAGTTTTAAAGTTGCCCTGTTTGTTGTGACAAAAATATTTTATTTTGACTCCGCCACAACTTTGGCCAGCGTTGCATAATTACAAATGATAGGCCCATTGCTTTTCTCTGCGCTTTCACCAGCATGCTAAAATTATTCTTCAATGGAGGATGCCAGAGGGCAGTATGCAGAAATCAAAGCTCAAATTGGTCCAAAAAGAGAAAGTTTATCGCCTACGACCATACCACGTAGAATGTGCCGGTTCTCGTCTGATCACCGAAGCCAAGCTACGTCGGGCGTGGTTAGTACTTGGATGGGTGACCGCCTGGGAATACCACGTGTTGTAGGCTTGCTCCTTTTTATTTTTTTGCTACCCAATATTAGTTTTAAAGTTGCCCTGTTTGTTGTGACAAAAATATTTTATTTTGACTCCGCCACAACTTTGGCCAGCGTTGCATAATTACAAATGATAGGCCCATTGCTTTTCTCTGCGCTTTCACCAGCATGCTAAAATTATTCTTCAATGGAGGATGCAGAGGGCAGTATGCAGAAATCAAAGCTCAAATTGGTCCAAAAAGAGAAAGTTTATCGCCTACGACCATACCACGTAGAATGTGCCGGTTCTCGTCTGATCACCGAAGCCAAGCTACGTCGGGCGTGGTTAGTACTTGGATGGGTGACCGCCTGGGAATACCACGTGTTGTAGGCTTGCTCCTTTTTATTTTTTTGCTACCCAATATTAGTTTTAAAGTTGCCGTGTTTGTTGTGACAAAACTATTTTATTTTGACTCCGCCACAACTTTGGCCAGCGTTGCATAATTACAAATGATAGGCCCATTGCTTTTCTCTGCGCTTTCACCAGCATGCTAAAATTATTCTTCAATGGAGGATGCTAGAGGGCAGTATGCAGAAATCAAAGCTCAAATTGGTCCAAAAGAGAAAGTTTATCGCCTACGACCATACCACGTAGAATGTGCCGGTTTCTGTCTGATCACCGAAGCCAAGCTACGTCGGGCGTGGTTAGTACTTGGATGGGTGACCGCCTGGGAATACCACGTGTTGTAGGCTTGCTCCTTTTTATTTTTTGCTACCCAATATCAGTTTTAAAGTTGCCCGTGTTTGTTGTGACAAAAATATTTTATTTTGACTCCGCCACAACTTTGGCCAGCGTTGCATAATTACAAATGATAGGCCCATTGCTTTTCTCTGCGCTTTCACCAGCATGCTAAAATTATTCTTCAATGGAGGATGCTAGAGGGCAGTATGCAGAAATCAAAGCTCAAATTGGTCCAAAAAGAGAAAGTTTATCGCCTACGACCATACCACGTAGAATGTGCCGGTTCTCGTCTGATCACCGAAGCCAAGCTACGTCGGGCGTGGTTAGTACTTGGATGGGTGACCGCCTGGGAATACCACGTGTTGTAGGCTTGCTCCTTTTATTTTTTTGCTACCCAATATCAGTTTTAAAGTTGCCTGTTTGTTGTGACAAAAATATTTTATTTTGACTCCGCCACAACTTTGGCCAGCGTTGCATAATTACAAATGATAGGCCCATTGCTTTTCTCTGCGCTTTCACCAGCATGCTAAAATTATTCTTCAATGGAGGATGCTAGAGGGCAGTATGCAGAAATCAAAGCTCAAATTGGTCCAAAAAGAGAAAGTTTATCGCCTACGACCATACCACGTAGAATGTGCCGGTTCTCGTCTGATCACCGAAGCCAAGCTACGTCGGGCGTGGTTAGTACTTGGATGGGTGACCGCCTGGGAATACCACGTGTTGTAGGCTTCCTCCTTTTTATTTTTTTGCTACCCAATATTAGTTTTAAAGTTGCCTGTTTGTTGTGACAAAATATTTTATTTTGACTCCGCCACAACTTTGGCCAGCGTTGCATAATTACAAATGATAGGCCCATTGCTTTTCTCTGCGCTTTCACCAGCATGCTAAAATTATCTTCAATGGAGGATGCTAGAGGGCAGTATGCAGAAATCAAAGCTCAAATTGGTCCAAAAAGAGAAAGTTTATCGCCTACGACCATACCACGTAGAATGTGCCGGTTCTCGTCTGATCACGAAGCCAAGCTACGTCGGGCGTGGTTAGTACTTGGATGGGTGACCGCCTGGGAATACCACGTGTTGTAGGCTTGCTCCTTTTTATTTTTTTGCTACCCAATATTAGTTTTAAAGTTGCCGTGTTTGTTGTGACAAAACTATTTTATTTTGACTCCGCCACAACTTTGGCCAGCGTTGCATAATTACAAATGATAGGCCCATTGCTTTTCTCTGCGCTTTCACCAGCATGCTAAAATTATTCTTCAATGGAGGATGCTAGAGGGCAGTATGCAGAAATCAAAGCTCAAATTGGTCCAAAAAGAGAAAGTTTATCGCCTACGACCATACCACGTAGAATGTGCCGGTTCTCGTCTGATCACCGAAGCCAAGCTACGTCGGGCGTGGTTAGTACTTGGATGGGTGACCGCCTGGGAATACCACGTGTTGTAGGCTTGCTCCTTTTTTATTTTTTGCTACCCAATATCAGTTTTAAAGTTGCCGTGTTTGTTGTGACAAAAATATTTTATTTTGACTCCGCCACAACTTTGGCCAGCGTTGCATAATTACAATGATAGGCCCATTGCTTTTCTCTGCGCTTTCACCAGCATGCTAAAATTATTCTTCAATGGAGGATGCTAGAGGGCAGTATGCAGAAATCAAAGCTCAAATTGGTCCAAAAAGAGAAAGTTTATCGCCTACGACCATACCACGTAGAATGTGCCGGTTCTCGTCTGATCACCGAAGCCAAGCTACGTCGGGCGTGGTTAGTACTTGGATGGGTGACCGCCTGGGAATACCACGTGTTGTAGGCTTGCTCCTTTTTATTTTTTTGCTACCCAATATTAGTTTTAAAGTTGCCGTGTTTGTTGTGACAAAACTATTTTATTTTGACTCCGCCACAACTTTGGCCAGCGTTGCATAATTACAAATGATAGGCCCATTGCTTTTCTCTGCGCTTTCACCAGCATGCTAAAATTATTCTTCAATGGAGGATGCCAGAGGGCAGTATGCAGAAATCAAAGCTCAAATTGGTCCAAAAAGAGAAAGTTTATCGCCTACGACCATACCACGTAGAATGTGCCGGTTCTCGTCTGATCACCGAAGCCAAGCTACGTCGGGCGTGGTTAGTACTTGGATGGGTGACCGCCTGGGAATACCACGTGTTGTAGGCTTGCTCCTTTTTATTTTTTTGCTACCCAATATTAGTTTTAAAGTTGCCGTGTTTGTTGTGACAAAACTATTTTATTTTGACTCCGCCACAACTTTGGCCAGCGTTGCATAATTACAAATGATAGGCCCATTGCTTTTCTCTGCGCTTTCACCAGCATGCTAAAATTATTCTTCAATGGAGGATGCTAGAGGGCAGTATGCAGAAATCAAAGCTCAAATTGGTCCAAAAGAGAAAGTTTATCGCCTACGACCATACCACGTAGAATGTGCCGGTTCTCGTCTGATCACCGAAGCCAAGCTACGTCGGGCGTGGTTAGTACTTGGATGGGTGACCGCCTGGGAATACCACGTGTTGTAGGCTTGCTCCTTTTTATTTTTTTGCTACCCAATATTAGTTTTAAAGTTGCCGTGTTTGTTGTGACAAAATATTTTATTTTGACTCCGCCACAACTTTGGCCAGCGTTGCATAATTACAAATGATAGGCCCATTGCTTTTCTCTGCGCTTTCACCAGCATGCTAAAATTATTCTTCAATGGAGGATGCTAGAGGGCAGTATGCAGAAATCAAAGCTCAAATTGGTCCAAAAAGAGAAAGTTTATCGCCTACGACCATACCACGTAGAATGTGCCGGTTCTCGTCTGATCACCGAAGCCAAGCTACGTCGGGCGTGGTTAGTACTTGGATGGGTGACCGCCTGGGAATACCACGTGTTGTAGGCTTGCTCCTTTTTATTTTTTGCTACCCAATATTAGTTTTAAAGTTGCCGTGTTTGTTGTGACAAAATATTTTATTTTGACTCCGCCACAACTTTGGCCAGCGTTGCATAATTACAAATGATAGGCCCATTGCTTTTCTCTGCGCTTTCACCAGCATGCTAAAATTATTCTTCAATGGAGGATGCCAGAGGGCAGTATGCAGAAATCAAAGCTCAAATTGGTCCAAAAAGAGAAAGTTTATCGCCTACGACCATACCACGTAGAATGTGCCGGTTCTCGTCTGATCACCGAAGCCAAGCTACGTCGGGCGTGGTTAGTACTTGGATGGGTGACCGCCTGGGAATACCACGTGTTGTAGGCTTGCTCCTTTTTATTTTTTTGCTACCCAATATTAGTTTTAAAGTTGCCGTGTTTGTTGTGACGAAACTATTTTATTTTGACTCCGCCACAACTTTGGCCAGCGTTGCATAATTACAAATGATAGGCCCATTGCTTTTCTCTGCGCTTTCACCAGCATGCTAAAATTATTCTTCAATGGAGGATGCTAGAGGGCAGTATGCAGAAATCAAAGCTCAAATTGGTCCAAAAAGAGAAAGTTTATCGCCTACGACCATACCACGTAGAATGTGCCGGTTCTCGTCTGATCACCGAAGCCAAGCTACGTCGGGCGTGGTTAGTACTTGGATGGGTGACCGCCTGGGAATACCACGTGTTGTAGGCTTGCCTCCTTTTTATTTTTTTGCTACCCAATATTAGTTTTAAAGTTGCCGTGTTTGTTGTGACAAAACTATTTTATTTTGACTCCGCCACAACTTTGGCCAGCGTTGCATAATTACAAATGATAGGCCCATTGCTTTTCTCTGCGCTTTCACCAGCATGCTAAAATTATTCTTCAATGGAGGATGCCAGAGGGCAGTATGCAGAAATCAAAGCTCAAATTGGTCCAAAAAGAGAAAGTTTATCGCCTACGACCATACCACGTAGAATGTGCCGGTTCTCGTCTGATCACCGAAGCCAAGCTACGTCGGGCGTGGTTAGTACTTGGATGGGTGACCGCCTGGGAATACCACGTGTTGTAGGCTTGCTCCTTTTTATTTTTTGCTACCCAATATAGTTTTAAAGTTGCCGTGTTTGTTGTGACAAAACTATTTTATTTTGACTCCGCCACAACTTTGGCCAGCGTTGCATAATTACAAATGATAGGCCCATTGCTTTTCTCTGCGCTTTCACCAGCATGCTAAAATTATTCTTCAATGGAGGATGCCAGAGGGCAGTATGCAGAAATCAAAGCTCAAATTGGTCCAAAAAGAGAAAGTTTATCGCCTACGACCATACCACGTAGAATGTGCCGGTTCTCGTCTGATCACCGAAGCCAAGCTACGTCGGGCGTGGTTAGTACTTGGATGGTTGACCGCCTGGGAATACCACGTGTTGTAGGCTTGCTCCTTTTTATTTTTTTGCTACCCAATATTAGTTTTAAAGTTGCCGTGTTTGTTGTGACAAAACTATTTTATTTTGACTCCGCCACAACTTTGGCCAGCGTTGCATAATTACAAATGATAGGCCCATTGCTTTTCTCTGCGCTTTCACCAGCATGCTAAAATTATTCTTCAATGGAGGATGCCAGAGGGCAGTATGCAGAAATCAAAGCTCAAATTGGTCCAAAAAGAGAAAGTTTATCGCCTACGACCATACCACGTAGAATGTGCCGGTTCTCGTCTGATCACCGAAGCCAAGCTACGTCGGGCGTGGTTAGTACTTGGATGGGTGACCGCCTGGGAATACCACGTGTTGTAGGCTTCCTCCTTTTTATTTTTTTGCTACCCAATATCAGTTTTAAAGTTGCCGTGTTTGTTGTGACAAAACTATTTTATTTTGACTCCGCCACAACTTTGGCCAGCGTTGCATAATTACAAATGATAGGCCCATTGCTTTTCTCTGCGCTTTCACCAGCATGCTAAAATTATTCTTCAATGGAGGATGCTAGAGGGCAGTATGCAGAAATCAAAGCTCAAATTGGTCCAAAAAGAGAAAGTTTATCGCCTACGACCATACCACGTAGAATGTGCCGGTTCTCGTCTGATCACCGAAGCCAAGCTACGTCGGGCGTGGTTAGTACTTGGATGGGTGACCGCCTGGGAATACCACGTGTTGTAGGCTTGCTCCTTTTTATTTTTTTGCTACCCAATATTAGTTTTAAAGTTGCCGTGTTTGTTGTGACAAAACTATTTTATTTTGACTCCGCCACAACTTTGGCCAGCGTTGCATAATTACAAATGATAGACCCATTGCTTTTCTCTGCGCTTTCACCAGCATGCTAAAATTATTCTTCAATGGAGGATGCCAGAGGGCAGTATGCAGAAATCAAAGCTCAAATTGGTCCAAAAAGAGAAAGTTTATCGCCTACGACCATACCACGTAGAATGTGCCGGTTCTCGTCTGATCACCGAAGCCAAGCTACGTCGGGCGTGGTTAGTACTTGGATGGGTGACCGCCTGGGAATACCACGTGTTGTAGGCTTGCTCCTTTTTATTTTTTTGCTACCCAATATTAGTTTTAAAGTTGCCGTGTTTGTTGTGACAAAAATATTTTATTTTGACTCCGCCACAACTTTGGCCAGCGTTGCATAATTACAAATGATAGGCCCATTGCTTTTCTCTGCGCTTTCACCAGCATGCTAAAATTATTCTTCAATGGAGGATGCCAGAGGGCAGTATGCAGAAATCAAAGCTCAAATTGGTCCAAAAAGAGAAAGTTTATCGCCTACGACCATACCACGTAGAATGTGCCGGTTCTCGTCTGATCACCGAAGCCAAGCTACGTCGGGCGTGGTTAGTACTTGGATGGGTGACCGCCTGGGAATACCACGTGTTGTAGGCTTCCTCCTTTTATTTTTTTGCTACCCAATATCAGTTTTAAAGTTGCCCTGTTTGTTGTGACGAAAATATTTTATTTTGACTCCGCCACAACTTTGGCCAGCGTTGCATAATTACAAATGATAGGCCCATTGCTTTTCTCTGCGCTTTCACCAGCATGCTAAAATTATTCTTCAATGGAGGATGCCAGAGGGCAGTATGCAGAAATCAAAGCTCAAATTGGTCCAAAAAGAGAAAGTTTATCGCCTACGACCATACCACGTAGAATGTGCCGGTTCTCGTCTGATCACCGAAGCCAAGCTACGTCGGGCGTGGTTAGTACTTGGATGGGTGACCGCCTGGGAATACCACGTGTTGTAGGCTTCCTCCTTTTTATTTTTTTGCTACCCAATATTAGTTTTAAAGTTGCCGTGTTTGTTGTGACAAAACTATTTTATTTTGACTCCGCCACAACTTTGGCCAGCGTTGCATAATTACAAATGATAGGCCCATTGCTTTTCTCTGCGCTTTCACCAGCATGCTAAAATTATTCTTCAATGGAGGATGCCAGAGGGCAGTATGCAGAAATCAAAGCTCAAATTGGTCCAAAAAGAGAAAGTTTATCGCCTACGACCATACCACGTAGAATGTGCCGGTTCTCGTCTGATCACCGAAGCCAAGCTACGTCGGGCGTGGTTAGTACTTGGATGGGTGACCGCCTGGGAATACCACGTGTTGTAGGCTTGCTCCTTTTTATTTTTTTGCTACCCAATATTAGTTTTAAAGTTGCCGTGTTTGTTGTGACAAAACTATTTTATTTTGACTCCGCCACAACTTTGGCCAGCGTTGCATAATTACAAATGATAGGCCCATTGCTTTTCTCTGCGCTTTCACCAGCATGCTAAAATTATTCTTCAATGGAGGATGCCAGAGGGCAGTATGCAGAAATCAAAGCTCAAATTGGTCCAAAAGAGAAAGTTTATCGCCTACGACCATACCACGTAGAATGTGCCGGTTCTCGTCTGATCACCGAAGCCAAGCTACGTCGGGCGTGGTTAGTACTTGGATGGGTGACCGCCTGGGAATACCACGTGTTGTAGGCTTGCTCCTTTTTATTTTTTTGCTACCCAATATTAGTTTTAAAGTTGCCGTGTTTGTTGTGACAAAACTATTTTATTTTGACTCCGCCACAACTTTGGCCAGCGTTGCATAATTACAAATGATAGGCCCATTGCTTTTCTCTGCGCTTTCACCAGCATGCTAAAATTATTCTTCAATGGAGGATGCTAGAGGGCAGTATGCAGAAATCAAAGCTCAAATTGGTCCAAAAAGAGAAAGTTTATCGCCTACGACCATACCACGTAGAATGTGCCGGTTCTCGTCTGATCACCGAAGCCAAGCTACGTCGGGCGTGGTTAGTACTTGGATGGGTGACCGCCTGGGAATACCACGTGTTGTAGGCTTGCTCCTTTTTATTTTTTTGCTACCCAATATTAGTTTTAAAGTTGCCGTGTTTGTTGTGACAAAACTATTTTATTTTGACTCCGCCACAACTTTGGCCAGCGTTGCATAATTACAAATGATAGGCCCATTGCTTTTCTCTGCGCTTTCACCAGCATGCTAAAATTATTCTTCAATGGAGGATGCTAGAGGGCAGTATGCAGAAATCAAAGCTCAAATTGGTCCAAAAAGAGAAAGTTTATCGCCTACGACCATACCACGTAGAATGTGCCGGTTCTCGTCTGATCACCGAAGCCAAGCTACGTCGGGCGTGGTTAGTACTTGGATGGGTGACCGCCTGGGAATACCACGTGTTGTAGGCTTCCTCCTTTTTATTTTTTTGCTACCCAATATTAGTTTTAAAGTTGCCGTGTTTGTTGTGACAAAATATTTTATTTTGACTCCGCCACAACTTTGGCCAGCGTTGCATAATTACAAATGATAGGCCCATTGCTTTTCTCTGCGCTTTCACCAGCATGCTAAAATTATTCTTCAATGGAGGATGCTAGAGGGCAGTATGCAGAAATCAAAGCTCAAATTGGTCCAAAAGAGAAAGTTTATCGCCTACGACCATACCACGTAGAATGTGCCGGTTCTCGTCTGATCACCGAAGCCAAGCTACGTCGGGCGTGGTTAGTACTTGGATGGGTGACCGCCTGGGAATACCACGTGTTGTAGGCTTCCTCCTTTTTATTTTTTTGCTACCCAATATTAGTTTTAAAGTTGCCCGTGTTTGTTGTGACAAAATATTTTATTTTGACTCCGCCACAACTTTGGCCAGCGTTGCATAATTACAAATGATAGGCCCATTGCTTTTCTCTGCGCTTTCACCAGCATGCTAAAATTATTCTTCAATGGAGGATGCTAGAGGGCAGTATGCAGAAATCAAAGCTCAAATTGGTCCAAAAAGAGAAAGTTTATCGCCTACGACCATACCACGTAGAATGTGCCGGTTCTCGTCTGATCACCGAAGCCAAGCTACGTCGGGCGTGGTTAGTACTTGGATGGGTGACCGCCTGGGAATACCACGTGTTGTAGGCTTGCTCCTTTTTATTTTTTGCTACCCAATATTAGTTTTAAAGTTGCCGTGTTTGTTGTGACAAAACTATTTTATTTTGACTCCGCCACAACTTTGGCCAGCGTTGCATAATTACAAATGATAGGCCCATTGCTTTTCTCTGCGCTTTCACCAGCATGCTAAAATTATTCTTCAATGGAGGATGCTAGAGGGCAGTATGCAGAAATCAAAGCTCAAATTGGTCCAAAAAGAGAAAGTTTATCGCCTACGACCATACCACGTAGAATGTGCCGGTTCTCGTCTGATCACCGAAGCCAAGCTACGTCGGCGTGGTTAGTACTGGATGGTGCGTGGTTTAGTACTTGGTGGGTGACCGCCTGGGAATACCACGTGTTGTAGGCTTGCTCCTTTTATTTTTTTGCTACCCATATTAGTTTTAAAGTTGCCGTGTTTGTTGTGACAAAACTATTTTATTTTGACTCCGCCACAACTTTGGCCAGCGTTGCATAATTACAAATGATAGGCCCATTGCTTTTCTCTGCGCTTTCACCAGCATGCTAAAATTATTCTTCAATGGAGGATGCTAGAGGGCAGTATGCAGAAATCAAAGCTCAAATTGGTCCAAAAAGAGAAAGTTTATCGCCTACGACCATACCACGTAGAATGTGCCGGTTCTCGTCTGATCACCGAAGCCAAGCTACGTCGGGCGTGGTTAGTACTTGGATGGGTGACCGCCTGGGAATACCACGTGTTGTAGGCTTGCTCCTTTTTATTTTTTTGCTACCCAATATCAGTTTTAAAGTTGCCCTGTTTGTTGTGACAAAAATATTTTATTTTGACTCCGCCACAACTTTGGCCAGCGTTGCATAATTACAAATGATAGGCCCATTGCTTTTCTCTGCGCTTTCACCAGCATGCTAAAATTATTCTTCAATGGAGGATGCTAGAGGCAGTATGCAGAAATCAAAGCTCAAATTGGTCCAAAAAGAGAAAGTTTATCGCCTACGACCATACCACGTAGAATGTGCCGGTTCTCGTCTGATCACCGAAGCCAAGCTACGTCGGGCGTGGTTAGTACTTGGATGGGTGACCGCCTGGGAATACCACGTGTTGTAGGCTTGCTCCTTTTTATTTTTTTGCTACCCAATATTAGTTTTAAAGTTGCCGTGTTTGTTGTGACAAAACTATTTTATTTTGACTCCGCCACAACTTTGGCCAGCGTTGCATAATTACAAATGATAGGCCCATTGCTTTTCTCTGCGCTTTCACCAGCATGCTAAAATTATTCTTCAATGGAGGATGCTAGAGGGCAGTATGCAGAAATCAAAGCTCAAATGGTCCAAAAAGAGAAAGTTTATCGCCTACGACCATACCACGTAGAATGTGCCGTTCTCGTCTGATCACCGAAGCCAAGCTACGTCGGGCGTGGTTAGTACTTGGATGGGTGACCGCCTGGGAATACCACGTGTTGTAGGCTTGCTCCTTTTTATTTTTTTGCTACCCAATATCAGTTTTAAAGTTGCCGTGTTTGTTGTGACAAAACTATTTTATTTTGACTCCGCCACAACTTTGGCCAGCGTTGCATAATTACAAATGATAGGCCCATTGCTTTTCTCTGCGCTTTCACCAGCATGCTAAATTATTCTTCAATGGAGGATGCTAGAGGGCAGTATGCAGAAATCAAAGCTCAAATTGGTCCAAAAAGAGAAAGTTTATCGCCTACGACCATACCACGTAGAATGTGCCGGTTCTCGTCTGATCACCGAAGCCAAGCTACGTCGGGCGTGGTTAGTACTTGGATGGGTGACCGCCTGGGAATACCACGTGTTGTAGGCTTCCTCCTTTTATTTTTTGCTACCCAATATAGTTTTAAAGTTGCCGTGTTTGTTGTGACAAAACTATTTTATTTTGACTCCGCCACAACTTTGGCCAGCGTTGCATAATTACAAATGATAGGCCCATTGCTTTTCTCTGCGCTTTCACCAGCATGCTAAAATTATTCTTCAATGGAGGATGCTAGAGGGCAGTATGCAGAAATCAAAGCTCAAATTGGTCCAAAAAGAGAAAGTTTATCGCCTACGACCATACACGTAGAATGTGCCGGTTCTCGTCTGATCACCGAAGCCAAGCTACGTCGGGCGTGGTTAGTACTTGGATGGGTGACCGCCTGGGAATACCACGTGTTGTAGGCTTGCTCCTTTTTATTTTTTTGCTACCCAATATTAGTTTTAAAGTTGCCGTGTTTGTTGTGACAAAACTATTTTATTTTGACTCCGCCACAACTTTGGCCAGCGTTGCATAATTACAAATGATAGGCCCATTGCTTTTCTCTGCGCTTTCACCAGCATGCTAAAATTATTCTTCAATGGAGGATGCTAGAGGGCAGTATGCAGAAATCAAAGCTCAAATTGGTCCAAAAAGAGAAAGTTTATCGCCTACGACCATACCACGTAGAATGTGCCGGTTCTCGTCTGATCACCGAAGCCAAGCTACGTCGGGCGTGGTTAGTACTTGGATGGGTGACCGCCTGGGAATACCACGTGTTGTAGGCTTCCTCCTTTTTATTTTTTGCTACCCAATATCAGTTTAAAGTTGCCGTGTTTGTTGTGACAAAACTATTTTATTTTGACTCCGCCACAACTTTGGCCAGCGTTGCATAATTACAAATGATAGGCCCATTGCTTTTCTCTGCGCTTTCACCAGCATGCTAAAATTATTCTTCAATGGAGGATGCTAGAGGGCAGTATGCAGAAATCAAAGCTCAAATTGGTCCAAAAAGAAAGTTTATCGCCTACGACCATACCACGTAGAATGTGCCGGTTCTCGTCTGATCACCGAAGCCAAGCTACGTCGGGCGTGGTTAGTACTTGGATGGGTGACCGCCTGGGAATACCACGTGTTGTAGGCTTCGCTCCTTTTTATTTTTTTGCTACCCAATATTAGTTTTAAAGTTGCCTGTTTGTTGTGACAAAACTGTTTTTTGTGACAAAACTATTTTATTTTGACTCCGCCACAACTTTGGCCAGCGTTGCATAATTACAAATGATAGGCCCATTGCTTTTCTCTGCGCTTTCACCAGCATGCTAAAATTATTCTTCAATGGAGGATGCTAGAGGGCAGTATGCAGAAATCAAAGCTCAAATTGGTCCAAAAAGAGAAAGTTTATCGCCTACGACCATACCACGTAGAATGTGCCGGTTCTCGTCTGATCACCGAAGCCAAGCTACGTCGGGCGTGGTTAGTACTTGGATGGGTGACCGCCTGGGAATACCACGTGTTGTAGGCTTGCTCCTTTTTATTTTTTTGCTACCCAATATTAGTTTTAAAGTTGCCGTGTTTGTTGTGACAAAAATATTTTATTTTGACTCCGCCACAACTTTGGCCAGCGTTGCATAATTACAAATGATAGGCCCATTGCTTTTCTCTGCGCTTTCACCAGCATGCTAAAATTATTCTTCAATGGAGGATGCTAGAGGGCAGTATGCAGAAATCAAAGCTCAAATTGGTCCAAAAAGAGAAAGTTTATCGCCTACGACCATACCACGTAGAATGTGCCGGTTCTCGTCTGATCACCGAAGCCAAGCTACGTCGGGCGTGGTTAGTACTTGGATGGGTGACCGCCTGGGAATACCACGTGTTGTAGGCTTCTCCTTTTATTTTTTTGCTACCCAATATTAGTTTTAAAGTTGCCTGTTTGTTGTGACAAAACTATTTTATTTTGACTCCGCCACAACTTTGGCCAGCGTTGCATAATTACAAATGATAGGCCCATTGCTTTTCTCTGCGCTTTCACCAGCATGCTAAAATTATTCTTCAATGGAGGATGCCAGAGGGCAGTATGCAGAAATCAAAGCTCAAATTGGTCCAAAAAGAGAAAGTTTATCGCCTACGACCATACCACGTAGAATGTGCCGGTTCTCGTCTGATCACCGAAGCCAAGCTACGTCGGGCGTGGTTAGTACTTGGATGGGTGACCGCCTGGGAATACCACGTGTTGTAGGCTTCCTCCTTTTTATTTTTTTGCTACCCAATATTAGTTTTAAAGTTGCCGTGTTTGTTGTGACAAAACTATTTTATTTTGACTCCGCCACAACTTTGGCCAGCGTTGCATAATTACAAATGATAGGCCCATTGCTTTTCTCTGCGCTTTCACCAGCATGCTAAAATTATTCTTCAATGGAGGATGCCAGAGGGCAGTATGCAGAAATCAAAGCTCAAATTGGTCCAAAAGAGAAAGTTTATCGCCTACGACCATACCACGTAGAATGTGCCGGTTCTCGTCTGATCACCGAAGCCAAGCTACGTCGGGCGTGGTTAGTACTTGGATGGGTGACCGCCTGGGAATACCACGTGTTGTAGGCTTGCTCCTTTTTATTTTTTGCTACCCAATATTAGTTTTAAAGTTGCCGTGTTTGTTGTGACAAAACTATTTTATTTTGACTCCGCCACAACTTTGGCCAGCGTTGCATAATTACAAATGATAGGCCCATTGCTTTTCTCTGCGCTTTCACCAGCATGCTAAAATTATTCTTCAATGGAGGATGCCAGAGGGCAGTATGCAGAAATCAAAGCTCAAATTGGTCCAAAAAGAGAAAGTTTATCGCCTACGACCATACCACGTAGAATGTGCCGGTTCTCGTCTGATCACCGAAGCCAAGCTACGTCGGGCGTGGTTAGTACTTGGATGGGTGACCGCCTGGGAATACCACGTGTTGTAGGCTTGCTCCTTTTTATTTTTTTGCTACCCAATATTAGTTTTAAAGTTGCCGTGTTTGTTGTGACAAAACTATTTTATTTTGACTCCGCCACAACTTTGGCCAGCGTTGCATAATTACAAATGATAGGCCCATTGCTTTTCTCTGCGCTTTCACCAGCATGCTAAAATTATTCTTCAATGGAGGATGCTAGAGGGCAGTATGCAGAAATCAAAGCTCAAATTGGTCCAAAAAGAGAAAGTTTATCGCCTACGACCATACCACGTAGAATGTGCCGGTTCTCGTCTGATCACCGAAGCCAAGCTACGTCGGGCGTGGTTAGTACTTGGATGGGTGACCGCCTGGGAATACCACGTGTTTGTAGGCTTGCTCCTTTTTATTTTTTTGCTACCCAATATTAGTTTTAAAGTTGCCGTGTTTGTTGTGACAAAACTATTTTATTTTGACTCCGCCACAACTTTGGCCAGCGTTGCATAATTACAAATGATAGGCCCATTGCTTTTCTCTGCGCTTTCACCAGCATGCTAAAATTATTCTTCAATGGAGGATGCTAGAGGGCAGTATGCAGAAATCAAAGCTCAAATTGGTCCAAAAAGAGAAAGTTTATCGCCTACGACCATACCACGTAGAATGTGCCGGTTCTCGTCTGATCACCGAAGCCAAGCTACGTCGGGCGTGGTTAGTACTTGGATGGGTGACCGCCTGGGAATACCACGTGTTGTAGGCTTGCTCCTTTTTATTTTTTTGCTACCCAATATTAGTTTTAAAGTTGCCGTGTTTGTTGTGACAAAACTATTTTATTTTGACTCCGCCACAACTTGGCCAGCGTTGCATAATTACAAATGATAGGCCCATTGCTTTTCTCTGCGCTTTCACCAGCATGCTAAAATTATTCTTCAATGGAGGATGCCAGAGGGCAGTATGCAGAAATCAAAGCTCAAATTGGTCCAAAAAGAGAAAGTTTATCGCCTACGACCATACCACGTAGAATGTGCCGGTTCTCGTCTGATCACCGAAGCCAAGCTACGTCGGGCGTGGTTAGTACTTGGATGGGTGACCGCCTGGGAATACCACGTGTTGTAGGCTTCTCCTTTTTATTTTTTTGCTACCCAATATCAGTTTTAAAGTTGCCGTGTTTGTTGTGACAAAACTATTTTATTTTGACTCCGCCACAACTTTGGCCAGCGTTGCATAATTACAAATGATAGGCCCATTGCTTTTCTCTGCGCTTTCACCAGCATGCTAAAATTATTCTTCAATGGAGGATGCCAGAGGGCAGTATGCAGAAATCAAAGCTCAAATTGGTCCAAAAAGAGAAAGTTTATCGCCTACGACCATACCACGTAGAATGTGCCGGTTCTCGTCTGATCACCGAAGCCAAGCTACGTCGGGCGTGGTTAGTACTTGGATGGGTGACCGCCTGGGAATACCACGTGTTGTAGGCTTGCTCCTTTTTATTTTTTTGCTACCCAATATTAGTTTTAAAGTTGCCGTGTTTGTTGTGACAAAACTATTTTATTTTGACTCCGCCACAACTTTGGCCAGCGTTGCATAATTACAAATGATAGGCCCATTGCTTTTCTCTGCGCTTTCACCAGCATGCTAAAATTATTCTTCAATGGAGGATGCCAGAGGGCAGTATGCAGAAATCAAAGCTCAAATTGGTCCAAAAAGAGAAAGTTTATCGCCTACGACCATACCACGTAGAATGTGCCGGTTCTCGTCTGATCACCGAAGCCAAGCTACGTCGGGCGTGGTTAGTACTTGGATGGGTGACCGCCTGGGAATACCACGTGTTGTAGGCTTGCTCCCTTTTATTTTTTTGCTACCCAATATTAGTTTTAAAGTTGCCCTGTTTGTTGTGACAAAATATTTTATTTTGACTCCGCCACAACTTTGGCCAGCGTTGCATAATTACAAATGATAGGCCCATTGCTTTTCTCGCGCTTTCACCAGCATGCTAAAATTATTCTTCAATGGAGGATGCTAGAGGGCAGTATGCAGAAATCAAAGCTCAAATTGGTCCAAAAGAGAAAGTTTATCGCCTACGACCATACCACGTAGAATGTGCCGGTTCTCGTCTGATCACCGAAGCCAAGCTACGTCGGGCGTGGTTAGTACTTGGATGGGTGACCGCCTGGGAATACCACGTGTTGTAGGCTTGCTCCTTTTTATTTTTTTGCTACCCAATATTAGTTTTAAAGTTGCCGTGTTTGTTGTGACAAAACTATTTTATTTTGACTCCGCCACAACTTTGGCCAGCGTTGCATAATTACAAATGATAGGCCCATTGCTTTTCTCTGCGCTTTCACCAGCATGCTAAAATTATTCTTCAATGGAGGATGCTAGAGGCAGTATGCAGAAATCAAAGCTCAAATTGGTCCAAAAAGAGAAAGTTTATCGCCTACGACCATACCACGTAGAATGTGCCGGTTCTCGTCTGATCACCGAAGCCAAGCTACGTCGGGCGTGGTTAGTACTTGGATGGGTGACCGCCTGGGAATACCACGTGTTGTAGGCTTCCTCCTTTTTATTTTTTGCTACCCAATATCAGTTTTAAAGTTGCCCTGTTTGTTGTGACAAAAATATTTTATTTTGACTCCGCCACAACTTTGGCCAGCGTTGCATAATTACAAATGATAGGCCCATTGCTTTTCTCTGCGCTTTCACCAGCATGCTAAAATTATTCTTCAATGGAGGATGCTAGAGGGCAGTATGCAGAAATCAAAGCTCAAATTGGTCCAAAAAGAGAAAGTTTATCGCCTACGACCATACCACGTAGAATGTGCCGGTTCTCGTCTGATCACCGAAGCCAAGCTACGTCGGGCGTGGTTAGTACTTGGATGGGTGACCGCCTGGAATACCACGTGTTGTAGGCTTGCTCCTTTTTATTTTTTGCTACCCAATATCAGTTTTAAAGTTGCCGTGTTTGTTGTGACAAAATATTTTATTTTGACTCCGCCACAACTTTGGCCAGCGTTGCATAATTACAAATGATAGGCCCATTGCTTTTCTCTGCGCTTTCACCAGCATGCTAAAATTATTCTTCAATGGAGGATGCTAGAGGGCAGTATGCAGAAATCAAAGCTCAAATTGGTCCAAAAAGAGAAAGTTTATCGCCTACGACCATACCACGTAGAATGTGCCGGTTCTCGTCTGATCACCGAAGCCAAGCTACGTCGGGCGTGGTTAGTACTTGGATGGGTGACCGCCTGGGAATACCACGTGTTGTAGGCTTGCTCCTTTTTATTTTTTTGCTACCCAATATCAGTTTTAAAGTTGCCGTGTTTGTTGTGACAAAATATTTTATTTTGACTCCGCCACAACTTTGGCCAGCGTTGCATAATTACAAATGATAGGCCCATTGCTTTTCTCTGCGCTTTCACCAGCATGCTAAAATTATTCTTCAATGGAGGATGCTAGAGGGCAGTATGCAGAAATCAAAGCTCAAATTGGTCCAAAAAGAGAAAGTTTATCGCCTACGACCATACCACGTAGAATGTGCCGGTTCTCGTCTGATCACCGAAGCCAAGCTACGTCGGGCGTGGTTAGTACTTGGATGGGTGACCGCCTGGGAATACCACGTGTTGTAGGCTTGCTCCTTTTTATTTTTTTGCTACCCAATATTAGTTTTAAAGTTGCCGTGTTTGTTGTGACAAAACTATTTTATTTTGACTCCGCCACAACTTTGGCCAGCGTTGCATAATTACAAATGATAGGCCCATTGCTTTTCTCTGCGCTTTCACCAGCATGCTAAAATTATTCTTCAATGGAGGATGCCAGAGGGCAGTATGCAGAAATCAAAGCTCAAATTGGTCCAAAAAGAGAAAGTTTATCGCCTACGACCATACCACGTAGAATGTGCCGGTTCTCGTCTGATCACCGAAGCCAAGCTACGTCGGGCGTGGTTAGTACTTGGATGGGTGACCGCCTGGGAATACCACGTGTTGTAGGCTTGCTCCTTTTTTTTTTTTGCTACCCAATATTAGTTTTAAAGTTGCCGTGTTTGTTGTGACAAAACTATTTTATTTGACTCCGCCACAACTTTGGCCAGCGTTGCATAATTACAAATGATAGGCCCATTGCTTTTCTCTGCGCTTTCACCAGCATGCTAAAATTATTCTTCAATGGAGGATGCCAGAGGGCAGTATGCAGAAATCAAAGCTCAAATTGGTCCAAAAGAGAAAGTTTATCGCCTACGACCATACCACGTAGAATGTGCCGGTTCTCGTCTGATCACCGAAGCCAAGCTACGTCGGGCGTGGTTAGTACTTGGATGGGTGACCGCCTGGGAATACCACGTGTTGTAGGCTTGCTCCTTTTTATTTTTTTGCTACCCAATATTAGTTTTAAAGTTGCCGTGTTTGTTGTGACAAAACTATTTTATTTTGACTCCGCCACAACTTTGGCCAGCGTTGCATAATTACAAATGATAGGCCCATTGCTTTTCTCTGCGCTTTCACCAGCATGCTAAAATTATTCTTCAATGGAGGATGCCAGAGGGCAGTATGCAGAAATCAAAGCTCAAATTGGTCCAAAAAGAGAAAGTTTATCGCCTACGACCATACCACGTAGAATGTGCCGGTTCTCGTCTGATCACCGAAGCCAAGCTACGTCGGGCGTGGTTAGTACTTGGATGGGTGACCGCCTGGGAATACCACGTGTTGTAGGCTTGCTCCTTTTTATTTTTTTTGCTACCCAATATTAGTTTTAAAGTTGCCGTGTTTGTTGTGACAAAACTATTTTATTTTGACTCCGCCACAACTTTGGCCAGCGTTGCATAATTACAAATGATAGGCCCATTGCTTTTCTCTGCGCTTTCACCAGCATGCTAAAATTATTCTTCAATGGAGGATGCCAGGGCAGTATGCAGAAATCAAAGCTCAAATTGGTCCAAAAAGAGAAAGTTTATCGCCTACGACCATACCACGTAGAATGTGCCGGTTCTCGTCTGATCACCGAAGCCAAGCTACGTCGGGCGTGGTTAGTACTTGGATGGGTGACCGCCTGGGAATACCACGTGTTGTAGGCTTGCTCCTTTTTATTTTTTTGCTACCCAATATCAGTTTTAAAGTTGCCGTGTTTGTTGTGACAAAAATATTTTATTTGACTCCGCCACAACTTTGGCCAGCGTTGCATAATTACAAATGATAGGCCCATTGCTTTTCTCTGCGCTTTCACCAGCATGCTAAAATTATTCTTCAATGGAGGATGCCAGAGGGCAGTATGCAGAAATCAAGCTCAAATTGGTCCAAAAAGAGAAAGTTTATCGCCTACGACCATACCACGTAGAATGTGCCGGTTCTCGTCTGATCACCGAAGCCAAGCTACGTCGGGCGTGGTTAGTACTTGGATGGGTGACCGCCTGGGAATACCACGTGTTGTAGGCTTGCTCCTTTTTATTTTTTTGCTACCCAATATTAGTTTTAAAGTTGCCGTGTTTGTTGTGACAAAACTATTTTATTTTGACTCCGCCACAACTTTGGCCAGCGTTGCATAATTACAAATGATAGGCCCATTGCTTTTCTCTGCGCTTTCACCAGCATGCTAAAATTATTCTTCAATGGAGGATGCCAGAGGGCAGTATGCAGAAATCAAAGCTCAAATTGGTCCAAAAGAGAAAGTTTATCGCCTACGACCATACCACGTAGAATGTGCCGGTTCTCGTCTGATCACCGAAGCCAAGCTACGTCGGGCGTGGTTAGTACTTGGATGGGTGACCGCCTGGGAATACCACGTGTTGTAGGCTTGCTCCTTTTTATTTTTTTGCTACCCAATATTAGTTTTAAAGTTGCCGTGTTTGTTGTGACAAAAATATTTTATTTTGACTCCGCCACAACTTTGGCCAGCGTTGCATAATTACAAATGATAGGCCCATTGCTTTTCTCTGCGCTTTCACCAGCATGCTAAAATTATTCTTCAATGGAGGATGCCAGAGGGCAGTATGCAGAAATCAAAGCTCAAATTGGTCCAAAAAGAGAAGGTTTATCGCCTACGACCATACACGTAGAATGTGCCGGTTCTCGTCTGATCACCGAAGCCAAGCTACGTCGGGCGTGGTTAGTACTTGGATGGGTGACCGCCTGGGAATACCACGTGTTGTAGGCTTGCTCCTTTTTATTTTTTTGCTACCCAATATTAGTTTTAAAGTTGCCGTGTTTTGTTGTGACAAAACTATTTATTTTGACTCCGCCACAACTTTGGCCAGCGTTGCATAATTACAAATGATAGGCCCATTGCTTTTCTCTGCGCTTTCACCAGCATGCTAAAATTATTCTTCAATGGAGGATGCTAGAGGGCAGTATGCAGAAATCAAAGCTCAAATTGGTCCAAAAAGAGAAAGTTTATCGCCTACGACCATACCACGTAGAATGTGCCGGTTCTCGTCTGATCACCGAAGCCAAGCTACGTCGGGCGTGGTTAGTACTTGGATGGGTGACCGCCTGGGAATACCACGTGTTGTAGGCTTGCTCCTTTTTATTTTTTTGCTACCCAATATTAGTTTTAAAGTTGCCGTGTTTGTTGTGACAAAACTATTTTATTTTGACTCCGCCACAACTTTGGCCAGCGTTGCATAATTACAAATGATAGGCCCATTGCTTTTCTCTGCGCTTTCACCAGCATGCTAAAATTATTCTTCAATGGAGGATGCTAGAGGGCAGTATGCAGAAATCAAAGCTCAAATTGGTCCAAAAAGAGAAAGTTTATCGCCTACGACCATACCACGTAGAATGTGCCGGTTCTCGTCTGATCACCGAAGCCAAGCTACGTCGGGCGTGGTTAGTACTTGGATGGGTGACCGCCTGGGAATACCACGTGTTGTAGGCTTGCTCCTTTTTTATTTTTTTGCTACCCAATATTAGTTTTAAAGTTGCCGTGTTTGTTGTGACAAAACTATTTTATTTTGACTCCGCCACAACTTTGGCCAGCGTTGCATAATTACAAATGATAGGCCCATTGCTTTTCTCTGCGCTTTCACCAGCATGCTAAAATTATTCTTCAATGGAGGATGCTAGAGGGCAGTATGCAGAAATCAAAGCTCAAATTGGTCCAAAAAGAGAAAGTTTATCGCCTACGACCATACCACGTAGAATGTGCCGGTTCTCGTCTGATCACCGAAGCCAAGCTACGTCGGGCGTGGTTAGTACTTGGATGGGTGACCGCCTGGGAATACCACGTGTTGTAGGCTTGCTCCTTTTTATTTTTTGCTACCCAATATTAGTTTTAAAGTTGCCGTGTTTGTTGTGACAAAACTATTTTATTTTGACTCCGCCACAACTTTGGCCAGCGTTGCATAATTACAAATGATAGGCCCATTGCTTTTCTCTGCGCTTTCACCAGCATGCTAAAATTATTCTTCAATGGAGGATGCCAGAGGGCAGTATGCAGAAATCAAAGCTCAAATTGGTCCAAAAAGAGAAAGTTTATCGCCTACGACCATACCACGTAGAATGTGCCGGTTCTCGTCTGATCACCGAAGCCAAGCTACGTCGGGCGTGGTTAGTACTTGGATGGGTGACCGCCTGGGAATACCACGTGTTGTAGGCTTGCTCCTTTTTATTTTTTTGCTACCCAATATTAGTTTTAAAGTTGCCGTGTTTGTTGTGACAAAACTATTTTATTTTGACTCCGCCACAACTTTGCCAGCGTTGCATAATTACAAATGATAGGCCCATTGCTTTTCTCTGCGCTTTCACCAGCATGCTAAAATTATTCTTCAATGGAGGATGCCAGAGGGCAGTATGCAGAAATCAAAGCTCAAATTGGTCCAAAAAGAGAAAGTTTATCGCCTACGACCATACCACGTAGAATGTGCCGGTTCTCGTCTGATCACCGAAGCCAAGCTACGTCGGGCGTGGTTAGTACTTGGATGGGTGACCGCCTGGGAATACCACGTGTTGTAGGCTTGCTCCTTTTTATTTTTTTGCTACCCAATATTAGTTTTAAAGTTGCCGTGTTTGTTGTGACAA
Source organism: Ptychodera flava (assembly GCF_041260155.1). Classification (NCBI taxonomy): domain Eukaryota; kingdom Metazoa; phylum Hemichordata; class Enteropneusta; family Ptychoderidae; genus Ptychodera; species Ptychodera flava. Next base: position 4,347,361 of record NC_091939.1, read on the forward strand.
AACTATTTTATTTTGACTCCGCCACAACTTTGGCCAGCGTTGCATAATTACAAATGATAGGCCCATTGCTTTTCTCTGCGCTTTCACCAGCATGCTAAAATTATTCTTCAATGGAGGATGCCAGAGGGCAGTATGCAGAAATCAAAGCTCAAATTGGTCCAAAAAGAGAAAGTTTATCGCCTACGACCATACCACGTAGAATGTGCCGGTTCTCGTCTGATCACCGAAGCCAAGCTACGTCGGGCGTGGTTAGTACTTGGATGGGTGACCGCCTGGGAATACCACGTGTTGTAGGCTTGCTCCTTTTTATTTTTTTGCTACCCAATATTAGTTTTAAAGTTGCCGGTTTGTTGTGACAAAACTATTTTATTTTGACTCCGCCACAACTTTGGCCAGCGTTGCATAATTACAAATGATAGGCCCATTGCTTTTCTCTGCGCTTTCACCAGCATGCTAAAATTATTCTTCAATGGAGGATGCTAGAGGGCAGTATGCAGAAATCAAAGCTCAAATTGGTCCAAAAAGAGAAAGTTTATCGCCTACGACCATACCACGTAGAATGTGCCGGTTCTCGTCTGATCACCGAAGCCAAGCTACGTCGGGCGTGGTTAGTACTTGGATGGGTGACCGCCTGGGAATACCACGTGTTGTAGGCTTGCTCCTTTTTATTTTTTGCTACCCAATATTAGTTTTAAAGTTGCCGTGTTTGTTGTGACAAAACTATTTTATTTTGACTCCGCCACAACTTTGGCCAGCGTTGCATAATTACAAATGATAGGCCCATTGCTTTTCTCTGCGCTTTCACCAGCATGCTAAAATTATTCTTCAATGGAGGATGCCAGAGGGCAGTATGCAGAAATCAAAGCTCAAATTGGTCCAAAAAGAGAAAGTTTATCGCCTACGACCATACCACGTAGAATGTGCCGGTTCTCGTCTGATCACCGAAGCCAAGCTACGTCGGGCGTGGTTAGTACTTGGATGGGTGACCGCCTGGGAATACCACGTGTTGTAGGCTTGCTCCTTTTTATTTTTTTGCTACCCAATATTAGTTTTAAAGTTGCCGTGTTTGTTGTGACAAAACTATTTTATTTTGACTCCGCCACAACTTTGGCCAGCGTTGCATAATTACAAATGATAGGCCCATTGCTTTTCTCTGCGCTTTCACCAGCATGCTAAAATTATTCTTCAATGGAGGATGCCAGAGGGCAGTATGCAGAAATCAAAGCTCAAATTGGTCCAAAAAGAGAAAGTTTATCGCCTACGACCATACCACGTAGAATGTGCCGGTTCTCGTCTGATCACCGAAGCCAAGCTACGTCGGGCGTGGTTAGTACTTGGATGGGTGACCGCCTGGGAATACCACGTGTTGTAGGCTTGCTCCTTTTTATTTTTTTGCTACCCATATTAGTTTTAAAGTTGCCGTGTTTGTTGTGACAAAACTATTTTATTTGACTCCGCCACAACTTTGGCCAGCGTTGCATAATTACAAATGATAGGCCCATTGCTTTTCTCTGCGCTTTCACCAGCATGCTAAAATTATTCTTCAATGGAGGATGCCAGAGGGCAGTATGCAGAAATCAAAGCTCAAATTGGTCCAAAAAGAGAAAGTTTATCGCCTACGACCATACCACGTAGAATGTGCCGGTTCTCGTCTGATCACCGAAGCCAAGCTACGTCGGGCGTGGTTAGTACTTGGATGGGTGACCGCCTGGGAATACCACGTGTTGTAGGCTTGCTCCTTTTTATTTTTTTGCTACCCAATATTAGTTTTAAAGTTGCCGTGTTTGTTGTGACAAAACTATTTTATTTTGACTCCGCCACAACTTTGGCAGCGTTGCATAATTACAAATGATAGGCCCATTGCTTTTCTCTGCGCTTTCACCAGCATGCTAAAATTATTCTTCAATGGAGGATGCAGAGGGCAGTATGCAGAAATCAAGCTCAAATTGGTCCAAAAAGAGAAAGTTTATCGCCTACGACCATACCACGTAGAATGTGCCGGTTCTCGTCTGATCACCGAAGCCAAGCTACGTCGGGCGTGGTTAGTACTTGGATGGGTGACCGCCTGGGAATACCACGTGTTGTAGGCTTGCTCCTTTTTATTTTTTGCTACCCAATATTAGTTTTAAAGTTGCCGTGTTGTTGTGTGACAAAACTATTTTATTTTGACTCCGCCACAACTTTGGCCAGCGTTGCATAATTACAAATGATAGGCCCATTGCTTTTCTCTGCGCTTTCACCAGCATGCTAAAATTATTCTTCAATGGAGGATGCCAGAGGGCAGTATGCAGAAATCAAAGCTCAAATTGGTCCAAAAAGAGAAAGTTTATCGCCTACGACCATACCACGTAGAATGTGCCGGTTCTCGTCTGATCACCGAAGCCAAGCTACGTCGGGCGTGGTTAGTACTTGGATGGGTGACCGCCTGGGAATACCACGTGTTGTAGGCTTGCTCCTTTTTATTTTTTGCTACCCAATATTAGTTTTAAAGTTGCCGTGTTTGTTGTGACAAAAATATTTTTTTTGACTCCGCCACAACTTTGGCCAGCGTTGCATAATTACAAATGATAGGCCCATTGCTTTTCTCTGCGCTTTCACCAGCATGCTAAAATTATTCTTCAATGGAGGATGCTAGAGGGCAGTATGCAGAAATCAAAGCTCAAATTGGTCCAAAAAGAGAAAGTTTATCGCCTACGACCATACCACGTAGAATGTGCCGGTTCTCGTCTGATCACCGAAGCCAAGCTACGTCGGGCGTGGTTAGTACTTGGATGGGTGACCGCCTGGGAATACCACGTGTTGTAGGCTTGCTCCTTTTTATTTTTTTGCTACCCAATATTAGTTTTAAAGTTGCCGTGTTTGTTGTGACAAAAACTATTTTATTTTGACTCCGCCACAACTTTGGCCAGCGTTGCATAATTACAAATGATAGGCCCATTGCTTTTCTCTGCGCTTTCACCAGCATGCTAAAATTATTCTTCAATGGAGGATGCTAGAGGGCAGTATGCAGAAATCAAAGCTCAAATTGGTCCAAAAAGAGAAAGTTTATCGCCTACGACCATACCACGTAGAATGTGCCGGTTCTCGTCTGATCACCGAAGCCAAGCTACGTCGGGCGTGGTTAGTACTTGGATGGGTGACCGCCTGGGAATACCACGTGTTGTAGGCTTGCTCCTTTTTATTTTTTTGCTACCCAATATTAGTTTTAAAGTTGCCGTGTTTGTTGTGACAAAACTATTTTATTTTGACTCCGCCACAACTTTGGCCAGCGTTGCATAATTACAAATGATAGGCCCATTGCTTTTCTCTGCGCTTTCACCAGCATGCTAAAATTATTCTTCAATGGAGGATGCCAGAGGGCAGTATGCAGAAATCAAAGCTCAAATTGGTCCAAAAAGAGAAAGTTTATCGCCTACGACCATACCACGTAGAATGTGCCGGTTCTCGTCTGATCACCGAAGCCAAGCTACGTCGGGCGTGGTTAGTACTTGGATGGGTGACCGCCTGGGAATACCACGTGTTGTAGGCTTGCTCCTTTTTATTTTTTTGCTACCCAATATTAGTTTTAAAGTTGCCGTGTTTGTTGTGACAAAACTATTTTATTTTGACTCCGCCACAACTTTGGCCAGCGTTGCATAATTACAAATGATAGGCCCATTGCTTTTCTCTGCGCTTTCACCAGCATGCTAAAATTATTCTTCAATGGAGGATGCTAGAGGGCAGTATGCAGAAATCAAAGCTCAAATTGGTCCAAAAAGAGAAAGTTTATCGCCTACGACCATACCACGTAGAATGTGCCGGTTCTCGTCTGATCACCGAAGCCAAGCTACGTCGGGCGTGGTTAGTACTTGGATGGGTGACCGCCTGGGAATACCACGTGTTGTAGGCTTGCTCCTTTTTATTTTTTTGCTACCCAATATTAGTTTAAAGTTGCCTGTTTGTTGTGACAAAATATTTTATTTTGACTCCGCCACAACTTTGGCCAGCGTTGCATAATTACAAATGATAGGCCCATTGCTTTTCTCTGCGCTTTCACCAGCATGCTAAAATTATTCTTCAATGGAGGATGCTAGAGGGCAGTATGCAGAAATCAAAGCTCAAATTGGTCCAAAAAGAGAAAGTTTATCGCCTACGACCATACCACGTAGAATGTGCCGGTTCTCGTCTGATCACCGAAGCCAAGCTACGTCGGGCGTGGTTAGTACTTGGATGGGTGACCGCCTGGGAATACCACGTGTTGTAGGCTTGCTCCTTTTTATTTTTTTGCTACCCAATATTAGTTTTAAAGTTGCCGTGTTGTTGTGACAAAACTATTTTATTTTGACTCCGCCACAACTTTGGCCAGCGTTGCATAATTACAAATGATAGGCCCATTGCTTTTCTCTGCGCTTTCACCAGCATGCTAAAATTATTCTTCAATGGAGGATGCCAGAGGGCAGTATGCAGAAATCAAAGCTCAAATTGGTCCAAAAAGAGAAAGTTTATCGCCTACGACCATACCACGTAGAATGTGCCGGTTCTCGTCTGATCACCGAAGCCAAGCTACGTCGGGCGTGGTTAGTACTTGGATGGGTGACCGCCTGGGAATACCACGTGTTGTAGGCTTGCTCCTTTTTATTTTTTGCTACCCAATATTAGTTTTAAAGTTGCCGTGTTTGTTGTGACAAAATATTTTATTTTGACTCCGCCACAACTTTGGCCAGCGTTGCATAATTACAAATGATAGGCCCATTGCTTTTCTCTGCGCTTTCACCAGCATGCTAAAATTATTCTTCAATGGAGGATGCCAGAGGGCAGTATGCAGAAATCAAAGCTCAAATTGGTCCAAAAAGAGAAAGTTTATCGCCTACGACCATACCACGTAGAATGTGCCGGTTCTCGTCTGATCACCGAAGCCAAGCTACGTCGGGCGTGGTTAGTACTTGGATGGGTGACCGCCTGGGAATACCACGTGTTGTAGGCTTGCTCCTTTTTATTTTTTTGCTACCCAATATTAGTTTTAAAGTTGCCGTGTTTGTTGTGACAAAACTATTTTATTTTGACTCCGCCACAAACTTTGGCCAGCGTTGCATAATTACAAATGATAGGCCCATTGCTTTTCTCTGCGCTTTCACCAGCATGCTAAAATTATTCTTCAATGGAGGATGCTAGAGGGCAGTATGCAGAAATCAAAGCTCAAATTGGTCCAAAAAGAGAAAGTTTATCGCCTACGACCATACCACGTAGAATGTGCCGGTTCTCGTCTGATCACCGAAGCCAAGCTACGTCGGGCGTGGTTAGTACTTGGATGGGTGACCGCCTGGGAATACCACGTGTTGTAGGCTTGCTCCTTTTTATTTTTTTGCTACCCAATATTAGTTTTAAAGTTGCCGTGTTTGTTGTGACAAAACTATTTTATTTTGACTCCGCCACAACTTTGGCCAGCGTTGCATAATTACAAATGATAGGCCCATTGCTTTTCTCTGCGCTTTCACCAGCATGCTAAAATTATTCTTCAATGGAGGATGCTAGAGGGCAGTATGCAGAAATCAAAGCTCAAATTGGTCCAAAAAGAGAAAGTTTATCGCCTACGACCATACCACGTAGAATGTGCCGGTTCTCGTCTGATCACCGAAGCCAAGCTACGTCGGGCGTGGTTAGTACTTGGATGGGTGACCGCCTGGGAATACCACGTGTTGTAGGCTTGCTCCTTTTTATTTTTTTGCTACCCAATATTAGTTTTAAAGTTGCCGTGTTTGTTGTGACAAAACTATTTTATTTTGACTCCGCCACAACTTTGGCCAGCGTTGCATAATTACAAATGATAGGCCCATTGCTTTTCTCTGCGCTTTCACCAGCATGCTAAAATTATTCTTCAATGGAGGATGCTAGAGGGCAGTATGCAGAAATCAAAGCTCAAATTGGTCCAAAAAGAGAAAGTTTATCGCCTACGACCATACCACGTAGAATGTGCCGGTTCTCGTCTGATCACCGAAGCCAAGCTACGTCGGGCGTGGTTAGTACTTGGATGGGTGACCGCCTGGGAATACCACGTGTTGTAGGCTTGCTCCTTTTATTTTTTGCTACCCAATATTAGTTTTAAAGTTGCCGTGTTTGTTGTGACAAAATATTTTATTTTGACTCCGCCACAACTTTGGCCAGCGTTGCATAATTACAAATGATAGGCCCATTGCTTTTCTCTGCGCTTTCACCAGCATGCTAAAATTATTCTTCAATGGAGGATGCTAGAGGGCAGTATGCAGAAATCAAAGCTCAAATTGGTCCAAAAAGAGAAAGTTTATCGCCTACGACCATACCACGTAGATGTGCCGGTTCTCGTCTGATCACCGAAGCCAAGCTACGTCGGGCGTGGTTAGTACTTGGATGGGTGACCGCCTGGGAATACCACGTGTTGTAGGCTTGCTCCTTTTTATTTTTTTGCTACCCAATATTAGTTTTAAAGTTGCCGTGTTTGTTGTGACAAAACTATTTTATTTTGACTCCGCCACAACTTTGGCCAGCGTTGCATAATTACAAATGATAGGCCCATTGCTTTTCTCTGCGCTTTCACCAGCATGCTAAAATTATTCTTCAATGGAGGATGCCAGAGGGCAGTATGCAGAAATCAAAGCTCAAATTGGTCCAAAAAGAGAAAGTTTATCGCCTACGACCATACCACGTAGAATGTGCCGGTTCTCGTCTGATCACCGAAGCCAAGCTACGTCGGGCGTGGTTAGTACTTGGATGGGTGACCGCCTGGGAATACCACGTGTTTAGGCTTGCTCCTTTTTATTTTTTGCTACCCAATATTAGTTTAAAGTTGCCGTGTTTGTTGTGACAAAACTATTTTATTTTGACTCCGCCACAACTTTGGCCAGCGTTGCATAATTACAAATGATAGGCCCATTGCTTTTCTCTGCGCTTTCACCAGCATGCTAAAATTATTCTTCAATGGAGGATGCTAGAGGGCAGTATGCAGAAATCAAAGCTCAAATTGGTCCAAAAAGAGAAAGTTTATCGCCTACGACCATACCACGTAGAATGTGCCGGTTCTCGTCTGATCACCGAAGCCAAGCTACGTCGGGCGTGGTTAGTACTTGGATGGGTGACCGCCTGGGAATACCACGTGTTGTAGGCTTGCTCCTTTTTATTTTTTTGCTACCCAATATTAGTTTTAAAGTTGCCGTGTTTGTTGTGACAAAACTATTTTATTTTGACTCCGCCACAACTTTGGCCAGCGTTGCATAATTACAAATGATAGGCCCATTGCTTTTCTCTGCGCTTTCACCAGCATGCTAAAATTATTCTTCAATGGAGGATGCTAGAGGGCAGTATGCAGAAATCAAAGCTCAAATTGGTCCAAAAAGAGAAAGTTTATCGCCTACGACCATACCACGTAGAATGTGCCGGTTCTCGTCTGATCACCGAAGCCAAGCTACGTCGGGCGTGGTTAGTACTTGGATGGGTGACCGCCTGGGAATACCACGTGTGTAGGCTTGCTCCTTTTTATTTTTTTGCTACCCAATATTAGTTTTAAAGTTGCCGTGTTTGTTGTGACAAAACTATTTTATTTTGACTCCGCCACAACTTTGGCCAGCGTTGCATAATTACAAATGATAGGCCCATTGCTTTCTCTGCGCTTTCACCAGCATGCTAAAATTATTCTTCAATGGAGGATGCTAGAGGGCAGTATGCAGAAATCAAAGCTCAAATTGGTCCAAAAAGAGAAAGTTTATCGCCTACGACCATACCACGTAGAATGTGCCGGTTCTCGTCTGATCACCGAAGCCAAGCTACGTCGGGCGTGGTTAGTACTTGGATGGTGACCGCCTGGGAATACCACGTGTTGTAGGCTTGCTCCTTTTTATTTTTTTGCTACCCAATATTAGTTTTAAAGTTGCCGTGTTTGTTGTGACAAAACTATTTTATTTTGACTCCGCCACAACTTTGGCCAGCGTTGCATAATTACAATGATAGGCCCATTGCTTTTCTCTGCGCTTTCACCAGCATGCTAAAATTATTCTTCAATGGAGGATGCCAGAGGGCAGTATGCAGAAATCAAAGCTCAAATTGGTCCAAAAAGAGAAAGTTTATCGCCTACGACCATACCACGTAGAATGTGCCGGTTCTCGTCTGATCACCGAAGCCAAGCTACGTCGGGCGTGGTTAGTACTTGGATGGTGACCGCCTGGGAATACCACGTGTTGTAGGCTTGCTCCTTTTATTTTTTTGCTACCCAATATAGTTTTAAAGTTGCCCTGTTTGTTGTGACAAAACTATTTTATTTTGACTCCGCCACAACTTTGGCCAGCGTTGCATAATTACAAATGATAGGCCCATTGCTTTTCTCTGCGCTTTCACCAGCATGCTAAAATTATTCTTCAATGGAGGATGCCAGAGGGCAGTATGCAGAAATCAAAGCTCAAATTGGTCCAAAAAGAGAAAGTTTATCGCCTACGACCATACCACGTAGAATGTGCCGGTTCTCGTCTGATCACCGAAGCCAAGCTACGTCGGGCGTGGTTAGTACTTGGATGGGTGACCGCCTGGGAATACCACGTGTTGTAGGCTTGCTCCTTTTTATTTTTTTGCTACCCAATATAGTTTTAAAGTTGCCGTGTTTGTTGTGACAAAACTATTTTATTTGACTCCGCCACAACTTTGGCCAGCGTTGCATAATTACAAATGATAGGCCCATTGCTTTTCTCTGCGCTTTCACCAGCATGCTAAAATTATTCTTCAATGGAGGATGCCAGAGGGCAGTATGCAGAAATCAAAGCTCAAATTGGTCCAAAAAGAGAAAGTTTATCGCCTACGACCATACCACGTAGAATGTGCCGGTTCTCGTCTGATCACCGAAGCCAAGCTACGTCGGGCGTGGTTAGTACTTGGATGGGTGACCGCCTGGGAATACCACGTGTTGTAGGCTTGCTCCTTTTTATTTTTTTGCTACCCAATATTAGTTTTAAAGTTGCCGTGTTTGTTGTGACAAAACTATTTTATTTTGACTCCGCCACAACTTTGGCCAGCGTTGCATAATTACAAATGATAGGCCCATTGCTTTTCTCTGCGCTTTCACCAGCATGCTAAAATTATTCTTCAATGGAGGATGCTAGAGGGCAGTATGCAGAAATCAAAGCTCAAATTGGTCCAAAAAGAGAAAGTTTATCGCCTACGACCATACCACGTAGAATGTGCCGGTTCTCGTCTGATCACCGAAGCCAAGCTACGTCGGGCGTGGTTAGTACTTGGATGGGTGACCGCCTGGGAATACCACGTGTTGTAGGCTTGCTCCTTTTTATTTTTTTGCTACCCAATATTAGTTTTAAAGTTGCCGTGTTTGTTGTGACAAAACTATTTTATTTTGACTTCCGCCACAACTTTGGCCAGCGTTGCATAATTACAAATGATAGGCCCATTGCTTTTCTCTGCGCTTTCACCAGCATGCTAAAATTATTCTTCAATGGAGGATGCCAGAGGGCAGTATGCAGAAATCAAAGCTCAAATTGGTCCAAAAAGAGAAAGTTTATCGCCTACGACCATACCACGTAGAATGTGCCGGTTCTCGTCTGATCACCGAAGCCAAGCTACGTCGGGCGTGGTTAGTACTTGGATGGGTGACCGCCTGGGAATACCACGTGTTGTAGGCTTGCTCCTTTTTATTTTTTTGCTACCCAATATTAGTTTTAAAGTTGCCGTGTTTGTTGTGACAAAACTATTTTATTTTGACTCCGCCACAACTTTGGCCAGCGTTGCATAATTACAAATGATAGGCCCATTGCTTTTCTCTGCGCTTTCACCAGCATGCTAAAATTATTCTTCAATGGAGGATGCCAGAGGGCAGTATGCAGAAATCAAAGCTCAAATTGGTCCAAAAGAGAAAGTTTATCGCCTACGACCATACCACGTAGAATGTGCCGGTTCTCGTCTGATCACCGAAGCCAAGCTACGTCGGGCGTGGTTAGTACTTGGATGGGTGACCGCCTGGGAATACCACGTGTTGTAGGCTTGCTCCTTTTATTTTTTTGCTACCCAATATTAGTTTTAAAGTTGCCGTGTTTGTTGTGACAAAACTATTTTATTTTGACTCCGCCACAACTTTGGCCAGCGTTGCATAATTACAAATGATAGGCCCATTGCTTTTCTCTGCGCTTTCACCAGCATGCTAAAATTATTCTTCAATGGAGGATGCCAGAGGGCAGTATGCAGAAATCAAAGCTCAAATTGGTCCAAAAAGAGAAAGTTTATCGCCTACGACCATACCACGTAGAATGTGCCGGTTCTCGTCTGATCACCGAAGCCAAGCTACGTCGGGCGTGGTTAGTACTTGGATGGGTGACCGCCTGGGAATACCACGTGTTGTAGGCTTGCTCCTTTTTATTTTTTTGCTACCCAATATTAGTTTTAAAGTTGCCGTGTTTGTTGTGACAAAACTATTTTATTTTGACTCCGCCACAACTTTGGCCAGCGTTGCATAATTACAAATGATAGGCCCATTGCTTTTCTCTGCGCTTTCACCAGCATGCTAAAATTATTCTTCAATGGAGGATGCCAGAGGGCAGTATGCAGAAATCAAAGCTCAAATTGGTCCAAAAAGAGAAAGTTTATCGCCTACGACCATACCACGTAGAATGTGCCGGTTCTCGTCTGATCACCGAAGCCAAGCTACGTCGGGCGTGGTTAGTACTTGGATGGGTGACCGCCTGGGAATACCACGTGTTGTAGGCTTGCTCCTTTTTATTTTTTTGCTACCCAATATTAGTTTTAAAGTTGCCGTGTTTGTTGTGACAAAACTATTTTATTTGACTCCGCCACAACTTTGGCCAGCGTTGCATAATTACAAATGATAGGCCCATTGCTTTTCTCTGCGCTTTCACCAGCATGCTAAAATTATTCTTCAATGGAGGATGCCAGAGGGCAGTATGCAGAATCAAAGCTCAAATTGGTCCAAAAAGAGAAAGTTTATCGCCTACGACCATACCACGTAGAATGTGCCGGTTCTCGTCTGATCACCGAAGCCAAGCTACGTCGGGCGTGGTTAGTACTTGGATGGGTGACCGCCTGGGAATACCACGTGTTGTAGGCTTGCTCCTTTTTATTTTTTTGCTACCCAATATAGTTTTAAAGTTGCCGTGTTTGTTGTGACAAAATATTTTATTTTGACTCCGCCACAACTTTGGCCAGCGTTGCATAATTACAAATGATAGGCCCATTGCTTTTCTCTGCGCTTTCACCAGCATGCTAAAATTATTCTTCAATGGAGGATGCCAGAGGGCAGTATGCAGAAATCAAAGCTCAAATTGGTCCAAAAAGAGAAAGTTTATCGCCTACGACCATACCACGTAGAATGTGCCGGTTCTCGTCTGATCACCGAAGCCAAGCTACGTCGGGCGTGGTTAGTACTTGGATGGGTGACCGCCTGGGAATACCACGTGTTGTAGGCTTGCTCCTTTTTATTTTTTTGCTACCCAATATTAGTTTTAAAGTTGCCTGTTTGTTGTGACAAAACTATTTTATTTTGACTCCGCCACAACTTTGGCCAGCGTTGCATAATTACAAATGATAGGCCCATTGCTTTTCTCTGCGCTTTCACCAGCATGCTAAAATTATTCTTCAATGGAGGATGCTAGAGGGCAGTATGCAGAAATCAAAGCTCAAATTGGTCCAAAAAGAGAAAGTTTATCGCCTACGACCATACCACGTAGAATGTGCCGGTTCTCGTCTGATCACCGAAGCCAAGCTACGTCGGGCGTGGTTAGTACTTGGATGGGTGACCGCCTGGGAATACCACGTGTTGTAGGCTTGCTCCTTTTTATTTTTTTGCTACCCAATATTAGTTTTAAAGTTGCCGTGTTTGTTGTGACAAAATATTTTATTTTGACTCCGCCACAACTTTGGCCAGCGTTGCATAATTACAAATGATAGGCCCATTGCTTTTCTCTGCGCTTTCACCAGCATGCTAAAATTATTCTTCAATGGAGGATGCTAGAGGGCAGTATGCAGAAATCAAAGCTCAAATTGGTCCAAAAAGAGAAAGTTTATCGCCTACGACCATACCACGTAGAATGTGCCGGTTCTCGTCTGATCACCGAAGCCAAGCTACGTCGGGCGTGGTTAGTACTTGGATGGGTGACCGCCTGGGAATACCACGTGTTGTAGGCTTGCTCCTTTTTATTTTTTTGCTACCCAATATTAGTTTTAAAGTTGCCGTGTTTGTTGTGACAAAATATTTTATTTTGACTCCGCCACAACTTTGGCCAGCGTTGCATAATTACAAATGATAGGCCCATTGCTTTTCTCTGCGCTTTCACCAGCATGCTAAAATTATTCTTCAATGGAGGATGCCAGAGGGCAGTATGCAGAAATCAAAGCTCAAATTGGTCCAAAAAGAGAAAGTTTATCGCCTACGACCATACCACGTAGAATGTGCGGTTCTCGTCTGATCACCGAAGCCAAGCTACGTCGGGCGTGGTTAGTACTTGGATGGGTGACCGCCTGGGAATACCACGTGTTGTAGGCTTGCTCCTTTTATTTTTTTGCTACCCAATATTAGTTTTAAAGTTGCCCTGTTTGTTGTGACAAAATATTTTATTTTGACTCCGCCACAACTTTGGCCAGCGTTGCATAATTACAAATGATAGGCCCATTGCTTTTCTCTGCGCTTTCACCAGCATGCTAAAATTATTCTTCAATGGAGGATGCAGAGGGCAGTATGCAGAAATCAAAGCTCAAATTGGTCCAAAAAGAGAAAGTTTATCGCCTACGACCATACCACGTAGAATGTGCCGGTTCTCGTCTGATCACCGAAGCCAAGCTACGTCGGGCGTGGTTAGTACTTGGATGGGTGACCGCCTGGGAATACCACGTGTTGTAGGCTTGCTCCTTTTTATTTTTTTGCTACCCAATATAGTTTTAAAGTTGCCGTGTTTGTTGTGACAAAACTATTTTATTTTGACTCCGCCACAACTTTGGCCAGCGTTGCATAATTACAAATGATAGGCCCATGCTTTTCTCTGCGCTTTCACCAGCATGCTAAAATTATTCTTCAATGGAGGATGCCAGAGGGCAGTATGCAGAAATCAAAGCTCAAATTGGTCCAAAAAGAGAAAGTTTATCGCCTACGACCATACCACGTAGAATGTGCCGGTTCTCGTCTGATCACCGAAGCCAAGCTACGTCGGGCGTGGTTAGTACTTGGATGGGTGACCGCCTGGGAATACCACGTGTTGTAGGCTTGCTCCTTTTTATTTTTTTGCTACCCAATATTAGTTTTAAAGTTGCCGTGTTTGTTGTGACAAAATATTTTATTTTGACTCCGCCACAACTTTGGCCAGCGTTGCATAATTACAAATGATAGGCCCATTGCTTTTCTCTGCGCTTTCACCAGCATGCTAAAATTATTCTTCAATGGAGGATGCTAGAGGGCAGTATGCAGAAATCAAAGCTCAAATTGGTCCAAAAAGAGAAAGTTTATCGCCTACGACCATACCACGTAGAATGTGCCGGTTCTCGTCTGATCACCGAAGCCAAGCTACGTCGGGCGTGGTTAGTACTTGGATGGGTGACCGCCTGGGAATACCACGTGTTGTAGGCTTGCTCCTTTTTATTTTTTTGCTACCCAATATTAGTTTTAAAGTTGCCGTGTTTGTTGTGACAAAACTATTTTATTTTGACTCCGCCACAACTTTGGCCAGCGTTTGCATAATTACAAATGATAGGCCCATTGCTTTTCTCTGCGCTTTCACCAGCATGCTAAAATTATTCTTCAATGGAGGATGCCAGAGGGCAGTATGCAGAAATCAAAGCTCAAATTGGTCCAAAAAGAGAAAGTTTATCGCCTACGACCATACCACGTAGAATGTGCCGGTTCTCGTCTGATCACCGAAGCCAAGCTACTCGGGCGTGGTTAGTACTTGGATGGGTGACCGCCTGGGAATACCACGTGTTGTAGGCTTGCTCCTTTTTATTTTTTGCTACCCAATATTAGTTTTAAAGTTGCCGTGTTTGTTGTGACAAAACTATTTTATTTTGACTCCGCCACAACTTTGGCCAGCGTTGCATAATTACAAATGATAGGCCCATTGCTTTCTCTGCGCTTTCACCAGCATGCTAAAATTATTCTTCAATGGAGGATGCCAGAGGGCAGTATGCAGAAATCAAAGCTCAAATTGGTCCAAAAAGAGAAAGTTTATCGCCTACGACCATACCACGTAGAATGTGCCGGTTCTCGTCTGATCACCGAAGCCAAGCTACGTCGGCGTGGTTAGTACTTGGATGGGTGACCGCCTGGGAATACCACGTGTTGTAGGCTTGCTCCTTTTTATTTTTTTGCTACCCAATATTAGTTTTAAAGTTGCCGTGTTTGTTGTGACAAAATATTTTATTTTGACTCCGCCACAACTTTGGCCAGCGTTGCATAATTACAAATGATAGGCCCATTGCTTTCTCTGCGCTTTCACCAGCATGCTAAATTATTCTTCAATGGAGGATGCTAGAGGGCAGTATGCAGAAATCAAAGCTCAAATTGGTCCAAAAAGAGAAAGTTTATCGCCTACGACCATACCACGTAGAATGTGCCGGTTCTCGTCTGATCACCGAAGCCAAGCTACGTCGGGCGTGGTTAGTACTTGGATGGGTGACCGCCTGGGAATACCACGTGTTGTAGGCTTGCTCCTTTTTATTTTTTTGCTACCCAATATTAGTTTAAAGTTGCCTGTTTGTTGTGACAAAATATTTTATTTTGACTCCGCCACAACTTTGGCCAGCGTTGCATAATTACAAATGATAGGCCCATTGCTTTTCTCTGCGCTTTCACCAGCATGCTAAAATTATTCTTCAATGGAGATGCCAGAGGGCAGTATGCAGAAATCAAAGCTCAATTGGTCCAAAAAGAGAAAGTTTATCGCCTACGACCATACCACGTAGAATGTGCCGGTTCTCGTCTGATCACCGAAGCCAAGCTACGTCGGGCGTGGTTAGTACTTGGATGGGTGACCGCCTGGGAATACCACGTGTTGTAGGCTTGCTCCTTTTTATTTTTTTGCTACCCAATATTAGTTTTAAAGTTGCCGTGTTTGTTGTGACAAAATATTTTATTTTGACTCCGCCACAACTTTGGCCAGCGTTGCATAATTACAAATGATAGGCCCATTGCTTTTCTCTGCGCTTTCACCAGCATGCTAAAATTATTCTTCAATGGAGGATGCCAGAGGGCAGTATGCAGAAATCAAAGCTCAAATTGGTCCAAAAAGAGAAAGTTTATCGCCTACGACCATACCACGTAGAATGTGCCGGTTCTCGTCTGATCACCGAAGCCAAGCTACGTCGGGCGTGGTTAGTACTTGGATGGTGACCGCCTGGGAATACCACGTGTTGTAGGCTTGCTCCTTTTATTTTTTTGCTACCCAATATTAGTTTTAAAGTTGCCGTGTTTGTTGTGACAAAATATTTATTTTGACTCCGCCACAACTTTGGCCAGCGTTGCATAATTACAAATGATAGGCCCATTGCTTTTCTCTGCGCTTTCACCAGCATGCTAAAATTATTCTTCAATGGAGGATGCCAGAGGGCAGTATGCAGAAATCAAAGCTCAAATTGGTCCAAAAGAGAAAGTTTATCGCCTACGACCATACCACGTAGAATGTGCCGGTTCTCGTCTGATCACCGAAGCCAAGCTACGTTGGGCGTGGTTAGTACTTGGATGGGTGACCGCCTGGGAATACCACGTGTTGTAGGCTTGCTCCTTTTTATTTTTTTGCTACCCAATATTAGTTTTAAAGTTGCCGTGTTTGTTGTGACAAAACTATTTTATTTTGACTCCGCCACAACTTTGGCCAGCGTTGCATAATTACAAATGATAGGCCCATTGCTTTTCTCTGCGCTTTCACCAGCATGCTAAAATTATTCTTCAATGGAGGATGCCAGAGGGCAGTATGCAGAAATCAAAGCTCAAATTGGTCCAAAAGAGAAAGTTTATCGCCTACGACCATACCACGTAGAATGTGCCGGTTCTCGTCTGATCACCGAAGCCAAGCTACGTCGGGCGTGGTTAGTACTTGGATGGGTGACCGCCTGGAAACCACGTGTTGTAGGCTTGCTCCTTTTTATTTTTTTGCTACCCAATATTAGTTTTAAAGTTGCCGTGTTTGTTGTGACAAAAATATTTTATTTTGACTCCGCCACAACTTTGGCCAGCGTTGCATAATTACAAATGATAGGCCCATTGCTTTTCTCTGCGCTTTCACCAGCATGCTAAAATTATTCTTCAATGGAGGATGCAGAGGGCAGTATGCAGAAATCAAAGCTCAAATTGGTCCAAAAAGAGAAAGTTTATCGCCTACGACCATACCACGTAGAATGTGCCGGTTCTCGTCTGATCACCGAAGCCAAGCTACGTCGGGCGTGGTTAGTACTTGGATGGGTGACCGCCTGGGAATACCACGTGTTGTAGGCTTGCTCCTTTTTATTTTTTTGCTACCCAATATTAGTTTAAAGTTGCCGTGTTTGTTGTGACAAAACTATTTTATTTTGACTCCGCCACAACTTTGGCCAGCGTTGCATAATTACAAATGATAGGCCCATTGCTTTCTCTGCGCTTTCACCAGCATGCTAAAATTATTCTTCAATGGAGGATGCCAGAGGGCAGTATGCAGAAATCAAAGCTCAAATTGGTCCAAAAGAGAAAGTTTATCGCCTACGACCATACCACGTAGAATGTGCCGGTTCTCGTCTGATCACCGAAGCCAAGCTACGTCGGGCGTGGTTAGTACTTGGATGGGTGACCGCCTGGGAATACCACGTGTTGTAGGCTTGCTCCTTTTTATTTTTTTGCTACCCAATATTAGTTTTAAAGTTGCCGTGTTTGTTGTGACAAAATATTTTATTTTGACTCCGCCACAACTTTGGCCAGCGTTGCATAATTACAAATGATAGGCCATTGCTTTTCTCTGCGCTTTCACCAGCATGCTAAAATTATTCTTCAATGGAGGATGCCAGAGGGCAGTATGCAGAAATCAAAGCTCAAATTGGTCCAAAAAGAGAAAGTTTATCGCCTACGACCATACCACGTAGAATGTGCCGGTTCTCGTCTGATCACCGAAGCCAAGCTACGTCGGGCGTGGTTAGTACTTGGATGGGTGACCGCCTGGGAATACCACGTGTTGTAGGCTTGCTCCTTTTTATTTTTTTGCTACCCAATATTAGTTTTAAAGTTGCCGTGTTTGTTGTGACAAAACTATTTTATTTTGACTCCGCCACAACTTTGGCCAGCGTTGCATAATTACAAATGATAGGCCATTGCTTTCTCTGCGCTTTCACCAGCATGCTAAAATATTCTTCAATGGAGGATGCCAGAGGGCAGTATGCAGAAATCAAAGCTCAAATTGGTCCAAAAAGAGAAAGTTTATCGCCTACGACCATACCACGTAGAATGTGCCGGTTCTCGTCTGATCACCGAAGCCAAGCTACGTCGGGCGTGGTTAGTACTTGGATGGGTGACCGCCTGGGAATACCACGTGTTGTAGGCTTGCTCCTTTTTATTTTTTGCTACCCAATATAGTTTTAAAGTTGCCGTGTTTGTTGTGACAAAACTATTTTATTTTGACTCCGCCACAACTTTGGCCAGCGTTGCATAATTACAAATGATAGGCCCATTGCTTTTCTCTGCGCTTTTCACCAGCATGCTAAAATTATTCTTCAATGGAGGATGCCAGAGGGCAGTATGCAGAAATCAAAGCTCAAATTGGTCCAAAAAGAGAAAGTTTATCGCCTACGACCATACCACGTAGAATGTGCGGTTCTCGTCTGATCACCGAAGCCAAGCTACGTCGGGCGTGGTTAGTACTTGGATGGGTGACCGCCTGGGAATACCACGTGTTGTAGGCTTGCTCCTTTTTATTTTTTGCTACCCAATATTAGTTTTAAAGTTGCCGTGTTTGTTGTGACAAAACTATTTTATTTTGACTCCGCCACAACTTTGGCCAGCGTTGCATAATTACAAATGATAGGCCCATTGCTTTTCTCTGCGCTTTCACCAGCATGCTAAAATTATTCTTCAATGGAGGATGCCAGAGGGCAGTATGCAGAAATCAAAGCTCAAATTGGTCCAAAAAGAGAAAGTTTATCGCCTACGACCATACCACGTAGAATGTGCCGGTTCTCGTCTGATCACCGAAGCCAAGCTACGTCGGGCGTGGTTAGTACTTGGATGGGGTGACCGCCTGGGAATACCACGTGTTGTAGGCTTGCTCCTTTTTATTTTTTGCTACCCAATATTAGTTTTAAAGTTGCCGTGTTTGTTGTGACAAAACTATTTTATTTTGACTCCGCCACAACTTTGGCCAGCGTTGCATAATTACAAATGATAGGCCCATTGCTTTTCTCTGCGCTTTCACCAGCATGCTAAAATTATTCTTCAATGGAGGATGCCAGAGGGCAGTATGCAGAAATCAAAGCTCAAATGGTCCAAAAAGAGAAAGTTTATCGCCTACGACCATACCACGTAGAATGTGCCGGTTCTCGTCTGATCACCGAAGCCAAGCTACGTCGGGCGTGGTTAGTACTTGGATGGGTGACCGCCTGGGAATACCACGTGTTGTAGGCTTGCTCCTTTTTATTTTTTGCTACCCAATATTAGTTTTAAAGTTGCCGTGTTTGTTGTGACAAAACTATTTTATTTTGACTCCGCCACAACTTTGGCCAGCGTTGCATAATTACAATGATAGGCCCATTGCTTTTCTCTGCGCTTTCACCAGCATGCTAAAATTATTCTTCAATGGAGGATGCTAGAGGGCAGTATGCAGAAATCAAAGCTCAAATTGGTCCAAAAAGAGAAAGTTTATCGCCTACGACCATACCACGTAGAATGTGCCGGTTCTCGTCTGATCACCGAAGCCAAGCTACGTCGGGCGTGGTTAGTACTTGGATGGGTGACCGCCTGGGAATACCACGTGTTGTAGGCTTGCTCCTTTTTATTTTTTTGCTACCCAATATAGTTTTAAGTTGCCGTGTTGTTGTGACAAAACTATTTTATTTTGACTCCGCCACAACTTTGGCCAGCGTTGCATAATTACAAATGATAGGCCCATTGCTTTTCTCTGCGCTTTCACCAGCATGCTAAAATTATTCTTCAATGGAGGATGCTAGAGGGCAGTATGCAGAAATCAAAGCTCAAATTGGTCCAAAAAGAGAAAGTTTATCGCCTACGACCATACCACGTAGAATGTGCCGGTTCTCGTCTGATCACCGAAGCCAAGCTACGTCGGGCGTGGTTAGTACTTGGATGGGTGACCGCCTGGAATACCACGTGTTGTAGGCTTGCTCCTTTTTATTTTTTTGCTACCCAATATAGTTTTAAAGTTGCCGTGTTTGTTGTGACAAAACTATTTTATTTTGACTCCGCCACAACTTTGGCCAGCGTTGCATAATTACAAATGATAGGCCCATTGCTTTTCTCTGCGCTTTCACCAGCATGCTAAAATTATTCTTCAATGGAGGATGCCAGAGGGCAGTATGCAGAAATCAAAGCTCAAATTGGTCCAAAAAGAGAAAGTTTATCGCCTACGACCATACCACGTAGAATGTGCCGGTTCTCGTCTGATCACCGAAGCCAAGCTACGTCGGGCGTGGTTAGTACTTGGATGGGTGACCGCCTGGGAATACCACGTGTTGTGGCTTGCTCCTTTTTATTTTTTTGCTACCCAATATTAGTTTTAAAGTTGCCGTGTTGTTGTGACAAAACTATTTTTTTTGACTCCGCCACAACTTTGGCCAGCGTTGCATAATTACAAATGATAGGCCCATTGCTTTTCTCTGCGCTTTCACCAGCATGCTAAAATTATTCTTCAATGGAGGATGCCAGAGGGCAGTATGCAGAAATCAAAGCTCAAATTGGTCCAAAAAGAGAAAGTTTATCGCCTACGACCATACCACGTAGAATGTGCCGGTTCTCGTCTGATCACCGAAGCCAAGCTACGTCGGGCGTGGTTAGTACTTGGATGGGTGACCGCCTGGGAATACCACGTGTTGTAGGCTTGCTCCTTTTTATTTTTTTGCTACCCAATATTAGTTTTAAAGTTGCCGTGTTTGTTGTGACGAAAATATTTTATTTTGACTCCGCCACAACTTTGGCCAGCGTTGCATAATTACAAATGATAGGCCCATTGCTTTTCTCTGCGCTTTCACCAGCATGCTAAATTATTCTTCAATGGAGGATGCAGAGGGCAGTATGCAGAAATCAAAGCTCAAATTGGTCCAAAAAGAGAAAGTTATCGCCTACGACCATCCACGTAGAATGTGCCGGTTCTCGTCTGATCACCGAAGCCAAGCTACGTCGGCGTGGTTAGTACTTGGATGGGTGACCGCCTGGGAATACCACGTGTTGTAGGCTTGCTCCTTTTTATTTTTTTGCTACCCAATATTAGTTTTAAAGTTGCCGTGTTTGTTGTGACAAAATATTTTATTTTGACTCCGCCACAACTTTGGCCAGCGTTGCATAATTACAAATGATAGGCCCATTGCTTTTCTCTGCGCTTTCACCAGCATGCTAAAATTATTCTTCAATGGAGGATGCCAGAGGGCAGTATGCAGAAATCAAGCTCAAATTGGTCCAAAAAGAGAAAGTTTATCGCCTACGACCATACCACGTAGAATGTGCCGGTTCTCGTCTGATCACCGAAGCCAAGCTACGTCGGGCGTGGTTAGTACTTGGATGGGTGACCGCCTGGGAATACCACGTGTTGTAGGCTTGCTCCTTTTTATTTTTTTGCTACCCAATATTAGTTTTAAAGTTGCCGTGTTTGTTGTGACAAAACTATTTTATTTTGACTCCGCCACAACTTTGGCCAGCGTTGCATAATTACAAATGATAGGCCCATTGCTTTTCTCTGCGCTTTCACCAGCATGTAAAATTATTCTTCAATGGAGGATGCCAGAGGGCAGTATGCAGAAATCAAAGCTCAAATTGGTCCAAAAAGAGAAAGTTTATCGCCTACGACCATACCACGTAGAATGTGCCGGTTCTCGTCTGATCACCGAAGCCAAGCTACGTCGGGCGTGGTTAGTACTTGGATGGGTGACCGCCTGGGAATACCACGTGTTGTAGGCTTGCTCCTTTTTATTTTTTTGCTACCCAATATTAGTTTTAAAGTTGCCGTGTTTGTTGTGACAAAACTATTTTATTTTGACTCCGCCACAACTTTGGCCAGCGTTGCATAATTACAAATGATAGGCCCATTGCTTTTCTCTGCGCTTTCACCAGCATGCTAAAATTATTCTTCAATGGAGGATGCTAGAGGGCAGTATGCAGAAATCAAAGCTCAAATTGGTCCAAAAAGAGAAAGTTTATCGCCTACGACCATACCACGTAGAATGTGCCGGTTCTCGTCTGATCACCGAAGCCAAGCTACGTCGGGCGTGGTTAGTACTTGGATGGTGACCGCCTGGGAATACCACGTGTTGTAGGCTTGCTCCTTTTTATTTTTTTGCTACCCAATATTAGTTTTAAAGTTGCCGTGTTTGTTGTGACAAAACTATTTTATTTTGACTCCGCCACAACTTTGGCCAGCGTTGCATAATTACAAATGATAGGCCCATTGCTTTTCTCTGCGCTTTCACCAGCATGCTAAAATTATTCTTCAATGGAGGATGCTAGAGGGCAGTATGCAGAAATCAAAGCTCAAATTGGTCCAAAAAGAGAAAGTTTATCGCCTACGACCATACCACGTAGAATGTGCCGGTTCTCGTCTGATCACCGAAGCCAAGCTACGTCGGGCGTGGTTAGTACTTGGATGGGTGACCGCCTGGGAATACCACGTGTTGTAGGCTTGCTCCTTTTTATTTTTTTGCTACCCAATATTAGTTTTAAAGTTGCCGTGTTTGTTGTGACAAAACTATTTTATTTTGACTCCGCCACAACTTTGGCCAGCGTTGCATAATTACAAATGATAGGCCCATTGCTTTTCTCTGCGCTTTCACCAGCATGCTAAAATTATTCTTCAATGGAGGATGCTAGAGGGCAGTATGCAGAAATCAAAGCTCAAATTGGTCCAAAAAGAGAAAGTTTATCGCCTACGACCATACCACGTAGAATGTGCCGGTTCTCGTCTGATCACCGAAGCCAAGCTACGTCGGGCGTGGTTAGTACTTGGATGGGTGACCGCCTGGGAATACCACGTGTTGTAGGCTTGCTCCTTTTTATTTTTTTGCTACCCAATATTAGTTTTAAAGTTGCCGTGTTTGTTGTGACAAAATATTTTATTTTGACTCCGCCACAACTTTGGCCAGCGTTGCATAATTACAAATGATAGGCCATTGCTTTTCTCTGCGCTTTCACCGCATGCTAAAATTATTCTTCAATGGAGGATGCTAGAGGGCAGTATGCAGAAATCAAAGCTCAAATTGGTCCAAAAAGAGAAAGTTTATCGCCTACGACCATACCACGTAGAATGTGCCGGTTCTCGTCTGATCACCGAAGCCAAGCTACGTCGGGCGTGGTTAGTACTTGGATGGGTGACCGCCTGGGAATACACGTGTTGTAGGCTTGTCCTTTTTATTTTTTTGCTACCCAATATTAGTTTTAAAGTTGCCGTGTTTGTTGTGACAAAACTATTTTATTTTGACTCCGCCACAACTTTGGCCAGCGTTGCATAATTACAAATGATAGGCCCATTGCTTTTCTCTGCGCTTTCACCAGCATGCTAAAATTATTCTTCAATGGAGGATGCTAGAGGGCAGTATGCAGAAATCAAAGCTCAAATTGGTCCAAAAAGAGAAAGTTTATCGCCTACGACCATACCACGTAGAATGTGCCGGTTCTCGTCTGATCACCGAAGCCAAGCTACGTCGGGCGTGGTTAGTACTTGGATGGGTGACCGCCTGGGAATACCACGTGTTGTAGGCTTGCTCCTTTTTATTTTTTTGCTACCCAATATTAGTTTTAAAGTTGCCGTGTTTGTTTGACAAAATATTTTATTTTGACTCCGCCACAACTTTGGCCAGCGTTGCATAATTACAAATGATAGGCCCATTGCTTTTCTCTGCGCTTTCACCAGCATGCTAAAATTATTCTTCAATGGAGGATGCCAGAGGGCAGTATGCAGAAATCAAAGCTCAAATTGGTCCAAAAAGAGAAAGTTTATCGCCTACGACCATACCACGTAGAATGTGCCGGTTCTCGTCTGATCACCGAAGCCAAGCTACGTCGGGCGTGGTTAGTACTTGGATGGGTGACCGCCTGGAATACCACGTGTTGTAGGCTTGCTCCTTTTTATTTTTTTGCTACCCAATATTAGTTTTAAAGTTGCCCTGTTTGTTGTGACAAAACTATTTTATTTTGACTCCGCCACAACTTTGGCCAGCGTTGCATAATTACAAATGATAGGCCCATTGCTTTTCTCTGCGCTTTCACCAGCATGCTAAAATTATTCTTCAATGGAGGATGCTAGAGGGCAGTATGCAGAAATCAAAGCTCAAATTGGTCCAAAAAGAGAAAGTTTATCGCCTACGACCATACCACGTAGAATGTGCCGGTTCTCGTCTGATCACCGAAGCCAAGCTACGTCGGGCGTGGTTAGTACTTGGATGGGTGACCGCCTGGGAATACCACGTGTTGTAGGCTTGCTCCTTTTTATTTTTTTGCTACCCAATATTAGTTTTAAAGTTGCCGTGTTTGTTGTGACAAAACTATTTTATTTTGACTCCGCCACAACTTTGGCCAGCGTTGCATAATTACAAATGATAGGCCCATTGCTTTTCTCTGCGCTTTCACCAGCATGCTAAAATTATTCTTCAATGGAGGATGCTAGAGGGCAGTATGCAGAAATCAAAGCTCAAATTGGTCCAAAAAGAGAAAGTTTATCGCCTACGACCATACCACGTAGAATGTGCCGGTTCTCGTCTGATCACCGAAGCCAAGCTACGTCGGGCGTGGTTAGTACTTGGATGGGTGACCGCCTGGGAATACCACGTGTTGTAGGCTTGCTCCTTTTATTTTTTTGCTACCCAATATTAGTTTTAAAGTTGCCGTGTTTGTTGTGACAAAACTATTTTATTTTGACTCCGCCACAACTTTGGCCAGCGTTGCATAATTACAAATGATAGGCCCATTGCTTTTCTCTGCGCTTTCACCAGCATGCTAAAATTATTCTTCAATGGAGGATGCTAGAGGGCAGTATGCAGAAATCAAAGCTCAAATTGGTCCAAAAAGAGAAAGTTTATCGCCTACGACCATACCACGTAGAATGTGCCGGTTCTCGTCTGATCACCGAAGCCAAGCTACGTCGGGCGTGGTTAGTACTTGGATGGGTGACCGCCTGGGAATACACGTGTTGTAGGCTTGCTCCTTTTTATTTTTTTGCTACCCAATATTAGTTTTAAAGTTGCCGTGTTTGTTGTGACAAAACTATTTTATTTTGACTCCGCCACAACTTTGGCCAGCGTTGCATAATTACAAATGATAGGCCCATTGCTTTTCTCTGCGCTTTCACCAGCATGCTAAAATTATTCTTCAATGGAGGATGCTAGAGGGCAGTATGCAGAAATCAAAGCTCAAATTGGTCCAAAAAGAGAAAGTTTATCGCCTACGACCATACCACGTAGAATGTGCCGGTTCTCGTCTGATCACCGAAGCCAAGCTACGTCGGGCGTGGTTAGTACTTGGATGGGTGACCGCCTGGGAATACCACGTGTTGTAGGCTTCATTCATTTTATTTTTTTTCCGACTTAAATAAGTCTCCAAATTGAGTTTGAGTCCGCGTGTCGCTCAAATATTGAAATTTTACTTGAGAAAATGTATTGCCAGAGTTGCACGACAAAATAGTCATATTTGGTCCATTTCTACGACCATACCAATTTTATTTTTTATACTTCCAACATGTATTCAATCCCATAATATCCATAGCGTTGGATTTATTATGTACAGGTAGGTGCCATATGAAGGTCCAACAAGAGTGTGGCAGAAATGAATGAAAACAATATGAAAACTCTATCACTCTTTCGTCAAGTCTGAGGGTCGAGTCGCTTCTTGACGCGGTGGTGGCTTCATTTCAGATGGGCTAAAATAACTTGTACGATCGCCTACGACCATACCACGTAGAACACACCGGTTCTCGTCCGATCACCGAAGCCAAGCTACGTTGGGCGTGGTTAGTACTTGGATGGGTGACCGCCTGGGAATACCACGTGTTGTAGGCTTCATTCATTTTATTTTTTTTCCGACTTAAATAAGTCTCCAAATTGAGTTTTGAGTCCGCGTGTGTCGCTCAAATATTGAAATTTTACTTGAGAAAATGTATTGCCAGAGTTGCACGACAAAATAGTCATATTTGGTCCATTTCTACGACCATACCAATTTTATTTTTTATACTTCCAACATGTATTCAATCCCATAATATCCAAAGCGTTGGATTTATTATGTACAGGTAGGTGCCATATGAAGGTCCAACAAGAGTGTGGCAGAAATGAATGAAAACAATATGAAAACTCTATCACTCTTTCGTCAAGTCTGAGGGCCGAGTCGCTTTTGACGCGGTGGTGGCTTCATTTCCGATGGGCTAAAATAACTTGTACGATCGCCTACGACCATACCACGTAGAACACACTAGACGTGTCTATGGTAGTCTCTGTTGAAATCCGCTGCAATCGGACAGTTCATTGTCCATCCCCACGTTATACTTACCTGGTTTGATACGCAGGTGTTTCTGCTATCGATATATTATCAGATTTGTGAGGTTTTTCTCCGATTTTTGGACTTCTTTTCGAATTTTCGTTTTCTTGCTAAGCCACCTGGCAGGGCTTTGCCAATATGGCTGCCCTGCCCGGATCATCTTCAACCGGTACCAGGCGACGTCCATTGTCTCGTCCGTCTTCAAGACATTCCGTTAAAGGAAATACAATTTGTGTTACCGACGAAGAATACTCGCCAGTCCACCTTATCCGTGCAGTAAAAGAGTGTTTAGGTGATGACAGCGTTTATGCTTGCGTCAAAATAAACGGCGTATGGCAGATAACTGTTGCCACGGAGGAAGATGCGGACAGTCTTCTCACAAATGGTTTTGCTATCGATGGCAGTCCTGTTGACGTGCAAGGGTTAGTCAGAAACCTTTTGACTGTCTCCTTTATTGGTGTACCTGCTTACACTTCAGATGCTGAAATTACTGCCAAACTGGAAGGGTATGGCTGTGTTCTTCGTGGACCGATAGTCCACAAATATTTTGAAGAAGAGCCAGATGTGGAAACTGGTACTCGATTTGTACGGGTGGAATTGCCTGCGGCGGTAAAATCTCTGCCCTACGCTGTGAAATTTGAGGCGAACGGTCCTTTTGTGCGATTAATCCACACCAATCAGCACAAGGTTTGTAATCATTGCTTAGATTCGTCACACCTGATATATAACTGTCCAAACTATCAATGTAAACGTTGTGGCGAAATGGGTCACTTGGAAAGATCGTGTGCGAATTTTACTTGTTATCGGTGCCATGGCCGTGGACATAAAGCCAGCGAATGTACTGCATCTGTCTATGGGGATGCTGAAGTTGAGGAAATTGTCGACACTTTTGTGCAAGAGGAAATAACAGAAACAGAACAAAATGACATTGTTCAGTCGGATAATGATGGTAACTCATCGGTAGTGGATGTTGTCGAGGTTGAACAGTCGGATCAAAATGAGGAAATATCAGAACAACAAACGCTTGTAGCGGTTGAACAGTCGAACTTGGGCGAGTCAAAGGATCAAGCTGAGGATCAAAGCCAGCAAAATTGTGACATGGTTATTGATGAAACTGCGATCGCAAATTGTCCGATTAAACGTCGGCAATCAGTTGAAATCGACTCCACAGACGTAGGTCGACCTGGACAAAAAGATAAAAGGAAAAAACGTTTCACTCCTAATTTAGTGGGGCGCCCGAAACATAAAAAGACTGAGAAGGATAAGACAAAATCCGCTAGTAAGTAATGATGGGTTTTACCTTTAATGTCCACCCTCTCCTTCTTGTGGTCACCATGGTTCTTTTAAGTTCAGTCAACGTCAATGGTCTCTCTGATTTACACACTTTTGACCTTGTTCTCCAGTTCTGCAAAAATAACCATCATGACATTATTTGTCTTCAAGAGACCTTTTGGGATGACCACATTTCTAATATAATTCATAACAAAATTGCTCCGGATTTTCATTTCTTTTATAATAATTGTACTGATCCTGCAAGAAGGAGAGGGGTAGCAATACTTGTGAGAAAACGGTCAGAGGTTAAAGTTCTAGGTCATCAGTGCGACTCTGCTGGAAGAATTATTTCCATTCAAATTCAGGTTTTACACCATAATATCAATATCATCAATATTTACTCACCTACACAGCCGTATCTCCGTACACAATTTTGGAAAGATCTTTCCCGTTTTTTCCTTGATGAGTACTTGCATGTTGTTATCGGTGACTTTAATACTAAAATTAATCCCCGTCTTGATCAGTCCACTACTGTTACTAACCAGTTTGACCCTTCCCGTAAACACTTGTTAGATCTCATGACTCATTTTTCATTGGTCGATATCTGGCGTAAACAGCATCCGCATGCCAGACAGAGCACCTGGCGACGTCACTCACATGGTATTCTCCAGCAGAGTCGCATTGATCTTGCTCTCATTCATGAAGGCCTTGTCCACCTGTGTCAGCGTTCACATATTGTTCATTTTCCTCATAGTGATCACGACCTCATTCAGTTCAATTTCAACTTCAAAAATTCTCTTCGTGGTCCGGGAGTTTGGGCTTTTAATAAGCATCTCCTGAAAGATGAAGTTTTTACCAATAATATTTCGGAGATCATTATTAATTCTAAATTAGATCCCAATTACATCAACAATAAAATTCAGTGGTGGGAGTCTTTGAAACACCAAATTCGTAAGTACTCACAAATTTATGCAAAACAGCAAGCAAAACTGAGGCGTCACTTGAGAAAATCCTTAGAGAAAAAATTAAAATGGGAACTTACGAAAGCAAATCGTTTCGTCGATTATGACTTAACAAATGCTAAAATTATTCAGGACGAGCTTGACAAAATTATTTCGTTGGAAACCCAGGGGGCCTTAATCCGTTCTAAAATCCAGTGGTATGAGGAGGGAGAGAAATCGACCCGCTTTTTCTTTAATCTGGAAAAGTCAAAGCAAGAAAAGAAATGCATCAAGTCCTTAATTAATGACAACAATGAAACTCTCACGGAAATGAAAGATATAATTACAGAAGCTCATACATTTTATACTAACCTTTATAATAATGAGCCTTGTGATCTTGCACTTCAAAATACTTTCCTTGGTTACATTACAAATAATGTTTCTGATGAGGACAGCGCCGCCGCTGATTCAGAGTTCACGATAGAAGAGGTGACCTTTGCCCTCTCTAAATGTATGCGTAATAAGAGTCCAGGCGCAGATGGCTTGCCATACGAATTTTATTTACACTTTTGGGAAGACATTAAAAACGACTTGCTTGATATTTTCACTTGTATCTTTGCTAATAACATTCTGCCTGATTCATGGAAAACAGGTCTCATTACCTTAGTTCCCAAAGCTGACAGTGATCTCCGTTATATTAAAAATTGGCGTCCTATTACCCTCCTCAACTGCGATTACAAAATTCTGGCTAAAACACTTGCCATTCGTCTCAATAAAATTATGCCCACAATTGTTAGTCCCGATCAAACTTGCTGTGTACCTGGTCGTGACATTGTGGACAATATTTTCTGTTTGAGGGATCTTATTCATCACGCTGATTCCACTAAGTGTTCTGGTGCCATTCTGAAATTCGATCAAATGAAAGCCTTTGACCGTGTTGATCACAAGTATTTGCTCAACACACTAAGGGCGTTCGGGTTCGGTGACAATTTTGTCAAATGGATTTTCATACTGTATAACCAGGTTCAAAGCAATATCAAAATTAACGGGTTTCTGTCTGACTCTGTGTTGATTAAGCGTAGTGTCAGGCAAGGGTGCCCGCTATCAGCAATGCTGTACGTGTTGTCAGCGGAGCCGCTGAATGCTGCCATTAAGCACAGGCGTGTTGTTTTCTGGGTAGTTTCTATAAGTGTAGTTTATTCTACGTTTCGACGTTCTCTTCCGTAGCCTAATCACCAAGGTAAGAAACAGAATTGTCCGGCCTGCCAAGAAAACTGCCCGTTTTAGTCGAAAAATAAACACGAATCCTACAGTCAGTTACCTCGTTCGACGCGGAAGGCTCTCTACTGTCCAAAAAACACTCTCATGTCACGATAAAATGACAACTTTAGGAGAAATCTGCCGTGTTTTGACAAACTAGGCATTTCTGGCGTCCAACGTTGTAATAACGCAACTCATTATCATAATTGTACGCCGTCCGCATCGCTGATTGGTCCGTGAGCAACGCCATCAACGGCATCAGACTGAGATGCACCACTTTCTATGTGCAGACACCGTCCATTATGTTAATGGTTGCGTTATTACAACGGTGGCCATCAGAAACGCCAATGTTGTCATAACGCGGCAGATTTCTTCGAAAGTTTTCATTTTATCGTGACATGAGTGTGTTTTTTGGACAGCCGAGATCCTTCCGCATCTAACTAGGTAACTCAATGAAGGATTTGTGTTTATTTTTCGACAAGAACGTGCAGTTTTCTTGGCAGGCCGGATAATTCTGTTTCTTACCTTGGTGATAAGGCTACGGAAGAGAACGTCGAAACGTAGAACTACACTTATAGAAACTACCCAGAAAACATCACGCCTGTGCGCTGAATGCTGCCATTAAGCACAATCAAAATATCTGTGGGATTCAAATTCCTGGTAGTACCTTGTCTTCCTTAATTTATCAACATGCTGACGATACCACACTTACTGTTAGTAATGATCATTCCATCCGTGAAGCTTATCAGGTGTTCTGTGATTATGGCAAAGCTTCTGGGTCAAAGGTGAACTTGAACAAAAGTGCTTTAATGTGGATTGGCAACAACAGAGGGCGCACCGACTGCCCCTTGCCTGTTCAGCTCCAGCCGGATGGGATGGTCATTCTTGGAGTCATGTTGAGTCATGACAACTCGGTCGCTGATGAGTTCAATTGGACTCAACGCATTCCAAAAATTTGTAACATTTTGAAATCTTGGTCACTCCGTAAACTGTCATACAAAGGGAAGGCTCTTATTATCAATTCGCTTATAACTTCTACACTGTGGTATCGAGCTTCGGTTGTGTCTCTGCCTTCGCAGCACATAAAAGTCCTTAACGAGCACATTTGTAATTTCTTCTGGAGTAATGGCCATCATCACGTTAAATTTGATGTTATCACTTCTGAAATTAAACAGGGTGGCCTTAAAGTCACCAATATTCAAGACAAGGTTCATGCACTTCGCCTTAAGTGGGTGTGTAAATTGTTTGATGAAAATTATGATCATAAGTTTAAACTGTTTTTCATTCACAATTTAAATAATTATCTTAATCTCAACTGTGGTGTTGACACTTTCAAAATGTTATTTCATTCTGTCAACTTGCGTCAGTGTCCTACTTTCTACAGAGAACTTTTTCAGTCCTGGTCACAGCTTTTCATGTGTACACGTGCAAAGCCAATGTCATATGATGAAATCATCAACGAGCCCATCTTTCAAAATCCCTACGTTACCAGTGTTGAAGGGCGCCCTCTGCCAATCTTAAATCTTTTCAGTTCAGCTGGCATTGTGAAAATCAGGGACCTGTTGTATGAAGTTATTCCAGGGTTCTTACCTTCTGATGCAATCGTTGACATGGTTATCATGGCCCATCCACATGCCTCAATAAGCCAGACTGTTGAAAAGCAGTATTACGCTATCCTAAACTCAATTCCAGAAAATTGGCATGGTATTCTGCAAAATAACTACAAAGAGTATAATGAACTGGATAAAAACCCATCTCTTTTTATTACTGATGATAATGATCAACGTGTTCCTTTTAACACTCTTAATGTTAGACACATTACTACAATTGCTCGTAATGTAAGAAAAACAGTGCCAACAGGTGTTAAGTTTTGGCTGACGCATCTTCCCAATTTTGATTTCAGTCTTGTTTGGCCACTCATTTACACAAACATGAAGGAAAATTACCTGGGTGATTTGGATTACTTAATTAGTCACAATGCTGTTTTTACTAACCTTCGTCTTTACAAAGCTGGTAAAATTGTTAGTCCTACTTGCGACTTCTGCACTTTTTTTCCTGAAGATGTGTATCATCTGTTTGTATGTTGCCAGTCAATTCAATCTTTGTGGCAACTTGTTTTTGAGATTATCTACAGTGCTTGTAATGTCAACAAGTTTACCACAAAAGACAGCATTTTAATGATGTTATTTGGGTATCCTGTCAAGAGGGACAAATATGAGTATACTCTCATTAATATTTTATTGTCACTTTCTCGCTATACAATTCACAGCAGAAGATTAGCATATAAGCGTTGTACTCGTAAAATTGATTTGGTTACATACTTTAAGTACAAGTTAAAACAGAAAATCACATTTGAATATCACAGGTACAAAGCAACTGACGATGCTGCTCTTTTTGAGAGCATCTTTGCACAAAATAATGTACTTGTTACTATGAAAGATTTTGACTTTACCTTTAATTTGTAAACAATCTTATCGTCCAGTTTTTTTTGTAGTCACTTTGTACTTGAACCTGTAATAACAAGTTTCTTGTAATGTGCATTTTTTTTTTAATAGGGCAAGCCAGTGGGCCTGTCCTTTTTAATAAAAGATAGAAAAAAAAAAACGGTTCTCGTCCGATCACCGAAGTTAAGCTACGTTGGGCGTGGTTAGTACTTGGATGGGTGACCGCCTGGGAATACCACGTGTTGTAGGCTTCATTCATTTTATTTTTTCCTGACTTAAATAAGTCTCCAAATTGAGTTTTGAGTCCGCGTGTGTCGCTCAAATATTTAAATTTTACTTGAGAAAATGTATTGCCAGAGTTGCACGACAAAATAGTCATATTTGGTCCATTTCTACGACCATACCAATTATATTGTTTATACTTCCAATATGTATTCAATCCCATAATATCCAAAGCGTTGGATTTATTATGTACAGGTAGGTGCCATATGAAGGTCCAACAAGAGTGTGGCAGAAATGAATGTGAAAAATCTATCACTCTTTCGTCAAGTCCGAGGGCCGAGTCGCTTCTTGACGCGGTGGTGGCTTCATCTCAGATGGGCTAAAATAACTTGTACGATCGCCTACGACCATACCACGTAGAACACACCGGCCGAACTTGATATAGTAATGCGACAAAATTTTGGGGTGATATTTGAACCGGTGTCCCTTTTAGAAGGTGCTAATTCCTTTTGGCAGATTAGTTTTGCCTTTGCTTAGAACATATTTTGTCGAATTTACCCAATGATTATCCTTGTCAATGTGATCCATTGCCTTCTAATTGCGCTGTGCATAATCAAGTTATTGACCACTATCAATTAGAGACAAAGAAATTACTTCAAGACGTACATCGTGTTAAAAAGGAAATAGATGATGTAATGGGGATTTATGATTTAGAGGAGAAAGGGTTTAATGTCAGAAATAAGCGTTCACTTTTACCATTTATTGGAAAATTATCAAAGTCATTATTTGGTACTGCTACTACTAAGGATGTTAAATTACTGGCACAACATGTACAGTCGATTGAGTCCGTTGCCGCAAAAACTCAAAAGTTTATTTTAAACTTTGAAGGGGATTTTCGCTCCATTATGCACTTAACTAACCGACGATTTGACAACTTGTGGAAATCTGTTAATAATACTCATCTTAAAATTGCAGCTCTTCAGTTTGATTTAGAATCTTTGCGGGAATTCACCCTTGATCAAATTGAAAAATGGTATAGAATGATAGGCGAAATTAACACATTGAATAAATATTTACATACATATGTTGAGTTGAATTGGCGGAACTCGTATTTGTTACAAATTTTGGTATTAGCTGAAGAGCGGTTGAGTGCCATGAAGAATTTAATTCAAGGTAAACTACCACCATAATTAGTA
This sequence comes from Ptychodera flava, assembly GCF_041260155.1. Taxonomy (NCBI): domain Eukaryota; kingdom Metazoa; phylum Hemichordata; class Enteropneusta; family Ptychoderidae; genus Ptychodera; species Ptychodera flava. Next base: position 4,380,335 of record NC_091939.1, read on the forward strand.
ACAACTGTTGACATTAGATATGCAATGGAACAAATTACTGAAACTTTGTCCAGGAAATACCCTTCTTTCACACTCATTACCATTACCATTCGGAAGGAAGCTTCATTTATTATCACAACTCTAATAACTTATTTATAAAATTTCAGATTCCTCTAACTCACTCCTATACAAACTATATAGAATACTAAATTTCCTAGTCCATTTACCTGAACACTTTGATCGCCAGAATGCTTCTCAACCTTTGGAAAAAGGATACTCCCAGATTTTAGATTTACCTCAATATTTCGGTATTGCTTCTAATGGCGACACTTATTTTGAGTAAACATCTGAGCTTTTTTCTAACTGTAAAGGCAGGCATATAAAAAGGTGCCCTGCTCCGTTCAAAATATTTGATGGAAACCATTAAACTTGTCTTCAGCAAATCTTTCATAATGATTTCAATAGGGTACGAGCATTGTGTCATACAGATTTATTTTGACAAAAGATGTGCCTACGAATTCCGTCATGTTACCAAATTCTCACGCTTTAATTCAGGGATCAACTGGCAAATGGGAATTGCAATGCCAAAACTCTTTAATCATACCTTTACAAGGCTGCAATTTTTGCATAGTCTCCATTCCATGTGGGTGTGACTTACGTTCTTTTGATTTTTATTTCCCTGCGACTATTTCAAACTGTCAGCCAAATGATTCATTTAGCGTAGTACATGGTGTTAATGCAATTTATTTGTCCAGCTTTTATTCATTACATGAATAAACTTCACCGGGGCCACTACGTTTCAAAAACCTTGGGCAGCACAACTACCAAGTATAACTATTTTTACAAAAGCAATGGAATCACTCTTTAACTAAAGATAATGATTTAAAACTAAAATGGAATGCTTAAGAAATCATGAGATAGCCTTTGCGACACCAATGGATGAAACGGTATATACACTCAATAAATAGGATAGTTTATATAAGGCTCCCTTACCTTCCTATTTCAACTTTTTCCCCTGCTATAACCTTTTGCGTTATCCTTTTAATATTAAAAATTGTACTATATTCAAAGTTAAGACGGGTTAGTCAGATCGTTATGGTTCTACAAAAAGCTCAATCAGTGCAATCTAAAGCCGTGCATAGAGTATACTGGGACGAACAACCCTCTATTTCTGTAAATTTAACCTCGCTCGTTCATACTGGATTTGTCTCCTATAATTTTTGTGTCTGTGAATTGTTACAGCACCATGTTTCTCCAAACCATATGGGAATTGGTAGAAAAAAGCAAATAAAACACCATCGCATTCCACTGTCTCAAATTGGAATATTGACTTGAGCTTACTTCCGCGACAACAACTTGCTGACGATTTTAGTACACAGGCAAATACCACACTTCAAACTGATGAAGCCTCCAAGTATGGCCGTAAGTATGATGCATAGGAAGACGGGTTCTGTATGGTTCTTGGTTTGATAGAATTGGCAACAAAATTAATTAACAGTGGTACTAACCTATGCTGACCTTTATGTCAACAAAGGGGATGGTTTTATATAAAAAATAACCACTTTATTATTTCAAGACTGTAATAAATTGAAAAACTTCACGTTAACATGGTTTATATTTGTATTCTGATTTCTAGTTATCATGGTTCTTACAGGTCCATTTGTGGACCATTAACAGTGATACTTTCTTCAGTCGACTCTTAAGTCACTTTCTTTCCCTGACATCAAGGTCAACAAAGTGTACATTTTTGTATCAAAACAACTTCTTTGTCACAACCACACTGAAAGCATTAAGAATTGCTTTACATATAAATATAGTTTAATTTTATCAATGGTAATTTGTTTTCGGTTTTGTATTTTATTTGCATTTTTTTGAATATAAAATCATATTTATTTTGCAAAGCCCCCTTCCTGGGCTTTGGAAATTTAAAGGCCCATGAGTTACAACTTTTGACATTACTTTCATGATTTCATATTTAGATTAAAATTATTTAATACAGATTTACTTACTCGGAGACGTTAACTTAAGCATGATTGCCCAATGAGTTGGGACTGCATGGGGAGGTTTCATTAGGACAAATAATAAAATGGTGCCATAACCAAATATAGCTGTAATAAATATAGTTATAATAAACAGTGTAAATGGTGCATGTACATATTTGAATCTTTGCAAATTTAAACAACATGGTGCAACCCACTGATAAGACAAAAATTATCTGTTTTTCAAATAATATAGCAGAATTTTGAAGATGGCAGGAAGTTCAAAATGAACCAAAATCTGTCCAATTTCTTGTCTATTCTGTCACCAGCGAAAGTTGTTGAGGCACATTTAAAGACTATATCGTTAAATTTATAGATAACAATGAATTTCTCAGAAAATTGGAAGGTATCTTTGAGGTTGGACATTTTCACAGAATGGCAGCTCATGGGCCTTTAAGATTATATCTAACATAATTGTGAGTTTTATAGAATTTCATGAACAGCAGTACATGTTTATCGTGGCGCATCAATGTGTCTTTTATTTCATACTTGAGTGTAATTGCCTTGGACTTATCCACTATATCGTCTGCTTAGGATTATCAGTCTAGGGCATATGTGGCTTGTGATGTTTTTCGATATAATTTCATATTTTCCAAATACTTCCACCATTATGGTAATATCTAAAGACATACTAAAGGAAAGGCGTAAAAACAGCCTTCAGTGGAAGAGAATCTCTAGATGGGTATGTAAAAGTTGTATTGAAGGCTATGTAGAGAGTGTTAGTTGAATGGATGGCAGAAATTCTACCATATTTTAAGATGATTATTGAATAGTTGGTTTCTGATAATGTATCTCAGATTTCTTCTCTTTGTTAAGAATGTTTATTGTTGTGCTTTAAAGCCCCAGTATACTCACTTTTGACCATTTTTCATCATCACAAATTGCCTATTTTCCCCATAAGTTCATCTTGGAATACTACATTAGTAAGGTATATATGCAACATTTGTGTTGCTGTAGCTACATGCAGGCCCTAAAAATTGCCTGCAAAACTTGACATGACCCGTAGCTTTGTTTCCAGTGGAAATGGTTTACATGAGAATTATTGCACGTTTTTTGCAGAGTGGCTAGATGTGGGGCAACCAAATCTCTTCTGCATGGGTTTCCTGAGCATCATGACTGAACCTTGTGTACATTTGGTTGCATAAGAACAACAGTGTTATCATGTTGCATTCTGTGTGTCACAAAAGCCTGACCTTCTCTCTGGACAGAAAGTCATTCTTCACTCGTTATATTGTAAATTGTAAACGTTCATTAGCAGGGTTAATCATTAAAGCTCTGCAATTCAGTATCAATTGTCATCTACTTTTAGAAAATTTAAGATACTGTTTCAAACAAAACACCTGAAAACAAGAAATACTGGGGCTTTAAGTAAAAAGTTATGAAAATGTTGCTTAGACCTTGAACCAGTGACTGTGAAAAAACAAGGCCACTTTCAAAAATCTGAAGTTAATTATTCTTGATAATATTTTACATTTGACAAGTCAGTTCTTTATTTCTCGAATGATGTATACTTTTTTAGGTTAATTTTTCCAAATTTGGTAAGACTAAAAAGAAATACATGTACACTCTTCATTCTTGTTCCAGCTTTTGATTTCTGAACTTTATCATAATATTGCCTCCCCACTTTCCAAAAGGTACGAAAATGGGTAACAGAAACCAATGCGGATGTCTGTCTTCTCTACTACAGAAAAGGCAAAAAATCTGGTATTTACTTTGAAGGTACTGTTTATCTATAGTTGTTTCCAATAAGTAATTATTTTCTGCAGAGTAAAGATGCTATCTCAAAATATTTTTCATTCCTGTAATTTTTATCTTATGTATGTGTACATTGCTATCACAAATTCCGTTGAAGAGAATGAACACACGTATGAACTCAAAACATATGTCAAACTTTTTTTAAGGTCGAGCAGTTTACTGCCATTTGTCAATGATGATGTTCAAAAAAAATTTAAGGCATGCATAAAAAATTTGGTAAGTATTACTGTTGGCAAAATTGTGTTTTTTACCCCAAAAAATAAATTATTATCTATCTATATACAGTTGTAAATTTTTTAAATAATTGTTCAATTATACAATATTTTTTTTACTATGCATTGTAATAATGTACTTGAACCCCATTCAGAACTATGTTTATGATAATGATATTCTAAAAATAGTATGATTTCGATGTATGTGTACATGTACATTGTAGAATGGAGGCATATCTAAGACACATAGCGCCAAGGACAGTACCGACATGTTGGACCAACAAGGACATGAATTTTGATATAATTTTTTGTATAAGCATGTCATTACAATCTGTTATTATACACCTACTGCCGTAACCAATGGGCGTTCTACCGTCCAATAACTTTCAGTATTGTCACAGAATGCGGAGTCCAAATACGGATGATGCGAACGCACGTTGAATAAACAATGATATTTAAGCAATAACCCCCGCCGCAGGAGGGTATACACGAGATTTTGGTACAATGCACGACATACAGCACGAGCCGATAGGCGAGTGCTATATGGAGCGAATTGTACCAAAATCGAGCGTACACTTGACTGCGAAGTGGTTTATTGCTATTATATTATGTCAACTTGCGTATCTTTGTCTTACTTGGGTATTTTCATAACTCTAACCCCAAATGGAGAAATGGGACGTCTGAAAGATCGAACATCGGAAATTATGCGCCCGAGACCGTGCATTTTTTTTTAAGTTGGGATTACGTACAGGCACAGAGTATCCTACGATTACCGTGGCCGAAAACGACACAGACCTTCTTCAGTTTGTAATTGCGTCGTTCTGTTTGAGCTGCGTCGTTCTGTTTTGACCTGCGCTCTTCAGTTTGTAATTGCGTCGTTCTGTTTGAGCTGCGTCGTTCTGTTTTGACCTGCGCTCTTCAGTTTGTAATTGCGTCGTTCTGTTTGAGCTGCGTCGTTCTGTTTCGACCTGCGCTCTTCAGTTTGTAATTGCGTCATTCTGTTTGAGCTGCGTCGTTCTGTGACCTGCGCTCTTCAGTTTGTAATTGCGTCGTTCTGTTTGAGCTGCGTCGTTCTGTTTTGACCTGCGCTCTTCAGTTTGTAATGGCGTCGTTCTGTTTGAGCTGCGTCGTTCTGTTTTGACCTGCGCTCTTCAGTTTGTAATTGCGTCGTTCTGTTAGACCTGCGTCGTTCTGTTTGAACTGCATCGTTCTGTTTGATCTGTGCTCTTCAGTTTGTTTTCAGCATAACACGGAAGTACTGGAGTAAATATTTTGTAACAAACATTGCACGGTCACTTGGAGAATACCATTGCAACTTGGCATATGGGTGCCCGTGGAGTCATAGGTTGTAGAGGGAGAGCAACTCCACACATGGTTCACATATTGGTTGTTTGCGTTTAATGTATGGTGGTGTGTATATTTTGTTTCACTGTCTTGTGTACAGAACAAAATAGGTACGGCGAGACAGCTGAATATGAATGTCAGTGCAGTCTGTAGGGCCTACTCCAGAGTTGAGACACTGCGTACGACACTAACGCTATGTTTCGAACGTTTGCCAGACTTTCTTTATCAATCGCCTCAAGTCAGGTTCAGTTGGTAAATTTCGTGGTATAATGGCAGATTGTACGTATTCTTTCATTCTGGAAGCTAGGATGTCTAATTTTGTTCTATTGTGTTAAAGGTTGTGTTCGTATTGCGTTTACTAGACTGATATATATATATATATATATATATATATATATATATATATATATATATATATATATATATATATATATATATATATTATATATATATATATATATATATATATATATATATATATATATATATATATATATATATATATATATATCGGAGTGTCTATTGCCACGCGCGTGGCAATAGCCAAGTTGGCTATTGCCACGCGCGTGGCAATAGCCAAGGTGGCTATTGACACGCTAAGATTTTTTCGGAGACAGATTTTGTCGACTGATTGAAGTAAACTTTTCCCAGTTTGTGTAGAAATTGGCTCAAGTAAGTGTAATTGTATATTTCTGCCACGATTCACCTTGCGCTCGGAAAGTTCATGAAGTTGGTCTGATCACAGGCGCTCCTTAGCTGGGTAGTCTGCTAAGTAGATCGATTTTCGATCTACTTAGCAGACTACCCAGCTAAGGAGCACCTGTGGTCTGATGGTCGACGAAGGGGACGACCGGTCGGTTGGGCAGTCTCTGTGATTAAATGCAAGCCCTGCGATTGACAGTATACTGCATGCTCATTCTTGCACCATGACAAAAGATACCATATAAAAAGAAATTGTCAGGAAAGCAACTCAAAATTTACTCATTTTAACCCAAGAGAAAATGTTTCGGGGGGCGAGAAAATCAACCTGACCTGCCGCAAATGCGAAACGTCTGTCTATGAACTTTGACCACGTGACCTCTCTGTCAGAGACGTCATCACGTCAACGAACTAAGTGCATGCTATATACGCGACGTCAGAACTTTCGAATGGAGGCCCAAGCAATAGACACTCCGTATATATATATATATATATATATATATATATATATATATATATATATATATATATATATATATATATATATAATTTACAAACAAGAGAAAAAGGTACGAAAAAGACAACGGAAACAGAAAACACAGACAAAAGACAAAGAACAAGGATAGCACTTACAAAAAACAAACAAGACCAAACCGTAGACATAGCTTCCGTAATTGAACAACAAACTTCAGTGGAACAACATATTAACACATAAAATCAATCAATCATTCAACATGTCTCACCAATTAAAAATGAATTTTAAGTGACTGATGAAGAAAACTCTGTTTTCGAAACGTAGCTTCAAAGGATCGCAGTGTAACGCTAGTCTCTCCGCTCCAATGTGGGTTAACAGCAAGACACTGAAGACACGTAAATTACGGGTACGTCTCGCCATGGCTAATGAACCCTTTACATAAAACAGCTAAACATTATATATACACACATAGAATAATACACAAAACGCAAAGAATTCACATATGAACGATGTGAGGAGTTGCTTTCCCTTTATTACATTCGCCATGGCTAACCAATACTCACATAAAACAATCAAACATGATACACACTCACAATATACACAATATCATACACAAAATGCAAACAACTCAGATATGAACGATGTGTGGAGTTGCTTTCCCTTTATTACAACAAAACAAACTGAAGAGCGCAGGTCAAAACAGAACGACGCAGGTCAAACAGAACGACGCAATTACAAACTGAAGAGCGCAGGTCAAAACAGAACGACGCAGCTCAAACAGAACGACGCCATTACAAACTGAAGAGCGCAGGTCAAAACAGAACGACGCAGCTCAAACAGAACGACGCAATTACAAAGAGCGCAGTTCAAAACAGAACGACGCAGCTCAAACAGAACGACGCAATTACAAACTGAAGAGGGTCTGTGTCGTTTTCGGCCACGGTATACGATAAATAGCATCGTGTTCATATCGACATTGCATTTTATTCGCATGGAACAAGAACACTTTACTTGTCAAACAATACCTGCTGCAGTCATACAGAAAATGGGTCAAGAGTTCAAATCAAAAGAAGTAACAATTTTTTCGTAAATTTAGGTAAGAACAATAGTCCTGGCGTTTTCGGCATACTAAAAATAGATTTGTCGCATTCTGTACCGCATACGCGTATAAGGTATACGTCAACCGTCGCGACATTCAGAGGTGGGACAGTGAAGTTACAGGATCTATTTTGATAGATAATTTGGACGCTAATTGTACCAGAAAACAAGCAGTTTTGAAATAATCCAGACTGCAACTGTGATGAACAGTTGTGCAGAGTGTGTTGCCCGATGCAGCGAGAGCTGGACGCTGACACTGCTCGTTGCATTTGATATCAAATTTCGTCGCAGTCGCCAGGAGTCATCCCATTGTTATTTTGAACTTCTTGGTCAACATCGTTTGGACACCCCAGTCTGTTACAGCCCAAACTTTGGAAAAGAATATCTGACATACCGTTACTGTCAGTAAGTGTCAATTTATTTGTGTATGAACGAATACTATCTTCATTTTAAAGAGCGGTAGGATATATCGCGTCTCGACTCAAGCAAAGTGCACGGTGCGCTGTCGCCCTAATATTTGTGTGCATCAATTCGGTCTTCGGTCTTTGAAACAAAGTGGACTGTTTCGGTTTTTCTCGAGGGTCTATGGTATAGATAGGTACGTTCAAATGCACCGACCGGGCAATTTTCAATAATGCTGGTTTAGGGGCCCGTTTTACCACCGCTATCAGTGCTAAAAAGTATTTTAGCATCGGTGGAATGAGCTCTCGTCCAATCACAATGGTGCATGGTAGCATGATATAATATAATTTTCATTTTATTCATAGCATACAGTATGTAAATACAATAAACATCAAAACGTGACTAAAAATTTCATATTCTTTTATTTTGAAAGTAAGCATAGGTGAAATATTGGGCGTAGCACGCGTGCACGGACACCTGAACACATTTCTCACCAAAGATTTGTAGCAATTTATTTCGGTCATCGCGTGCTGCTGTTCACATCAAGCCGTGTCACTTTCCTCTGCACAAACGACCTAAAATGACTTTTGACGGGTGTTCAACGAAGGATGGTGTATAATAATAGCCTTATACACAAAATACAGCCCTGCATGGCCTGGGGCTCAGTGAGTGACGTATTGGACGAGCCGTAGGCCCTCGTCCATACAGGGCCGTATTTTGTGAATAACCCAGGGCCTATATTATTTAAATGTATTTATACATATTGTTAATTATTATAAAGGAAAATGAAACTTTGCTTATTTTTCAGCAATCTCAATGCTACCACAGGCTACCCAGACAGTATTAATAAGCTCATTATTGAGTTTTTCTCACTGTTTTCTCTATTAGTTCCTCTCCTTTCTTCATCACAGTCCCTCTATGGTATAGGGACTGTGTCTTCATGCTCTGACTGATCGGAGTAAATAAAATAAACGGTTATATAATCTAACCTAGCCTCTTAACCCTTTATTACATACATTACAAGTACGTTTATCTCTCATATACACATTTTGTAATTAATTAGTCAACACAACTAATTATGCTAATCCGTGGACTTATCAGGGATTTTACGGGTTGGTCAACATCGTGAAAGATAGGAAAGGTTACTCCTTTTTCATTTACATCTCTATCTTTGCAATGTTGACCAACTCTTGATAAGTCCACGGATTAGCATAATTAGTTGTGTTGACTAATGAATTACGAGATGTGTATATGAGAGATAAACGTCCTTGTAATGGGTGTAAAATGAATAAAGGGTTATAAGAGGCTAGGTTAGATTATATAACCGTTTATTTTATTTACTCCGATCATTCAGAGCATGAAGACACAGTCCCTATATCCATAGAGGGACTGTGATGAAGAAAAGGAGAGGAACTGATAGAGAAAACAGTGAGAAAAACTCAAAAATAAGCTTATTCATTCTGTCTGGGTAGCCTGTGATGCTACCTTGCTTTAGGGAGACTCAACAAGAAATTGCTAAATATTATTTGTTTTGAAAATCACGCATGACCATTGACCTTAAATCACCTGATTCATTCCTACAATCGAGTAGTGCTTTGTAATGCTTGGTATAGACTGCCAAAACTGTCCATGCAATGTTCTTTATTAAAATAGATTAATTATTAAACCCTTTATTTTACATATAAAAAAAATGATAAGTCAGAGCTGGGACCAGTGAAAAATCCAATCAAAATTAATGCTAATCTAATGACAGTGTCAGCTCTAAGGGAGTATATTGCTGACAGAACAAAAGAATACGGTGAGTATACTGACATTCATCTTAATTTTGTAGAGTCATTTTCCCGTAATACTGTTATTTTCTTTTAGTAAATGTAATGAGAGTTTGCAGTCTCTTATACTATGCAAACTTACAGAAACACTAGTAAAACTGCAAGTACTGACAGTAACAAATCTATTAAAGATCATACCTGCAACAAAATTTCATAAGGTCTCATAGAGGTATAGTTATCAATTTATGTTTTTCATTTTATAATACTTGTAATTGACAATTTATAAGACCAATAAAAAATTATGAGTCTCAACTAGGACATACTCGGACACTTTTAATAGCGATATCTTGTAAGCTATCAATGATGACAAAATAATGTTCTATACTATTCATACAACTAATACCTTTCAGACAGTTTTAAATGCAGCTTTTGTACGCAGTTTCCCGAAATGTTTTCAGTCACGTACTCAGTATCATCGTTAAGTTTTATTTGTTACAATGATTCTACAGGTTCCTAGGTTAATTGTACATTAACCTGGTACAGAAAAGTAAGTACATTTGATTTTGTAAATAATGGTGGTGGGTATTGTGGTAACTATGAATTATTAATATTTTCCTACAATAATAATTTAGTTTGCTTATTAGTTTGCTTGCTTTGAAGAGTGTAATATTGCTGTGGCATGATTAAATGTGACATTTGCGTGCACTTAAAAATCAAATCTATTAAATTTCCCCGACAAGCTAGAGATTTTTCTTATTTTATGTCTTTGATATATGAAACTATGATTCTCTCATGACCAAATGAACATGATAAATTTACAGAAGCAAAATCTAATGTATTGACTGTATGATGATCAGGTTGCATCCTGTATATGTACTATGCATAATGTCAATCAAGGAACATTTATTATCCAGACATCCCATTTGTCACATTGCAAGTATGCAACAGTCTGAGATCAATTTGATCTGCTATGCTTTATCAACATATTTGATACGTCTGTCTTGCGCTGATCCTTTGCCTTTATTGAAATCTTGTAATTTTAATGTTTACCTCCACTGTAGAAGATAATGCTAGTTATCACATATACTGTTTTAGAATGCAATTAGCTATAACTTCTGATTATTTTTTTTCATTCAATTTGTTCGCTGTATCAACTGCAGATTCTTGTTCAAATCATTGGCATGATGAAATACCCAGTATTAAGATTGCCAACACATCCCACATGTGTAAAGTCACCATTGTTATTAAAAATTGATTAAATCAACAATAATAATGGGTTGCACACATTACACTTATGCAGGCTTTGTTGACTAGCAGATTACTGGGCAGTTTAGCAAGCTATAGGAAGTGGGACAAAGGACTGACATTGATACACAGAATAGTACTAATAAAAAATAGACAAAAGTTACAGCAAAAACTTCAATTTTATAATTTCTTTATTTGCACATTGAATGAAGAAAATGTGTATGTTTTTGTGCTTTATAATTGACTACATCAATCATTCTAATATGTTTATCATTGCAAAATGATATCAAGAGGATGAGCTAATGGAATATGAACAATTATGTAACAAAATTTTTATTGCCTTTTTGTCACGTTACTTGTCAGATAAGCAAAATACATAGATAAGCAGTGGTAAATTAATAGACGTTGTCATTAAATAGTTTTCAAGAAAATAAGAGATGACTGTGTGGATACAGCAAGTGAACTATTAAAGTTATTATTTTTATGGAGTACTATATCGAGTTCCAACATAGACACAATTCCTTGCATTGTGCATGTGCATTGCTGTTGCACCAACTTCACCCGTGTAAGATGTCAGTGTTAACAGGGAAATTTCTTCCTATATCATTTTCCAGTTAAGGAGACATTTGGACTAGAGAAATGTTTCTATGAAAATGATAATTACAGACCTCCATGGTGGTCCATTGACTTTCCGTTTTTGTTCCCAAACAAGAACAAAGGTATTTGTTGATGCCTTTTGATGATTTGATATGGAAAAGGACATCCAGTATACCAATCTTATTATGTACTTCAGACTTATTGATAATGTGCATTACTTCATTTTGGTGCATTTGTCATGTGTTAATGTAAACATGTTTAAAGCCACCGTTCTCAATCCCGCGTTCTTGGGTTAGTGGGTGCTCAACCTTGTCAACATAGTATATCCTTTACATTGTTTTGCGTCAGACATTGCTATAAGCGTTTTCGTTTGTCCAAGGTTTGGTTGACAGTGATATTGAAAGCATCCCATGGTGTGACGTTCTGTGTTGTCAGGCGGAATTGCACACCAAAACTGCCAAAAAAAAACTTGTCCGTTTGAAGTAACACACTCTGAAATGATATGTATGCTGCTATATTTAATATACTCATCCTTTAGTTTTTCACAACAAACAACACAAAATGCAACAATACTGGCGTTTTCAGATGATGTTAATTCTCCTGTGTCTTCTGCACAATCACTGACATTTGCTATAGTCCTCTTTTTATAACCAATGGGCATTTTCAAAGGGGTATATGTAATGCACAGGTGCCCTTTTTTTTCCCTTTTGTTTCCCAATAAACAGTTCTGTGGATAGACAAACATCTATTGTTTATATCTATAGAAGTACCCACGTAAAAAAATATGCCCCTTTAAAGTGCCCATTGGTTATAAAAGGAAGATTATAGGCAATGACGCTCAATTCATAAACTTTTATTTGTGTAAAGGTGGAAGACCAAAAAGGGGAATCTTGATAAAGTTGGCTACTGCTGCTTCTGAGTGCAGTACCAACATTATCAAGGAATGCAAAGCTGCTACCCAAGTGCACCAGCAAGTGAACAGCGGTTAAAAATGTAGTAAGGTGAAGTGTGTGATTGGCAAATGTAATCCTTTGTCTTTTTTGATGCAGTCCTGGATTCTATTGTTTACTCACCATAACCATGGTAAGAATTTGCATAGCAGAATACAATTAAACAATTATAAGTAAAATCAAAGAGAATGGGATAGATCATCAACCTTATAAATGTCTCTAAAATTGATGACAATTACCATCAAATAAAATTAACTTGTGGGAAAAATTATAACAACTGAAATTGGAGTAAACTAAATGTAACAAGGCAGATTCTACTCTCAACAGAGTTTTAGAATTGATGCCTTGGTGTCTACTCGATGGTTTACATATTGATGAATCGGTCGATTAATTCTATGACCTAGTGTCTGCTGCTGTCAAAGACTACATTCCATCATTCAGGCCCGATCGTTTCTTTCCTGTTTGGTATGACAAGGAACTGATTGCAGCTCTCAGAGAAAAAGATAATTCATTCAGACGTTTGAAATATAATAGATCACGTGTTAATATTGAGTTATTTCGTATTAGCAGGTCAACTTTTAAGAAATTTTCCAAGAGTAAATACAAAACTTATATTAATACTGTAGCTGATAATATCTTAAATAATGATAAGCGCTTCTGGTCCTTGGTCAGGGCACACTCAAAAAGTAGTACTTCTTTTCCCGTAATGAAGTATGGTGATCTTAATGCCGTTGATCAAATAAGTAAGGTGGAGCTCTTTAACAGCTAGTTTGAATCTGTCTTTATTAAGTCAGACCGCACATTTGATGTTACTAACCTTGATGTACCACAATTTTCTGACAAGGTTATGCAAAATGTAGAAATCAGTAAAGTACAGACCTGTTGTCAAATATCAATGTTAAGAAGGCCCAGGGTGCTAATAATATTAGTAATCATGTTTTATCAAAATGTTCAATTGGACTAACAGTCCTAGTTTGGAAGCTATTTGTAACATCACTCTCTCAGGGGTGTTTTCCTGACATCTGGAAAAGGGCAAATGTAATACCAATACACAAGTCTGGAAGTAAGGAATAGGTCACTAATTATAGGTCAGCCTCGCTGCTTCCAACTATAGCAAAATTGTTTGAAAGGCTAATCTGCACTAATATACTCATGTTAGTCCAGTTATCACAACAAAACAGCATGGTTTGTTCGACAGCGCTCTTTCACAACCAATCTTGCTGTTCTTGTGAAAAATTCTATTGATGCAATAGAAAGTAAGCAACAACTTGATGTTATCTATACAGATTTCAGCAAGGCTTTTGATAGAGTTGATCACGTTGTGCTGCTCTACAAATTACAGTATTTTGACATTCATCAGAATATTCTGAAATTGTTAAAAAGTTATTTGAATAATAGGCAGCAATGTGTCCCAGTAAATGGAGCAGCGTCGACTTGGTGCCAGATAACATCCGGTGTGCCACAAGGTTCCATTCTTGGGCCTTTGTTATTTACATTATATATAAATGATTTGCCGATGACTGTATCTGTTCTGTCATTGCTGTTTGCAGACGATGCCAACCTTTTCAGTCGTGTTAAAACTCTTGATGATAGCATGCACTTACAAAAGTAACTTGTTCAGTGGTCAAAAATTTGGCGGTTAGATTTGAATGCAAGCAAATGTAAGGTACTTACCATCACCTTAAAAAGAAATCTATTAAGTTTAATTACCATATGGATAATTATTTGCTCGATCATGTTTCTCACATTAAGGATTTGGGGATCATTTTTGATTCAAAACTCACTTTTGTTCATCACATTGACTCTGTTGTAGCTAAAGTCAATCGCATAATTGGTCTCATTAAACGCAATTTTAATTTGATCACGCAAGTTGCTGTCCTTCAACATCTGTTTATTACTATGGTGCGTCCAATTTTAGAATACGATAAAGTCATTTTCATTTTCAATTCAATCTCGGACAGTCAGGCAAACCGTATTGAGTCAATTCAGAAACGTTTACATTATAAACAGGGATGTCACAGTGACTCTTCATCTTGGTGTAATTGTGACTATAACTTGCTCTGTAATCTTTTTAAAATTCAACCTTTGTTCTTACGTAGGAAACTATTTGATTGTATCTTTGTGCGTAAATGCCTTTTATCTTCTTATGACTCTACAGATTGTACAGGTTTTTATGGTCTATGCATACCTAGATACTCTGCTAGACATAGACCTCTATTACACATCCCGTACTGTAGAGTTGATGTTACAAAAAATGGCCTGATTGGACGTACGTAACGACTTTTTAATGATTAGATTGATAAGGTTTGCGATGTCGATGTTTTTGAAGAATCTTATTCAACTTTTAAAAGACATGTAAATTTGTTTTGTCATTGTTTGATGTTTAGGGTACTTTTTTGTTTGTTTAAATTTTAGTGTATTTAATCCTTTTCTTTGAGAAAATAAAATAAAATAAGATAAAATAAAAAAAAGTATGATGACTATGATTTGCAATAATTTCAAAACAAACTTAAGGATATAATCAAATATGAAACAAACAGTGCCATAATTCGGTCAAAACACAATGGGCCGAAGAAGGTGAAAAATTTATACGTTACTTTTTCAATCTTGAAAAGTCGAAACAACAAAAATGTCTATCGAAATTCTCACTGATGACATTATTTGCCAGCTTGTCGACAACCAGAAAATCCCTGAAGAAATGTATTTGTCTCACTCACACCTGTACTCTGCTGACCATATGACATAAACGCCCAGAATGATTTCATTAACGGCATTACCACCGACGCCGACAGTCAAAGTATTTTGAATTCCAATATCACTGCTGAAGAATTGACACGTTGTGCACTCTCTCGCTGTAACAATAACAAAGGCCCCAGTACTGACTGTTTAACTTATGAATTTTACAAGAATTTTTAAGGACCACATTACAGATGACCTTCTTTCTGTTTACAGCCTCGCTTTTTCTAACAATGAACTCCCGTCCTCCATGAAAACTGCTCTCATAACTCTTATTCCCAAACCTATAACTCTGACATTCGTTGGGTTAAGAACTGATGTCCAATTACGGTATTTTCCACTGCCTATAGCAATTATTGCTGTCAGTGCCATAAGTAAGATCATAAACAACGAAAAAAACAAAGCTTTCTTTGATGGTTTAGTCATCATATGACTTGTCACCATAATAAGAAAATATCAGTGTGTTATGTAAGTCTTTTTACAATTTAGTTTTTTTTAATTATTCCTCCAGAAATTGGCAAGACGTAAAGACATTCTCAAGATGTGCACATCAATAGAATTTACAAAGAAAGTTGAATTAAGGGAGGTGTTGCAGATGTCTTATACATTCAGTTAGGATACTGACTCTGAATATAATGATTTTCATCTGTTTTCTGATGATGATTTGTTTGTGAGTGAAAAACGGCGTTCAAAGCCACTAAGAAGACGCCCTCTTCTCAGGCGTTTAAAAACTGTGAATGAAACGTTTGCTATGCTTGACACACGCCATGATAAAAAATTCAAGAAAATTGGGATTGCTTCATTCACAGACAGGCCGTTGCCTGAAGATGCTCCCTCACAAGCTGTTGTAAATACGCAGTTCAGGATAAAACAGAAAATTGATTCTGTGTGGCTTGGAACCCTGTTTGTTGTTCACCAATAAATCATAATCAGTGTGAAAGATTGCTGCCATTTTCAGTTAATTTGATTTTTTAGCCTATTTGATTTTATATGACTTAATTAGGATGATGATTTCTTTGAGAAAACTTTTGCTGTCATTTTCTGTGTGATTTATTTTCTACCTACTTAATTTTGTATGACTGATTTATTTAGAATTTTTCTCTTAAATAATATTTTATGTTTGATTTATTTCATCATTGTTATCTCACTTTATTATACTCTTCTTTTTATCCTGTAATAAAAAATATAGAATATGTACTTACGATTATTTTGTATGTCGTAGGTAGTGAAAATGTTGCAGTTTCATATATGTGTGTATGATGAAATGTTAAACACGTATGATAAATTTTCCCAAAATTTATGACGTGGTTGTACATTTGATAAAATCAAATCCTTGTGCCATGGTGAAATATCACCAAATTTTGACGTCATTTATTTAGATGAACACAGGCGGTTGTGTGACCAACGTTCCCAAAATTTGTGCCGTGGTTGATCATTTGGTAAAATTCAAGTCTTGTGCAATGGTGAAATTCAATCCCATAATGTCAAAAGCGTTGAATTTATAATGTATAGGTAGGTTTCATATGAAGGTCTAACAAGAGTGTGGCATGAATGATTTAACACAACATGAAATATTTATTACTCTTTTGTCAAGTCTGAGGGCAGAGTCGCTTCTTAACAAACAGTGTTGGCTTCATAAGATGGCTTACTTGTATGATCGCCTACGACCATACCACGTAGAATGTGCCGGATGCGGATGTGTGTGTGTGGTACGCTCTTGAAGATCTCTTCTAATCCCCTTGGGGTAGAAGCATCCTTCCGTCGTTTCCTGTTTTCCGGCAATGCAGCGTTTGTTGTGATTATTTGCCTGGTTTTGAAGAAGTTTTGTAGACTTTTTGGTAGTCTTTGAAGTCATTGAAGATGTGCTGACATTGTGTGGAAAAACAGCCAGGCGTCTTCCCAGTCAGCAGACCATTAATAACATCATGGATGCTTGGGTGTATCTTTCCCACCAGCTGATCGCATAGGCACTTGCCTCATGTGAAGATACTTGTCTGTACCAAAAAGAAACAAGGACGTAATGTAAAACATACAATGTGTATGCTGTAACCGATACCCACAAAAATGCCTATGTGTCAGGATTAAGAGATATGGTTGACAAGCACCGCGTACACTCCTCAGTGCATTTTCAACTCATTCTGAGTTACATCGAAGGTTGCAAGTGGTATCGCAAAAACTTGTTTGTCCACATAGTAAACATGCAGAGTGATCTAGCGCGGACTAACATTGCTTTCAATGAGCTACTTGAAAGCTACAGGAAAGATTTTTTGCAAACTCTTGTCGAGAACTTAGAGGAGTTGACACACGATGAGGAAGAGGCTTACTCCAAGATGAACAATTTTTTTGTGCACTGCACACTTAAGTTAATTTTACCGACTGCTCCTCGGAAGTCATCGACAAATTTGAGAAAGAATATGAAGATGAGGATTGCAGTGCAGTTCAACCTGATGAGGGATGCATATCATTGATTCGTGCAGCAGCAAAGTGTTTTTCATGTGGTGGCGATGAGAAGAGTGGCGCCTGTTGAGAGTTTTTCACATATGTTTCTTCTTTGGGGTTCAAGAGCTCCATCGTTACATTTTGCGATAATCGTTTTATATCACCACTTTCACTTTGCACACATAACATTTTTTACAGACAGGTCATGGCGCCAGACATGCCCTCCAGAGGGCGGTAATGAAGTCCATAAACAACCTATGTTCTCTGGCTGGAATGAAAGTTTTGAGCCTCTTTAATAAGCTGGTAGCTGGGCCATTATGGAGAATGCTGGAACATTCATTGTGCTAGACATAACACATATCGCCTCCCAGCTACTTAATTTCTTAAAGCGTACTGATGACAGTGGTGTGGAATTTGTCCAGGGTGCAGACAAACCATTCAACGCGTAGTCAGTGAAGGATGATGACCACCTGAATGCCCTCCTGGATGAAACACCACCAACTGATGCAATTGCAATGCCATTGGCTCAAGCAATTATCCCTCACCCTGTCAATTTTATTACATCGTGCCATGCATAATCAGCTCCCCAATGGCAGTCTTGATGGTAGTGCTGCAGCTGATTGCAGAAGGAAAGTATGCAGTTCAGTGATCCCACACAATAAGCTACCAGATTTTCCTTTTGGCATTGTTGATTTTCTTCTGCGGTATCGACCTTAAATGCTAGTTCATTGGTCAATGAAGCATGTTTAATGTATTTGGTAAATAAAACTGATCAGTGGCTGGAGTCCTCACCATAAGAGAAAATATATCAGCTATTAATGCACTCAAGGAAAGAAGGTCTTAAAACCAGAGCTGTCTTTAAACAGAGATGTTCTCAAATCCAAGAAGATAGGTTTAGGAAATTGAGACCCAAACAGCTGGAGCTGGAGAGTGAGAAAAGGAAAGAGCTGCTAGCCAAAATAACAAACTGTGACGACATGATATACTTTGGCAGACAGAGAAAGAAGTGTATCGCCACTTAGATGAGCTTTCATTTGTTAAAAACAAAAGATCTGCACTTGTAGCATAAATAATATTTCGCAAAAGCCTACTTCAACAGACTTCAGCAAACGCCAAGGTTTGCAATGTGTCTGAGAAACAATCCTCAGGAAAATACACGCCAAAGTCAATCTAGTGCCTTCAACAGGATGTGATACCACTGGAAAAGGAAGCAATGAGAGATTGTTGCACTAAAGAAGACACTCGGGGTCCTACACCGCTACCAGTAGGTAAAGATATTCTACACACCTTTGCTGATTGCAAGACCAATGAGGGCCATGTGATTAATATGGTGCCTGGGTTTGGAACCTTATACAACATTAAGTACGAGGATTTGGATGCAATTGACACGTATCAGCTTAAGATGATTACAAAATTAAGGAAGGGACCCTGAAAATTATTGGAATTTGTGATCACCATCTAAACGTCTCAGCACCTGGGCATCTTACTTCAATTGTCAGAGTGACACAAATAAGCCTCATAAGTATTTTTCGACTAATTTCTTAACTGGAATGTACATCTGTCATGGTCAAATGTCACGTCTTGGTATGTTGCGTCGTGACAGACCAAATATCGACACTTTAACTTGCACTTTGATATAGAACTCTTTAATTCAACCTTTGTTTGATTATTGTGATATTATTTAGGACGCGGCTAACAAAACTGATATCATTAGATTGCAGTCACTTCATTATAGAGCAACCAGTATAATTTGGAATCATTTTGTGAGAAATGGGAAAGTTTGTTTAAGCTGCTAGGCTGCAGCTATTGGCTACTTTGGCCTGGAATACGATTAGGTCGAGACGTCTAGGCCATGTATGTCACATGAATTACAAATGTTTAAAATCTAATCGAGTGGATATTGTTCCATCATACTTAGAAACCACATTTGATTGTTATTAACCAACACATCATTATCAGACTAGAAATTATCAAAGATTTAAGCTACCCTCTTTCAGAACTACAACAGCATTTAATTCTTTAATTTATTTATCGTGCTATCAAATATTTCAACAATGTACCTGCTGTTTTTCACTGTATTACCTCTTTACAGAATTTTAAACAATTGCTCGAGAAGCATCCTCTTATATGATTTTTGTGTAGTTTATTGACAGTGCTGATTTTATTGTGCATGTACCCTGTTTTCGTTTGTCACATGACTTTAATTATTGTATCTTGTTATGTTTTTTGCCTTTTATTCCCCTAACTTTTTTGAGTTTGATGTATTATAATATTTCATTTTATTTTACACTAGTCATCCCTGAAAATTCCAATTTGCCTAGGGTCTTACCTGAAGTGCAAATTTACAGTCTTTGAATGAAACGTAGTGTTTCTACTATGCCTTTCCCTTCTCTCCCGATGGTGGCGCTCTCTTCAAAAGTACTTGTTGGCATGCCTGTGAGCATGCGCAGTGTTCATCTATCCAGTCCTCCGCCACATATTGCCCTTCATTCTACTTGGACGAGCCAGTAAATAAAACACTGTAAACAGTGCTGTATCTTGGTAGCTTTTGACCACCGAGTTGGGCTTGGTGGTTGGGAATAAGGTAGAAACACTATGTTTCATTCAAAGACTGTAAATTTGCACTTCAGGTAAGACCCTAGGCAAATTGGAAGTCTTTTTCATTCCACTGTGTTTCTACCATGCCGATTGCCAAGCTGGGCGCAGTGGTAAAGCACATAGGCACCACCTAAAATACAATGGATTATAGCCAGTATAATTTTGTACACTCACCCAGCCAGTTTCTTGTTCCTTGGAAGCCTCCAATACAAATTTGCCAACTTCAGATGAGTCAACATGTCTTTGGTAAAATTTGCAGAAAGTAGAGTATCCTAACTGGAGTACTTGTTGAAGTGTGGCTCCCTGGAACAATGCTACTGATGTTGCTGCACCACGAACACTGTGAGCTTGAAATACTCTGATGTTTATTCCTGCCATGGTTAGTACTGTCTTCACCCACCTTGCAATTGTCTGTGATGACACAGGGTGATGAGGTGGTCTGTATGACAGTAACAGCTGAGCTGGTCTCTTGAGTTCCCTAGCAACTGCTCTGTCTCTAAGTGGCATGGTGCGTTCAATACAGTGTCTGACATAATTTCGGACATCCAATTTCCTATTGCTTGGAAAACTTGGACATTTAATGGTTCTGTTGGGCTTGTTTGGCGGTGAAGTCTTCGTCAATTCTGGTATAACAAAGTATATAGAATTCATAGAGATATGGCAATTGTACTCAATGTTGAGTTCTTTGATTGCTTCCCCTCTATCTGAAGAGGTCAGTGCTAAAGCATGACAGTCTTGAAAGTAAGCATCTTCATGTTCAAAGTTCTTGGAGGATGACTTGTTTCCAGAAATCTTGTGACCTTTGATACCTACCAAGTTGTAACATAACGAGGTCTTGGGGGCTTTATGTGGAAGATGCCTCGAAAGAAAAGCTTGATCATGGGATGAGCTCCTATAGGTTGAACATCAATTGGCAAATTTACTGATGAAAGTGCAGACCTGTATCCATTCAATGTACTATAAGCTAGGTTGTGTAGGGTTGAAAGCTCTGAGAGAAATTCTGTGACCTCTGTTACAGGTGCTGAAAGTGGATTAATTTTCCTTCGTAGACACCAGCTACAATAGGTCTTCCATTTTCTGTCATACTGAACTGAAGTCTGCTGTCTTGTTACTCTGAGAAGTATCTTGGTAACTTTCTCTGAAAAGCCATTGCCCCTATAGTGTCGCCGGAGAGTATCCAGGCGGCTAACGGATGAATGTTGAAATGAACTGGTCTGTTGGTGTGAGGATTGGTGACTAGTTGTTCCTGATGTGGCAGTAAGAATGGTTGGTTGACTAGGGTTGAAATCTGGAGAAATGGTGGTTTCTAAGGCCTGGAGAACAGGATGCATGTAGTATTTTGGCAATTATCTGTGCTGGAGACCTCAACTGTGGAAGCCGTCCAGGATGTCATCTGTGGATTGGTTGGTATTTGTCACCTGACCTGGCTAGGAGTATAAAAGACATACCAGCAGTTGGCGGGTGTGCACACCTACGGATTTGAGCGAAGCCACGACATACGTCTTGCCAACCCACTGAACAGCTCTGCGAAGTATCGGAGCAACCATAGCAGGCGACCTACAGTTTGCTACAGCTCTGCAGCGTGGAGCGACGATATATCGACTTGGGCCGACTGATAGTTTTATTGGTAAGCACAAGCTTGATATTCATATTGTGTGTGTGCCATGTATGCTTGAGTGCATCACAGTTGAGTCAACATTGTACCGGGAAATACAATACTGGCACTGCGACTCCTTTGTACCTGCACCGGGTTTCATTTTTCAATTAAAATAGAGGGGAAAGTAAGTACAAGACTCACTGTTTTCGAGTGCGGTTTGTGAGAGTGAACTCCTCTGAGACTTTGTAGTTTTTGTCGCACCGTTGAATTTTCTGTGCCACCTGTGCGGTAATTTATTCATTCTTTGTAGTGAGAAAATTTTCCGTACCACATGTGGGCTAATTCCAGTGTCAAAGTTATCTAGTGGGCTAATAGTTTTTTGTATATAGTTATTTCTTGTCTTGTAAGGCTTGTTTATTTTTATAAGCCTATGTTTTTAGACAAGACGAGAATTTTTGACAATTTGTCTTGGGCGAAAGATATTTTCCTTGTGTTTGGAAACAAATTCGCCTGAGATTATTTAATTAGCCCCTTGATAAAACAAATTCCCCTTACTTGTTAGTTTACTCACGTTTTCTAGGTTCTAGGACTTGCTTAAATTATACTCATAGTTTATCCAGGTTTTCAGAGATAATTTCTAAGACTTGTTTAAATTATACAATTTATTTTCTAAATCACTAGAAAATAATTAGGTAATTAGTACTCCTTTAGGAGAAGTTTCCCTTGAAAGACCAGAAAAAGTGGAAACTTCACTTGACACTGAACCTGGTAATGTACATAAGGAAACTGTACCTGATGTGAAAGAGGAAAGTTTGCCTGTCACAGAACCTGAAGACGGAATGAAACAGCTCATTGATCATGTTTCTGATGTTATCACTGAACATGAGGCTACTCGCCCAAAACAACCTAGGGCTGGTATTAAACCGGTTACTCAGCAACCACCTTTGGATGGACCCATGCAAATGGTCCTACCTCCGGTGGGAGATGCTGTAGTAACCATGAGTACGCCGTCTGTGATAACAGGAACTGTGGTGCAGACGACGTCAGTATTGGTGACAACAACAACACTAATTTATACTACGTCCGCCACAGTGTCTTCACAGCTGACATCAAGTTGTTTCTTTCCGCCACTATTTCAGACTTCGATGTTGGCGAGGCAAGCTAGCCATCCGGTAATGCCTCCGTTCCCCAGCAATTGACATCGATGGGTGGGTATTCGTATGGAGCCCTACCATCTATGTCACATTCTGGCCAACAGGTAAGTTATCCATATCAGACGAATACAGCGTGGCAAGCTATGTCACAATTTCTTCAGCCAATGGTACCATCAATGTCAGGTCAACAACCATGTTTTCCGTACATGCCTGCACCTTTTAAGGGTATTTATCCTGTTATGCCGATGATGCCTATGCAACATTCAATGACAAGTGTGGGTGGACAGCCAACTACTGCCCATGCACAGGCGAGTTCATTTATGCCAATGGACTCATCAACTCCAACATTCATGTCATTGCCAGCACATGCAGAACAGATCCCTAAGGAGACAGCAGGTAACTCTCCATATTTCTCGCGTGAAGGGTATCCCTCTGTTCGTAGAAATATACGCCAGCATAGGACTACCATTCCGTCGAGAAATCAGTTTCGTTTGCAATCACGCCAGGAGACTGATATGCAAACCATCCAACGTTTTCAACCGAAAAATATGGTTTACAAGGGTGTAGGGAATTGGAAAGCTTTTCTGATGAGATACACCCAGTATGCCAATTCTCAAGGTTGGACTCTGGATGAAAAACGTGATCAGCTCTGCTGTTGTTTGGATGGCGAAGCTGGGGACTATTACTATACGATCATGGAATTGGAGCCAAACATCGACTACTTGGAGTTGTTGTCAAGGATGGATAATCGTTTCGGTTTCAAAGAATTACCGGAAACTGCCCAACTTAGCTTCCCTCAACAGTGTCAAAAACCTGATGAGAGTTTGGAGCAGTGGGCAGATCGGATTCTGTCTTTGGCAACAAATGCCTATGGTAAGGTTTCAAACTCTTTCATGATTAAGCAAGCGGTGTTTAGATTCTGCCGGGGCTGTATTGATGAAGAGGCTGGTAATTTTGCCGCCAATACCAATCCATCCTCATGCAAGAGGCCATCAACTGGGTGAAGTTTTGCCAGTACAAAAATAGAGCCAGAGCATTATCCCGTCAAAAGGAAACTGCTGTATGCCCGAGGGTCCATTTTGTCAACACAGACGTGGAGGAGGAAGAACATTTGGTACAAGCAACAACAATCAACGCAGAATCCAGGCAGAGATCTCACTATTCACCCCACCGCCGAAGAGACAAGCTATTTCCCCGTCATCATCAAGAAAAGATGTTAAGAAGACCGAAGACCTTGAACAACAGGTAACACGAATAGAACAACATTTGTTGGACTTTGGTTCCAAAATGGAAACCATTGGAAAATATTATACAATCGCGTTCCAGGTCACCATCTCCAACTTCTAATGCATGTTACCGTTGTGGTAAAATGGGGCATTTTAAGAAGGACTGTCCATTGTCCTCTGTGCCCAGGGAAGGCTTGCCTCAACAAAAGTCTCCAGAGAGAGGTGTAACGTTACCTACACCCTTTGACAGTCCAACAAGCAGGCAGGGGTCAACCTCCTATGCCAGTCGTTGACCCCATCAGTGGATTTGAGGCCAACAATCTTTTGGTTCGGTTGTCAACCCTTTGATTCCTCAGAGTTACTGCAACTTCAAGATGGGAAGGAGAGAGTAATTGCCTACGGTAGTTTTGCTCTTACTCCTGAGCAGAGGCGTTATTGTACTACCAGGAAAGAGTTGCTCGCAGTTTTGCGCTTCACTCGTCAATTTAGGCATTTTCTCTTGGGTAACCATTTCAGGGTAAGAACAGACCATAGCAGTTTGTTGTGGTTATTACGGTTTAAGGAATCCCAAGGCCAGTTGGCGAGATGGCTGGAAGAACTTGGCCAATTTAACATGACTGTTGAGCACCGGCCAGGTAATAAGCATGTTAATGCCGATGCTCTATTCCGTTTGCGCCATGGTGAAATCTGTCCTAGTTTCTCCATTGGAAGTAAATTGGAAGATCTTCCCTGTGGGGGATGTCATTATTGTGCCCGAGCTCACAATAACTGGGCTCGATTCATTGATGATGTTGATGATGTGTGCCATTAGTTTCATTTCCCTACCAGGGTGGTCAACATAAGGCTTCGTTACTGGTTAATACTGTTAGTGTTATGAACCAGTTTCCTACTTGGCCATGGGAGGACCAAGAATTTAATCATGATCCTGAGATTGAGGATATTAACCCCTTGACTACCAAGGCCAATGTATTCCTATATACCAGGCCCCTTATGTAAATATTGATAAAATCTGGGGTGTGGTCATTGCATGAACACTGCTTAGAGTAAAAATTAAGTAAGTACCAATAAACCATATATTTTCTGAATCAGCATGAAATTTTCCACTTTTTCATACATAAATTTTGTATTTCCAGGTCACGTGACTGATCACATGACACGTCATGCGACCAGAGTTGGCAAAGAATATGAATATTTGAAGCATAAGGACGTGTTTTGAATCCATAAAATGATGCCAATTTGAATACAGTTGCAATTTTCATGGCATTGTCTTTACATATATGTAATAATAACTACCCTTTACTTTATTTATTGATGTTCCTATTTAAGATTTTTCTCACAAAAGGCAGAGTAAATGAACCATAAACATCAGCATCTGACATGATTCTGTATTTGAAAATCAACACATTTTATATTTGTAAACACCTGCTTTATGTCTTCCTTGCAGAAAAATGCATCTAAAATGGTTATGATTTATCAAAAAATATTTCACAATATTTAAAAATACATATCACATGACCAAACACATGACCAGTCATGTGATCAGTCATATTGATAATATGGCTGCTATAAGATTTCACTGGCTTATAGTAAAAAAACCGTATTTCCTCTAGATTCATTCACGAATATTGCTGTTATTAGAACATATTTACATATAAATCATTTGTTTTCAATAAATAAACATCTCATATCATTAAAAAAAAACCATAAACATCTTCGCGATCGTCTGTACTTCTGAAAACTCTAAACAATCAGCGCGACGCTTCAGTGATCAGCCTGACCTTTCAGGGTCGTGGTCATGGGTCACGACATTTGCTTCCGGATTTTGGCCATAGTCGGACGTACGGGGGCGCAATCACATTCTGGCCAGATCGGAATACATCAATCTTAGTTGCGCTGCGTGCCAGTGCCGAAATTACGGGATTTTTAGCGACAAAAACGAAGCAAATACGCCTATTTAACTGTGCCGGATATTTCCGGCACTCAAGGTATATGGTAATTCAGTATGGCGCCGGAAATATCCGGCGCCATAGGTAGTCAAGGGGTTAATTAAGACAATTGCTGACTCAGGAGAGTTCTATCCTTCTATTGACGTCATCTGTGTGCCTGGTAATCAACCACATGCGAGAGTTTGTGTTGTTACTCGGTATAGTGGTGAGGGACAGGGTATTGCTTTTTTCGGGTATAGCAATGAGGAAATATCAAAAGCTCAGGTTCGGGATTCTGATTTGGAAATTCTTATTTCCTGGCTTAATACCAAGGCCGAGCCATGTAGTTGCAATCTATCTTTAGCCTCTCCTGCTGCCAAGTATTATTGGATTAACAGGGAGGTGTTCACCTTAAAAAGTGGCATACTTTGGAGAAAACTGGATGATGACACTATAAGCACCTTAGTTGTCCCTAAGTCCATGCAGGTTGAGGTTATGGAATTAAACCATGATATCCCGGCATCAGGGCATCAGGGGATGACCAGGACAGTACTGAAAATCAAGGAAAAATATTTCTGGTATGGTATGTCTAATGATATTCACCAGTTTATTGCTTCTTGTTCAGTATGTGCTAAAAGTAAAAAACCTGTGAGTAAAGCTCGTTACCAGCTGACAAAGTATCATGCTGGTACTCCAATGGAGCGAGTACATCTTGATTTTCTGGGCCCTTTGCCGAAGACGTCAAGAGGCAATGAGTATATACTCATGATGGTCGACCAATTCACGAAATGGGTTGAGTGTATCCCACTCCCCTCACAGACTGCTGAGGAAACTGCTCATGCAGCTGTAGAGAACAACTTTTCACGTTTTGGTTGTCCGTTTGAGATTTGTACCGATCAGGGCCCAAATTTTGAAAGTAGGTTGTTTTCTGCTATCTGTGAAGTTTTGCGCATTCACAAAACACAAACTACAGCATATAGACCGTCAGCCAACGGACAAGTTGAACGAGCAAATCGCTCGCTGATGGATGCGATCCGATGTTTTGTGAGTAAGTCTCAAAAGGACTGGGATGTACATCTTTCTCAGATAGCAGGAGCCCTACGTGCCTGTGTAAACCGCCATACTGGCTACACTCCTAACAAAGTCATGTTGGGTCGTGAAGTGAATTTACCCTCCGACCTTGTCTTTGGTATCACAGCAGAGCCAGCCAGACATCATGAAAGTTATGTTAGTGAGCTTCAAGCAGCTATTAAGTTAGCGCATTAAGTAGCCAGGTCCAAATTAAGGGTGACCCAAGAATTAATGAAAAGGGACTATGATTGAGAGTAAACATTTATTCTTACAATATGGGGGATTGTGTTTACTTGCTCGAGTCGTCAATAGAAACAGGTAAAAGCTGGAAACTTAGTCATCCATTAAGGCCCGGGAATTATTGTTAATAAATTGACCCCTTACTTATATAAGGTAAAGTTCCAACGGGCCATTGTTACAGCTAACCATGATAGACTAAAGCTATGTAGAAATAAAGAACTTCCAAAATGGATTCTTAATTATAAGAAAAACATTGAGAAGCATAGCAAGGGTAAAGAAGGAGTCTCCGACGAATTACGAACTGTGTATTGTTTACGTAGAAAACGCGATCACAGTGAGTTCATGATACAATGTGATATTTGTTATGAATGGTACCATGGCCACTGTGTTGGAGTGACTCCACAGGATTCACGGAAGATTTCTCTCTATACCTGTCCGGCTTGTGACTAATCTGTTGAATGTTCTTTTTCATCACCCATTGTTTGTCTTTAGAAATGGCGTCCTCTTCATCCTCCGGGTCACCAAGGAGAGCCTGGAGACAGATACCTTTGGAGTGCTGGCAGCATATCACCACCCAGATCACCGACGCAAGTAGTCATGGGGTTCTCTGGATTGCCTAGGACCTCATCGATTTGGCCGGTGCCATCGTAACAGAGCCAGACTCTGACCGGACTCTCCAGGCGAAAGATACCATAAAGTGTCAGTATGAGATTGCAGTCCATAAGAAGCAAGGGAGGTGGATCGAAGATGTTCGAAGGGAATGCGACTCCCTTCTCAACTTCGATCGCTCTTGGATTGATGCAGAACTCCCTCATCCAGATCCAAAAAAGATGAAGTGGCCAAAGCCTCGTAGATCAAAACCGTCGGCCGAGTTCAATATCCCGCCTCTTGGTATGTACAAGGACGTACGCCTCAAGGATACTAGAGAGGTGGAAAGATGGCAGCAGGAATCTGTGCACTCAGATATCCCACAGGCGAAATCATTAACTGCTGTCCCACCAATCTGGAGAAGAGGCTATGGTCGTGTCTCCATCGGGTGAAGATATCGAACATGTGGGAGAAACAGTACATCCCGTTTCTCCAGCACCTGAGACTGCTCCTGTGGTAGATCTTTCTCGCGAGGAGGAGATGCCAACTTTGGAGACAGTAACTCAGGCCGGTCAACTGTCAGTATCTGCTGGGGTGGACACTGCTTCATCAACAGGTAAGAAAAGGAAAAGGGTAAGAAAGAGACGAAGGACAGCTACCTCTCCATCAGTTTCGGAACGGGCTCCAGTTTTGGGTACTCGTCCCGATTTTCAATTACGAGAACGGTTAGGGTGCCTGGAGCTGGTGGTCGGGGAAGAGGCCGTGCTTCTATCGCCCCCTGGCCAGCGGGAAATATCGCCTTTAGCCTGCATTCGGTGTCCTTTACCAGAGTGTTTGGTAGAAACGGGTGACATTAGGACTCATGTTCTTCATCACCATGTTCCTCCAGCTCTTTGGGGTGATCGCCCTCTTGACACGTGGAAAGTGTTCCATGCTTTGGGACTGCTTCACTTGTGGATTGTGGGAGGATTACCAGGGTCACCGGCTTCAGACTTATTGGTTTATTTCAACCGATTTGGCCGGGTTTTTCTACCCCGAGATGCTGTGTTGGAGGAGGGGTGTCTTCCTGTGATGAGACAGTTATGTAGGGGTTTGGGGTGGGAGTCCCCACGTCAGTTTGGGCTCCAACCACTAAATTCGCCGGCAGTCCTCATTCACTGGAGGGTACTTTTAGTTCTGCTGGGTTTCTTGTCTCCCCTCCAGCGGGTGGAGTTTGCCAGTCTCTTTAGGGGGAATATCTCTTCTGGGGGCCGGTTGGCTTCATCTGCTGGGAGAGTAGAGCAGCAGAATGTTTCTCCAGCATGGGAATCTCGGTCTGTTCCACAAACACAGGGAGCGCAGGACGTGTCTGTATCAGCAGCTGCCTCTGCTCCAAGGGTAAGTCCTTCGGTATGCAGTCAAAGGACTGAAGAGGGGTTAGCATTGGCATCTGTGCCGCAGGGAGCTTTCGATTCACATTTTCATTTGGATCGACTGACTTCCTCGTGGCGGGATGCTATGCCGACTGCTACTTCAGATGCATTCATCTTTGATCCCTCAATTCAGAAATCCTCCTCTGGGATTCCCTTACTGGGTGGAGTGGAGATTTATTGCTATCCGGCGACATATCCAAAGGATATCCATTGTAGCCCTCGGTGGAAGATTGCTATTGGAATACATCAGAAGCAAGTTGGATCACTGACAGAAAACCGTTTGCAGGTGTTTGGTGATCTGGTCCGGTCTCCTCAGGTAATGCTCTTGGTGAGATCGGATTAGATTACTCCGCTAAGCCAGATAAATGGCCTCTGCAAGAAAAGGTGTTCCGACTGGCCTTACCTTACTGTGTTCGAGGGAAACCTTTGATCCTGCACATTCGTGGGGCAAGTGGTGATGGATGCATTGCTGCTGTCGGCCGCAATGCTCTCAACATAGTTCGGGAGTACTGCGGAAGGGAGCAGCTTATACATCTCCACTGCTTCACGGGGGACAAATCAGTTGTTCGTTGCTGGATTGAGGCATTTCCCAATTGCTACTTCGGTTTTAAGGCTGGAGTAAGCGTATTTACTTCTGCTAAGATCGACGACCTCAGGGATGTACCAGAGAGTCGTCTTCTTCTAGAGACTGACTCCCCGTATTTCCCTGTGCCGGGAGGACCCAGGCCGAACACCCCTGCCTTTATTGGGGATGTTGCTTTGCTGGTGGCTGAACGCCGTGGGATTGACCTTAACAGGTTATTACAGCTCAAGGTGGAAAACACCAGGCGCCTGTATGGTTTCGACTGAGGCTGTTTGTTCCCCCTATCTGAACTGCCGTCAATTGCTGACTCTAAAAGTGCCTAGCTGGGATACATAGAATAATGGTACGAGTACTCCCAATCAAATGTCATTACTGAAGCTATCCACATTATAATGGTATCCAGCATCGGAAGTAACTACATCACCCTGAAGAAGACCACCTGGCTATCTGTCATTGCCCAGCTGAAGATCAGCGGATAGTCACCAGTCCAAAATAAAACAGGGAAGAGTGTAGTATTTGGGCAATTATCTGTGCTGGAGACCTCAACGGTGGAAGCCGTCCAGGATGTCATCTGTGGATTGGTTGGTATTTGTCACCTGACCTGGCTAGGAGTATAAAAGACATACCAGCAGTTAGCGTGTGTGCACACCTACGGATCTTGAGCAAAGCCACGACATACGTCTTGCCAACCCTTTTGTGTGGGACTTCTCTGTGCTTTCCAGGATCCACTAGACAGCTCTGCGAAGCATCAGAGCGACCATAGCAGGCGACCTACAGTTTGCTACAGCTCTGCAGCGTGGAGCGACGATATATCGACTTGGGCCCAACTGATAGTTTTATGGGTAAGCACAAGCTTGATATTCATATTGTGTGTGTGCCATGTTTGCTTGAGTGCGTCACAGTTGAGTCAACATTGTACCGGGAAATACAATACGCACAGCCAAATTGAAAGCCTGGTGAACCTTGTAATATGGACGGTCATGATTACGGTAAGTAGACTTACTTGACTTTATCAGGTTGCGGACCGATGACGGTAGCTCCTGTGCCTTGAAAGATGGCTCAAACTGGTCAGAAACAGAATATTTCTGCTGCAACAGCTGGATAACGGCTTGAGGTAATGGGCAACAGCTGGATAACGGCTTGAGGTAATGGACGGTCTGCCCTTTTGATAAACCACTCAGCTGTTTCCGTTGTCATATTCCAGCCAGCAACGCCTGTATGATAGTCAGCCACGTCAGCATACACAGACGGGGATTCGTCCTGGTCAGGCTCGTTCACAGTAGTAATAGTCATTGGCAGCAAAGACGGCACGTCAGAAATTTCTGAGGCATCTGAAGCAAAAGTATCGGAACTGTCAGCCTCTATTTCAATAATACGCCTACATTTGTGAGGAACTGGAGCATCCACAGTAGGAAACTTGCAGCTGGAGCCAGGTCTGACCGTAGGATGAGCTTGACACGTAGATGTACAAGATGGCGGCCCACCGACAGCAACATGGGTTGAACCGGCTCCAACGCTATCACCTGGCTGATAGAGTGGCAAAGGTGTGGCAAACATACCTTGCTGACCAAACATCTGCGCCACTTGGGTTGCAATCTGGCGAATTGAGTCTGAGCTCAAGCTAGACGACGGAGCACTTTCTCTATCGCATAACAGCGAGGTAGCACTAGCTTCAGCCGGTGTATTGCTATGAGCGTTATCCTTGTTGGCTAATGGCAAAGAGTACAGTTTTTCTTCCGGCTGAGTAACAGGAGCGGAAGATTTACCGGGCTTCTTGCCTTTCTTCGACGACGATTTAGAGTTGGACATCATGAAGGAAAGACAGATAACACTTGTAGTGATGTTACCGTTCAAGCATGATGAAAGGTAATGACGACTGGTAGCCTGTTCAGGCTTTTTATAGTACTATGGAAGGACGCCCTCAAGCGGTAGAAATGAGAGGAATAGCTACTGTAAGTAACTATGGAGTGAGTGAGAAAGACTTACAAAATACATAAACATTGAGAATGCCAAGTTGCTGAAACAATGGAGCACTGTGTGTAACGTGACTAGAAAACATTATCAGTCAGACCACTCTCTTTTGTAATCTAAAAATACGTATTTTATACGTATTTCCCCATATTTCGATACAATACATTATGTGAGGGACAACAATAAAATTGATTTTGGGAGATTATGACGTAAATATGACCTACTTTTTAGCTAACCTTTTTAAGATTGTTAATAACTGGTACTAATTTGCTAGTTCAGAGCTTGCAAAAGTTATTTAATTACATTTTAACCAGTGGTCACTTGCCTACTAGCTGGAAATCAACAATTTAGGTTCCTTTTCATAAGTCTGGTGACATATCTTATCCAAGTAACTATGGGGCAATTGCATTATCAAAGTTGTTCACAAGTATTTTTAATGATAGACTAACAAAGTACCTCGAAAATATAATTTATTGATTAAAGAGTTATTAACAATATTTATTTTAAAATGTACAATGAAAATATAAAAGCAGTGAGAGAGTTTTTTACTTGGGAGTAATATTTTCACCAAATTGGAAATTCAAAGCTATGACCCATGATGCTAAAGAATAAGGCCATGAAAGCCTTATTTGCATTGAGGAGCATTGTTTTATGTCACAAAATGATCTCGGTATGAATTTGGAGGGGTTTTTTCCCATCACATATACTTTATTTCTTTTTTAGCTACTATAGACTATAGTCTTATAGAAGCTATTGGGATGGGTATCCGTCCGGTGTCCGGCGTCAGTCTGTATGTATGTATGTCCGTTTGTGAGGCGTCCGTCCACTCAAATATCTTGAGAACCGCAGTACTTACTGATTTGATATTTGTTGCGTAGATGAAAAATAGGATTTTGAGAAACTATTTTTTTTAATTTTTTGATATTGTTGAAAATAGGCAAATTAATGCCAAAAAAGGCGTTTTTGGCAGAAAATCTTCTTCTTCATAACCGCTGGTCAGACAGCTTTGTTATTTGGTATACAGGTCCCTAGGGATAACCCAACTTAGATTTGTTCAAATTGTGATGAAATATGCAAAGGTGTATTTTTAAGGAATTTTTTTGTCATTTTTGGTCAAAATTTGACTTACATTGTATGTAATTCTTGTATAGTATAAACCCTATCAATTCACCCAGAAAAAAATAATTAATATGATTTTAGATAATTGAATTAATTGGGAAATCATCAAAGCCAAAATAATTTTAGTGTAGAATTATCAGAAAGTTCAACTTTTTTTGACAGTTCATAGTGAAATGCCTACCATCTTGGAGGATTAAAACATGTAAAGGCAACTTTCCTGAATCCCAACTTTGACATATTCTGAACCGTCATTTATTGTGCCCTGTATGTTATCTAAAAGAAATTGCTCCTAATAGCTTGTCATGATAGGGTGGTCAAATAAATAGAGATAGAGAAAGTTCTAATTTCCATTTATGGTTGACTTGGTAAGGATAAAATAAAATTACTCTTTGAGGAAAAAAATAGAGTGGTCAATTAAAAGAGTGGTCAAAGTGATAGGGTTTTTATGGTAAAGCTGGGCTGTAAGATTCCTCATGTGCTTTTTATGGCAATTATGCAATCCGTGTAAACAGTACAATGAAAGTGTTACATGATTCCTTATAATGCTTTTGATGACCTTGAACTTCTTAAGTTTCAAACATTTGTCTCTTCAGTGTGCTTTCTCTGAGTAGTACAGTCTCAACTTATTCAACAGAACTTACTTACAATGTTAATTTGAAAGTTAAAATGTGCTTTGTTAATAGGATGGAAATACTGATAAAGATAACCAGCTTAAGATTCTTAATAACCTGACAGATACATATATGCTGTTTTTTTATGATGTAAATCTTGATTTAAGCAAGTCTTGTTTACTTTAATTAGAATGTAATTAACTCTCGTTTATAAGTCTATAGACTAATATACCGTAGTCTATAAAAGCTATTGGGATGGGTATCCGTCCGGCGTGCACCGTCAGTCTGTATGTATGTATGTATGTATGTATGTATGTATGTATGTATGTATGTATGTCCGTTTGTTAGGCGTCCGTCCACTCAAATATCTTGACAACTGCAGTACTTACTGATTTGATATTTGTTGTGTGGATAAAATATATGATTTTGAGAAACTATTTTTTATTAATTTTTTGATATTGTTGAAAATATGCAAATTAGCACCAAAAAAGGCGTTTTTGGTAAAAAATCTCCTTCTTCATAACCACTGGTCAGACAGCTTTGTTATTTGGTATACAGGTCCTACGTATTTCCCCATATTTCAATACAATACATTATGTGAGGGACAACAATAAAATTGTTTTTGGGAGATTATGACGTAAATATGACCTACTTTTTAACTAACCTTTTTAAGATTGTTAATAACTGGTACTAATTTGCTAGTTCAGAGCTTGCAAAAGTTATTTAATTACATTTTAACCAGTGGTCACTTGCCTACTAGCTGGAAATCAACAATTTAGGTTCCTTTTCATAAGTCTGGTGACATATCTTATCCAAGTAACTATGGGGCAATTGCATTATCAAAGTTGTTCACAAGTATTTTTAATGATAGACTAACAAAGTACCTCGAAAATATAATTTATTGATTAAAGAGTTATTAACAATATTTATTTTAAAATGTACAATGAAAATATAAAAGCAGTGAGAGAGTTTTTTACTTGGGAGTAATATTTTCACCAAATTGGAAATTCAAAGCTATGACCCATGATGCTAAAGAATAAGGCCATGAAAGCCTTATTTGCATTGAGGAGCATTGTTTTATGTCACAAAATGATCTCGGTATGAATTTGGAGGGTTTTTTTTCCCATCACATATACTTTATTTCTTTTTTCTCTTTTGTATTATTATAAAATGTTTTCTATGTTGTGATCTTATTAAAACTATTTATTTTTGTACCATACTGTATCCACAGAAGATAGTGTAATAAAGTTATTATTCTATTTGATCAAGCGTTGCCACAAACTACGCACAGGCACACTGGGCGGTAGTGCCTGCATTTTGCGTATCGAAACAAGGAAATTATTGTTTTGAAGGCACAGAAACGCCATCAATTCTTCCAGGTGCGCGCGGCGAGTTGCATGATATATTCAGTAACCTGAAATGTTGTCATGTAACAAGAAAAGTATGACGAGGTCGAAGTGACTAAGGTGGCAGGGTTGGGTGACCACAATTAGCTACAAGAGGGTGTGAAATACCAATACAGGGGGTCGAAACGGACAGGGGTCATGGTTACCTGCTCCCAGTGCATTCCCTTCGGTGCCACAACTCACATTGCATGTACAAAACAAACGATTGGCTTGTGTATCACGAAACATTTCAAAGTCACTGACCGCATTTAGATGAAGAATTGATAACACTTGATGTTTTTCCAATAACAGTCGAGAGTTGAATATCTGAAGAGGTTTTCTCAGCTGAAACCAAGTCGAAAACATCAACCCATGTATATTACAAATATATGACCCATTGTTAAGGATTTGCTTGACAAATTTTGGGAATTTTCCCCTATATTCCGCTGCATGTAAGGTTTTCCTAAAGCAAGGGACATTTGCTTTGTTATCAACCCATTTTAGGTTTTTTGGATGAAAAATTCACTCATGTTTATGGATATTTTCTTGAATAAGCGACCCATTGAGCAGCACCTACCTGTATACCCTTTCTATTGGAGTAGCCCTCCCCCTTGGGTGTACAATGCATCTCAGTCCGGACAGAGGGGCTGCCCCTAAGCCCTGCATGCGATGCTGTACATTACCAGCATTGTATGGCCTCCCACCACATGTGATTTGAAGCCGTATGAACTATATCGCCCGCTACCGGTATGATGCTGGCTCAACTTGCTATTCTCTGATCGTGAATTTACTGCTGTTGCGACTGGCCCCATGATGTCTCTACATAATATCACAGACAAGGAGAAAAAAACAGAATAGAAACTCGTAATTTTCAAGGTGTAAGCGGTCGCGTAATCCTCGTATGTAAGCCTCGCCACAGGGACTATACCCTCCACTCTGCTCTCTGAATATTTCTGAACAAGAACCCTTTGATTTCCGCCAATTCCTAAGGAAATCTGTTTATAAGGGAAGTTCGATTGGCATGGAGCAGTATTTTGGCCCTGAAAGCAATGCAAAGTAAAAATTGTGACAGGCAGTATGATACCACTGGCTTGTCAAAATCACAAGGAAAGGTCCGGTGCAGTGGATCGGATTTGTTTCCTCTTTGCCCAATTGTAGATTATAGTTATATCTGGTGTTTGCTTGCGGGTCACAACTGTTTTATTATGTCTGAAAATTACCATACTTTTGTTTAGGTGTTGCAAATACGCACAGCCTAGCATGAATGTGTGTAGACAGTGCCATACCCATTAGAAGGTGGTCCCTGCCATCTCACGTGATGAACATGCTAGGCTTTTGGCTTTTTTCCCACGATTCAAAATATATAATTATATTGAGGAAACCCAAAGATGTTCCTTCTGCTACTATTTTATCTATTTTAGTAAGTTATAAATGACGAAAATGACTTTTCTTGAATAAGTGACATTAAAGCCAGCTCATATGAAAAAATTAGCCTTGGTGAATTTCCCTATGAAAGAAGAGTATCAGCCTGGAATGATTGCAGTTGTATTGAATGCAGAGGGCCATTTTCAGTATCACAGTTGTGGCCAAATATTGTTAAAGTTCACTATACCGACCTACAATGTATGTGTATTTCAAAAAGCACACAAGAGGCTGAACAACACTTCCATATGATTATGAACATTTTTTATTTTGTTCTTACAGGAGAATGCCAAAGCAAAAAAAGAGACTCTTAGACTTTGGTAGTATTGAAGGAGGTATGGCCAAAGCTCAAAAGCTATGCACAGATGTCAAGTCAGTGCAATTTGATGACCGGTACGTGCATTGTTTAGGAGAAAATGTATTGTCCACCTTCCTGACAGCAAAAGTGTCTTTTTTCTACAATGTATGTGTATTTCAAAAAGCACACAAGAGGCTGAACAACACTTCCATATGATTATGAACATTTTTTTATTTTGTTCTTACAGGAGAATGCCGAAGCAAAAAAAGAGACTCTTAGACTTTGGTAGTATTGAAGGAGGTATGGCCGAAGCTCAAAAGCTATGCACAGATGTCAAGTCAGTGCAATTTGATGACCGGTACGTGCATTGTTTAGGAGAAAATGTATTGTCCACCTTCCTAACAGCAAAAGTGTCTTTTTTGGTTAAGGCGGAATCGTCTTCACAATGAAACATGTACCCACATGTCTTCCCAACCGAATGGAAGTGATTCATAAGATAGTAGCATCAGTTTTGAGAAAGTACAGTCTGGAAATCTCTGTTACAGTTGCAGCACTCACTCTCTACACTGAAGCTGTATTGAAATGTCCGTCTTTAATGGCATTGACTATGAATTCTGAATATATTTTAATACAGTTATCAGAGGAAGACAACATTGGCTATCTTGTTTTTATCAAACCTCCAGTTGATAAGTGCCTGAAGAGCAGCCATCCACTCCGAAGTATAAGAAAGCCAATAAGAGTAACATACTTTACGATGAAGGGACCACTTCCTGCGTGTAAGACTGTTTTGAAATGTGATGCATGTGAGCTGAGCTATAGACCAACTTTGTTCGGAAACGCCATTACAGGATTTCAACATTACAAAAATCATACCACTCACGTTGTTGAGATAAGGGACGAACAATACAGTGATTCAGTAGAAGAATAGATGGCCTGTCTGGTGTAAGTAATACATTTTGCTATTTTATATTTTTTGGATCTCAGAAAATTATATGTACTTATACATATCTGTTAGTTTCCATCGTTCGTCAAAGTAATAAACAATGCGTTTGGTTGAAACTTCTTGATTATATTTATTAAAGGGAGGCAGTTGTCTGGACTGCGCATGTGCGACTTTCTTGTTGACAAACAATGTATTTCATGTACTATATCTAGATGCACCAAGTCAACAGAACTGCAACATTTGAATTTTACGATATTCATTGTTAACAAATTAACATGTTCTCATTAACTTTCATCAGTCGCCAACACACCCTAGATACAGTATTTGTATCGGCCGTAGGGGGTCCCTGGCATGATCGTATCTATTTGTTATTGATGGTTGAACTACGCTGCAAATAAAATTGGCAATTCAAAAGGAAAGAATTATCTCAATAACTCTTAGATACTACTACTGCTAGCAAGGTACTATACCTGACGATGATAGAAAGTAGATGCTTCATGTGATAAAACGCCTTAATACAGAAAATTCTTTGTTTGCCATCTGCGCGCGGGTAGGTTTTAGGGCGAAATCTAAAACCAAACATTGTCTGCTCGAATATACGGTGAGTTGTGCCCTTTACTTTTTCCATAATGACACATTGAATGTGGAATGGGACTGAATTTCCATCAGCTTTTTGGAGCGCTAATTTCATTGCCAGCCACAGCGTTGTGAACAGCATAACTTTGTCCTGAACATGTAACAGTTTAAAAGTGTTAATAATGATTGAATTCTAGGACATGACTTTGACTTAAATAAGTACGAATTGAGTTAATCCACACGGCGGAAATACATGTTTCATGTAAGACACAATTTGCTGTAGGTCTTTTCTACAGAGGACATTGCTATTATTGAATCATTGCTATTATTGAATAAATGTGAAAATATGCAAAGAAAGCAATGGTACACTTTTTCAGAACAATGGTAAACTCGCCCTCAAATTTGACGATGAACATACTAGTACACTTTTCCAAATCTGCAAATCTCTATTATATTGCACAGAACTTCAAAAGTCGCCATATCTGTTTGTCCATATCGGAGAAATCTCCTGATCAGAGGGCCAATTTGTCTCTCGATCAGGAGATAATCCCCTGGTTGGTCTGCTGTGCTTCGACGGTGAACAACAATCGATTCAAATCTGCGATTGGATCTGCACCATGAAGGGAAAGCAGGTAGATTGAAATGTTCATTGTTGTATGCTCCAAATAGTTTGTACACAGCTGACGTTGCTTTCTGAACATTTTTTCTACTACCAAACAATATGGTCATTTTATAAGTCCGGATTAGAATTCAGTTGTCAAAAATATAAATTGCCATTACACATACATACGTTGCCTTGACAAGCAGACTAAGTATGCAGTTGGATGATCAATTTGCTAATTTCATCAAGAAAAAATTGCTCCTGACTACCATGTTTATTTTAATAACTCAAAGTCTTTTGTAAGAAGGAAAGGAGTGGCAGTACTCGTGAAAAATCGAGCCTGCTTTCAGGTCCAAAATTGTCAACACGACTCTGATGGTAAAGTTCTGAACCTCCATATCGAAATCAGTAATCATGTCATTAACTTGATCAATATTTACGCTCCAAATCAACCTGCTGCTTTATGTACCCAATTTTTGCAGAGTATTACAAATTATATGCATTCTGACTTTATCCATATTATTGCGGGTGATTTCAATTCGAAATTACATCCTTTGTTTGACCAGTCTTCTTCCAATTTTACTTTCAATGACCCTTCTCATAAACATCTCCTCCATTTCATTGACGAATTTTCTCTTGCTGACATCTAGTGAACTCATCACCCAAAAGCTTTACAGTTTACTTGACGCCGTCAAGTTGAAGGCGTTCTCCTTTAGAGTCGTATTGACAATTGTCTTATACATGAGGACAACGTCCACTTTTGTACTTCTTCGAAAATTCTTACTTTTCCCTTTAGTGATCATGATACTCTTCTTTTCCATTTTGATTTTGACAAAATTTAACGCGGACCCGGAACCTGGAAATTCAACAAAAAACTTCTTGATGACCCCGTCTACACTAATGACATCATCAACCTTATCAATGTCTCTAAACTTGATGACGATTATCAAACAAATAAAATTAATTGTTGGGGAAAATTGAAACTTAAAATATCCTGATATTCTCAACGCTTTGCCAAAAACAAGCTAAAATAAAACATCGTATAAAAATTCTCTCTCAAAAAACAATTCCAATGGGAGTACATTAATCTAAATGTAAAAAATATGATGATTATGATCTGGCTTAATTGAAGATGGGCTAAATAACTTATACGATCGCCTATGACCATACCACGTAGAACAACACCAGTTCTCGTCCGATCATTGAAGTTAAGTTACGTTTGGCGTGGTTAGTACTTGGTTGGGTGACCGCCTGAGAATACCACGTGTTGTAGGCTTTATGCATTTTATTTTTTCTGACTTCAATATGCCCAAAATTGAGTTTTGAGTCCGTGTGTGTCGCTCAAATATATAATTTTTACTTCAGAATATGCATTGCCAGAGTTGCACGACAGAATAGTTATCTTTGGTCCAGTTCTATGACCATACCAATTTTATTTTTTATACTTCCAACATGTTTTCAATCCCATAATATCCAAAGCGTTGGATTTATTATGTACAGGTAGGTGCCACATGAAGGTCCAACAAGAGTGTGGCGTGAATGTGAATTAAAAACAATATGAAAAATCCATTACTCTTTCCTCAAGTATGAGGGCCAAGTCGCGTTTTAACACAGTGGTGGTGGCGTCATTGAAGATGGGCTAAAATAACTTGTAGGATCGCCTACGACCATACCACGTAGAACACACCGGTTCTCGTCCGATCATCGAAGTTAAGCTACGTTGGGCGTGGTTAGTACTTGGATGGGTGACCGCCTAGGAACACCATGTGTTGTAGGCTTTATTCATTTTATTTTAACTGGAAGGGTATGGCTGTGTGCTTCGTGGACCGATAGTCCGCAAGCATTTTGAAGAAGAGCCTTATGTGGAAACTGGTTCTCGATTTGTACGGGTGGAATTGCCTGCGGCGGTAAGATCTCTGCCCTACGCTGTGAAATTCGAGGCGAACGGTTCTTATGTGCGATTAATCCACACCAATAAGCACAAGGTTTGTAACCATTGCTTCGATTCGTCGCACTTGATATATAACTGTCCAAACTATCAATGTATAACGTTGTGGTGAAATGGATCACTTGAAAAGATCGTGTGCGAATGTTACTTGTTATCGATGCCATGGCCGTGGACATAAAACCAGCGAATGCACTGCATTTGTCCATGGGGCTGCTGAAGTTGATGAAATTGTTGACACTGATGTGCAAGAGGAAATAACAGAAACAGAACAAAATGACACTGTTCAGTCGGATAATGATGGTAACTCATCGGTAGTGGATGTTGTCGAGGTTGTCCAGTCGGATCACAATGAGGAAAATTCGTGACAACAAACACTTGTAGCGGTTGAACAGTCGAACTTGGGCGAGTCAAGGGATCAAGCTGAGGATCAAAGCCAGCAAAATTGTGATATGGTTATTGATGAAACTGCGATTGCAAACTGTCCAATT
This sequence comes from Ptychodera flava, assembly GCF_041260155.1. Classification (NCBI taxonomy): domain Eukaryota; kingdom Metazoa; phylum Hemichordata; class Enteropneusta; family Ptychoderidae; genus Ptychodera; species Ptychodera flava. The sequence goes on from NC_091939.1 coordinate 4,421,830, forward strand.
AAACGTCGGCAATCAGTTGAGATTGACTCCACAGTCAAAGATCGACCTGGTCAAAAAGATAAAAGGAAAAAACGCTTCACTCCTAATTTAGTGGGTCGCTTGAAACATAATACGTCTGAGAAGGATAAAACGAAATACGCTAGTAAGTAATGATGGGTTTTACAGTCTTCTTGTCCAGTGGTTTCTTTGTTGTCACCTTGTATTTGAACCTGGCGCCCTCTAGTGTTTCATCCCATCATGCTTACTAGTATTTATTCCTGTACTAAAAATGTAATTCACATTAGTTAGGCAGACCTGTAGTTACATCCTCTGGTCTGCTGTACGATGTACGTAAATATTGTAATGTTGTACTACAATATTGTACAATTAAGGATTGATTATTGAACGTTTTTGATAACAAAGTTATTCATCGTGGATAATTTAATGTATGAATCTTCCTAAACATTGTAATGATATGCAATAATATTGTAAGATTTTGATTATTTTTGACATTGCTTAAAAGTAATGTTTGACTGTAATTACAAGTTTCTTGTAATATACAATATTTCTTTAATAGGGCAAGCCAGTAGGCCTGTCCTTTTTAATAAAAATAAAAACACAGGTTCTCGTTCGATCATCGAAGTTAAGCTACGTCGGGCGTGGTTAGTACTTGGATGGGTGACCGCCTGCGAATACCACGTGTTGTGGCTTTATACATTTTATTTTGTCAATTCATTTCTCGCTGTAGTGAAAATGTCAGAACAATGCCAAATAACACTTGCCTCCAAGATTGACGCGGACAAGTTACTAGAATTTGGGTTTCACGTTGATGGCCAGAGGGCAGATATTCAAGGTGTAAGTAGGAACATGCTAACTGTTTCCTTCTATGGAGTTCCGACATACATTCCCCACAGCAATATCATCAATAAATTGATGTTGTATGGTTGCAAAATCAAGGGTCATGTCATTCATAAAGTCTTTAAAGATGTGGACTCCACCCTTGAAAATGTAACTCGCTTTGTGCGTGTCGAACTGCCCGCAACAGTCAAGTCCTTAATACCTTATGCGGTAAAACTGGATGATCAAGGTCCATATATCCGGCTTTTACACGCCAATCAGTCAAAGGTGTGTTATAATTGTCTTGAAGAGGACCATTTGATTCACCAATGTCCAACGTATTCTTGCAAAAAATGCAAACAGTTAGGTCACTCCTAAAGAGCCTGCTACAATTTTGTATGTTATAAATGTAATAAGCCTGGTCAGCGTACTGCTCAATGTATGGCTATTGTCTCTGATCCTGAGATTTTTGATGCCATTGAAGCCTGTGAGCGACGTTTATCAGACGTTGACGATTTTGAGGACATGGACGAAGACGCCGCTGATGTACAAGAAGATGGTGATAACGATGAAAATGAAAGTGTAAAATCAGAAAATAGAGAAGAAATAACACAACAAAGTGACACTCTACAATTAACAGCTATGAATGACAATACAATGGAAAAGAATTGAAAACTACAGAAACTGTTACTACATCTACTGTAAATAAAGGCGGGACAAGTATGGAACAAGAACTGAAAAGTACAGAAACGACAAAATCTACTACTGACACTATGTCTACTCTAAATACAACTGACACTACTGCAGCTAGCAAAGGAAATTCATCAGAAACAACAAGTAAGGAACATTCAACAACTACACTGACAACTTCAAAATCTAAACTACCAGTTACAATCAAAAATACACATTCTTCAAAAGTAGACAATGTTCCCGTTAAAAGGCACGCCGATGACGATTCTGGCAAATCATCGGAGAGTAACACATCATCTACAAGATCTAGAAGAAAAAAGAAGGTTCACAAACCGAATTTAAATGCTGCAAGACAGGGCAAAGGTAAAGATAAATCTTAAATTCCAACAATGGAGTGCAATTTCCCCGCCCTCCTATTACTTCTTATTAACATGGTAGTTCTTATGTCCATTAACACCAATGGACTTCTTAACACTGAGAAAATTTATAAGGTTTAGCAATTTTGTAAAACAAATCATGCAGCTATTATTTGTCTCCAAGAAACCTATTTGGATGATCCATTTGCTAATTCCATCAGGAATCAGTAGCTTCGGACGAACATATTTTAACTCGGAATATTTTGTATGAAGGAAAGGAGTGGCAGTACTAGTGAAAAATCGAGCCTGCTTTCAGGTTCAAAATTGTCAACACAAATCTGATGGTAGAGTTCTGAACCTCCATATTGAAATTAGTAATCATGTCATCAACTTGATCAATATTTACGCTCCAAATCAACCTGCTTTACGTATCCAATTTTGGCAGTGTATAACAAATTATATGCATTCTGACTTTATCAATATTATTGCGGATGATTTCAATTCAAAATTAAATACTTTGTTTGAACAGTTTTCTTCCGATCTTACTTTAAATGACCCTTCTCGTAAGCATCTCCTCCATTTCATTGACGAATTCTTTTGCTGACATAAGGAGAGCACATCACCAAAGCCTTTACAGTTTACTTGACGCCGTCAAGTTGAAGGCGTTCTCCTTCAGAATCGTATTGACAATTGTCTTATACATAAAGACAACGTCAACTTTTGTACTTCTTCGAAAATTCTTACTTTCCCTTTAGTGATCATGATGCTCTTCTTTTCCATTTTCATTTTTGACAATATTAAACACGCACCGGGAACCTGGAAATTCAATAAAAAACTTCCAGATGACCCACTTTACACTACATGTTTACTGTCTGTATAAGAATGTCTGCAAACGGGTTCGTTTTAGGGCAGCCATGCCCATAAACAAAATTAGTGTTTTCTTGAAATATTGTATAACAAAAAAGGCTAACATACAAAACTAATGCAATATGTGTGATCCATGTTAATAGTAATGTTTTTTTGTTTCATGCTTACACAGACAGTAGCTGTAACTTGTGACTTAGGATATGGCAGGGTTTTTCACTGTGTATTTACTACAATTTGTTGTCAAACTCCTTGTAGCATTTCCAATGCAAAGTGTTCAGCATGTGAATAAATTGAATGTGTATGTAAAATTTCATGTTATTGTTGATATTAGAATTTTGGTCCACGCTTAAATTCATTTGTCAACAAAACCAATGATTATTATAATAATACACAGATTTTGTTGCTTTGCTGAACATTTGACATTTCCACATGGAGTTCCATAAGCTTCTAAAGTGAATGCACAGTAAAGAAGCCTGAACACAAATCATCGCAAGTTGCGGGTACTGTCCTTTTAAGGTGTGCAACACAATTTGATCTGCACTTAAGCAGTGGTTAAAAATGTAGTACGGTGAAGTGTGTGATTGGCAAATGTATTCCTTTGTCTTTTTTGATGCAGTCCTGGATTCTATTGTTTACTCACAATAACCATGGTAAGAATTTGCACAGCATAATACAATAAAACAATTATAAAATCCATGAGCATGGTATAGCACATACAGCCTTGTGTTTGCAGCAAATAAGTAAAACCAAGCATTGTGAATGTGAAATTTGTTCTGTACACGGCTTCAATTTTCCCAAAAATGTAGTTACCTTTGAAAAGTCTGTTGGGCGGCTTATGGACAAATTTAAAAAATAAATAAGAGCGAGCATGTCGAGGGCCCAAGGTGCTGCAAATCTGAAGTTGTTTATGGAAAATCGCTATTTGATGCCTCTACAAACAACAAATGAAGGTACGGGCAAAATGTACAGTCAACCTTTTGCCTCTGATGATGACCCTCAGTTTGCCAAGGAGACATATCAGAATGTTTCAACTTCCTAAGGTTGCAAATGAAATTTCAAGAGAACTTGCCAAGAACAAAACGGTATATTAAAGGAAATGGAAAACGACGTGCAAGAGATGTCTCAAAAAGCTATGGATTTGCATGGTAAATTTTGTACGAAAACCAAGGAACTCAAGCGAGTGGTAGGCAAGGGAGGACTATTGGAGGGCCAAATATGCCAAAGTGGAGGGAACGATCGATGGAAACAACTATAAACAAGAAATTGATGCATTCTTAAAATCTTACATCTACAAACGCAACTGCAAATCACACACAAAGAAAGTGAGCACCTCTTAGGTGAAGATAGCGAGGTTGCAAGGTTATTAAGTGAGGAAAGTGGGCAATTTTACAAGAAGTCAATATTTGTGTTTCTGAATTGTTACAACATCATGTTTCTTCAAACCATGTCGGAATTGGTAGGAAAAAAGCAAATAGAACACCATCGCATTCCACTGTCTCCAATTGGAATATTGTGCTGAGCTTTCTTGCGCGACACCAACTTGCTTGCGATTTTAGTACACAGCCAAATACCACACTTCAAACTGATGAAGCCTCAAAGTATGGCCATAAGTATGATCCTTATCCTGCCCAGATTAAATACGGGTCCTGTATGGTTCTTGGTCTGAGAGAATTGGCAACAAAATCCCGGACCGGGAACCTGGAAATTCAATAAAATACTTCTCGATGACCCCGTCTACACTAATGAAATCATCAACCTTATCAATGTCTTTAAACTTGATGACGATTATCATACAAATTAATAACTGGTGGGGAAAATTAAAACTTAAAATATCCAGTCATCCTTAACACTTTGCCAAAAAAACAGGCTAAAATAAAACGACATATGAAATAATCTCCTAAAAAACAACTGAAACGGGGGTATACTAAATGTAACAAGTATGGTGACTATGATTTGACAAGAGCAACCCAACTGCAAGACAAACTTAATGATATAATCAAATATGAAACAGAGAGTGCCATAATTCGGTCAAAAACACAATGGGCCGAAGAAGATGAAAAATTTACACGTTACTTTTTCAATCTTGAAAAGTCAAAACAACAAAAAATGCCTGTCAAAATTCTTACTAATAACAATAATCGCCAGCTCGTCGACAACAAGAAAATCCTTGAGAAATTTATTCGTTTTACTCACACCTGTACTATTCTGAACCATGTGACATAAACGCCCAGAATGATTTCATTAATGGCATTACCGATATTAATGTTCTTGATTAGCCTAGAGTGGTTACAAGTCTATAGTTGTGTAAGAAATTTGATTTTGGAATTTCACCGAAATGTCGATTCACTATGCATGGCGGTCTATGATGAAACTATGAATATTTTTTTTCAGTACAAAATTAGATAAATCTGTGCATTTATGTATGCTTGATTATTTAGATTATTGTTCTTGATTAGACTAGAGTGGTTACAAGTCCATGATTGTGCAAGAAATTTGATTTTGGAATTTCACTGAAATGTTGATTCACTATGCATAGCGGTCTATGATGGAACTATGAATATTTTTTTTCAGTACAAAATTAAATAAATCTGTGCATTTATGTATGCTTGCTTATTGAGATTATTGTTCTTCATTAGACTAGAGTGGTTACAAGTCCATGGTTGGGTAAGAAATTTGATTTTGGAATTTCACCAAAATGTCAATTCACTATGCATGGCGGTCTATAATGTGTACGTATTTTGTTGATAATTTCCTATTTAGGAAATGTCACATGGACAATCAAAGTTTTGGCCATAAAGTCGCCATAAAATCAGCTTCTGTCAAAAGTGACCCCCCCCCCAAGATAGGTTTATAAAAAGTGACCCTCCCCCTTGAACTGTTTTCTAAAAAAATGACCCGCCCATTTTAATTACTGAAGGCTCCCTTACAAGAATTTTTAAGGACCACAGTAAAGATGACCTTCTTTCTGTTTGCAACCTCGCTTTTTCTAACAATGAACTCCCGTCCTCCATGAAAACTGCTCTCATAACCCTTATTCCCAAACCTAACTCTGACATTCGTCGGGTTAAGAGCTGGCGTCCAATTACGCTCCTTAATTGTGATTATAAAATTCTTGCTAAAACTTTAGCTCTTCGCCTAAACGTTGTTACGCCTCAAATTGTTTCGCCCGATCAAACCTGATGCGTTCCGGCGGGATATAGTGGACAATGTCTTCTGTGTAAGGGACCTGATTGACTGTGTCAATGAAAACAACGAATTCGGCGGTGCGGTCTTAAAATTTGATCAAATGAAAGCTTTTGACCGCGCAGATCATGAGTACTTGATTAACACACTAAAGGCATTTAGACTTGGCGCCAATTTTGTGAAATGGATCTCAGTCCTCTATTATAACGTTCAGAGTACGGTTCTGTGTAATGGCTTTTAATTGGATCCTTTTCTTTTTTAGCGCAGTTTACGACAAAATTGTCCTCTTTCGGCGATGCTCTATGTCATCTCCGCCGATTATTTAAATGCCATCATTAAACCTAATTCTGATATTGTTGGCTTCCTATTCTGGGAAGCTCTTCCTGCTCGCTTGTTTACCAACATGTTGATGATACAACACTGACTTTGGGCACGGAGAGTTCCATCTCGGAAGTGTACAATGTTTTCATCGATTTTGGTCAAGCCTCAGGGTCAACCGTTAATTTCGACAAAAGTGAGCTTCTATGGATTGGTAGCCAGAGAGGGCGCTCTGATTGTCCGTTACCTATTATTTTCAAACAGCATGTTCTCAATGTATTGGGCCCTATGTTTTGTAATGATTGTCTGACATTGATCGTGTAAACTGGTCAGATAGTGTGGCTAAAACTGTTTGTATTCTGCAATCTTGGAATGTTCGTAATTTGTCTTTCAAAGGCAAAAAACTAATTATGAATGGTATTATTACTTCTACTCTTTAGTACCGTGCTTCTGTCCTCTCCATGCCTCAAAATCGTGTCAAGCTTCTGAACAAGCATATTACAAATTTCTTCAGGGACAGGGGTCATCACAAGGTCAAATACGATGTTATCACTGCTACACTGTACCAAATGGTGAATTTGCCCCACTTTGCAGAGTGGGTAAAGTATGGTGAAATATTGGGGGCAGACATGATCAGGTGTAAGCATTACTTAATGTTTTTATCATTCTTCCCCAGAGACAAAATATGCGAAAACTAGTAACTTTGACTTTATTTTAGTTTATGATGATACAATCAACTTATAATCTATGATGGCATCAAGCATATGTATGTATGATATGTATGTCCGCCGACTGTAAAAACATGAGAACCACTGCAGATTTCAAATTGGTATTCGGTGTGCAGATGGGATTATGTTCAAGTGAAGTTGACATTGGCCGAATTATGCAAATAAGCCTTAAAATATGTGAAAATACTGTGTTGTAGAGTTGATTTTCTGAAGTATCTGGAAGGCAACTTTCTGTGCGAGGGCGCTGTTTGTGTGCTATTAGTAGGGGTTACAATATGTCTGCAGATATATTTTGTTCATGCAATGAAATGTTGTCCAACAATGAGACAAAACTTAATTCTACATTTTCTGAACTGTACTCTACCTCCCTGCATTGGAGTAAATGACTGTGTCATTAAATTTGTGTCTGGTCGTATCTAGCCCTACCAACAACGCCCTCACAGGGGAAGTGGCCATGGAATGTTCTTTTCAAAACATTTCAAAATCATCTATTGGTTTTATATTATGATAAAATAAGCAAAATTACCTTTTTTCAGCCATTGGGTTTTTCTTTGTCAAACGTTTGCTACCATAAAATTCTAATTTCAAATGCTTTGAAATTATGGGGCCTCAGAGATATCCCCATTGTAAGTAATAAATGTTGTGTTAAAATTACTTATGTTATATTTTGGGTGCAATTACTCTCAGTTTTGGTAAAAAAGTTTTCTTAATGAATTAAATTGCTAACGTAATTGGTGACATGAAAGTATCGAGACTGTATATTTAAGAGAAATTTCAAAATTACAGATTTAGTTAAAATTACTCTGAGTGACTGTATGTTTTATTAGCAGTATTTTTCCACTGCCTATAGAAATTATTGCAGTCAGTGCCATGAGTAAGATCATAAACAGCAAAAAACATCAAAGCTTTCTTTGATGGTGTAGTCATCATATGATTTGTCACCCTCATAAGAAAATGGCAATGTGTTATGTAATTCTTTTTTACAATTTTGGAGTTTTTTTATTTATTTTTCCAGAAACTGGCAAGACGGAAAGATATTCTCGAGAAGTGCACATCAATAGAATCACAAAGAAAGCTGAATTACGGAAGGTGTTGCAGATTGCTTATATATCCAGTGGGGATACTGACTCTGCAGATAATGATTTTCATCTGTCATCTGATGATGATCTATCGGTGAGTGAAAATCGGCGTTCCAAGCCCTTCAGAAGATGCCCTCTTCTTTGGCGTTAAAAAGCTGTGATTTAACCGTTTGCTATGCTTGACAAACGCCATGATAAAAAATTAAAGAAAATGGGGGAGTTGCTTCATTCACGAAAGACGAGAGGGGCGCCTTCATGCAGGCCGTTGCTTGAAGATTCCTCAAGGTCTGTTAAATGCTCGTTCTGGATAAAACACAAAATTGATTCTGTGGGGCTTGGAACCCTGTTCGTTGTTCACAAAAATATCATAATCAGTTGACAGATTGCCGCCATTTTCAGTTTATTTGATTTTTTAACCTATTGGTTTTTTATGACTACTTTATTTAGGATATTTTCTTTGAGAAAACTTTTGCTGTCATTTTCTGTGTAAGTTATTTTTTACCTTCTTAATTTTGTATGCACCATGATGCTAAAATTATTCTTCAATGGGGCATGATAGAGGACAGTATACAGAAATCAAAGCTCAAGTTGGTCCAAAATGAGGAAGTCCGTCGCCTACGACCATACCACGTAGAACGCACCGGACGTGTGTGTGGTTCACTCCTGGAAATCTCCTCTAATCCCCTTAGGCAAAAGGCATCCTTTTGTCATTTGCTGTTTTCTGGAAAGTGTAGCTCTTGACGCATTTATTTGTCTACTTTTGAAGAAGTTTTGTAGGATTTTGGAACGTCTCTCTGTGTGTTCGTCGTTGGATTTCTCCACGTCGGCAGGGTTGGCAACATGATGAACGTCACGTCCTTTGAAGGAGAATACTGTTGCTGTCTTGGATAGAGATTACGACGCCAAGTCTATTCTCGCGGTAGTGAAAATGTCTGGACAATGGCAAATTACTCTCGCCTCCAAGATGGACGCCGACAAGTTGTTAGAATTCGGCTTTTATGATAATGGCCAGAGGGCTGATATCTAAGGAGTGAGTAGAAACATGTTAACTGTATACTTTTTGGAGTTCCGGACTATATTCCTGACAATAATATAATCGAGAAATTGGTGTCGTTCGGTGTAAAATTAAGGGTCGTGTTATACATAAGTTCTTTAAGGATGTCGACTCCACCATTGAAAATGGTACTCGTTTTGTTCGTTTGGAACTCTCCGTCACAGTCATGTCTTTACCTTATGCAGTAAAACCTTATCTGTCCACAAGAAACCTTTTGAGAAGGTAAATTTGCTATTTCAGCGAGAAAAATGTGCCCCAACTACAATATTTATCATAAGAATTCAAATTCTTTTTGTAAGAAGGAAGGAGTTGCAGTACTCGTGAAAGACAGAGACTGCTTTCTGGTTCAAAACTCTCAAAATGACTCTGATAGTAAAGCTTTGAATCTTCACCTTGAACCATGCCATTAAATTGATGAAAAATATGCTCCGAACCAACCCGCTTTGTGTTATGAACTTTTGCGTGTTTTACAATCTCATTGTGGGTGATTTAAATACAAAATCAAACCCTTTGCTTGATCAGTCTCGTTCTAATCTCACTTTGAATGTTCCTTTTCGTAAACATCTCCATTTTAGAGAATTCTCTCTTGCTGACATCTGGCGAACACATCACCCAAAGGCATTAGAGTTCACTTGGTGCTGTCAAGTTGAAGGTTTCAGATTAAAATATGAATTCTATGATTGAGGCGTGGAACTGTCACTGGTCAAGGATATGTAAATACTTATTTTGTTGTTTTGTCTTCAAGTGATAATTATGAAAATTAAAAAGTAAGTTTGATTTTTTGAAGAAAAACAGCACGTTAATTTAAACACCCGAAGCAAAAACAAAAATGACATATTGATTTTGTAAAGGTTGCAGTAAAACTCAAAAAGAAAATAGGAAAAAGGGAACTCATTTTTAACATACAACAAAACAAAAAAATAAACTGATAAAAATGGAAAAGTAAAACGGTAAGAATGTGAAATGTTTCTGTTATTTTCCAGCAAATAAAATTGCAATACCAGATACTCTGAATTCAGTGATGATGTGGAGAAGATTGGCGTGTTTGTAGGTGTACATGTAAATGTGATATACTTTCTTATTTAAAGTTCACATCCACAAAGGACTTGGCGATCGATGGCCGCGGCATGGAAAACTTTCAAAGAGGCCCACCATGAGAGAAAAGAGAGTAGGAAAACGAAGGGCGAGAAAAGATCGTGGAGACTTTGTAGGTTAGAATGCAGGATTTGCAGTACGTTTTTGCCATTGGTGCACGTCAGAATTTTCAGCCAATCATCCAAATAGCTAACGAACGTTGCGGGGCGGGGGTCGTAACACCTGCTTGATGTTGCAAATTGCCGACAAAATATGTGGATATTTTGATCGGGCTGTTCAGAGAAAAGACTTTACAGACATTAGGCTATAATGACTTTGTGATTTTCCATTTTTTAAGGTTTTACTTTAGGTGTTGTTGTATTTTCTTTCTGTAAGTTTTTTCATATGATAATTTACTACTGAGAGAATTCATGGGTTATGTTTCCCCTGCAAATAAATAAATCTCCGTATCTTTTCAAGCAAATGTTTCTCGTCGACTCATTCTGTTCAAGACATCCATGATCCTATCGGATTTACAATGATCCCCGATACCCAACTACAGCTAGCACTATGGCCTATCTACAACACTGTACATACCAATGTCACTATAGAGACCTTGCTTGTCGTATCATCGAGAAACTTGATGCGCTATTGCTGTTCTGTGGATGCTGGCTGGCATCAGAGTTACAAATTTTAGCTGTGAATATACGGCACAGTCTAACACAAGGGGAGATGAGAGCGATGTTATCAACGATTAGCAGAATCATCACCTCCCGATGATGGATCCACGGATGAACTTGACGCGTTTTAGTGTTCCATGAAGGGCAGCTATCGCTTGAGTTACTCATGATTGCAATGGATGCACTCAACCGGTTAGCTCACCGGGTGAGACAACCAGAGCCGGGCCCAATGCAGTGGTGCAAGGTGTCAGTCATGATTTTCGGACCGGGGGTACCCCCATATAAAAGGTGTACAGGTATGTGCCCTCCTAATGGGTCACTTTTTCACAAAAATCCCTAAACATGGATCGATTTTTCATCCGAAAAAAAACCTAAACATGGGTCGACAACAAAGCAAATGCCCCATGCTTTAGGAAAACCTTCACATGCAACAGACAGAATAAAGGTCAAAATTTCCAAAATTTCTCAAGCAAATCCCTAACAATGGGTCATATTTACAATGTACACGGGTAGGATGTTTTCAACCTGGGCGGCACATCCCATATGAAAATACCAAAGTACCCCCTCGCCGATAAATATACATCTTGTATAACACCTATTACTATGACGTTATTACAAGTATGAAACCCTTGATTCATAGGTTATACTATTGCGATAAATGCAAAGGTGGTTACAGTGAGAGACGGAGGCACGTGTGTAAGGGAATTTGTATCCGTTGTAAAAAAGGATGAGTGCCACTGTGCAATGCACCTTTTCAGGAATCAACCGCCCTCTACGACGAGACGCGCAATGCTGTTGTCTGTAGCAAAACGTGTTTGACTTATTACAAGAAATCTGGAAAGACTGGGGGACAACTTGCAGCACGTATTCTCAATAGCGCTCGACTGTTGACTGGAAACAACCCTATCTTTGCGGTTAGACAATATGTGGCGCGTGTGGTCGTTTCATGCCAAAGGGGCATAATCGAAATTTTGTGTGCAAATTGTTTAATCGGTAGAGGATATATAGAGAAAAACGAAAAAAATACCGGTTCCAAAAGCAAAATCTTCTTTGTGATTTTTGATTTCAAAACAAGAGTTGACCCAAATACGTGCTTTTACATCGCGAATGCGTGTGTTTAAAAGTGTGTTTAGAATGTTTGATTAATCATGACAACACCAAACATACTCGATGCGATGTTTGTGGAAAAATCAGGAATGTTTTACGGTGATGAAGCGACAGAAATATTCTATCGATGGCTCTATTCACTTGAAAATACAGGTGTCATAGCAATCGCTCATAGTTTGAGGGTGTATGACTCGTATATCATTATGCAGTATTTACTCAAAACTTCAAAACCATGACCTTGCTCGCTCTGGCCAGGGGACACCTTCAAAATACGCAAATCATTATTGATTACTGTCGAATTTTATCTTTTGATTCAAACAATAGAAACAAAGACTGATTGGTTCTGCAGAAACTACAGGTAGCAACTATTGTCTATTTACGTACGTTGCGAGTGGGATGGGCTGAGACATCCAGTGGGCTACATGATAATTGTGGTTCAGATATAACCACCGCCCCCTCCAAGTTTCTGGTTCATAATCGCCTCAGCCTACGGCCTCGTCGATTCTAAACCAGAAACTCCTCGGTGTTGGCGGTAATCTATTACAGAAAAGATTCTGTTCTCCTTTAATTCTGGCTGTGACCCTGGACAGACATGAAATTGAAGAGAAGATTCCCTTTGTAGCAAGCAAGCAGTTACATATACTGCAAGCAAGCGACGGGCAAGTGCGAAAAAAGTTGAAGGTAGATCTTTGGCTAAGGGGCCAAGAGGTACTATCGGATGATACCGTTATGCATGATGAAGAATTTGAATTTTACATAAACTGGAAAAGCTGCAACCCGGGTCTTCAAAAACTGCTCTGTTCCTTGCTTGTGAGCTTGGTCGGTGTAAAAGACTGCGAATTTTGCTCAGTTATGGAGCCAACCCAACAACGTCAAGACCTGACGGGGCAAACTTCCCTGAAATACTGTTTGTTCAGAGTGAAAATGAGATCGGAGTCTAAGGAGAACAGACTGGCACAGTGCATAGAGCTGCTATGGAAAACGTTCAGATATATCGACGGTTCGATAAGAAAACAGTTGAGGCATAGGGGCCTCAGGCTCCGATGATGATGATGATGATTAAACATTTAAAAATGAAGAAAAATAAAAATATATTTGGAAGTCTATGGGTGACACTGTCTGCGTGCGTCTGCGTATGAAATTCTGGTAACTTTAACAGTTCCAGTTCACCCATAGCGAGAGAACGTTCTTTCCAAAGACGTGAGAAACTTACGTTACTTCCGGGTTTTCACATTGGGCCCATTCGGCTCTGCTATTGGTTCGATTTGAAATGCGCCCACGTGACTTAATCGAACGCCGGGTCTTTTAAATCTGGAGTGTAAGAGACGACAAGATGCGCTGAAAAACCTGCCGATTTGTCGACTTTTCATTGGTAAAAGGTAAAAATGTTTGAGTGTGATTGAGAAGGACTTAAATGTGCTTTGACCCTACGTCAAATTTTACCACTCTCGTGCTTGCTAGGTGCATTTTTGGTGATGGAAAAGAAAGTGTGTGAAATGAAGTGACATCCCTTGGGTAAAATTAGGCTGTATTGAATTTTGCAGCGCATGTGTATAGCATGGAGGTAGCTTACCTCCATGTGTACAGTGAGGCTGTATTGAATTTTGCAGCGCATAATTTGTCCTTTTCTGCAAATACTATCAACTACAAAAACAACAACAATAACAACAACAACAACAACTTTACCGAGTCCAAATATATTTTTATTTTTCTTCATTTTTAAATGTTTAATCATCATCATCATCGGAGCCTGAGGCCCCTATGGTTGAGGAGGCAGAGGCGGAGGCAACATGCATAAAAATCACGGAATTACGTTGCGAGGCGTGCGTTTTGGGGATTTGCCACAAATCAAGCATGACTGTATGATGCTGGAACCACAGGATTGTATGCATCGATATTTTGACGATGTTGTCAAGCGTATAAATCTCGTGCGTATGATTCAATCATGGCAAGAGGAAATCGAAATGTCGAATGAACTCACAAGAAATGCTGAGATAACTTCAAAGTATAAGATCGGTGTACGATTATCATACTAAGCTTTGATGAATGAAGAGATGTACAGATTTATTTCTACAACAGATTGGAACAGCTTAAGAGCATTATTTAAAAATTTTTTGCTTGAATGTTTATACTTTAATATATACTGTAATCGAGTACTTTTCTGACTGAATGGTTGTCTTGTTATGTGTGTAATTTTTGTGTTTATATTTCTTTCGTTATCAAAATTACCCTGAACTTGAAATATGACTATGTTGCTTGGTCTTGTCACTTGCTTCTGTGAAACACAGTGCGTGTCTCCCATTCAAAACAACTGACAAGTTTTTATACCTTGATCGGTTCTTGACGACAGCCATGGCAGATTCTGTCGAACAAGTCATTACTGATGCCAATGGCCGCAGTAATCATCCCTAAATTAGAACTATTGCTGGTAATGTACAGAGATGAGATAACCCCTCGACTCTAATCTGACGAAGCCAGTTGACCGCACCGACCTTACGTCAAAATGACGTTAACTTGGTAAGTGACTCTGACATATGTCAAATTCTGACTCTGAATGCACAGGCTCGGGGACTCGTTTTGGAAACACAGTAGAACTGGAACTTGAAGAAATGTGTTTCCGCCATCTTGGAAAAATACCCAGCCAGCGCGTTGCATTGTGGGCCAATGGGGATTCAAATTCAACACTCAGAGTGTTGAACACTGAGGCCTAAGTCTGACAAACCAATTTATCTCTATTGCCACGATGGTCACAGTGACGTCATCACAAGAATGTTGGGAATTGTAGAATGACGAATTACTGTCACGAATGCAAGAGGACATATCAAAATAGGATCCCCTACAAATGTAACATTCATTGTGAATAACACTTCCAATATCTTCATAGGTGATTTAAATACCAAACTCAACCCTCGTATCGTACCAATCTGCCACTGTTGTCGATCCTGTAGACCCTTGACTGACATTTCACGCAAACACTTGCTTGATCTAGTTAATAGTTTTTCATTGGTTGATATCTGGCGCAGGCAACATCCCCATGTCAGAGAAAGCACCTGGCACCAAATCAACAGTATTTTAGAATAAAGCCGTATCAATCTTTGTCTTATAGACGAAGACATTGTTCACTTCTGTCAGCGTTCACTCATTCTCCATTTTCCCCTCAGTGATCATGACCTCATTAATTTTAACTTTGATTTCTCCAACACTCTTTGTGGTCCGGGCGTTTGGTTTCTCAACAAACATCTCCTACACGACAAAATTTTTGTAAGCTTCTCATAAAAAAATCTGAACAGAATCCAAATTATCGTCAGAACATCGTAATCTCTAAAAATAACATTCGCAACTGTTCTCAAAGGTACTCCATACAGAAAGTAAAAGTAGGACAGTATCTCAAAAATCACTTGAAAGAAAACTTAAATGGGCAGCATTTTACAAGTGGTAAAGCCACACATTGATGACGTCAAAATACATACTAAAATTCACACCTGTATTATTTCAGCGTACACTGTCACTATAGCATATGCTGCACACTGTCTCTCCCTGGCTTCTTTGCTGCTCAAATGCTTGAAATTGCGAAACATCAAATAAACTCACAGTATATTTTTAACGCCTACAATATACGTAAGTCAAACACTAATATTTGTCACGAGGATTTCTTTTTTATACCCAATAATTCACTCCCGGCACTGTAACGTTTCATGCATTCCTATCTTTTCTCTTTTAGATACACCATGGCAAAACATACCGTGTTGGGAGCAATTGGTTATTCTTTTCCGTTACCTCTTCGTGATTTATTTCTTCAAGTCACGCCGGATGAACAAACTGTTGTAGAATGGGGTTAAAAGAACGGGCTTTTTTAATACACAAGAGGCGTTTCTGTCAGTGCGGCAGAGATATAACACGACCGAATACTACAGCGGCAGCGAGGATTCTTCACCGATCCCGTCAGCACAACCTCTGAGGAGCAGAACACCAGACTTCACCTTCGAGACAACACAATAATCATCGCAACAAGACGGCAAACCTGGCAGCTTCTTGAATAACAGAGATACGAAAGAAGCTCGACCAACTCTTCAGAGCAGAAGAAAGCATCACAAAACAATTGGAAACTCTAAAAGGGTTTTCAGCAACACAGAAAGTACCATGAAGTCTACGCTTATTTCAGGCGGCAAACCCGACAGAAGCTTCATACAGAAGTGGCAAGCGTTGGAGCCACACTGTTGCAACCAGTTTGTCACTCTGTTAGCCAACTATTTGCCAAAACATCTAGAATCACAAAAAGAGAAGAAAGCATAGTACATCGTGGAGCTTCACCAAGATATTAACAACACGACAAACTAAACTAAGAAGAAACAGAACAATTAGGCCAAACAAAAAAATATGTGCTGTTCCGATTACCCGACCTACCCCAATTTTAACCCCCCAACCCTAGACTTTTTAGAGCCTCGTAAACCCGGAAGTAAAAATAACGATATGAAAAAACGTGAACGCATGAAATCACGCGAGAACTATGACAAATCGCGTGAATCACGCGAGAACTAATACGTCATTCTTATAGTAGGGATGCCAGACGCTCATGAAAACTTGCGACATGACACTGACAGTTGTTGCACACTGAACGGTTTCCGGTTTTCAAACTGCTGTATCTCAAAAAGTATTAGGTCTAATTCAATAAAATTTTCGATAAAAAAATTCCAATTCAACTGCTCGTCCTACCATGGGATATTTTTTGAAAATAAAGGAAAAAAATTGTGTCATTTTAGCGCTCAAAATCAAACATTATTTTTCGCCATACAGCGTGCCGTACTGCGGCACGCACATTTCTCAGGCGACTACTTCCTATGTTAGAATGGAATGGCTCGTTACAGTATGTTGTTCAGTGCCTAAACGGCGCTCTGTAGGTAGGTTTTCGCTAAAATGCAGGGACAATTTTCAGTGATCGGAGTTAGTATACCAAACAGCAACTGTTATATTAAATTTGTGGAAAGTTTGAAGCATTTTCATGGCCGTTTTCTGATGTAATCTTTCATTTACATTCTTGTTGTCATTTCCGAACCGCGCCATGCACAGCGCGGCCACATTATGCAGGCCAAGTGAAAGCCCGGAAGTGTTTTGTGATAGTGAATCGAGCAAAATTTTGGTCAATTTTACTTTTTATAGTCATTCTATCATTAAAATATAAACCCGTACACCAAAAACTGTGTGGTTAAGGTCAGTTCTGAGTAGTTTCAAAGTCTGTGCGTTCGGAATTTACCGTGAATTTGCCGTACGTACGTACTTCGTTGAAAAGCCCTAACTGCCAACGCTACAATCAGCTGTTTTCAAACGTTAACCCTGGTAGTTTTGCGAACATTAAACTGTGTTCATTTTTCATCTGTTGATGTTACACAAAATTTACAAAATGATATTTGACAACAGAAATGAATACTCTTTCAATGATGTATGGGAATAAAGTCAGCATGCGATGTAAACAACCTTTATTTTTAAACAGCATTAACGTAAACTGGGGAAAATGACAGACAGGGGTAGTGCAGGAATCGGGAATTGATAAACAAGACAAGTTGAAAGACGGGCAAATGAAGAGAGAATGAAAAATCTAAGGAAAGGAAAGGAAAAAATCATAACCCTGACTCTAGATTTCAATGCTAAAGAAAATTGAGTACAACAAGATGACAGCTTTTTAGGGGGGAGTAATATTCTTGTGTAAAAAAGGACAGCTCCAGGGGGATTATTCTGTACTGTGAGTTGATCAGTTGAACAATGACTTATTTTATTCATATTCCTATGTTTTTGTTTTTTTGAATATCAGAATTTCTCAAATGGAAATTTAAGAAATTTTACAGATCTAAAATATATTTATTCTTTTTCATTATTACTCAAGTTTAACTGTCCAGAATTTGGTACAGCTAGCGTAAAAACTCTGAGAGTTACAGCTGTTTGAAAATGGGGAAAAGTGGCTATTTTTACTGACATTCCGTCCAACATTTTTTGGCTCTCCTTGATTGTCAGTGTATCTCAAATACAAACTTCAAGTAATTTTACAAATCTAAAATGCATGTATTCTTTTGCATTATCTCTCAATATTAAAGTGTTCATAATTTGACAGAGCTAGCTTAAAAACTCTGAAAGTTACAGTAGTTTGAAAATGGCGAAAAATAGCTTTTTGACTGATAGTATACACAGTGCCGTCCAATTTTCAACTCTGTCTCACAAAAGTTTGGCATTTTCAAGTCTCTGTGTAAAGAAAACAAAAGCTCCTTATACCGTACTCTTACAATATATTGCACAAAAAGTATTTTAAAGCAGATTAGTTAGAGAACCAATATTATTATACAACTATATTTTTCATAGGGATACGCACAAAATGACTCTTAGCTATATGTTGAAATTTTTTGACCATTTGTCAAAAAAATCGAGCATATTTTAATTTTAAAAAATCATAACCCTGGAAGTAGACAAGATAAAACCATCATTCAAACAGTTTTTTAAATCCTGAGACAAGATCTTCAAGAAAACATACAATTCAAGTAAGTTTAACCAAGAACAAAAAAGGGCCTGGTATCCCTACTTATAGCAGGCCTCGTCTCAAACAAAATGGTGACTCGTGATGGACATAGCGTGTACTCAGTTTTGTTTCGCAAATGCGATCATGGCGAAGAAAGGTCGATTTTGTCTTCTGTTAAACAGAACCAAACATTCGAAGAAATTTTGGAGGAACACCATCCAGGTTTTTCTGAATGTAAAATGTACTCTATTCGAGTTGAATGTGCCAGTGATGCTGCTGGGCCGTGGTTGGAAGTACAGCAGACAAATATACAGGTTGACGAGGCTACAAACAACTTCAACGTAAAGTATGTGTGTTTTTCTTGCGAGTGACTGCAAAAAGCTGAGGATTTACCTGTGGATAAACAGTTCACTTTCCTGTCAAAGAATCGTAATTCAGCCATATCAATTTCCGTGGCAGTCTAATAAACCACACACTTCAATTCTACTGATGAATATTTTTTTTAATATATTGGTATTTAATTTGAGTGTGTTTCATGAGGAAATTGTTCGGTAGTGTGTTTGAACGCGTACAAAATGCATATTGAGAAATAAAAAAAAAATGAAAAAAAAAATTTCCCTACCTACCTACCCTATTTTTGAAAACCGTGTAATCGGAACAGCACATATTTTTTTTTTGGGGGGGGGGGGCTTACATCGTCTGACAGAAATAGCAAAAGAAACGGGCGAGTGAACAAAAACTTGAAAAACGCCGTAGCAAGCGTATGTAGATGGATAACTCTCGTCAGACAACCCTCGCTATATCAAAATTTGGCGACCCATCATCCTCCTCAACTACAAAATCTTGGCTTAAACTCTTGTCCCTAGCTAAATTATGTGCACCAACATTAGCCCCAACCAAACTTGTTGTGTGCCCGGACGTGACATTGTTATTAATGTCTGCTATTTAAGAGACCTGATTAATCGCACAAACTCAAGCAATTCCTCTGGTGCCATCATTTATAAAGGTTCCCGTACGATCGCTGGAGTGAAACTACGTTGGGCGTAGTTAGTACTTGGACGGGTTGCCCGCCTGGGAATACCACGTGTTGTAGGCTCCCTCCTTTTTATTTTTTGCTGCCTTTAATCAGTTCAAAATATTTAATCATCTGCACATTTAGTCAATTTCTAAGGTTCCAAATTTATTATTTACTCTTCCATCAACATGCATGCAATCCAATGGTAGGCGCCATATGAAGCGTGAGGTCCAACGAGAGCATGGTTTGAATGGCCAAAGACACCAAGAAACATTTATTACTCTAATAAGTTTGGGGAATGCGTCTTCTTTTTGATAATGGTAAAAGGTGTTGCTGGAAGAGGGTCCATTCTTGCAGCTGTCAAAATGTCTGGCCGCTGGCAAGTTACTCGCCCAAACATTCTTCAAGGACTTTGATTCGTCCATGGTGAACGGAACACGGTTTTAAGAGTAGAACTTCCTACCACTATCAAATCATTGCCCTATTCTGCCATGCAAACTTGATTATCAGGGACCATACATCCTGCTAAGACATAAAAATCAATTGAAGATTTGTAATAACTGTCTCAAAGAAGACCGCCTCAGACACGAGTGTCTGACATATCAATGTGAGAAACGCAGACAGTTCCGCCATTCTAAAGATCTTGTTACACTTTTCTTTGCTATAAATGTCGTAAGCCCATATAGTTACTGTAGAGTTATTCTGTCTGTGCTTGGAGAAAACATATTCGCTTGCAGACAACTACTATGGACGCATGCAACTAACTACCTTAGATGCCTGAAAACTACTTCTGCGGACGACATGTGCTTCCAAAGCTACAAGCCGCCTGTAGACCCGAGTTACAAGCCGTCTTTGACAACCGACGTATGGATGTATGGGTCTAGTTATTATTCTTAACTTCATAAGAATGATAGCACGAATAACGTTAACGGGTGGGAAGCGCTAAAATTAACATAGTCATCACTATGAACACTATGCTAAAAGTGGGGCTAAGTTAAAACGGCCGCGTTTTTTTAAAATTCAATTGAAAATTAACTTAAATGAGAGTACGTCAAATCTAACAAATACACTGACTATGACTTGACTAGAGTGACTACAATACGAGACCAACTCAACGGCACAATAAAATATGAAACAGAGGGTGTGATGAATCGTTCGGAAACTCAGTGAGCTGAAGAGGGTGAACAATATACTCGCTATTTTTTCAATCTTGAAGAGTCCAAACAGCAAACAATGTCTATCAAAATTCTTATCAATGACAATGATCAACAGCTCGTCGATAACACTGAATCCTCCAAGAAATTAGTTCTTTCTACTCGCATCTGTACTCGTCTGAACCATGTCACATAAACGCTCAGCATAAATTCATCAACAGCATTAACAGACAGGAGCTGACGTCGACAGTCAACGTATTCTAAATTCTAACTTGTGCACTCTTCCGCTGCACGAATAACACAAGCCCCAGCGCAGACGGATTACTAGCAACATTTAAATTCTACGAACATTTCTGTGATCAAATTACAGGTGGACTTCTTTCTGTTTTTAACCTTGCTCTTTGTAACAATTAACTTCCATCATTCATGAAAACAGCTCTCATAACTCTCATTCAAAAACTTAACTCTAACATTCGACGGATGAAAAACTGAAGTCCTACATTATGCCTCCTTATCCGGCCCATGCATGGTTCTCGTAAAAAATACTCGGAACTATACGCCAGGTAAACTAAAACGGCACTTTGAAAGTCTCTTGAAAAACAACTCGAATCAGAGTTTCCAGGCACCATCATCATGGTAGAGTGACTGTGACTAAATCGAACAAGCACGCCGACGAAAGCCTGTAAATTATCAATTCAACTCCATGATACCATTTTCTGGAAACTGAGGGGACAATAAAAAATCTACTCGGTCTTTAACGAGAACGAATCAAAACTGTGGAAAGTCTAATAAAGCCCATAATCAACAAGTCATCGTTGATGACACAGTCCCCACTTGTTAATGGGTACTTTGATTATAGGTCCTCAGAAAGGATAGAGTCCTCTTCATTAGGTCTGTGATAAAAATACTTTTGAATAAATTCGCTTGATACATGTCTGAGTTGTAGTTCAGGACATGAAAAAATCGTAATAAAATGGCCACATGGTGGCCATATTGGGTCGTATCACAAAACAAATCAATGTGCATATGTACGACATAGGTCAATGTCCTTGTACGAACTTTGATTAAAATCGGTTGTGATATGCCTGAGTTATGGCTCTGTACATGAAAAAATGTATCACAAAACAAATCAAGGTGCATATGTATAACATTGATTAAAGTCCTTGTACCAACTTTGAATAAAATCGGTTGAAACATGCCTGAGTAATGGCTCTCTACATGAAAAGATCGTAATAAAATGGCCGCCTGGTAGCCATATTGGATCGTATCACAAAACGAATTGACATGCATATGTATGACATAAGTCAATGTCCTTGTACCAAGTTTGAATAAAATCGGTTGAGATATGCCTGAGTTATGGCTCTGTACATGAAAAAATCGTAACAAAATGGCTGCATGGCGGCCATATTGGATCGTATCACCAAAAAAATTGAAGAGCATATCTATGACATTGGTCAATGCCCTTGTACCAACTTTGAATAAAATCAGTTGAAACATGCCTGAGTTATGGCTCTGTACATGAAAAAATCGTAATAAAATGGCCGCCTGGCAGCCATATTGGATCGTATCACAAAACAAATCGACGTGCATCTGTATGACATATAAAGTAATCCTTGTACCAAGTTTGAATGAAATCGCTCCAGGCATCTCTGAGATATCTGCGTGAACGGACGGACGCACGGACGGACGCACGCACGCACAGACGCACACACGGACATGACCAAACCTATAAGTCCCCCCGGACGGTGTCCGTGGGGACTAATAACAAAGGCGATAAGCTCATGTTTCACCCGACTAGAATTAGATGGGCTGAAGAATTTAAGAAATGTATTCGGTATTTCTAAAACTTAGGCAAACCAAAGAAACACTCTAGAAAATAAAAATCAATGACACAGACGAAGAGGTCAACAATCTGTCCTAATCCTCCATGAAATTCATGATTCCTTTACATGAAAGTCCCATCTACACCTGTCCACTTCTGAACCAAGAGCTACCGAAATAAATTTACATTTCCAGACATGCTGACGCCGACGATCGACGCGTTCACTATCTCCACTCTGAAACTAACATCCCGGGGAACAGTTATCTGGCTGTTTAATGTTGTTTTTGTTGTTGTTTATGTTGTTATACGGTAATTAAAGTTGAAGAACACAAGAATCTTCTTTTTGTTGATTCATTGGTACTTTTTACCTTTAAAACTGTAAAATAAAATTAATAAAAGAACTATAACTACAGCAATAAACAAGACTGTTTTTAAATAGCTGTGGGTCCATAGCTGTGGTGTTTTACGACTTGTACCCTCCACCACAGCTATGGAAACTTCCATAGACAAACGTCTAAATTCGCCCGCGAGCAGGCCCTGCGCAAGTTTCTTCGACGATATTTCGAAAAGTTTGCTTCCAAATTACTGACAAATTGCCAACGCTCATCGACAGCTTGGTTATTAGGGACTCACCACGACCCGAAATTCGCTCAGAATTCACCAAAGTATCACCTTTTTTCTAGCTTTACCCGACATGACTACCCGGAGAACGCCATTTTCCTAGCATAAAACGCGACTGTAGTGATGTGCTGCACTGAGTCTCGACCAGTACGATATACTTGCCGCAAAACGCCATGAAACTAAAGTTAAATGGTTATACACCTGACCAATCACAACAACCGATAAAAAGTCTGCAGCCGTTACAATTGTCGAGAAGACCACCCATGCTTTACCACCATACAGCAAACGTATTCAATTTTGAGAGTTGAAAAGTAAATCAAATTGCGTAAAATAAAAACTAATTCATGCAATATATTGCTAATGCCTCAGCTTTGATTAATCCTAAACAATTGTTATAATTGTATTCTTTAGATTCGCATTGTATGTTGACAGGAGTGGGTAAATAGAGACATGTAACAAGAGTCAAATGCATTGACGCAATGATCATGATGAATTCCTTCAGGGGATGCTACCAATGCACTTTTGAAATTATTAACACGTAGTAGTTTATCATTGATACATTGCTAAAGATAAAATTTTACAGCCCGACCAAGCCCGGTCAGATTTTTGCGTGTGCGGAGTGATCTACCGCTATCAAAAGCTAAGAGTGGTCGAACCAGAAGCACACCAGAACGAGCTTAGTTGTACGAAGTCCATCATGCATTGATTCATTGATCGACTGACAGATCGATTGGATTGTCTTTTTTACACCCTTGCGTTTCACTGTACCCTTGTCACCGGCGCTTGTCATTTCAACTAATCTGTCTGCTTGAGGACTGCACAGCCGAAAATGTGACTGTGGGACTTGACTGGCCATGAAAGAAATTTACCCCATAATTTCTTGGCAAAAGACAGTGTAAAATTTCGAAAAGTGACCCTCAAACACCCCCACTCCATGGTACATTTGACATCGTTCTCGCAATCCTCGACCAGGCGACCTACTAACATGTAAATCTTAACCTAAAGCACCTGGCCGTCTTGCACTCACAGTAAAAAAATGCTTGCCACACGCACTGAACACGTGCATGGATGAACCATGTGAGAGAACCGTGTGTATTACTGAAACAAATACTCAAATTGACATTTCATTTTATGAGTACAAAATCGATAGCTAAGCGTACTGATTTGTAGTCCCGAGACGATTTTCGAATATCTTCAGAAAGGGAGGGAAAATTGAAAAACTGAATGGATTTTTTTTTCTTCGGAAGTTCGCGAGTCCAATCGAATCGCTCGGTAAACGTTAGAGTCTGTGTGGTCGTCAATTCTCGCTACAATGCAAGACGAGCCATGATCGTTCGACCCTTGTGGAATGTCGGCGGCACGCTGCCAAAAACATTAAGCCCAAATAACGGGGTGCCTGTCAAATAAAGTAAATCCAGTCTTAACCACTGACTCGGTCCGAGGACCAAGTCCCGCGAGGAGTGCGGTGCCCAGAGTGGTGTTGACCGGAAAGATAAACGCGCGGTGTGTGAGTTGGCTGAGACCACGAACTTTTGTGAGTCATACACAATATTGACTGCACGGATGAAAAAGAACACAAACAAAACGTTGAAGTAGATGGAAACGTGACAGTAGCCTGGGAAATCTTCGGGTAAAGAAATCTTCTTGGTCCTCTCAGCTGTAAAATCCTCCAAATTTAATCTTCACGGCGAACTCCACGTGCCAGGGTGCCAGCGTGGTCGAGGGAGAGCGAGTGGGAAGAGACTGATGTACCGCCGTGAGTGATCTGAAACTGCAGCGGACTACAATTTACCCACAATTCCCTTCGATGTGTACCGAATTCGGAAAGTTGTTAGTCCTTTGACTTTTTCTGTTCTTCGTAGTAAAAATAATATTAAACGTGCAAATAATTATTTAAGTACAGTCTACAAAATTAAAGTTAGATGTCACCTAAAAGTTTCAACATTACCGTCAAATAACATTATTCTCTAGGAAATATTGATACGTAAATTTATTTTGTCAGGAAATTGGAAAAAAAATCGATATCCTTTTGTTTCACCAAACAAGTACAATATGTCTCCATAATTCACCGAGGAATTTCAATGACACAAATCAGAATGGATCATGGGACATCTCCAGGACTGTGCTGCACTCAAACAGTGGTGGCGCTTTCAGAAGACTTTATACACCTGTCACAACTTGCCAAAATGCGCTGGTCTACTACGGTTAGTGTACGACTGTGCTTGTATCCAAAATCAAGGAATAATTCAACATAATGATATTAATTTACATTGACTGACATGTTTTGACAAAAACTACTTTTTCTAACGTGATAGCATTTAAATGTGGCATGAGGGGGAAATATTCATGCGACATTATAGCCCAACAGTTTGCGGGGCCTAAAGTATAACCGTCGACCTAGGCCAGATGCCCTCTTTTGTTGTCCTTTTTCTAGTCCATTCAACAATGTTTACTGTTAAACTATTTCTCTGTTATACATTAAGGCTCTCTTTGCAGTAACTTTGGTGTATATTTCCTGGACTTTACGTAGGTCGGCCTGTCATTCCACATTATTTCGAGAATCCTGGTGTTCAACTTGCCAACGGGGCCTATAGGTGTTCATTGTCCGATGGTATTGTGCATAAATTTCAATGTTACAAAATACTCATTTATCAACAATAATATTGCATATTGTACAATCTATTGCGTTTGCTAGACTAATAATTTGTATTTCAACAAACTTTTGGGAAAGGAATTGAAGACAATGATGTGCTCGCGATTGTACATTTGATTATTACGAAATCCCATCAGGGACGTTTAAAAAATTGTGCCCACAAGAAACTATCTTGTGTGCACAAGATAACTTTTTTTATCATTTCGCCCTCGAAAATGTCCTTTACGGGCTTTTATAGATTACCTCTCCAAGTATCCTTAGTATATCGACTTATACATGGACTAATTACATTTGATTAAATTGACAATGTCAACAATCGGTATACCAGCACTCGCAACTTATTTTAATGTTCCACAACATCTACACACTAGAAACAAGAATATGCAAGCAACAGACATACACAACATTAATGTAACAATAAAAATATATCTTAGATTCTATTCGCCACCAACATACAAAATAAGACACAATGTCACTAAATTACTGAAGATACAAGACATCTCTCGTGGGAACGTCGAAGACAAATCATAACCACCGTGATGGTTGGGGAGTGTAACCGTGACCTGACATGACCCTGTGTGTACAACACATTATGTGCTTCGGACTCTGATGAACGGTTACGACAAGTAACAAGTACGACAACTTGTCTAAACACTCTGTTTAGAAAAGCATCGTGATAGACGTTGAAACATATCGAAATACTTAAACTGTCGCTCATACTATCCTCGGGGAAACTTGAAACCATTCCCATTCGAGAGAAATCAAGAAAAAAAATCAGGGGTCACCTAGCAAAAATTGGTATTTAGAGACAAGAAGTACCTACACATTGCCGATATTTGAAAATTCAAGAAAGCTGCAAACGCCCACGTTAACTCTATGGGGAAGATTTAAATTTTCGAGACGGTAAAATACTCAATGAGCTTCAAAATGAACCCCCACAAGAGGTAGACCAAAAAGATAATGTAAAAAATTGAGAGTCCGAATGGGTGTCCTCATGGATTGACTTTATTGAGGGAGAAATCGATTTTCTTGAATACATGCCACTCCTGCTATACTGTGAACATTCAAAACATTCTGACTGACGGAACAGTATGACTGAACTTGTCTACATCATGTTAAGGTATCCACCTGGAAGCAACCCATCACTTGTCGAACGAAAATGGACGGTTTAGGCGGTCACAGAAAACAAGATATTAGGCAGGGATACCCTTATAGATTCAAGACATTAGGCAAAAACAAATGCGACATGTCTTATACAGCTATGGCACTCACACCAGCCAAGATTACACAAAAGAGAGGATATTGACCGAACAAATATGATACTGAATATTGATCACGTGGCCGATTCAATTCGATTCAGTACATAGCGCTTAGTACATTTCTGGTTGAATGTTAGAAGACGTGAACTAAAAGTGGAAACTGAAAACTTGGAAACGCCCGGATTTTTAAACCTTCTTGTTGTTGTTTTTTTCAAGTAATTTATCTCAGTCTGTGTACCACGTAGGCTGGATCCTTTTTTTGAGTTCACGCACTTTGCAGTTCTAGAACTACATGATATTCTCCGGAGGCTGACATCATTATGGTGTCCTGTGTTCATGAGAGGGGAGGTTTTTTCATCCTCTTTTGTGCCTCTAGGAAGTTTTGCAGCAAGATCTTTCCACGGGATACCTCGTAATCCAAATGTTGTATCTCGGCGGGTATTTCTTGGTACCGTTGACCGTAAAATTCAATGTGGTGAAGGGCAATCCAGTTCACAATTTGCTTGCAATGATTTGGTTGGTACACTCTCGTTATCCAATCATCCACGTACCAGTTGGAAAATACTGGTGGGTAGTAAGTATTAAAGATGTGTAGATGGGTCCTATGCACCATGTCGTGTGTCAGTATTTCTGTGTTACCCTGAACGCTGATTGGCCCAACAACACCGACGTTCGATGGCACCATCTGCTGAAGGGCGTACACACCGAGCGTCGTCCACTGCTTGGTGTAAAACTCCGTGTCGTCGTTCACGCGAATCATGTAGTCAGCGCCGTCTTCATACACAGCCTGCATGAGTTGGTTAAAAGGGATCCGATGTGGCTTCGTGGCAAACCAGTGAAACTTGACTCTGAGCCAGCGAGGACAAAGAGCACGGAACCTCTCCTGGTTTGCTTTCGTCATCCAGAATTCGTCGTCATCGTCAAGTCCAAGGTACAGCGTATAGTCATAAATATCCGATTCAGAAGTGTTAATTATAGACAAAAGTAAAATTTCTACAAGACTTATTTTGAAGAGCTGCAAACGTTCCTCACCTGCTCCGCGACTGGTAAGGCACGATGCGATGCCTATTTTCAGTCGACCACTTCCGGTATAGTGCACCATTTTGATGTGGTGAAGGACTGCAGATGGCTCATAATGCACTGTGTCTATTGTGTGGTGATCCACCCAGACTAAGACTCGATATATTACAAGAATGGACGATAAGATTACTGATATTCCAACGCAGATGTATCGCCGAGTCCACCTTCGCATGGTCAGTACAACCACAAACACCGGAGATCAGCAGCTGTACGTCGTGGACACATGACATGTTTTGGAATCAATGGTTAACGTGACCTACAAGGTTAAAGGTCACGAAGCTCGATTATTGTTCACGATCGAGAACTACGCATCGCATTTCTCGGCCCAAACCTCTCAACGTTCGTACGCGTGCCCTTTAATTGTCGTTCCCCTTTGAAGATATGGGAGAAGTACGGATGAATTGCCGTGAAATCTCAGCAGTGTTTCACATTCTGAAGCTATCAATGGCACTACATGCATGCATGGTCCGACTGATGCACATATTTCTTTAGCGGATCACGCCACCAGGCATCTAGATATTAAATTCTATTGTTTTCTCTCCCTCTCTCTCTCTCTCTCTCTCTCTCTCTCTCTCTCTCTCTCTCTCTCAAATACTATCGGGTGTATTTAGAGTGCGACTTTCTATGATAAACTTATATCCGAAGTGAGTACGTCATGTTAAATTTCGCCCGAGTCACGGTGCAAAACTACGAAGCAAATTACCGTTGTGTAACTTCACAAAGCCTAACAAGCCATGGTCTACGGAGACACTGGAGACATTGATAGAGGTCAAAGAAGCGATAGGCGTCTGCCAGCCGGGTAAAATCCATTTAGGCCTATAATTCACCCACTGACGTTGGAATGAAAAAGAAGATGAACAAGCTTCCATGTACCAGTGCGTCACCGTCATCTGAAACAGAACAATGACATTTCGAGGCCCATAGTCCGCCTATCCATGGAGGGATTGTGCGAGGCCTTATGATACCGTCCTCAGATACTCAAAGTCAGTTCACTATTGTCTGTAAAACAGAACTAGTATAATCCCAATTAGCTGTCCCTTTGTCTTCTTCTTCTCATTTTTTTTTTTTTTTTTTTTGCTTGCATTGAAATCAACGTACATAAAGTGTGACCACACAACATTTTTCAAATATTGGTGACGAACGTACAACTTACATTTTAACAACTAAATAAGTTTATAGTCATATATGGCCGCTACGAGCGAGTAGACAAAAACTGTAAATAATCGACAAATTCCATTGCCAAGGATTGAAACAGTGACACTTTCAAGACAACGTGGCTTAATGACAGGGTTCAAAAATCTCTTCGAAGATTGGTCAGAAGCCAAATGTAAAAAAGGCACAGATAACGGGGCTTTGAGGGGCAGCGTGACAGCCATAAATTGTACAGGCGATTCATTTGCTGTGTTTGTTTATTCTATAATCACTTTGGATGACTTTGGATGACGGAAAATATTACATGAGTTAACACAGACACTCATCTCTGATTATTAAAGCTATCGTAACTAAGGGCATCATTATGATCATCACAACTGAATATATCACCACCCCTATCCACACCTTCACCAACCCATATCCACGCCTTCACCAACCCTGTCCTCACATTCACCAACCCTATCCACACCTTAACAACCCATATCAGTACCTTCACCACTCCCTATCCACATCTCATGACTATCGTTTTTGTACAAAAATCATTGTTATGGTCTTATAATCAGCATTATCACAACAGCTCCAATTTTCATCATCGTCGACTCATTATCATCATCACTATTTTCAAGAGTATCATCATAATTCCTTCTTTGCAGAGTGTTTTTATCATCACAGTTGCAAATTACGAATGCAAGATTGAAACCAATAGTCATCGAGTATCAATATGGTAGATTTGAAGGGGCCCTAAGTTGATTACATTCATGCCAAACCAAACGGGTAAATGTTTTCAGTAATTCCCAAAACGTAGGTTTATTCCCAACCAATGTGCCCTTAAAATGATGTAGCGCGGCTGCCTTTCATGTCATTTTTTGAGCTCACAGGATCCAATTGCACTACCGATATGAAAACTCTGGAGAAATATTCACATGCAAGGTCATATAACCACGCAGTAAGGTGGCGAGATGAATTAGCCGTTTACCACTGTCACTGCAACTGTGCAGAACATGTGAACAACAAGATCTTAACATTTGTATGGATACTCTTTCAAGTGAATAATAAAATGAGGCTGAATTCACAATTTGAGATTAACACATTCAGAAATAAACTTTCCTTTTGTGATTAAATAGCCATCAGGCATGTCGTTGAAATACTGCGGAAACTGTAAATTTTGTAGCTCCCATTGTCAGTTGCTAAGAATCGCGCCAGTCATAACATTCGTTTAAAAGTTTTTAATCTCTAAAATAAATATGTTCTGCGTCATATCCCGATACAATTCGGCATAAATTTGCTCAGCTAAGAATTGCGTGATAGAACTTGGAGCACACTAAACGCACTCGCAGATTAACACCAAAACCAATATCATCAGGTGTGGCTGACTGACAAAGAAGAACGCAGAAGTCAAGGATTTTATTCAAGGTTTGATACGTGCACTTACTCCAGCCAACTGATTATATATTCGGACAACAAATAACCAAATTACCCAGCATGCTCGGTGCAAAAACTACATTGAGACTTTGACTGGTGGTAATTACCAAAACATTTGTTTGTTTCAACTCAAAGTCAAAACCTAATTAAATACATGCGATCTGGCGGCACTTGTCAACTGTAAAACGTTCATTACTCTGCCGTGAAAGTGACCTTAAACTTTGGCGGATAGGTCAGCGGAAAAAATGATAAGCCCAGACAGCGAACTCATAACATACAGCAAACTATCTCCCTCATTGTGACGGTTGACTTGTGGGATTGTCTCATTTAAGATTTCTCCGAACCATATCTTACATTCTGTGCACGTAGATTTGGACATTGAATAGACGAATTAAAGACACGCCGGTTCAGAAAAAAAAGGAAGATGGGTACGTTGTATGAATGCCTTCAGTGTGTAAAGGGTCAGAGGATAAAACGACCTGGAAAGGACGAGACTTTGTGGAAATGAGATAAATGATGAGTCGCAAGCTCAAAAGATTGCTAAGGCTCTTTAATATTCAAATTCTGCGAGGGGAAGAAACCAAGCGCCATCTGCTTGCATGGAAAATGAATTTGATGTTACTTTAGGAATCTTATGAAAATCGTTGAAGAGGCGGTTGACAGATTTCCCGACAGTCGCGAATGCCCGTAATGGTATGTGTAGATAATTGCAAGCCCGTTGAAAATAGCACAATCATCAAGAATGCATACTTTTACATCCCCTTATATTAAACCGTCACTTTTAGTTCAAATTCTGTGAATTCAAGAAGCCTTGGCAATTTAGCGTCGATATAAAGATGACTATAATGATCATTTATTGATAATTTAAATTTGTTCACGTGCACGTGTTCTTGTGGATTCGGCCATGTCCCGATGATGTGCTTTCAATTTATGGTATTTTTTCATAACAGTTGGGAATTTGGTTTTACTGCGGCCAGGGTCAAACGCGTTGCCACTTCGAATATTATCGTTGCTAATTGACAGATACAAGTCAAAGTCGAGTTTATCTAACTTCAATGTGGGGGTGCAAAGGTCAAGTAATTTCGGCGACAGATGGAAAGGCAACATTATGAGTCTGCCGTAGCGATGAAAACCTCAATATGATTTCTTAAGAGAAGTCAAGGCTGCCAAATATACTATCTCATTAACATATCAAAGAGTGCGACCCTGTAGAAGTGTCATACGCGTTCTGTCTTGTTTAACTCCTCCACGTCATTCCAAAGTCAAAGCCACTTTTTGATCAATAATTTTGATTCCCGTTCAAGGTCATCGCACCCATCAAGCAGCATGGACGCCCTGAATAAAAACCACAATACCTCGGCCTAATTATTACTATATTAGCAATGAAGCCGTGATATGAAAACTTTCCGATAAATGTAGTCGTACTCGTGTTTCCAATTAAGCTCTCTTTTGTATGAATAATGGCGTTTTCCTCCAATCGCTGCCCTCCAAGGCCAATCTGACTTGGCGAATAGGCATTTGGAACAATAGGGTCGACAACAATGCCACGGTTGTTGAGTGTGTGTCACAGAATTAATTGTATAGGTCTGCTGAATTGTGACCACCATGAGTGGGCTGACGCTGGTGTACAGTTTGTGCGTGATATGCTGCTCAGATAGATCGTAGCTGACTTCAGCGCGTTACGCAAATGGAATGGCCGCCGTTCTTGTAAAACTGGCACCAAAGCTATGATGTTTATCACGTACTCATCAACATATTGTAATCATAATGGCGGATAACAGCTGAAGACACTGGTCGCTAGCACAAACAAGCGACGTCGCCATCGCGCCGTCGCTCACGTTGCGCTCGTAAAAACCCGCCTGCTTGGCAACTCAATGGGGGAACAATGTAGCTTCTCGCTACGGAGTGATCTGACTCCCGGTCTCGTCGGCAGCCCTACGCGTCAAATGTGCGTTTGCCTGCCTCTGGAAAACTGCTTTGATGAGGACCTGAACGGCTGGGATATCAACAACTGGGTCGGTTGCTCCAGCGCTGGCAAGCGTTCGGCGAGAAAGAGCCAACGGAACACCTACGGCAGTGCTAGCAAGCAGGAGACGGCAACACCGCCGCAGTTGCCCGCATTTATCAAGGAGATGAACCAGACCGAGAAACCATACAAATTCACGCACTTCATCGACACTCGCCAGTACATAACCGAATACAGAAAACATTACGTTATTCAAGATGAGAGCCTTAAAAACACTTCATTTGGATTCGATTCGGACGAGAACAATGCGGTACCGGACCCGTATGAATTCAAAATATGGAAATACAGGTAAGAATTCACGGCAACTTATAGCGATCGCATAGATTCCCCTCGTGGACATGCCTTGTTTACCGCGTGTCGACGTACAATAAACTGTGTTTTGATACTAGAGTTTAGCATTGGGCAACACGACCTGGCCCAACCAGCTATAGCTATCGTCTATCAGGCTATTGAGGCCATGTCAAGTGGAGACACATCGTGCACTCGACAATAGGGCAAGAACCATTACCTCTGATCATCAATTTTATTTACGTCGATTCTGTAGCCAGTACTGGTCTGTGTCAATTGACCCTTCAAACATATCAGGGTCTGTTCTAAGCCACGGTCCCTCCTGTATCCATTATAAATTGATGCTTCTATCGAGGTTGGATGATCTTATGGACAAAAGGTGGTAGTATTTCAAACGCTACCTCCGCACCATACGTATACCCTAGAGCCAAAATTTATTCTGTTGTCATCCTACGAACTAGCTTGTTTGTAGCGTGCCATATCTATATCTGGCTTTGTTTGTGTTATTGGCAGACTGATTTATTTAATCACTCATAGGTTTTGAACTGCAGGTTAAATGATAAACGATCGAATCGCGTTTTCCCCCTAGTGTACTTCCCACGAAGTCAAGTCCGCCGCGTTTACTGATTGAAATGCTCCAGCGAAAAGAAATC
The DNA here is from genome assembly GCF_041260155.1 of Ptychodera flava. Classification (NCBI taxonomy): domain Eukaryota; kingdom Metazoa; phylum Hemichordata; class Enteropneusta; family Ptychoderidae; genus Ptychodera; species Ptychodera flava. Next base: position 4,455,429 of record NC_091939.1, read on the forward strand.
GATCATTGTGAGATGGCTGTTCTTTCAGGGTCAAACAAACCGAGCATTTCGTTTGAATGCGCATTCTTTGAGGCGAGGGAGAGTGTTTACAAAATTTGCAAACAAGTTCTCCCAACAATCGATATTGCGTTCGCTTCGCCGGTTGACTGCAAACTGGTGTCAGATTATATTTTATTATTGAGTCTAGTTGATCTAACTCTAGCAACAAATTGAATGAAAGAAACGCGTATATTGTTGTCCATTTTATGCACATTTAATGGGCTTTAGCTAATATGATCTCAGCATATTCAAACGGACGGTACACAGTGGGCTCTGTCTTATTTACGACATGGCATAGTTGTGGTGACTAGGGTTACGATTTACAGTGGTAGGAAATCACGACTCGTTGGACTAGTACGCGTGCAGGGCACGAGCAATTCATCATTGACAAAAGACCTGCAATGCCCAATGTAAAAGAAGTACAACTCACGCCATGCCAGCTTGTAAACAGTGAAGATGGTGTTTTAAATATCAAATTGACAGTGTCGTCATGTTCTTCAACAACAGGGTTTGAATGACACTATCGATTCAACGTAACAGGAACCAAATATACGCGTACCAAATTTGAATTCGTCTTGTGAATCAAGGAGCGCTTACTGCCGAGAAGAATTAATGAAGGTAGAACCATAGACCCTCGAGGGTCTATGGTAGGCAACCATGGATCTATTTTTTACATCCAGGGTTGAACGCGCTTCGGGGACATATTCGGACTCTAAAATTTCTACAATACTTTTCTGATCTACCCCTTGTGGGGGTTCATTTTAAAGCTCTTGGAGAAAGGAAAACTTTCGACATCTTAGTTTTTCTAAAATCCAAAATTTTATTTTTACCCCATAAAGTTAACACGGGGATGGTGGCCATTTTCAATTTCAAATAACGCAAAATGTTGAGCAATGTGTTTCGCTAGTTCCAAACTTTGAACGGTGACCCCTGATATTTATTAGTGATTTGGTAAGAGAATCGTTGAAAGTTTCGTTTGAAAAAGTTTGAGCAAAAGTTTAAGTCTTTTACTTTCGAGGCGCATACTGCCTTTGATTACTCGATTGTCGCGCAACGACAAACCTCAGAATAAAACATCTCTGCAAACACATTTCATCGGTTCAAGAACTGAAACACTTCCGTCGCTTTAAGTCAAATCGTAGTCCCCTCACAAATGTGGAGGGGCGCTGTGGTCTGGCCGATATCTCCTGACATCGCCGAGATCACAAGACACAATACCAACCGAGTCCCAAACGCCTTCCTTAGAAAGTTGAATATCAAAGCGCACATTTGAAAAGGTGACTTGGCCAGAGGGCTCTATAAATTTTAATTTACAACATATGTCTACTTCAGAGATGTCAAAACGGCCACTCAACGACGCAAAGGTCAAATTCAGCGATATAGTGAATAAATCACGTCAAACCCTATCACCCCACCCAACAACTATTTACATCATGTTGATGATACTTCTATGACAACGACAAACGGTGCACTTCATCTCTGCTCTGACACAGATCGATACTGATCGGCACCAGCGTCGCCCTTCGTACTTAAAACGTCAGGACGACATTCATTCTACTGTCGTCTGCCTGAACGCGTATCACAGTTGCATGGACATACTAAAGTTAATTTTTCGCAGCAATCTAGGGTTGCTGGTTTTCGATGGCAAAAAAGCGCTTTCCTTGTGTTGCTGCAAACGGCACTGTGTCTGATTGAAAACCGGACTACAGTTGTAATGATTTCCTTTACACAGAATTGTAAAAAGGTAACTGTTTCCTCAAGATGAAGATACAGTATTCTTGGGCTTCATGTATGTAGTAACGCCTTCCGATAACATCAACATTCTTCCCTATTGATATCAAAGTTCTGTATTCGGTATGTAGTGTTAAGATACCATGTCAGCCTGTCTGAGATTTCAGTTTCTGGCCAGGGGCATTTATTACATTAAATATGGATTTTACCGAGTTTAATGTCTGGCGAGTATGGCGTGGATATTTGAAACGGGTAAATCTTGATACACCAAATTTCATATTCAGCAGCTAATCTTTTTAGTTTATGGCCGAATTATCGCAACGGCGATGGCCTAACCACCAACAGTACTAGTAATTCAGAAATCAAGAAGAAGATTTCTTCGGGGAAATAGATGACAGTAAAATCGCTTACAGTCTATTTCACATTCAGCATGTTTCTATGGCAACAAACAATGGTCCACCTTATAAAGGAGAGCTTACGATATTCGTCAGGAGCAAAATGTTATGGCAACGCATCTAAGACTATTTCACATTCGCCGTCAAGAGATTTGCCTCGGAATGAATACTTTATCTGAAAGGGCAGAAAAAATCCTTTGCTGCGTTCTATATTCGGAAATGATGTTTATCTCGCCAACTGAGTGTATGGTTGAGTGATATTATATATTTAGTACTAGTCCTTCGTTACCTTCTAAAAGCTGGTGCGAGATCTATATACACAAATTACTATCGTGTATGTTAAAATTGAGAGTGATAGTGTTGAAATATCGTAGACGCTCGTTGTCGGGTATCGTGGAATGACATTGAAGACAAATATCAATCACGCGCGCACACCACCTTGATGGAAGATGCGGAGAAATGAGACAAGCATCAGAATTGAGAGAGTAACCTACTTCTCTCAACGAACACGAGATGGTGTTGCAAAAGTACAGGAGATAATGAGATAAACCAATCTATAAAGGTTGACGATCTTGCCATTCTTGGAGAGAAGTGTTGATATGGAGATAAAAGGGAAAGGAATTGTGGGGCGAGGAGCGCGTTGATGGGGAAGGAGGGTGTTAATGGGGAGGGGTAAGAGGTAATCAACAAAGGAAACTGGCTGCAAATATGTCAGCAATGGGATAAAAAATCAGTGACCGGACAAAATGATAGCCAGACCGGTTTTATATCTAAATATAATTTTAAAAATAGATGTATCATCAACAGGGGATGATCGGCACTATTATCTTTGAAAATGGATCCACCGTATTTAGGACAGAGGATGGTTACTATTGAGGGAGTACATTTTTTGGTATTTCCCTGTAACTGTGAAACAATGTCGAAAGAGAGACAGATTGATTGGACTGTACGAAAGCCCCCAAGACGTTAGCAACAGCAGTTGACGAGGAGGCCAAGCACATTTGACTCTGGCAAGTTTGTACAGCCGCGAGTAAATATTTACAAATCGGAGTTAGTACAATATTGGCTGTGTGTTTGCCATAAAATCCCTATTAGAACACATACAGAGACTCTGTTTCAAAACTCAACACTCTTGAAAAAATAATTCCCCAATGCGTACAATCAAGGGCACATGCAATGTCAAAGCTAAATACTCCACGTCATATTTCTATAATTAATATTATAAATATCACTACAAATATGTAAGTCTGCGGTCTGAATTCCTAAGTAAATGGCACAAGCATAAGCTCTTAGACAAGATAATAATTATTTATTATTTTATCTGGAAGGATTAACTAATAATTTAACACTAGCTATCATCTGCATATTCTAAATCTTGAATATTTCAGAACACTTCAGAGCTTCTGCCTATAGTACTTGTATGACTCGCATTCGAAAGTCCGTTCATTGAACCTCTCCGCTAGTTTTGAAAACTTAAGGTACTGTGGCGCGAGATAATAGCAACAATCAGCATTATGGCATTTTGTATCTTCAGTAGTGACAGATATTGTGTTTCAACTTCAGCAACACGTTATGAAATCACGGTCACTCCACAACCCCACGGTCACTCCACTTTACCGTGGATATCCGTAGTCATTGGCATTGCGAAGAATAAGACCGTCTCTATGTCGAGCAAATCGCAAATGCTATGTGTATTTTGCAGCTGGATCCGACCCTCCCAGAGAGATTGGAATAACATAATCACGGATAAAGCCATGCAAAAGCTGGATCAGGGGTATTTTACGAAGAAATTACAAGTGCTTAATTGACATTAGGACAAGCACTTTCATGAAGAAGCTGAATGGCAGATGGGTCGCTTTATTTTTTCAGTGAAATGGCATACTTCTTACGTAACAGTTTGTTTTAACGGCAGACGTACAGGTGTTTAGCAACGCCGGTGAAGTCCTTCAGTAAGAGAATAAAATGTCATTCGAGATGTCATTCAACCTTCCCATAAGCTGGAGTGGGCTTTCCGTAAAACCAAACACCTGTAGCTCGGGTAAAATTTAATGCTGGTACTTTCTTTCACAGGGGCCGTGCTCTTAGTGTCACTCTCATTGTGTTTCTCCCAATAAACGACGTCCCCTTTGTCGGTAGAGCTTGTCGTGTGAGGCAAACACAGGACAGAATCGTTTACTGGTTTGTTTGTTTGACATTCCTTTTCACAGGAGATCGATAAGCTGAGGCAGATCAAATTTGATGATGCCTTGTCACAATAGGTTTTCTTTCTTTCGGGCTTTTAGCCGAGATTACACGGATCTAGCCCTACAACCCGGCCAGTAAGTCAAGCATTGTCGACCATTGTTTGGCCTAAGACAGCTATCATCGCAAAATCCAAAACCAGATCCGATCCACGTTTTCCACAGAAATGACGTTATGTGTTTCAAAACAAGTAATATCTCCATGTAGCATGTGATTTATTTGTCAGATAAAGGGACAGTGTTTGCAACTTTTGATAAATTTTCGGGGATTTGTTGGTCTACAACACAAGTAAAAGCTTATTCTCTAATTCATAACCCTCGTGTATGTTGAATTACAAAGAAGTAGATAGCCATGTCAGCACAACGCATTGACTATAATATGCAAATAATAAATAAATCCCTGCTCCGATTTTTATGAACTAAAATTAATTTATCAATAATAACACTGGACACAATATACATACGTGCTGTGTTGACCGGTTGAACACTTGGCATTTCAACGTGTGACTTTGGAAATAGAACGAGAAACTCTTATTTTACGACCAGAGCAAAACACTGAATACTGTATCAAATGTTACAGCCGATGGACTTTTAAAGTAATTACTTGTTAATTGAAGCAAAACTCCCTGCGTAAAATGACAATCGTAATGTTTATCATAAGTCATTAGTCTTGATGATGGGCACAGCATCGTGTCTTAGTGTGTTTTAAGCTCTTTGAGTCTTTGTTTGTTTGGGGGTTTTTTTGTTTGTTTGTTTGTTTGTGTATTTGTTTATTTGTTTTCACTGTCTGTGTAGTGAAGCTACTGAACCGCTTGCTAGCGGCATTTTGGTCAAAGGAATTCATTAATCCTTCGTTTCAAACAATTATCAGTAACACTGGAACCACGGTGACCGTCTCATATTTCGACATGTCGTTAGAACATTTTGTTGTCGTTCTTTTCCATTATTTTCTATATAAATGCAATTCCGGAGAGTGCATTCCATTATTAATACCATACACTGTCTTGAATTCAATATTTGCCGGGCAAAGAACTGGCAGACACAGTAGTTCAGCTTTGTTAATATCTCCCCTTCAATGCTAAAACTGAGAGCAGGGCCGTAATTTTGACTCGGACGCGGTTAGTCTGTGTCTGTGTGATAGGACCATTTGGGTTCTGTTTATGTTCCATAAATCAGTTTTGTCTGAATCAGTGTGGCAAACACATCGCGTTGAGAAAAGGAATTTTCTAATGAAAAGTGTCTTGCAAATTATTGTGTGTGTTTTGTATTGTTTTTTGTTTGTTTGTTTGGTTTTTTGGGGGTGGTTTGTGACCGATACTCTGTGATATTTTGGTAGATAGTAATGTGCAGTTGTATATGTATTTGTTTGGTACAATGAGAAATTTAGATATAACAGTTAAGTTACTTCGATCTAGATATACGAGTTTGATCACTCTGCAATGGATAAAGCTCGTCGAGAGTTTTGCAACTTTTGCTGGGTGAAGTTCCTGAAGATTATACATATCGTGCTCTATTGGGTGTGGGGAGAACGCTACTCTTATCGCTAGCGGGTCACGTCGCTAATAAATCGTGCCGAAAGAATTGATCTCTAGGGCCCAGATACTGTCGAAAACCATGACAACGACTGAGTGGCTGTGTAACTCCACGCTCGCTCGTCACGATGGATTTCTGAATATTTTGTTTGTAGTTACGCGATAACTATGAAAGCCGCAGGATGGCATGCTGAACGAGGTCACCGAGGGTCGTTACCCTGGTAACACCATATGAACTGAAATATTTCAGTCCTCAAGCTTAAGGTCGTCGTTTATTGCATGGAAAACATGCATGCTCAACATCTTTTAGATCAAGACAGTTAGACACTGCAAATATTTTCCAGTCAAGTAGAAATCAGGGAAGAAATATGGACATACAACTAAAAAACAAACTAACACCAACGAACTCGAGACGGATTTTCTAATCAAGGAATGCAAGTCATTGCCTCTGTATTGAATCTCATAATTGCTTCCAATATTACACTGCGACGGCGTCCTAAATACCTACCAAATATATGTGATCCCCCGGGGGAATTACGCCCCAGGGAGAAAGAAGTGTGGTTTCTATGGACGTGCCAGATTGTTGTCATTGTCCCTACACGTTAACCAGGTCAGCATCCCAATAACTAGGGAAACTGCCCCAGGGCGCGTATCGACGACCTGTGCTGTGCTGTGCTGTGCATCACCGCATTCTGAATACAAGGACGATCCTTTTATGTAATATTACAACAACATCGGAATAAGAACATTAGATTCAATGGGGTTTAACAAACGGTTAACAGAGGTTCGCTGTATAGTTTCCCCGCGCCGATATGGACATTCCATGACAGTCAGGTTGACTTGCAAGACGTGTTGACATGCGATGGTGGACGACATGCGACATTCAGTGACGTAACCTACTTAGTTAATCAAGCATATTACTTTTCATGTACACGAAATGTTTGATCAGATTAAAAAGTAGACAGGTCTTTGGAATTGGCAAGTGATTGTACATGGATTACAAATGGTTTGATTTACAGTAATCTCGCCCAACTACATGTATTGTAATGTCAGCCCTGTAATAAATCCTCTTTTCTTGATTTTCATTATAATGTTAACAAAAACGGGTAATCTCGCGACCTTTAACCCCAGACCTGGTCATTTTCGATAGCGTTGCTATCCTAAGTACGTTTCTCCACGGTTGATGGAATTATCTCGGACCAATTTTATTCCATGGCCGTGATATGTATTCTGGGACAATGCATTGTTATTCTTCAGTAACTATGCTGTTCACAAATCACAATAGCTTCTTGACACAAAAGTCAAACGTCATGCTGACGTCACGCTTTCTGGGATTTGGTTCGCGCTTTTGGCATCTTAAGTATTTTAAATACCAGTCGCGTTGACCATGAAATATTTGTGTCGGAGTCAACACTGCCATTGATTGCGACAGCCTCAGCGCTGACCGGTTCCCAATCATCTTTCTGCGAGCGAGAACGTCCACAACAATAATATTATGCAGGTACAATCCCTCACCGTAAGCCAAGATCACATACAGCTGTTCGCCGCCTCGAGTTTGTTTTACTAACAATTATCATGCGAAAGCGATCTCAAGAATCGTTTTTACGGTGTATCTTATTCTCCCCTATGGTGCAGATGATATGATGGAAATTGAAGTCGATGTGAAAGATAGATAAATAACATTCAAAGAGCTAGGTCATTGACTAAGCAAATCCAGTAATAAAAGATCACAAGAGTCGTTGGACTACAGGTAAAACCACGTCTATATTTATTGAGCCACCAGTACATAGAACGCTGATTTGGACAATCTCCAACTCGGTGGTCGAATTCGGCACACGAGCCTCGCGTTGTTGCAGCATCTTTTATCGGCAGTGCCGAAATGTGTGTGAAGTATAGGGTTTGTGCTTACGTAAAAATAAAAGTGCACCAAGAAAATGAAAATACGTCTGATAGCGCAACTAATATGAGGGTAGTTCACTACGTGCCTCGAAGAGAACTTTGATCTAATAGGACAAGCTACATGATCCTATCAAAGTAGTGACGTATTGAGCTGCAAAATTTGTCAATTGATATTGAAATTTGAGATCAGTCCGCATAGGAGTTCACATGAAAAGCCTGTAACGCTGAACCACACAATTATTCGGCAGTGATCGCCATCCAAGCAACCACCTGTTGGAATGTGCTTGCTACTGACCCAGAACTGACCAGTGCAGTCCGAATACAATCATTCCTTAAGGTAATATGCACCTCGAAAGTAAAAGACTTAAAATTTTGCCCAAACTTTCCTCAGTGAAACTTTCAACCATTCTCTTACCGAAGCAAGAATAACAAGTCATCGTTGATGACACAGTCCCCGCTTGCTAATGGGTACTTTGATTACAGGTCCTGTGATAAAATACTTTGATACAGATGGCACTCAATGGCCAAGAATGAGTTCCATGGTGATGAAAAACATAAAACCAATGTAGGCCACTATCCTAAAGGTCATTAAATGAGTCAACTGGGAATTAGTTGACAGGATGTTGCAAAACATTCTTTCATACTATCCTAACACTAATAGATTATCACCGGTACCATATTTCATAAAGTTTGGTGGAAATATGTCTGAGTTATGGCTCAGTACATGAGAAAATTGTAACAAAATCACCGCTACACAGCGATATTTGATCTTACTGTTTAAAAAATCAACATGTATATGTATGACATAAGTCAATGTCCAGGTACAAACTTTGAATAAAATCAGTTGAGACTTGCCAGAGTAATGGCTCTCGACATGAAAAAAAACATAACAAAATTGCCACCATGTGGCCATATCGGACCATATCGAGAAACAAATCAAAGTACATATTTATATCAAAGTGCATATGTATACTATAAGTCAATGTCCTTGTACCAACTTTGAATAAATTTGCTTGATACATGTCTGAGTTATGGTTCAGGACATGGAAAATCTTTAAAAAAATGGCCACAAGGTGGCCATATTGGATCGTATCACAAAAAAATCAATGTGCATTATGTATGACATAGGCCATTGTCCTTGTACCAACTTTGAATAAAATCAGTTGAGATATGCCTGAATTATGGCTCTGTACACGAAAAAATCATAACAAAATGGCTGCACAGCAGCCATATTGGATCATATCACAAAACAAATTGACGTGCATATCTATGATATTGGTCAATGTCCTTGTACCAACTTTGAATAAAATCGGTTGAAACATGTCTGAGTTATGGCGCTGTACATGAAAAAAATCGTAATAAAATGGCCACCTGGTGGCCATATTGGATCGTATCACAAAACAAATCTACATGCATATATATGACATAGGTCAATGTCCTTGTACCAACTTTGAATAAAATCGGTTGAGATGTGATTGAGTTATGGCTCTGTACATGAAAAAATTGAAACAAACTGGCCGCCTGGCGGCCATATTGGATCGTATCACAAAATAAATCAATGTGCATATGTATGACATTGGTCATTGTACTTGTACCAACTTTGAATAAACTCGGTTGAAACATGCCTGAGTTATGGCTCTGTACATGAAAAAATCGTAATAAAATGGCCGCCTGGCGGCCATATTGGATCATATCACAAAACAAATTGACGTGCATATCTATGACATTGGTCAATGTCCTTGTACCAACTTTGAATATAATCGGTTGAAACATGTCTGAGTTATGGATCCGTACATGAAAAAATTGTAATAAAATGGCCGTCTGGCGGCCATATTGGATCGTATCGCAAAATAAATCGATGTGCATCTGTAAGTCATAGTGCTATGCCTTTGTGCCAAGTTAAAACAAAATTGGTTCAGCAGTGTCTGAGAAACTGTTGATGACGGACGGACGGACGGACGGACGGACGGACGGACACACGGACGGGACCCAATCTATAAGTCCCCGCCGGACTTCGTCCGCGGGGACTAAAAATCAGGGGTCACCGTGCAAACTTTGGTACGAGAGAGACAAATAACTTGCGATTTCTCGATATTTGAAATTCAAAATGGCCGCCATCCCTGTGTCAACTCTATGGGAAAAAATGAAATTTTCGATTTTCGAAAAACTAAGACGGTGAAAACTTTTCTTTCGCCAAGAGCTTCCAAATGAGCCCCCACAAGTGGTAGGTCAGAAGAAAAGTGATGAAATTTGAAGGCCCGAATATCTGTCCCCGAGGTGCGTTCTACCTTAAATCTAATTCTTCCGAAAAGGAGGGAGGTTACCTAAGCGGCTTCTAACTCATATTTATATTCAATCAAAGTACATAAATTGTACTTTCCATTCGAAATTATTATATGCCTTTGGATACAAACTCAGTCGTAGCTGTGGGATCGTGTCACAGAACTTGTTCTCAGGGTCAGAGCTTATGCTTAGCATGTTGTAAGTACCGGATTCAAACAATGGTGTGGGACAATCATTATTCTTTCTCTTTCAAGACTACAAATTCAGTTGCAGCAATGGGATAATACTGTAACGCCTTTTTTCTGGACGCGGTTTCAACACTCACCGACATATCAACAATAATCAACGAGGTACGCTGTAACGTGATAGTATGTACAGTGCAACTTTACACTATGTTGTTAGAATGCCTCTGGACAGTGTTTCTATTAAGAAGGTTTAATATTGGTTATAGGGACTCCTTTTTTCTCTCTCAAGAAAGCCAGCGATGTGTGTCCAAGCAAAGTGAGATTAAACCTCATTTGAACTGCAGGCATGCATAACCATGCTTCGTGCATTGTGTCTACACATTTGCTAGGCGCTTTAAACATACAAGTATTCACGGTCTGTGCTCCTGGTGATCGAACTGAAAACATAAATCCGCCGATGAGGGACCATGCTTGAAACCAGCCCCATTCAAAAAGTCATACAATCCAAACTCCAAATGTGTCTCGATATGCAAAAAAGAACGTTGTTTTTCTCGCTTCACAGTCTTGCGGACTATCACAAATATTAGTAAAACATAGCCTGCGGGATGACCAAAACAATCTACATCCAAATTTACACACAGGACCACGCAGAAGGAAATCTGATTTTATTAAGTAAGAGAATAAAACACTGGTTCACTGTGAAGATTATCAGACCTACGTTTTCAAATACTCTTTTTCGAAAACCCGTGATGATAATTGTGTAACCATAGAGACTGCCATGTTAGTGGTAAGACACCCTTGAAATTATAACAAGACTTGCCTATATTGTCGTTGCATTGATAATCAAGACAACAAATAATTTCGAATGTAGAATGACAAGTTTTATGATGCAATATGAGACAATTGTACAATAGTAATTTACTTCATAAGTTTGTTTCCTCGATGGGGAAACAAACCAGTCCGCAAAACAAATTCAGGTCGTGATGACACCGCCATCTTTTCCACTCTGCGCACGCCCACTTATTATATACGTGTCGGCATACATCATGCGTCATGCGACGAACAGGTGACTGGGCTTGATTCAGTATGCAAATTAGAATATATATAAACCGACAAACGACTACTACTTTACCGCCTTGGGGATATAAGTCATATGTATCTAATTGGAGAAACGCTTGAAAGACGTTGACCCCCTAAAAAATCGTGAAAGTCAACTTTGAAACGAGAGATAAAACTTTTGCGATGTTTTTAGAGGTTATATTTTCTATCCTCACTTTTAGTTTTGACACTTCATACACGACGAATAAATAAACTTACAAATAAAATGCTACAGCCCAAACACTAATTTCTCTTAATTCTTTCTTAAAACCGATCTGGAGGATTTCCAAAATTTAATGCTACAAAGCACACATGACCACACAACAGAACATTAAACTTCCCAGTTATTTCGATCGCCAAACTATCCAAATTTTTGAGATTTTTGCTTTCATTAGAATACACGCTATGAATTAAATTGCACAAATTTTGATACCAGAGATCGTTACAAAGAGATAACACCATAGAACAATCATTTCAGTACGACACTTCTCATGGTGTGCATTTCTTTAAGGAGGAAATTTCGCAATTGCGTAGTTTACTAGTTGACAAGTGGGATATTGTCGGTGAGAATTGGAATTACAATGTAATACCTAGGAACAGGGGATATTCGTGGGTTTCTGAAAACTCGTCAATCAACTTAATCGATTCAGATCAACAGAGTGAATATCACATGTCAGAAATTGCTCTCCCTTGCGTTTTCTACTCTGCTTATCGTTTCTGGAAAGAGGAAATTGCCTCTCAGGCGCCTTGATACGACGACAAACAGAATCTCAATACAGTGCAAGTGTTGTCGGCGCTAAGGAAAGGGAAAAGCCTCATATTAGCCTAACAGAGACATCGAATGTACTCACTTAAAGGGGAAATGGTGCGATCATTCAGTGAAAGCGTCATCAGCTGTGTAAATCTCATTAAAGTCGAATTAATACTGACTCTTATTTCTTTCTCATGAACGCTGACATTCACAATCAAACAGCCGCTAAGATGTAAATTTTCAGTTTAATGGTTTACACAAGTCATTTGACTCAAATAGAAAGTCGTTATGAAGGCCGATTCTAGTTGATATATTAATATATCCCTTCGCTATGAGCGAAATAATTATATGATCGAAAAAAATTCGCATGGTTCAACCCTGTCGTTTTGTTCATATTATTGAGGTGGTCGCGAACATCGAAATACTGTGATCGCGTATAAAGTAGATGGGTTTTTGAATTACAAGGTCAAGGGGTGAAATAAAATATAAATGACACAAATGTCGTATAAATCACACCACTCCCAAGTACAAACTTCAAGTAGACAACTGAACGAACTTTAATTTGTTCAAATAAAGCTCGCGTTTGACCCAAATTAGATGTGAAAATATAGAACCACGACTCGGAGTTCAGGCAAAGCGAGCGTCATAAGTGATGAAAATATATCAAAAGATTGTATCGTATAGGTCTATCTTTACAATGTATAATGCTCCTAGAAACAACGCCTCTGTCTGTTCACTTTTATACATCACAAAACACAAAAAATCGGAACCACGATCACATTCATAAAAAAATAAAATAATGCTTTTATTTTGTCTGAATTACTTTTCCGGTTCTGTATTTTATTTGTTTTTTCAGTCAAATATATCTGAAATTAGTTAAGAAGAATCTCATTTGTAACCTTTGATGGCAGTGCTTGATTTCTCTGCTCAGAAATCGAGATCTAAAATGAAATGTCTTTTCTTCAACACGGAAATGAAAAAATGGAATATGTTATAAAGTTATGTCTACGAGTATAAGGAATCTAAATTTAATTGGAGAGTAACGAATACTGTATGTTGGAATAATTATTACCATATGGATTATCTAGGAATAATGATGAGAATACGGAGATTTAATTTGAAGGTCTATTTGATGTGAGTTGATTAATAATATTGAAAAGGCTAATCGTTTAAAATACATAAAAGCGTCCTGGATAATCCACTGACTTACAGCACAGTAGCAGCTGAGCAGAGATTATAGGGAACTCTACTTACAGCGGTTGATATTTTGGATATTTGCATAAAGCATACACAATTAAGTTGTATCCAGGTGTATATTGATAATACATGTACAACACCTCGTGATGATTGTGAGCATGACGTCATCACAGAGCCTCTTTGTTTAAACAGTATTTGTTGTTGTTTCCTTCCAGGGAATTGTTCAACAGGTTGGATTCCATCCTTCAAACAAACTCAGGAAGAGAGAAGTTGGACGAGCAAAAGTAAGATCTTTAGGAGAAATTTTTCAGTTTTCTTGTCTTATATCTTGAAGTGTATGAACTTTAGCCTTATCGTTGGCGAGTCGTTAAAGGTAGAACACGCCTCGGGGATAGATATCGGACTCTCAAACTTTTACAATACGATTTTGGTCTGCCGCTTGTGGGGCTCATTTTGAAGTTCATGGAGCAGATAAAGTTTCACCGGTTTATTTTTGTGAAAATATGAAAATTTAGGTATTTCCTCATGGAGATAACGCGGGGATAAGGGCCATTTTAAATTTCAAGTGACGGTAAATGTTGGGTAATTGTTTTCTACAAATTTTACACGGTGAACCCTGATATTCACTTTTGATTTCGAAAGGGAACCATTTAGATCTTCCTTGCAGAAAAATTGAGCAAGTCTGTCCACTTCGAGACGCGTTTTACCTTAAAAATACACGTTAAATATTTGTCACATGATCTTTAAGTGTGGTAGTTAAATAGTTTGTCTCATGCAATGACAGCCAGGGGGTGCTGCCCCTATTGACATTAACATACCACCGTTTTCTTTGGTTTTCCCGATTGCACTATAGATACGAGTCATTTAGTAGACCTATATTTTTGAGATCTCACGGATATGTCCCTAGAATGTAAGTATTCAAATCTTACGGTGACTAGTGGGTGGATGTAAGCTAGACCGTTTTGCTAGCTCGGTTGCCGTGTTGTGTTCCACTTAGGTAAAATAAAAAATATATGGGCGTGCAAATCGCAAGACTTTCATCCTTTTCATTTTTTTATTTCATTCTACTCTTCATGTTTGGTTATTTCGTACCATTTTTGTGAAGTCAAATAACAATCGTTTCATATTTATTTTCTCATCGTGTGCAGAATAGAAAATTGGCCATTTATTTCGTAAACATGTGTTTAATAGCATTAACATAATACAGCTTGCCTTTTGGCTATTGACCATTCTAACCCCTGAATTTGCAGTTTTACAAACTATTATTACTAATAATTAATATATGTAATTACATTTTTAAAAACTGCGCGTCCATCTCATATGTATCCAGTATTATCCATCTTTCACTTAACATACCGAAGTTGGTGTGCAAGAATTGGTGAGATTAAATGCGGGTTTTATTGATAACTGAGAATACTGCGATGTGGCACTAGAAATATCAGTCTATACAGAATGAATTTATAAAAATATTGACTGCTCATATTAAAGGTATACTGTCACCTGTTCAAATTTTGCCAGAGTTACCATGGAAAGAGAGAATCTAACCAATCGCAGATTTTAAGCGGGTGGCCGCTTTTTAAAAACAGCGCCCTCACACGGGCATTTTGAATACCAAGGAACGCCCCTTTGACCATATATGGGCATATTTAGATTACAGGTAACTGTATACCTTTAAATAAAAAGAACCGTATTCAATGGTAAACAGAGGATGACAACGATACTCAGACTGACTGGAGCCAGTCTTAAGTACAGTCTAAAGTGCAGCCTATTGCTTTCGCTTGTATAAAGATATTATTTTAGTAAATTGAGAATTTAGAATTATCAAACGAAATTCAGACATACACTTATGGCAATCTCGAATGATTTTTCACAATTAAAAATGGTTTGGAGGGAGGGTAAACCATTATTATTCGGCTATTCATGGCTATTAAGGTATACTTCACAAGAAGTCGTCCATCATACACCTAGGCTGCCTTCGAAAGAAAATTCACTTTGTATGAATGAGATGCAATATATATCGGAGCCTATAACGTTATGCCTTTGTACATACCATCTGACGTAGTTTGAAGCTAATATTGGTAGTAATTCAAAGTTCATTCTTCAGTATAAATCTGTAATTTTAAAGTTCACATCTAGAGTATAAAATTAACGATGAGAAGTCTGCAAAATCACATGAAACTTTAACAAATAAAATACTATGATATTGTTAGGGTCATTTTTTGGTCGAAAACGACAGTATTTACAATGTAAAGCTTATCGTTTGGTACCTACATGTTTAAATATAAATAAATTTGAGAAACTCGGTGTAATAACAATAACTGCATATATAAACATTTTATATTGAATTTAGAGCCACTATTTGTTGTGACTTTGCATATTGTATTTTCATTGGGATTTCTTTGATTCTGTCTGTAAACTACAATTTTGTTTGTTTTTGTTGTTTTTGTTTTCCCCCAAAATCATGTAGCGTTCAACTTGTCAATACAGCCTATATGTGTGCAATGTCAAGTTGATTGCTTACGACTGAATGCTAGTCCGCACTACCATTCATTTGTCAATAATAATGTAACATATTGTATGCAAACCTATTGTTGACAATGCTAATACTTGGTATTTTAACACACTGTGGGGAGAAGAATAAGGACATGCGTTTATTTTATGGAACAAAACTAATGAAAATATATTATTACCAAAAGCGATAGTTATTGTTCTTTTAGCAAAGCTTAACGTATAGAGGCCAATATCCGTCAGTCTTACCAATGGTTCCATACACGTAGCCTATTCAGACTATCAGAACGACTGCCCCGTGCCAAGTGTCCTAAACACAATGCATCTACAGAGAAACGGGAACAATGGATATCTTTCAGAAAGAGCAATTCAATTTCTATCAAATTATTCATACAATGCTCCACCTGAAATTCTGCTCGGATGTGTCCTTTGTTCAGCTACCATAAACATCGCCATCTAGGAGCATGCACTTTAATTTCAACAAAAGAAGGATTCTTAGAGAAGTTTATAAACTTCCCCTGTGTGCATGCCGCGAACACTGTCTCTTCGGGCGGATTGACGTTTACAAAGCGACTTAATTAACATTATTGTCAGTGATCGAAATCAGTTTCAATAACTTGAGTCCTGCGGTATTCAGCAGAGACCCGTTAAGCACAGGTGACTCGCCGAAATAGTGGCCCACCTATGTTCCGCCATAGTTCAAGGCGTGCAAAACAACCACAACATAATATTCGCTTATGTGATTTCCAAGTGTCAATAACTTCACACAGTTGTGTTCCTTTATTTAGTTTTGGGTGCTAATTTGAAACAGATTTAAATAATTACGTCTCCTTGGTTGAAAACAAACAATCAAACAAACTTGACTTTGGATGAAAACACTTGGTGAGAGGTGGACCACCAGAATCTGGTAGAACATTTCACAAAATAACAAGAAAATAATTTCAATGCTCAATTAAAAATGACTTTTTTAAATTCGTGTCATGCTTTACAACAATAACTCAACACCGTGAAGGATAAGCCATGCTAAATACTTTTGACATTTTGATCACCTAGATAGGGCTGTAAATGTTTGCATATCTTTTACGCCATGGAAACTATTATAATTGTTATTCGCTGTACTTTAATCGTATTTTCTGTGGAGTTATTCATGACAATTTTGCCATTCCTGTCACTCCGGGGTACACTTTGTCACGCAGAGAAATTCAATTGTCGTGATACGAGAACCGTATTGATGTTGTCAGGGATGAAGAACAATATGGCGACGTCTCTACTCGTCGTCTTCCTGTACTGATCGCCACAACAGCTGGCGAGCACAGAAAAGAATAAGCGTAGTGGAGACTCGCTATTTATATGTCTGATCTTTTTATTATTAACAATTGGCTTCGGTTCAGCTCGAATGAGTGTAGATCTGTTGTACATGACGGATCACAATTATTGTACTGATAGTTAATTCAGCACGCCATTTGCCATTTGATATGCATGGTCTTGCTCTTGTACAAATATCGTCAAAATAGAAAATGTTTAGACAATCTTGTCTGTATAAATTTATTACCAGAAGCGTCTGTATGTATTCTATGTCGACAGGGAAGGACTGAGACATGAAGGATTCAAAAACTGAATTGCCTGGAAGTGTTATCAAAGTATTTTCACAGTCAACGCAAAAAAAAAAGATTGAGCGATCTCTTTTTAACTATAGGGATATTTGTGTTCCACGTTTTCACCAAATTTCTTTCGACCATACCGTCTGGTAAAATAAACGGAAATGAGGTCAGATTATATATTGGAAATATTTCCTTTCTTGCAACGAAGGTTCATAGAACTGTCCAAGGGCGGCAACCAGCCCGGCTATTCGAAAGGAAATTGACATTTATCGTTCTACGGTTGTAATTGACATCTGCAGTGAAATTTTAAATGAGTTATGGGCTATTCTCACTGACACACAAACGTCGTCAGCACTAAGATATTTTCAATGACTGTTGAATACAGCAGCCTTGCTCTTTCTATTTCAGAAAGCTGACCTCGATTTTTGCAAAATATGTATCGCTTGATGTTTCATAATTTAGAAAACGACACACGATATGTGTGTATACATGAATATACCATTTCACGCGCAAATATATGTGTGAAATGGTTCACAAATTGACGTGAAAGCACACAGCGAAAATAAAATAAGCTTACTTGAAGTCAACGCGTACTACTTTGGCCTAAATCTGCAGTTTTGGTGATCTGACAGGTTACCGCCAATGTCTCCTTGCTCTAAAATGCAAGATTAACACCTTTCGACATACAGACAGTCGAGAAATATGTATTCCACTGAATTAAAATGTGACATTTGTTATTACGTTTACTGCATTAACCTTCATTAAGCTTGGCACGTGAAACAGAAATGTGTGACTCTCGCTCCCTGCGGTCAGTGACATGTCTATTTGATATTCCATCGATCAGAACGAGTTAGCACCGAGACTGAAATGCCCAGGGCTTTCTTGCCAATGTTAGTCCCTACCACTGGGATGTCGCATCAATCACATACATTCAGTGTCTGCAGTGCATTTCACATTTTCAAACTCTGATCGGCATGTGGAATAAATTTCCTTCGATCTGTTTTGATACTACTTAGGCAAAAAAAAAAATTGTGTGTTTCCTGTAACATGCTCTTCAGAAATAGGGTAGGTAGGTCGGAAAAAAATTTTTTTTTGGTAATTTTTTTTCTCTGCAAAAAAGAAAATGTGAAAATTTCAATACCTTTCGACAAGGGTCAGGCATCGTCATTGTCAACACAAAAGATTACATACACGAATGCAAAAGACAATTACGCAACACTCAGTATTATACACAGCTAGACAGTGCGACACAGAACAAACAGTAAACAAAGTACACGAACTATTAAACAAAATGTACGAGAACAAACACATCGACCATGATACTTATAAGTATCTCGATCCAAAAAACATAAAATCCGTACCCCGCAGTGGTACTTATTGCCTAAAATTCACAAACCGCCGCCTGAAAACTCAACGTTTGCAGGGAGACCAATATTTACTGGCTGCTCCAGTCCCACTAACAGAATTTCAGAATTGCTGGATTACTTCATAAAACCACTGGTCCAGCAACAACCGTCAAATATAAAAGACACAACAAACTTCATACAAGAAATAGAAAAAACAAATTTCCCCAACATGCATTTCTTGTAACACTCGACGTGGTGTCGATGGACACAAACACAATTCACGACGAAGCGATTCGGCTAGTCAGTGAAACATTAAACTCACAAACCTCGCTTCAAACAAATTACGGCATCAAAAAACCACCACGGAAGACTTAATAGAAATGATTTCACTAATTCTAAAACACAACAGTTTTGAATTTAACAAGCAATATTTCCGCCAAACCCGCGGCTGCAGCATGGGATCGAATGCCTCGCCAGAGATAGCAGACATTGCTTTTCATGAACTTGAAAAGAAAATAATCGTAAACAACCACAACAACATTCACTTCTGGAAAAGATTCAGAGATGATGTCTTTGCAATCTTTCTCGGAACACAAACCGAACTCACTAACTTCATTCAAAAAATCAACACAATGCACCCAACGTTTAAGTTTCGAAAACTCAACACAAAAGAAATTACATTCGTTAATGTAGTAGTTTTCAAAGGTGCAAGATACCACAAAGAAAATATCCTCGACATCAAAACACATACTAAACCAACAGACACATTCCAATTTCTACATAGAGAATCTTGTCACCCGACAGCAACATTTAATGGCTTTATCAAAGGTGAAATCCTTAGATACGCTCGCACTTGAAACAACAATGACGACTTTACTAAAAAAGTCGCTTTCTTTAGAAACAAACTACTCGACAGAGAATACAAAACAATGAAATCACGAATATAACAGAAAAATGAACCACAGTATTCGTAATACACTAACAAACTGTACAAGTACACGTAAAGAAGCAACAAACAAACTCATCTTCAGTACAACATACAGCCCTTACATAAAACAAAAGATCTTAAGGGAAGTCTTTTGAAACATTTGGCTGAACTGGAGAAGGACTCAACACTAAGGAATCATTCCCAGAATCACCAATCATTGCTTACAAGAGAAACAAAAACCTAAAAGACACACTAGTCAAAACAAAATTTACAGAAGTAAGAAAAACAAAAACCAAACAAACCAGACCACCAAACGGACTCACAACGAGACCCAAACATTGATATTCTTGCCTCGCTATTCGAAGAGCAAGACCACTAAAATACATTAAAATAAATTTTCACAAACACAAACTAACGAAAGAATCTACATTGCGACTGATGAAAACCACACTCGGGTTTCGAAACGCAAGCGTCAAAGGGCCACTCATCAACTTTGTAACACCATAGGTCCGGCTGCGTCTCGCCATAAGCTTTCCCCACACAAACAAAACATTACCGTACACACTAATCCAAACTTCCTACAAATATCCGAGGCGAAACAAACATTTTCATAACACAAACAATCGGATAAGAATGTAGGAACACATTTTGAAACGAATCAAACACAAACTCGACACAAAAACATTTTGGATAGTTAGGTGGGGAGCCTCTTTCACACTTTTTTACAATCGCCATAAGCTTTCCCCACACAAACAAAACATTACCGTACACACTAATCCAAACTTCCCTACAAATATCCGAGGTGAAACAAACATTTTCATTAACACAAAAAAATCGGATAAGAATATAGGAACACATTTTTGAAACGAATTAAACACAAACTCGACACAAAAACATTTTGGATAGTTAGGTGGGGAGCCTCTCACACTTTTTACATTTTTTCTTGAACGTGATCGCATTTCTCACATGTTACGGAAAACACGCTTGCACAAGCAGTCGCTATTGTTGTTTAATGACGTCATGAAATCACGCGTGATTTAAAACTTTTCCCAGCCAATCTCGCGGGATTTGTTTTCAAGGTCCAAAAAAAAGTTTAGGGTCGGGGGGTTTGAACTAGGGTAGGTCGGGTTACCGGAACACACAATTTTTTTTTTAGGCCTTAAGAGGGAAATTTAGCTGCGTGAGATTGGTGTTTCACTCGCATAACGATTACCGGCGGTTCTTTAAGAGACGTAGGCCGCCGGAAATTAAACCGAGTTCGTCTTCTTATTTCATAACACCGCGCGCCTATGCAGCTTGGACACGCATAAGTGTACATAATTCGGCGTCCTCCGCCGTAGCTTGTAAAATAGAAATGAACAAAAGTAGTCCATACATCAGACCTTCAATAATCACAGAAGCATTCTAGACTACCACGTTTCAACGGTCATTTTTGCATCAGTTGCCATGACTATAGTTGTATCACGCAGAAACCCGCAATGCGAGAACTATGTCGACACATGTACGCGCATGCGCATAGACGTTTATAATCCCGAAGGAAATTTAATGGCCACATAACAACGAAGCTATTGAAATTAAAGTTGTCAACGTCTATTAATACGACTCGGTGAAAAATTATCAAGACGTTGTCGCGATGATGTGGTTGTGCCGTTGTCATGGTGTCATGATTTCAAGCGTTTTAAGGGATTGTCATATATTTGTTTTACAATTGATTAATGTTAGAATTGCGATACAATAATAGGTGTTAAGTGTCAATTTTCAATTTGTCTCCTAATTTGAGGTATTTTTGTGATAAACATGTTTACACACTTCTATCTACCTATCTATCTATCAATCTATACATACATACATACATACATACATACATACATACATACATACATACATACATACATACATACATACATACATACATACATACATACATACATACATACATGCCTAAGATACCGCCATAGTTTCTTGAATTTCACATGGTTTCTTTTTTGATTATTATTAACGTGTGTCGCTGAATTTATATGTCGAAATAATATGTTGAAATAATGCGATATCTAGGTTTGCAAACTTCACTGTCGCTTCATGGGCTTATCTACATGAGCTATGATAATATGACTGGTTTAGAAATGCCAAGAGCGATATAAGGAGAAAATAGTTGACCTGAATTCAAAACAGCTGTTCCACGGTAGGGTTTCTTTTCTTTTCCGTTCCATAATTTCATTTCTGCTCCATTTTTTACCAAATGTGCAATTTTCTTATCAAACCCTGCGGGTCATTCGTCTGCCTGTTCAATTTATTCTGTTACTGCTTGACTGAATAATACACACAAGCATGTACAATGCAACTTTTTTCAATTGAGCATTCTCAACATTGGATTGCTTTGTTCAATTTGCCATAATTCCTACGTGGTCGTCATAGATGCACCCACAATTATTAAGTATTTCATAAGCTTTCGTCTACAAAGTCAAAAGACGGCCGCGTCTGCAGTCCCAGCAACTAAAGGTGGTAACCACGACAACCACCATTATATCAGATATGGTCACAGGAGGGCGTGCATCTCGGGAGTTACCTCTATCTGTCACCATTCTTTCACATCATTTTCAACTCACAGGTCGATCATCAGACACATTGGTGTCGATGCTTGGTTCGTCATGAAATTATAGATCTGTAATCCTACCGACCACTGCAGTTAGAATTTTTTTCTTATCAGGTAACTCACAGGGACGGAAGATCAAAGTAGTGCACCAAGAAATATGTCTTCTACATGCACCGGGCAACGGATAAAATTAATTACACATTGATCAATTTAAACTGAACAGGCATGCCAAAAACTATTGTGTAAAGGTTCAAGTATCACGTCTTACTTAATCCAATAGCTTTAAATCATGCATTATTTTTAGCGCCAAATGAGAAACAAATATGGTCGTTTTGTTTCCATAACTACATAAATTACATTTGGTCGCCATCTTGATGACGTCGCTACCCTCGGGATTCGACGATGACTAGCTAGAGGATCGGTTATAGATTATCTGCTGTTCTTCTGGAACTCAGACAGTACGTATCTCGGATAAAGCAGCATCCAGATTATTTCGATTTCTAGGATATATGAGATTATAATGCTGCTTAAAAGAGTCTGGAAATTGAAGGACAGAGTTATTGGACTGGGTCTCATTCGACAACCTGAAACTTCCTGTCGATAAATATAGTGTCAATAGTCTTTGCGAAATACCCCAACCATATTGGTGAACGGGCTTTCTCTGAAGTTGTTACGAGATTCTAAATGCTTCAGGTACTATAACCTGGCTTCTGAAAAGATGCCACATAGAATTTATTTATTTACTTATATTTCATTTAACTGTGTTGTACTTTTATAACATCAAGGATCTGGGTGTGGCAATATTGCTTACATGTATTGTTGTATAACATAAGTCCACACAGGACACTTAAATAAAATAACTAATACTACTACCCACATTGCATTGCGGGGTTTACCATTTAAGAAGACGCATATGCATAGAGATTGGGCACATTTCTCCCATGATGCAATGCCTAGAAGGCAGGTGATGATTTGTGTCGGTAACTGGAAACATGGGTTTTCCTAGCCAGACGACATATCAGCAGAGTGTGGGGCTTTGGCGCCCTTTACATAGTTGTAGCCCATTGGAAGTTTGGAATTGATAGTCCCGGTCAGTATAATCGGGGAATTTGAAATTATTCATGTGACAATGAAATCCAAGATCAAAACCTATCCATAATCTATGGACTATCAGTCCGAGCCACTGAAAGTTTAATTCAAAATATTTCGCCTGCTGGCAGTGAGCGGGAAACTCAAGCAGTGCAGCTTTTCATCAAAGTCCCAATTACGGACCAATGACGATTAGTGAAGGTAAATAACTGTAAATAATTTTATTTTAAAGATGAAGTAGTTGAGGCCAATCCCTAGCAGCAGGATATCGGTGAAACCGCGAAGGAGAAATACTGATCAGTAATTGCTTTTTAATTGCATCGTTTTGAATAGAACAACGATCGATAGGGGAAGCTCATCAGTGTATTTGTCCATTAATTGGCTTTGGGCTTTGTACGTTGCCGTTAATTGTTCTTCTTGCTTTAGTTTACTCTTAAAAGTTTCTTTGAAGAAATCTGCCGCCATATTCACAGTCTAGGACTGGTCTAGTCTTGGACACGTGGTCCGGAATGTAGCTCCTTCTAGTCTCAGATTTAATGTATTACCTGTGCAACTTTTAATCAGCAACCTTGAGTGAAAATGTTCAAAGCCGTCACTTTATTGATCTGTGACCACCGTCTCGCATTACGTTTCGTTCAATATTACGTTGATGTGTACATCAATCAATAACAGTCTTGGCGTTGACACTCAAAGTTGTGCGTCCATTAATTAATTGCCATTAATGCAACAGTCATTAGTGTCTTAAAATCTGTGTGAAAAATCTGCAATTTTGGCTATCTATTTGTCTTCTAAGTGTACAAATAGACTTACCAGCTCAAAGAAATAAAATCTTTGTCCCACTTGCGTTTACAAGATTATTTAAAGATTTGTATCAGAATAAAATTTAGGAATAGGCCTATACATGGCCAAATTACTATCAAGTGCTGAAACAAAGCTGAGAGGTAATAAAGATGCCACATTGAAAGCGCTCTGAAGCGTGCACATCTATTAATAGTTTGTCCTTAGAGAGACGCAAGTGTCAAATAAAGGGGAAAATCTTTTTTTCATTTTTTTAGATTGTAATAAAAGTAACACTAGCAGTGAATGTAAGATTCTGTAGTGTCTGATAAATTGCGGTCGGCTATTCTGTCTGTAATGGACAAGAAATTGGCAGCAGTGTGTCATTTTGACGACTTTTCGGACGGAATGTTGAGCATGTTGAATGTTGAAAATAATCATGGGGAGATAACGATGTCCATTGAGGCAATTTGTCAGTTGTTGGCACACAATTATTAACGTACAATACGCAGCTGGTAAAAATGATGGCTTCAGTGATTGGTACTAATGTTTACTGCAATGAAGGCAAGAGTCCATTAAGTTGTTTCAGGTGATTTTTCGACACAGTGTAAGCTTAAGAATGGAAAACCGCAAATATTCTAAACCGGTTGATGTTATAATTTCTCACTTTTTTTGGATTCTCTTTAATGTACCTTAATCATATTTTGAACATTACGCTCTATTTTGGTCATGTGACCAAGATGGCTGCTTCCGGTCTCCTCGTTTTAGTATGCTCTTAACCCTGGCATGGTCCTATGAATTGGCACATAGATTTTATGTTTGAACTCTATACCATGAACACACCTGTAAAGATGTCCCCAAACGTAATCAACCAGGCTGCAGCGCATTGTTGCCGCATTCCATGGATAATTATGTTCATGAGTTATTTTTCTTCAATAAGTGCGCCATGTATCATAATCAATCTCCATAGATTTCCAGTACATTGTCGAACTCATTTCGGAGATATATTGCAGGCGGCAACAAATATAATTGACATGCTTAAATCAAATGTATTTAACGAAAGTAGTGTGAATTATCATCTTTAAAAATATCGTTTCGGTACAACTATTTTAAGAGTACGATTGAAAATGTTGTGTGATCATTATTGAAGTTCTTCGACTTTACAATCATTTGATTGCAATTTTAAGCACCAAAGACACTGAAAGCAAGAAAAGGCAAACATTCAATAGATTTACTTGACGTTCAACGTCTTTTGATCATTCCAAATTAGACCCAATGGTGTTGATGGTTTCAATACTGAGCGAACATTATCTCAAAGTATACTCCATACTGGATGGAGACCGACCTTAATACCAACGTACTCTCCCATCAAGGTTTAATTCAAGCACCTTATTGTGTAGTGGTAATGTCCTTAGGGGACAGAAAATATATTTCTTACAGTTTTGTCATCGCGTACAAGTAGTTCTTGTGGTCTCCAGAACACGTGTTTTAATACTCAATATTCGGCGTTTCAACAAAATCTTTAGAATAGTAGCAAGCCTTGTTATTGTCGACTACCTTTTCAAGAACAACAATACGCGTCACACATGCGTAATCTGTGTTGACTGGCCTGGTAATGGGTATTAAAAATGCTTCAGGGAGTAAACCAGGCTGATAATAAAAAACGGGATAGCTTTTACCATTTGACCTTCATAAAAACGGTGTAAATTATCCATAAACGACCATCTTTCTTTTCATTTGTTTCAGTTTTTGGACGAGAATCGTGGACACACTGCGTGCCAGGGCGCTCCAAAATCAAAGAGCACGTGACCGGGCCAAAGGAGAAGATTTTCTCGCCAAGTACAGGCACGATCAAAGCAGTCTGAAACCGAGGCATCCAGGGAGACTAAAGGACCCTAATCAAAAGTCGAAGCAAAGACCGCCGATTACGGCGATGGAATTCAAAGAACTACAGTTGCCGATAATACAAACGTCGTATGCCTCTCTGGCGCTTACCGTGGCGACGACAAAGCCCTCCGGAGGCAAGACTTTAACTCAGAACGCAAGGAATATGCACCTGGAAATGATGGAGGAAGACTCAATGTCCGATACAAGCTCACTATCAGATACACCTCCTGCCCGCCCTCGCCACCCACCCCCAGACGCCAGAAGGCTCTACTGCGAAGGGACAGAGGTTCCGGCCATGAATAATGCAAAGTCCTGCCTCGATCTTCTGTACGGTGCCCCGGCTCCAAACGTCAAATTCCCGTTCTCCGTTCAAATCGTACACGATGTTAACGGAGTGCAAGGGAGCAAACGGTCGTATCAGCCTCCCCTTAGAAGAGCCTCATCCGTCCCGTTGAAGGAAATGCCTCCAATCGAATCGATCGCCAGCTACAGATTCAAACACGGCGAGTATAAGGACAAGAAACGGACGAGAAAGGGATCTGATCAGAGCGACAAATATGTCACAGCCGCCCGGGAAAACTTCGAAAGGGCCCGTGAGAAATTCTTTGGGAGTCGACCGAATACGAGCAGCAATAGAAATCAACCGTCTGTCGCTTCTGTGAGAGAGTGGGACCTGCAGACAAAAATTGACGAGATCGAGGGGAGCGATAGGAAAAGCCACAAAAGTGCATTTACATCATCGAGCTTTGTTAGCGACGCGTCCGATGCGAAAGTTTCCGAGAAAAAAGAGAAAGCTCCTTCAAAACAACTTAAGCAAGAGCTGGCCATTCGCGATTTCGCCATGTTTGAGGAAACACCATCGAAAGTTACGGATCCGCCAACTGATGTCAAAGACGTTGCTACTCAGGAGAAAACCATCCCCAAACCCAAAATTGTGGACAGGGAGCAAACTGGCAATGGCGTTCGCTGGGAGAGTAGCTTAATCAACAGCAAGCCGAAACTTCCCGATGGGATGAACGCTTCGCAATTTAAAAAAAGCGAGAAGAGGAGCGAAAATTTGCCCCTGATAGAATACAGATCGCGGCTAAAAATAGAAGGCAAGGCCGAGCTGCAGGAAAAGCTACAAGCCTCGCTGAGGCTCCTACCTCTGAACAATGACAGCGAAAATAAAGAAAAGCCCAAGAGAGCACCTCCGGCGAAAAACGCAAATCGACCCGGTCAGATCAAGGTCAGAATTATGGACATTTCCGAGACCAGGGAGAACGGGAAGGGTCAGGATAACGGACCGACAAAGTTGGGAATCAAAGGCCAGGCGACCGGCCCCGAGAAAAGGCGTTCAAAACCACGCAGTGCATACGAACAACCGTCAGACAGTCCGCGGAACAGAAAGGTTGATACCTCGACACCAAGGGACAAACTTGTTGAAGTGCCAAAATTTCTGCCGACCCAAATTAAAATGGCAGAGCTAAATACGGTCATTGTAGAAGGTCATCCTTACGTCACGGAAGACCAGCACAAAGCCTTTGTAAATGCCAAAACAAGGACCGGATAATTACACCTGTCTGGAGACGTTATTGTTCCCGACTTCTTTTCTCATGAATCTTGAATGTGAAATTCATCATCATTTCATCGTCAACTCAGCTTTCTTTTTGGGGGGTAAAAAGAAAGCATTTTGTTAGTCTAACATATCAAAGACGACTTACTTGATTGTATTTATGTGGTCGGAATTTCAGGTGTTTCACCGTCGTCGCACACCCATCACTAAATCTAATCTTTTTTTGCAAATTTCAGTGCCACCAGCAGAAATTGACCTCGTCCTGTTTATTCTTCCGTAGAATATGTTCTCAAAATGTTACATTTTTCTTGATTTCATCCTTCACAGAGAGCACAAAGCACTCGGAGCTAAAAGTTGAATATTGATTGAGTGATTACAATAAAACAAAAGGTGAAGCTCTTCTTATTTCTTAACGCATGGTGGCGTCCATACTATGGTTTGCAATGATTGACCCCGTTCGGTCTCTGCCATTATACTCGTACGTGTACCAGTCTATTGATCTCGTGATGTGCTCAACCGTAGCATGTAGGATAACAATTTTTAAGGTATCACTTACGTACTGTAGAAAGTAATAAATGTTCTTTCTACACAAATATCTCACTCATGCGATTATTATTGTATTTTCACCTGAAGACCCATAGAATCTTTAAAAATGAATCTGTTATAGTAGCCAGCCATTTGAGTATTATATTTTGCGATTTTATAAACGTTTGCGCTGTCAAAGTCATCTTGACCGTGCAATTCATTCTATAGATTATAACATATCGCAACTTTTGTATGGACTCGAAGACCAGTAAAATCTCCCAAAGTATGCTTTAGTCGTGAGCATCGTCACGTCAAAGTTTGCAGTGCGCATGTACTGTACTTTGTTACTTAACGGGTAATTTCTGAATTAATAATTGATTAATTGATGATAATTAATAAATCAATTATTAATTCATTAGTTGATTCCTGAAATTAATAAGACCTAAACTTTAGAAGGGCAATTTCCCCGTACCTCTCTTAAGGTAGAATGCGCCTCGGGGACAGATATTCGGACGCTCAAACGTTTACAATTCTTTTCTGATCTACCACTTTGAGGTCCATTTTAAAGTTCTTGGTGAAAGAAAACTTTTCATCGTCTTAGTTTTTCGAATATATTGAAAATTTTGTTTTTCTCCATAGAGTTAACACAGGTACGGCGGCCATTTTGAATTTCAAATATCGGAAAATCTGGAGTGATTGGTCTCTCTTGCACCAAACTTTGCACGGCGAACCCCTGATTTTTATTCTTGATTTTGAAAGAGGATGGTCGAAAGATGCATTGAGGAAAGTTTAAACAAAAGTTTTAAGTCTTTCAATTTCGAGGCGCATACTACCTTAAAGAATAACAAATCTACTTTGGTACCAAACTCCTAATTTAGTACTTATTACCGACAAACTAAGATGCTGACAGGCAAACTTGAGAAATCCAATGGATAAAATGTGGACTTTTCACCGTATCACTGCCTACATCAGCGTGTTTTAACAATGTTTACTTCTTTGCTACACATGGTTCAAACATTTGAGGTTTGCAATTCGCAATACAGGTATCTCGAGCCCTATGCAGCACACAGGCGGTATCGAATATGACCCAGCGTATAGGATTTCACCTTACCACCACTCTTCATTGGTCTGCCACTCTTTCCCGGCGGTCACTTCCGTTTTATACATGCCATAAATAAAAATGAAATGACTTTGTGTAGCACTGCATGCGCTCTCTTCTGATGAATCAGTTGGCCAGAGTTCCGCTTCGATTTGGCCAATTTACAAATTTCGTCCGTCCTTTCGTGCATCGAGCCTGTTCGGTGCGCATGATCAAAATCATGCGCAAATATTTCGATGTTAACTTGTGCCAACATCGTCATCATAAAAGGGTATGCATTTGAAAGGGTTCTTCGTCATTGAAAAACATGTACTTTAAATTATTTTGTTCATTTTTACCTTTTTTTCTGTCTTCATCTAAGAACGACCAAAACACTTGTATATACTACAAGAAAAATATACAAATTTACGTGTATTTTCCAACTCGAAAATAAATACATTATATAATCCAATCAGGTCGTCTGTTTGTTTAAATATAATTCTTGCTTTGTTGAAATCTGGACGTCGATGGGCTGGAAAGTTTGAATATTTCACATGTAGTGATGTGTCCGCTGTTTTGGTTTTTTTTACAAAATGTACGGTAGAGTGTGGTGGGTTCACAAACGACGTAAGAATTAATAACAACCGCACACACCTGGGCAACTTTGTCTGAATATGGTCTGTCGGGACCTCTTTTACTTTGAATTGGTTGTATTTTGCACGACGTAATTTACGGTGGTTGCTCTGAAGGTAGTATGCGCCTCGGGGCAGACATTCGGACGCCAAAACGTTTACAACAACATTTTGGTTTACCACTGGTTGAGCCTCGTTTTAAAGCTCATTGCGCATTTAAACATTGGGATGGCGACCATTTTGAATTTCAAGTTTCGGTAAATATTGTGTCTCTTGTAATAAATTTTGCGCGGTTACCCTTGATTTTTATCCTTTTATCATTTCGAAATTTGGAGCAAAAGTTTAGGTCTTTCAATTTCAAGTTGCGTACTTAATTGAATTAACCCTCTGTCGTTGCTATCGAGGAGCTCAGGAGGTTAAAGGGTGAGATATCTCGACAAAATTTCAGGGGGCGACGTCAAAAGTTCAATGTAGGATAAAAAACTTAATTCCCTTACTTTCCCCCCTAACCCCCCCCCCCAAAAAAATAACTTAATCGACTTATATTGAACCTATTGGCAGGCTCTTTCTATGTAAAGCGAAGCAAAGGACCAGTCAATTATGGGGTGAAATAAAAAAGACTAAAATAATACTTCATTAACTGAGAACACATTTTAATTTTGTGTCTTATCCAATGAAAATGCAACAATATTAACAACAAACTTGAAGTTTATCGATGAGTAAACAAGAACGATACAAATAAAGTCCAGGTTTCTCCTTTCAGAGGTAAGACCTTAAATCGATTTGTCGGTAAGACCTTAAATCAATTTGTCGGATAGAAACTTTTTGGGGTCAAAACCCCCCACCCCCAAACTAAAAGGATTAAGTTTTTAATCCGACATCGAAACTTTTGACGCCGCCCCTAAAGACATGATCGTTAACGAAGAGACCAGGCTACGCACAGACATCTTCATAATTCTATGAACTTGTATAGGTTGTTCGGGGTGCACAGTTAGAACTTTGGAGTGGTGACATTGAAGATAAGACAATGATAATTCAAATTCCCGCTTTCAGAGGTTTTTCATATTCAAAGTGCGTCTGACTTTGATACTTCGTCTCAGAAACAGAGCATTCAACAGTGCAAAGTGTGCGGGTAGGCGGGGTAATGACCGACAGAAAATGGGCGAAGTCCAAAAGACAGGCAGTGATTTGCAAACAAACGTGTTTGTCCTAACTGAGAAAATACACCTCAAAGGTAGCATTTCATGAAACCGCCGGTGATGGCGCCACATACAACCCAGTAATCGAAAAGGCTATGGCACAATTGTATAATGGCAAGGTCGACTCCGTTCGGCTCTTCACACAGTATACATGTGCACGTAGCTACACGTAGCATGTGCCTTATCATTATCATAAGGCGGGCCAAGTGAGATTTCCAGATAGAAGACTGGATGTGGTAGCTGTCCGAGGAAAATATTGCCACCGACAAAACACATCTCTCCAGTTTCTTAAAACGCTGGGCGTTGCCTGAATGATTCGATGCAGCCTAAATGAAATCCATTATCTGGTCATTGAGAGCGACACTGTTGGTTTCGATATTGTCACTATGGAGCGATGAATGATTTTATGCCTGAAACATGTGTACAATCACGCACTCGTAATCTATCTTCGCGTGAGTTCCTTCGATACCCAAACTCGAAATGAGCGTTTGGCCCTAAAATATAGTACAACGACAGTTCAGAGAGTAGCGCTTACTAAAATATTGCATTCCCACGGTCTCGATAGATCCTAGATCTGTTCTGCCTCTTGATCGGGAGAATTACGGCGTTTCTTCTGTCCAAACTATCAGTATTAACAGTTTTTGGTCGACAACAATATAATTTGATATATAATTTGAAACTGAATCATGTAACTAAAAAATTATATTTGCTTATATCCAATAAAGTTTCACAGCAATGTCAGTAAATTACTGATATTTTGATGTTACTGTTTACTGTCATGAAGTTTACGCCTTTAAAGAGAATATGTACCGTATCATATCAGTTTAAAATATGGCTTTGTAAGGTTTGGTTCGCACATGTGGGATGTGGAAAAAACATGCGCTTCTAACAATAGGAGGATAATGACGTCATTTCTCTACTGAGCCGGTTATCCGTTCATATTATTTGTGTATCACGTCTGCCCTACGGGAAAGTTGGAAAGCTGGCTGCCGCATCGAGCAGAAACAATGCACCAACAGTGGCGTTACAGGCCAGAGAGGCGTCCAAGCGAACGAATGGGAGCCGTGAAAACAGCTAGATCAGAGCGCGCAACAAAAAACACACCAAAACGGGCTTCATATATTGCAGCATGTAAATCAGCACCAATGCCACAGGACGGGACATCCCTATAGAGCGACACAGAATAACGCTAGTCGACCGAAAATCGTCCATTCTCACACAAATTGAAAAATAACATTATTAACTACACTAATTTGATTAGTGCAGCGACCGCCGCAACTGTGTTATCGCAGCACTAAATTAATTGACAGGCTCCTAACTACATTTGGAGCAGGTTACAATAGATAATACCGTGCGGAAATTAAGAGTGTTTTCTCCAAGATATTTATGATTCCCTCACAGGGCCATCATTGACCCCTGACCCGACGCTACCTGAACTCAATTTCAGGATGAACACAAATCAATAACTAATAGGCCCGGGCTAGGGGCAAAGCCAATCATGCCAATGGGACACGTCCGAGTTATTTTCCGCGATCATGTTTAGGAAAGGTAGGACCTAGGTCACATCCCATGACTATGAGATAACATATTAATACGAATTATCCCAATCTTCAAATTTTATAATGAAGTCTTATCGCTGGAATGCGGCGAATCTGATATACCGCATGGAAAGGCAGTAAAATATCAGTTCAATGATACAATCTGCAAGTTGCTATGTTATTTTGTGTTTTTTTTCCTTTCTTTTTCTTTCTTTTTTGGGGGGTGTATTTTGGTTTGGTTTATTTGGGATTTTTTGGGGTTTTTTTATACCATGATACAACCTCTCAAGGTCCGTCACGAACTCTGATAGAATGTTGATCGCTTACGATATGAGAGCAGTCTGGTGAAAACTCGCTTTACAGTGGCGGGTCCAGGCTGTGAGAATTGCTACCAGCTCATTTGCATAAATAGCTGGTAGGTACCAGAAATATATTCATGTCGTCTATTTTTCGTTTAATCTCGTCTCTTCGACACGTGACTGTATATTTTGTGAATCTGATCTGAACAAAATTATATAGAATTGACGAAAATAATGCCAACAACTAGAGCCTTTATTCCTGTTACAACCTTTATTAACCACACTTTATTTCAAAAGAAAAAGATTTCATGACCGCAATATTCTACAACATCTACTCCTGTTTACAGTCTTTGATGAACTCGCCAAATTGCAGTATTTTAACAGATGCTTGTCGAATTATTGGCGGTCCTATTGCAATTGCAAGTCGACTTGATGTTGGCCTACGATTCGGAAATTCAGTTTGCAACAGGCGCGGTTAATCGTAACAATAGTGGTGCTTGATGCACTATTTGATATCGCGATAAAGTGTCTCACCAATTTCATAACGCCAATACACTCGATAAACTTTAAATCGTTTGGTCTCCGCTGTTTTATCTTAATTGTTTCAGTTACTGTTAGTGTGTTTTGTGGTATCTCCACTGAAACTGACTATTAAATAGAGCGGCGCACGTATATGGCCCCCAGCAAACCTGTCATATCTACCTATTCGCCGTATCTTAAATTTCCACTCCACTGAGCACACAGTATTCCGGACGCTGGAGCGCATCTGCGCAGGGAATTTACTCTTGGCTCTGGTCTCTTCGGACACCTCCTCTTGTAAACTAGCTCGATCTTTATTTATCTTCAAATCTAAGTTCTGAAGACGCTCCACAAAACGGCATTTGAAATTGCAGTCATGTCCTATCAAAATAGCGGCATTTGCCCCGGGGGTGCTTGACCTATTTCTGATGATAAGTTTTGCCTCGTCATGTTATTGGGCGGACTTGTATGAAAGATGACAGGAGCTGGGATGAGCTCAGGTGCCGTACTCTTCGGGCCCCCGAGGCGAGAGAAGTTTAAATTTGCTAAGGATAATTGGGACAGTCGTTTAAAGCGTTTTATCTTCTATACCAGCGGGAAATTTTCCGAAGCAAAGATGGTTGTCTCTCCCCACGAGACCTCTGTGTAAAAGGTTCATAGGTTTCAGGGCCAGAAGGTGAAAGAAATGGAGGCATGCGAACCTTGGATTCGACGCGTGCTTACTTCGTACACTGTCCGTTTATAATTTTCACCATTGTTTGTGTCAATCTACTCGGTGGCGTGACGAAAGTCGTTAGTCCTAATTCACCATATTACCCACAAAAATCATATTGATACTCCGTGTAGTGACTAGTTTTATGGCCACCGATTTTGAAGTCACCACGTCCATTCCTTGCAACAGCGTCTCGCGTCATTCAGTTTTATTAAACGGACAGTAAATTTGGACGATGTTTTTAATATTTCTGTGCTGGAAAACGAGTATTATACTTTCATTTCTGTCTCAAGTACGTTGTTCAAAGTATTAACCTTGTATAAGCGATAAATTGTGCCATAGAGAAAGATAGATAGAGTGGCAACGGGTATTGTTTAAGGCGTGAAGCGGCTACGTAACCCATCCATGTTCGCCTCGCCTCAGGTTGCTCTCGCCTCTCTTTTCCGAAGAGTGCCGACCATGAATCCTTCGGTAATTTTCGGATTTTCGCCAATTGTTAAGCGAAAGTATGTTCGGCAAAGTTTGTTTTGTTGTTGTCGTGTGGTGCTGAGCAGAATTGACGTGCTGGCGAAAACGGGAGTGTTTTGAGCTTTAGGAAAATGAGTTTTACCGTTTTAAAAATTCCTCTCATATTTTTATGAATATATAATGAGTGTATGTGAACCAAATTTGAAAGTCTTTCATCGATACTGACTGGTTTTACTCAATGGTTTACGGTCAGTCATACCGTCTTTTACACGTGCGTCAAGGAAGGACATGTTTATGAAACTGCTGGCGTGTTATGTTTTGATTGGCGTGAAGCAGTGTTTCTGGCCTGAGAGCTCACAAAGTAACTATGGTTGCTACGCGACTGGCAGTACGATGCCATCTCGTCGTATTTTTCGCATAATCTCGTGTAATTATCAACCACAAACAAAGCCTCCAAAAAGTTTAACACCTTTGAAGCTCATTTTAATATGAAAAGCCAATAGTCTACCGAGACGACCATGGAACAAAAGGCATGCAAGTGTTGCCACTCTGTCTATATGTTTCTCAGTGATTGTGCACAGTAAGAAATTCAGTCGTCAACAAACTGAATAAACATTGGATATCACACAAAAGATAAGTGTTGGCATGTTGAACATTTTGAATTTCGACATTGTTTAAGCAGGAAAAAGCAGAAATTGCTTGCGAAAGAATCAAAGAAAGTTGAAACATATCAAAATTTACAGTTCATGGAATTTCAGGAACATCCGTCACGTCGATCAAACATTTTATGCACAATGAGGCGTAAACTGTTGCTTTGCGATTCTCCCCGTAAAGACAGTGCATATGTAATATTCGCTGTACCTACAACACACACACGCGCCCTGTATATACTGCACAACACATGGGTGAACGCAATATGCAAACTATGGTTGTGTGTTCGTCTGACAATCAAACCCACGCGTTTATGACATTCTGAAGCTTATCCATACCCGCATGTTTCTCCTTTGATTTTTCATGACAACTGAATTTATTTAAATGCCGTTGATCCGATCTGAGGTGTCGCTACGATTTTTAAAACATATTGCCTGTCTGTCTATCTATCTATCTATCTATCTATCTATCTATCTATCATTCTAGCTATCGATCTCATTATCTATCTCTCTATCCATCGATCTATCTATCTATCTATTTAGCTATCTAGCTATCTAAGTATCTCACTATCTATCTATCTATCTGCCTATTTAGTCATTTATTTATTTATCTATTCATCTGTTTATCGATCGATCGCTCTGTGAGTCTGTCTGTTTGTAAATTTGTCCTTCTCTCTGTCTACCTGTCTGTCCGTCTATCCATCTAACTGAGGCCATTCATTTAAACATCCATCCTCTGTCTGTCTCTCTGTCTCTCTGTCTCTCTGTCTATCTACCCTGTTTGTCTATGGCTACCCTTCCGTTCCGTTTGTTTTGTCTGTCTGTATTCTTAACTATCTCTACTCACACATCATTAGATCACCCTGCCATGCTTCCATTTGTTCATCTATGTTTTCCTACTGGTAGGTCAGCAGGCTACAATTGAAATCGATCTGAAGTGTACCAAACGAATTCGTTATACTCTGTATTCCCATCTGCGTATTTCATCGGTGCAAGTCTGTTGGTCTTTTTTTGCATCTCAAAATCGCTGTCTCACGCGCTCAGAACTACTTACAAACAGTTGTGGAGTTGAGGTTAATTTACGGCGAAATATAGGTGATCGACGTGTACCAGCTAACCTGTACATGCATACAAATTAACTGATTGCTGATAAATCAATCTTGCGGTCCGTTCCTCTGTAGAGTTGTCAACAACTAAAACGACTACCTGCATGTGTAACCATTCTGCTCGGACTTTCCAGTTTGGAAGAGCAATTACTGTGAAAGTGTCCATAGCATGCCGTTCGTTCTATTGATATAGCATTTGCCCATACCAGTCAATTCCTGGGTTCAACCTAAAATATTGCATTTCTGGCGTTGATGATACTGAACTGGCGAGTACGCACAGTTTAGCAGTCGCTTTAGTCATATTCATGGATAATCGGTAAATTTTGATGGATGACGTGTCCGCCGCAGAGCACAACTACAATTAATAACTGTCACTTTTCCTGGGACTCCGAGTTTGTAACGATCTGAATTTGGCGTCGTCTGGTAGCTGCTGAAAACTGAGGCGAAAGCAGTGTTTCAAAACGCTACAGCGTGTTGGCCACACCGCCAGTCTTCAAAAATGCGTATGAATTAATATGTTTAAGTCATTCAAGTAATCATGTTTTATCAATCAAAGTACTGCCAACGATGATTTTTAATGATTTTGCTATTCGCAAGATCGGACGGGTCGAACATTAATCTAGAACAAAAATCTAAAGTGCCCATTGGCAAGCTTTTTTCTCGTGTATCAAATAAACAGTAACTGTCAATGCATCGGGTTTAGGTTTCTCAAAACTTGGTCGACAACACCTTTTGTAAACTTGACATTGTACACTTTAGCTTGGAAAAATAATGCATAAACTTTTCAATGAATGCATGCCTCTATCTTATTTTCATTTGGTAGAAAATTTCTGCACTGTTTAGAGAATAATATTATTCAAATTACTGCTTTCGATGTGTGCATCTGCTCATGAGTAGAACTGGCAGTGCGGGAGGCAGCTGTTGTATTGATAACAATAACGGAACAACGGCTGTTGTCATTGTAAAGTTATCGTGTGATAACACAATGACTCAAAAAATGTCTGTAGGTGTATGGATTCTGAAATATGAAAAGTCCCTCAAACAAGGGCCATGAAATTTGTGGGGACGTTTGACGGTCTGTATTTTTTTCACACATTTGATCCTGCGAACAACAACAGTCGATGCCCTGTCACGCATTGCAACACTGGTGCCTCCATTGAATAGCAGCTGTCAAGTGCAGGACCTGATAGGAAATATTTGAAGCACAAACAAAATGATCGCAACTGCCACACAAAACGTAAACGCAAAGACTTCGTCAGCTTGTGCAGTAAATAACGGTTTCATTTTGAAATGTTTGACCGTACAGAAATTAGACAAGGTAGGGTTCAGCGTCAAATATACTGTTCGCGGTCATAATGCTCAATTAGGTTGCAAGCAAGAGTCAATTTTCCATCATGAACAGCTGGGAAACCCTTTATAAAAGACATTAATTTTGGGTTCTTGGGACTCATGTCGGGAAAATTGTGATAAAAGTAATGGCAGCTGTTCTCAGCGAACGACGATGTTGAGCAATGTGTCGCAGAGCAACATCTTAAAGAATTGAATGTCCTGCATGATATATACGTACATTGCATTTCCACGTTTTAATAACTGCTATTGAAGTCAAACAGTTTCACCAGTATGAGGGCTATCTATCGGAGAAGAGTCCCCTGCAATTACGAATACTCTCCGATGCTCTACTTTCCGAAATGAGTAATTTTCTTTTGACAAGCTTCAAGAAGTTGTCCATTCTGTGACTACAGCCCTGGCAATATCTCGGCGCCGATACGGTAAAACTCCGAATGTATATTGAAAATGACCAATATTTTGTAATATTTGCAAACTCGTCTGACGTTTTAGTTCAGCGAATCTCGTACATCGTATCACAGTACATCACCCATTCATTCCGAACTATGCATCACGTGATTTGTCCACAGGTTGGTTATGCCAACCGCCCTGATATCAAATTCCAAATTCATGATTAGCTGCGGTTCGAAGCAGAATGGGTTGATTTAGGCACTGCAGTTGTTAGGAAATAACAAATGCGAGGGTTAGAAAAATTAGTAATACGAATGGTTATTGGTCGATTGCGTATAATATTTATGTTCAGAAACCAATGTCTGTATTTGTAGTATCGTCTGTATGTTTACAGTTGGGATAAACGGGGTCAGATTACAGCATGTTTGAAAATAAAAATGCTAATAACGTGAGTAATTGGTCTTTTCGTTTTGTATGTCATTGTTGACACTGTGCTCGCGTTGTTATCTGCTTCTACAAAAACGTTCATACTTTTTAAACGACTCGGGGAACACTTCCTTTCATGGCGCCAAAACCCGACAACGATGACGACAATCAAAAATTCTAACCTAGCGTAAGACCCTAAAACACATTTTCAACGTGAACAACACGTGTCGAAGGCAGTCTCTGGTGAAAACTTTGGCGCCCGAACGTTCCATGACGTAATGTGACGTCACAGACATCTTAACATTCATGGAAAGTTGCACCTTGGCTTTAAATAAACAAACAAGTCTCACCTCGGCAGGGAAGTGTAGACGGCACCATTGCTCGGTCTCCAAACGAATGCGTCTAAGATTATACGCTTTTGCAAATTAGTCATGGTCTTGTTCATGCTGATAGTACCTAAGACTTGCGGGTAGTATCCCCCCACGGGGCCATGTCGCGGAATCGCCCAGGCGAGAGTGCTTGGCCAGAATTTTGATCGGTAGTTACCACGGCAACGGGGTTGGATCGTCGAGATATTCATACAGCGATTAAGGTTGAATTTGAGGGAAATGGTCGAAAGATGTCAAGATACAGGAAAATCGATAGTGTTTCTGACATTTTTTAAAATTTTGGTTATTTTTTTAATTGCACCGAAAACAATCATTTCCGCTCTTCTGCACGTGTTGGAAGATTTTTCCCCGAGTTGATTGTTTAACTCACGAAAATTCTCTCGACCTTTAAAGTGTAGTGATCGTGTAAATTATTGAATTCCCACAAAATTTCCAATGACCCTCCTCTGTAAGCGTAAACATAGTATGTTGTAATCAATCTCCTTCATTTCGATCTCAGTCAACATTTGGAGTAATAGAAGAAGGCGAGTTGGAACCTTGCAAATTTCACTGTAACAGTTCGGCTCCATTGTGTCATTGATCCAACAAATGGCAACTTCCCGCTCATTTCCCCGACAGAAATTATCGCTACCATCATCGATTCTGCCCTTAAATAATGAGCTTCCACTGAAAGTGTGTTGATAAGTGCCACCCATGAGGTTATTTCGAAAGCACTTTGATATATGTATATATACAAAGTAAGCAAGTACAAAGTAATAATATCCATGTATCCCGCGCATACTTGAGACAGATGATTCTTCTGTCTGAAGATTGCTGGATGCATGAAACTTACGTAACAGGTATTATTACTTTGTACTTGAAAAAAAATGTGTTATTATTTATAACGCTCTGCTTTAGCATCGAGCACTGTAATTTCTCATGAGGACATCTGTATACTTCGACCCACATACACACACACACACACACATATATATATATATATATTATATATATATATATATATATATATATATATATATATATATATATATATTTAAAAACTATCTACTGTTGATTGACCATCAGAGTGCTCAATTCAGGGTGTTTATCTACTTGTAAAGCCTTGGTCACCAAATTCCAGAAACGAATGACAGCGCCGTAGTAAAGTACTGTCCAATCAAAAGTGAACATGTCATATTCTGTAGACATCTGATACGTTTTAATATTCAAATTTGGTAACACAGTGGAAACCAGCTGCAACACAAATCTGCTGTGCCCTAGGGCATTTATATAATGTGCCCTAGGGCATTTATAGGATGTTCCATTACACTGGAAGGCTATTTCACAAATAGAAGTTTTAATTAATATCCTAAACATGTTACATTGACAAAGGGGACGGCTGACGTAAACACATTGAAAACGAAAATATATCAGTTAGGGGCGATAGTTTTTAAGTCGGATAAAACCCTCGTACTCGGGCTCTTCTGGTATATAAAGTCCAACCCTACGATAAAATGTCTCGGCCTGCGGCCTCGACATTTTATCATTGGGTTGGACTTTATATACCAGAAGAGCCCTCGTACTCGGGCTTTATCCTATACATATATATATATATGTTAAATGCCAGTCACGTGATTTTCATTGGTATGACGAGAGCTCTAGAACAATGATGTTCTGTTCTGGTCAATAAAAACATAATTCAATGGCGGTAAATCGTTGAGGTTGAACTTGTCATCCTTTATTGATCACGCACCCTTCCAGACGTGATTAGTCAAACCAAAATGCCGTTCATTGTTTGGCACGTAGTTTAATTTGTCTTATTCGAATTCCTTGCCATGGCCTTAACCTTTGACATTCATGATCAGCTCGAACGACTATGAATTCAGTTTCATGCACAAAACTGTTCAACTGAAACAAAGATCATAAGGAAACTAAGGCCGCGTTCAAAAAAAGTGGTGAGGGGGGGGCTGGAGGAATTCAGGGGGGGATTCGAAAACTTTTGGGTAGTCGAGGGGGGGGACTTGAAAGTTTTGCTCTGCCTATAGGGGGGGGGACCTAAAAATATTTTGACTCCCAACATTTGGATGTTGTCCAAATGTTCTAATGTTAGTAATAATTAAACAAAATCTAGAACCGTTTTGTCATATTTTATGTCTTTAATCTCGAAAGAGTCTAAAAAATGTATGAATGCCATTAAATTTTCGTAGAACAAGTTGGCCTTGTAATGGGGCAGGAGCTACAACTGTTGATAATTTTTCAATATTTCTATGCAATGTATCAAACACAGTTTCTTGGTGTCTCTCTACAGCATGCTGCTGAAAAACACAATATTCAGTTCGTCAACAAAGCCCGTTTGTCTAAATATTGGTGATAATTGAATGATGCAAATGCATGGTACACGTAGGCTGTGTAGGCAAGATGAATACTGGATAGCTGGGCAAGAACACAATTGTATAAACTGAACAAAAATATTGTCAAAATAAAAAGTTAATACAACTACTGCCCTGCTACTACATACTGGCAGTGACAGTGATACATGTAGCTCTGACTCTGATGTAGTTTAAGAAGAGTTTCGGTCATAGTACACTCAATCGACAGTGAAACATACATCTTCTTGTACACAGGATTCAGCCGGAGAGCAACACATAGAAGACTAGGGAACTAACAGTTACCATGGATTTTTGAATTCTGGCATATGAGAACAATCAAATATTAGAGAAAAAAGATGGGGTCACCATCCTTGATCTTATACAAATGTACGATGAAAAGTCCGTTTTTCTAAAATCACTTAAAATCAATATATAAAACCATTCATTTCAAGTTCATGCAGTGAATGAAATTTTCACATCTCATTGTACCGATAACACAAAAGTACAACTTTGAACAGTAAAGACTCTAATTTAAATGGAAAAATATGTGACTAGATGGAATCTTTTATTTGTTATCAAATTTGCCATTATTACACCCAAAATTTCTGAGATCAAAACATTAATATCATGGAATATTTTAATCTTCCAGTATTGTCAATTTTGTAAAACATTTCATAAGTGGCATCTAAGTTGCATATGTCTTGTACTTTTGAAAAAAAAATTGGGTAGGTCACTGTGCTCATTTTTTCACAATTTGGTTAAACGTAGCTAGGAATACACAATTTTCATACTCTCTCATGATTGTCATTTTGTGTGCTTTTCAGCTGGTGCCATTGAATTGGCCAGAGTTGGATAAACTCAAGTCGGCTTAGACTGAGAAATCCAAAAAGTTCACTGATGCATTTAAAAATGAATCAATTTAAGAACTTGCCCAGGTATATGGCTCTACAACCTACTGATAAGAGGTAGCGTTGAACATTTGCATGCAGAACCACACATTACATGTTTTTTTTTACTCTGCGTGCATTAAGCGGCTATATGGTAATTGGGGGGGGGACTTGAAAATTTTTGAGGGTATTGAGGGGGGACTTGAAAATTTTTGAGGGTATTGAGGGGGGGGATCTGAAAAAAAATAAGATTTCAATCGCGATTCCTCCAGCCCCCCCCCCCTCACCATTTTTTTGAACGCGGCCTAAACGGCTAAAGCAGATACACATTACGTCGTCCGCATATTCGGTACAGCTTATGACATTTGGGCAAAGAATGCGAACCAGAGAACAAAAATTGACAAACTGAAACTTAAAATGTTAGCATAGAGTTTGCGGTACTGGCATCCAGCATTGGCTTTGACGATTGTGCCGCCTAACTGAGTCATAAAGTCCGAGGTGGTCGGCCATATTGTTAATATGGCGGATTTCTACAGGTAAAGCAAGTAAGACTACAGAATCCAAAGTAAAATTTTAGGTTATACAGAAATTTCATAGCAGAAATGGTTAAAAAGATGGAAAGAGGCATAGGTTTGGCTAGTTTCACCATAGATAGTCGAGAGATGGAGATAGAGTTGACAGGTATTCTTCTTGAGGTATTTCCTGGTTGATCTGATTCGGCAGAGATAGTGGTATATTGACATTGCAAGTACAGAATTTGTCAAAGGTAACACCAATATTCCGTGCAGTGTCGACAACGGGTACTGAAGATGACCCAATCATTAGATGGCGAACTGGTTCAGGGACTGTGTGGAATTTGGAATGGATGAGGAGAATCTCGGTCTTAGTATCATTTAACTGCAACTTGTTTATTGTCATCCATGCTTTAATGTCACTGATGCAGGTTTCAATGCAATACATTGCAATGTCATGTAGTTCGACCCCCCTACCATAGTACAAGACAAAAGCTATTTAAGGAAGCGACATGTGATACTACTGTGTACAGCTAACTATGAACACTGATGAAGTGATGGACGCGGATGAAGTGGTTTCCACATTTCTCTAAATCCACACTTACATTTATATCATCAACATCTTCGGGTAGAGTCAGTGGCAACACTGAGAAGAGGAATGGAGCGGTTGTCTCTGTTACGTCATTTTCACGATATGTTCCAATGAGCTTACACAGTGTTCAATATATGCTACATATTTTAGAGATTTTATGCTTCTGAATAGTGATCTCTCATTACCTTCCTGATCGAGAAAGTGTGTTATTTAAACGATTAAATGGTATAAACTGTTACATTCAAACGAAGATAGAAGTTTTTTCTTCTAACTCTTCACGTGTGCAAGTGTACGAAGTCGAGACATCTGATATTTGTTACTTAAAATGGCCAATCTTTTGTTCTGATCATTTTCTCCGTGATTATTCCCACTTCATAAAAATTATAAAAGTCTGTCATTTTTTCTTAAACATTTTTTTCAACATTGGTTTCTTTCGACGAAGTTAGAATACGATTGAATCTGATCCAATGTTTACGTGTTTCTTTATAGGTAGAATGCGCCTCGGGGACAGATATTCGGACTCTCAAACTTTTAAAATACTTTTCGGTCTACCACTTGATGGGGTCCATTTTCAAGCTCTTGAAATA
This sequence comes from Ptychodera flava, assembly GCF_041260155.1. Lineage (NCBI taxonomy): Eukaryota > Metazoa > Hemichordata > Enteropneusta > Ptychoderidae > Ptychodera > Ptychodera flava. The sequence goes on from NC_091939.1 coordinate 4,499,267, forward strand.
ATAAGATTCTTCGTCTTTTTTTGTGAAAATCGAAAATTAACACACTGATGGCGACCATTTTTGAATTACATGTGTCGAGAAATATTAGATAAGGCGCTTTGAATAAAATTCTTTGTTTGCCGACCACGTGCTGGAAGAATTTCAGAGAAAATTAAGAAAACAAACACAACACTATTACAAAGAAAAATATTATTTTCCCAAGGGAAAACAAATAAAAGTTGAGCTTATGTAAATACACTTGTGATTTTCGTCTGTGTTTGTTCTTTCCCTGGCTGGCTGGTAGGTTTTTCAAAAAGCCAAGGACGGCAAACAAATAATTTTCTTTAAATGGCCTAATTTGTTTTCCTAGTACCAAATTATGCAAGATGATCCCTGATTTTTATGGTTTAAAGTTCTCTTACGTAAAGTTTATGAAAAAGTTCAAGCTTTTAATTTCTAGGCGCTTACTATCTTTAATGGTTTGGATCGAGTCGAACACTGTAATGCCTGGAGGAAGGAAAAGAAAGGTTGTAGAATTGCATCATCTTGGGGGCGTGCTGAGTGAAAATCAGCAGAATTTGTACTGTAACGAGTGGAAATAAAAAGACCGTAATATTGACTTAGGATTACCTACGACTTTACCTAAGGAGATAAAATTTTTGCGTGACGATACATGCGAGTCTTCCTCATAAATTGAACAAACAGGCTTCATTTAGATTTATCGGCTTAATTTTTTTAACCATACATTTTATAACTTAATCCATCTATTGCTCAAACCGATTGCAAACAGCAAGTGAGAGCGGTTGCATGATTAATCGTTGACTATCTGTGAATTCGTTCAGTCCGTATGTCACATGACTGGACATAAGTAATAATTTACCGGAAGGTGAGATCAGGTTTTACCTCCGTGAAGGTCAATCTTATGTAGATTAAATGCCAGACGACGCAAGGTCGATGACAACATTACTTGTCATGGATGGACACAAGGTTATTTTAAAAAGTAATGAAACAGCTACAGAATTCAATTAGACTTAAGAGATTCGGGGAAGTAACAGTGAAGATGTAGTACTGGCAAGTTATTAGTGTAGCTTATTTTTGCTGATTTAGTGTAGCTTTATTTATTTATCTATTTATCATTTATTATTTATTTATTTATTTGTTTGTTTGTTTGTTTGTTTGTTTGTTTGTTTGTTTACTGATGTTAACAAGGCAATATTACCAAGGATATTTGAAGACAATTGGCGTCGCTGCAAACTCCAAACGTAATACGGATATCTAGATTACGAATTCAAAAACGAAGAACATCGGATTTTGCCTTATCAATTTTCTGCTTTTTTCTAAACTTTAATATCGTGTTTCCTACCATGGAAGGAAATTACCTGGACGGAAGAATGGCTGCGATTTTCAATGTACGTCGTGGTTTTGCCGCATATGACGCAATCACCACTCAGGTTTCCTCTTCTCAAAATTCTCGTGACCATCATGACGTGAAAGTAACCGGTAAATTACGGTGTGGAAACAATGACGCGATTTTAAAGCTCGCCATTAGATAAGGGGTGCCCTTCTTTGTGTAGATGTGGAGAGACTGACAGACAGATAGACAGACAGGCAGATAGACAGACAGACAGAGACAGAGAGCCAGAGACAGAGAGACAGACAGAGACAGAGACAGAGACGGAGACAGAGAGAGACAGGGACAGAGACAGAGACAGGGACAGACACAGAGACAGAGACGGAGACAGAGAGACAGAGACAGGGACAGAGAATCTAATTCCATCCATTGACGCAAACATATGATGCCTTTCATATGAGCTAATAAAAGCATTGATCCCATATTGATTAGAATAAACCGGCCGTTTATATATTAAAGGTATACAATCACCTGTAATCTAAATATGCCCATATATGGTCAAAGGGGCGCTCCTTTGTATTCAAATGCCCATGTGAGGGCGCTGTTTTTAAAAGCCCCCACCCGCTTAAAATCTGTGATTGGTTAGATTTTCTCTTTCCATGGTAACTGTGGCAAAATTGGAACAGGTGACAGTATACCTTTAAGCCTACTGGCCATTTACTGTGATTTTGAAATATTGCAAGGTTATATTGTTTTTGTTCTCTTCGTAGAATTCAGTCTCTTGTTATACTCCATCACAATACATAATGTTTGTCTTGTAAACACAGTGTGTGTATGTGAACAAATGCATTCGCATATTATATACGATGCGATGAGCTTGCATGGCTAGTATTCTGATTTTCAACGCTCGGGGAGAAAATGAAACTGTTTTGCTGAACAAAATATAATGAAAATGTTGAGAAAAGTTGTAGCAATTTTCCCTTTAAGTTTTATTTCCTGAGAATGTAAGATTTATTTCTGGAGAGTGTGTGTGAGGTGAGCAACTTTGGCTTCCGTCCAAGTTCAGATCCTCTCGACAGTTCGCATATTTGATCCTCACTGTTTCGTGCTGTCAAGACTTTAACAGGACTCCAGAAATTATACAAGACGCTTCAGCACTCCAGTGCTGTCTGTTTATGATTATTTTTCGCGAATGCATTGTTCCATACCAGCAACAGTTTATCAAAAAAGTCATAATTGTCCCTTTCGCCATAACTACGGTAGTCTATACACATGCACATACCTGCTGTTTAAGTGCCTTGCTACCGACGTGCGGATCTACATTATTCGAGAAAAGAAAGTATACATTGTCCGTAATACTCGTATAAATTGCTAAAGTAATCTTTGATTAAAAGTAATCTCCTTTGAACTTCTTGACATTCCACCTGCAAAGTATGAGAGTTATCCTTCCAAGCGCAAATGCGTGACGGTAGGCACAAAAACGCAAAAATACTGCCTGCTTATTTGTATGCAGCGAGCAGAAGCCAGAAAAAAACATTTCTCGAGGCCATGCGTCTCTCGGGTTATCGACAAGCTGCGCATGTGCAGTAGCGGAAATTACCAATTTCTTTCGGAATCAGCGGACCGAAGGCTTGGGTCAAAGGCTATCGTCCGGCAAACGGTACGGGGGTTGTTATCCGGCTTGAGCCATGCCGACGAACGAGAACAGAGCCTGGATAACGCGATAATGATAGTATAATTTTCACTGCTGGGGGTGGTACATACATTGGAGTTCACCGCTCATCGTTCACGCGCCAAAAATCATCATCATCACATTAGTTTACGGTCGAGGTGCTCGTTAAGTGATACGGACGACAGACAAGCACGCAAGGAAATGATCCCTGCCCCGGGAAGCGGCGGAATATCGATTTAGATGACGCTAAGAAACTCCCTGCAAGTTCTTTCAATTTCCTTTCTGTCGAATCTCTCAGCATGATTATTGTTTTCCCTTTTTTGTGCTCTCTTTTTGAAGCTTGCCAGTTTGAGAACGGGCAGAGTGTTTCTGGCCAAGGACTTGGAGAATATTAACGGAATTTTTTTTTTTTTGGATCTTCGTCGTAAAGTCACCAGCGACTAGCGTGATCGTCGACTTTACGCATCATGCTACTTCAAACGGCGCCGCCCCTTGCCTTCGAATCAATTTTTGTACGAGCGTCTCACCTCGCCCAAGAGCGAAGCTATGAAATTATGCGACGATACGATTCATACAAGTGTGGTCCCCTGGCAGCCACTCTGGTTTTCACACAAAATTGAATATACCGCACCTATATGAGCGGTTTGCCTAAAATTGACGAGATTAATCAGTAAAACGCAATATAGCTGCGTCGCAGCACATTGCAGAGAATTTTGATCGAAAATGAAAGAATGTGAAGTGTTGAGAGTCCATGTAAAGTGGGCTAGGGAAACAACAAATCGTTTCCTTTACTTCACGTGTCTCACAGATAAACAAGAGGTCAATTTGGGTAATAATTGTTTTCAACTTAAGTTCCACGCTGACAGTAGATGTCGAAACATAAGTAACATTTCTTGCTGTCGAGTCAGATGTTCGATTGAGCTCAGAGGCGCATCTGAACATTGTTTCGACACATTTTAAAAGAATTGCCTCGTAAAAACATCGATCAGTACGGTTGGAAAATTCACTGTTCAATTCAGCGTTCGCAGTCACGGCATCCCCGGAGATGAGGGTATTTCTGACACCAGCTCGCCTCACTTAGCACAAATTGCCAGGCTAGACAATGTAAACAGCCATGTTCGCTCGCAAAGTAGATTCGAATTGGCTGACGGTTGTCTTTGAGAGCGCCATTAGGTGGTCCATCAGCGTAAATTCGAGTTGCGTTGCTGTTACCCATGGGGATCTTGCCCTGTCTGTGTCTAGCACAGCCTTTATTTTATCTCTTTTTATTTAAAACCCATCCCGTCTTCACAAAAAACAATCTGTCTTAGAACTGTCATCGCGACAAAAGAAACGAAATCGCCATTACAAATCACCAATGTGTGAAAAAAACGGGAAGAGAACTTTTCGAATGTCGTGATGAGGCGTGCGTGTGGAGGAGCGCAATATGCGTGAACACGCTGGCAACCACACGCGTTCTGTTTATTTTGCCATTTCATTCTCGCACGAGCACAAGTACATTTTGTCCACCCGATTTAAAATTTCCCATACAATGCATAGCAAGGGTAACCAGCATCAACACGGCAAACGATTTTTTTGGTGAAAAGTGTCCTAAAAAATTGCGCTGTCTACATTTTCACAAAGTCTCAATAATGAATTTACAGTCGTTCTGCTATGGCGCCGCCATTTGACAAAATCAGGAGAGGCTATTTTTTAAACAGCTTGCCTCTTGCAATCTGTCTCGATGATGTTATGCTACACATTGTCAGGTATTTTACGCGTGATTTTAAAAGTGAACAAGGAATCGATTACTTTAATCTAAAATGAACGCCTTTCGTTAAGTTTGTGAATGAATGGATTCCTTGTAGTGTTGGATCACGACCCGCCGAGAGGGAGACCATATTGCTTGAATCAGATGGTATGGTGTTTTAATTAAAATATTGGTGGCAGACCTGCTCCGGTTTTTGAAATCAATGCGTAAACATATTGACTTCAACAACAGCGCAGTCGCGTACTTTTATCATGTAATATCTCGCCAGTGGAATTTGATCGAGTGTCCGTTTTGCCTTGCAGAGCTCGACAAGTCTACATGTTGCTTATCATTAGAAAAGTAAACATTTGCAACAAATTGAGTATTTGGTGTTAGATTACAGCGCACGCGGCGAACGTTTCCAGACACTGTCTCGTCTACAATAATGACAGTCGTTTCAGCATGCCACTCATGCACAACAAGCTTGACACCGCACTATAGCTATAGCACATCATCAAAGTTTTCTTTCAGCTACAGCTTTGTGTACTTTGTTTTGGGAAATATAACTCAGACAAAACTCACTGGCATATTTTTCGAGTGTCGGATCTATATCTCGAGGAAAGTCCTCAACATCAACCGGACTGACTCTCGGCGTTTTATTACAGTGAAACATTGTATTTTTTCAGCAAGGTAAAGAATATTTTGAAGGCAGAGAGATATCATCGTCCCCTCCATGCTAACCCGTTGCCGTGTATGATGCCGTCCGGGAAATTAAGTGCCAAAATACGGTGAATTATTTCAGAAACACTTGGTGTGTTATTCAATGGCACAAAATGTACCGTGTTGATTGAATTGCACTTGCCTGTGCAAAATCAACACTTTTCTTCAAGTCTATTTTGTAGCTCAGAGAAGTGTCAATTCAGAGAGAAGTGTCAATTGAGAAAGTTTCATTTAGCTGAGACAAAAGAGAAAGCGGGATTAAAGTTTCATTTAGGAGTGTTTAGCATTTTCTGCTTGACAATATTCAGTGTTGTATCGTGTCAAACTTGTTGATAGAGTAGACTGCACTGGCAATGCTACAGACTGCATGCTGAAGGAACTGTTGTCGTGATTGCTGACATCGAGAGGAGAAGAAAGGTTTTTTTTTAAAGAATTTACTTGTTTCTTCATAAAGTTCCCAATTTAAAGTAAACACCTAAAAGAAAACTGATGATGTGCATGTAGTGCAGTGTTATGCTTGTTGTCAGTGACATGCTGAAACGACTGCAGTGATCGTGACGAGACAGTGTATGGGAAACGTTTGCCGCGCGCTGTAATCTAACACCAACCAAAGACGAAGACTCAATTTGTTGCAAATGTTTACTTTTCTAATGATAAGCAACATGTAGACTCGTCGAGCTCTGCAAGGCAAACCGGACACTCAATCAAATTCCACTGTAATATCTCGCCACTATATCGCTCTTGCTAACTGACAGCTCGCCGAAAGTAGGGGATTATCGAAAGCCACCGCTGTATCCTGAGCAGACAGAAAGAGCGACTGAACCAAACCCTGTCTGTAGCTTGAACAAAACCGCCACAGTTTTAGGTTCATCAATTATTTATTTGCATGTTGACAGTTGCTTTATCGGTCAGCCGTCGGAAGAAACTTTCCCGTCTGCGAAACGCGGCAACTCCCTCCCACCTTCCGCAGCCTATGTCAATCACGGCCCGATAACAAAACTAGTATGGTGACGTTTCTTTCCTGTTGGACGGCAAGTTCGTTGAAAGCCATTCACAAATCTGCCACAGAGCATATTTCCCTTCTGCTTTGTTTCTTTTGACATATTTCATCTTCCTTTACTTTCCCCGTCGCCAAGGGAGATAGCATCGCCATAGCAACCGGAAGAGAGCGCTTAGACGGGCATTTTATTTTTAAGTATTTAATGCATTTTCAGAAAAGGAAGTGTTCCCTTCTCCTTGGGAGTTTGAAACTAGTAATTATCTGTTTTATTCTCCTCTGCAGCTCCTGGGAAGCGACGGCAATGTACAGATTCCATTTTTCGAGACACGGCACTCTTTTTTTGTCCGAGCTAACACTCAGACCCCGGCCCGATGACGCGTAACGGCAAGCATCCTGTGTTTCTGAATTGCATGTCGATTTCTGTTGGCGGGACAGGTGAATAGTCTGTTACACATGGTGACGCGCACGACACCTGCCAGTCAATCGTGTTTGCCACCGCTTCGCATTTTCTCCCCGTACCTCCAGCTCCCGTGGCGCGCCCATTGTTCCCGGCGCTCTCTCGATGCGACAACTTGAGAGCAATCGTTTGTACCGGGCACACCAAAGTTGAGAATCGAACAAAACCTGAAATAATGTCCATTTCCACCGCGGGAGACGCCTATTTGCGCGTGAAACGCTTGTAATTGCCACACATTTTACACACGCACTTTTTTCTCACAAGATAATATTGTCCTCTGAATACATGCTCACCATGCAATTTCAGACTGCCCTTTTCTCATACCACGCGAGGAAACAGTCATCATGGCACAGAGTCACGTTTCAGAAAAGCCCATAGACAGACACAGCCATGAAATGTACCGTACGTAGATTTGAGTTTGACGCTGGAACTTACGGAAATTCGCAGCGTAAAGAAACCCTTTCCTACGTAACACGTGCAACGATGAGGAGGGGGTCACGTGTTTCAACCTTGAGATGAATAGCGCAGCACTTATATATTATGATACATCGACGTTTCGGCACTTTCCGGCGAAAGATTTACTTTTTGTTACAGACGCAACTCTCTCTCTCTCTCTCTCTCTCTCTCTCTCTCTCTCTCTCTCTCTCTCTCTCTCTCTCTCTCTCTCTCTCCCCGATACGAACGCGGAGCAGAGGAATATGACCAATTAACACAAACTGTAACAAAGAGAAACGACTGTATGACACGTGCTGGATACAAGGATTATAAAAGACGGGACATAATCAGTATTGTCGCCTATGACATCAACGATAAACCGAACAATAGGAGCTCGATCAAGGGCAATAGCAAAGCTCAAGATATGAAAACTATCTGCTATGCCGGCCTCTTTTTTAAGGACCGCCGATCGAAATTCAATAAACACACAAATGTCAGAGTCTGGTGAGTTACATTATTTGTTATCAATCATCGGCTAGCTGACCGTACCTAGATAAGCATCGCAGGTTCAACCGCCCCGTGCAAATTATACACATCTAGATCGGTCCCTGCATCCCTTGCCGGTAGAAATCGACATTGTCGAAGACCTACAAGAAACGGACGCGTGCAAACGCACTCAGGAGTGTAGATGACGAGTTTGACCGATACGACAAAACGTGCTGTGTGACGGTGTACTCGAACCCCCCCCCTCAAAAAAAAAACAACAACAACGAAAATGTGACAGACAATTCAGAACAAAATGTAATATGTTTGTCAAATGAGTCATTCTAGTCTAGTTCCTCTTTCACATATTCTATGATTCATATCACGTCCGTTATGCAAATGACTGTAAAACTATGGTGAACCAGCTGTGCAGAGATGAAGTCTAAGATAACACCAGTATTTTGACTGATATTCTCAGATATGGTACAGGTTGTGCGTTCAGATATTATGAAAAAAATATTCTGTAAAAACATTACTTGCCAATGTTTATTTACTAAACAAACTGTCTGTAATTGAAACAAATATACATTATTTTAAAAATCCTGAAATTGCCCGTAGCAACAATGGGCGTATTTCCTTCGACCGTAAATGAAATAGATTTATTGAATTATTGTAGATTTTCAAACAACACTCATCTTTTCATTTAAGGAAGGAATGGTTCACAATGTTGTGGCTTCGGAAAACTGTCATTAACTGAGACTATGTGTGTTTACACGACCAGCCTGCTCCATGTCCAGTGGACACCATCCTAACTGAGATACCCTATCACCTTCCCGACTTCAATTGCCATAATCTTCTAGCAAGATATTTGTATTTTTGTAGTAACTTCTTAAAAATCGTGTATTTGCACGTGTGATGTTCACGTTCGATGACGTATAACATCATTTCCGTCAACCAGAATGCTCAGAAAAAACTAGAATATGCACTGTACGAAGGCCTTCATTCAACATCGACATCAAAACAGCCTGTGTCCGTAGTGTTCCACTCTGTCCACTGTGTCTGATTCCAATAACATAATCTATGCTTTAATCGTTGTAATCGTTGCAAGTAAATCGGATTTCTAATACAATATCTATTTACACAGCTCTTATTTTGAAGATTTAATACTCTACAGAAAGCACATTAAACAAATCTTAAGCAGAAAGAATAACACATCCTCTTAAGTCTCTTATTGTTATTTTCTTTTATTTCATTCAATCTTATTAATCTCATTAATTTTTATTTTATTTCATGTAAATTTTTTAATTTTAGGGAGAGCGTCTGTAGCAAGTTTCATCGTCCCTCAGGAGAAACATTTGGCGCGGTTTCTAACGCCACCCGGAGAGCCAAAACTACAGAACGGATCGGCCACACATATACAGGTACTTTGGTAAACCCACACCACTCGACCCGCATGAGGTAGGAATTAATGGGGTAATTGGATACACCCAATCAGCATGTTAATTTTTCTCTCCAAATGCATGTCAGGGAAATTTATCTTCATTAAAAGTTTATTGCTCAAAAACGCAAGAGGTCTACAACTATGAAGTATCCGAAACCTGATCGCTCGTGTCGATTTCGCAGTCTGCATTTACACGGCACATAGCAGGTGTAACACACACCTGGTTTATTATTCTCTGAATTGTCAGTGCATTAACAAATTAGAATGCATATAATAGCATATTTATTTAATTATTTATTATTTATGTATTTATAAATTTATTTTGTTTGTTTGTTTGTTCGTTTATTTATTTGTTTGTTTATTTGTTTATTTATTAATATGTTCCTCGACTGTCTGAAAAGTAAATATTAAGATCTGTCATTCAACCAGTTACGGTTTCCATTCACAGCGATAAAAAATGTAGTCGGTTTTCGGTTTCAATGAAAGTGGCTATGAAATTCGAATCCCCAAGCTATTCAGGCAAAGCAGGATGACTTTTGGCAATCAGTGGATGCAAACCTGTGACTGGCTACTTTAAGCTACAATACGAAGTTTTAAGCAGCCTTGGTGTCAATCTTAAATTTGTGCCGTTTGAACTGTGGTTATCGGGTGCAGCTACTAATAATGACGATACAAAATGGAAAGGTAAACGCTGTTTCAAAAATGAACATTATATTATTCGTTCAAATTTAACAGTAATTTCAGTTCCATAATTTGGTGTATTGGAACTAAAAATATTTCACCTCCCCCTGTACCTGTATGAACAATAGAACAATACTGACAACACAGTGTATCTTAACGCAAGAAAAGAACTTTTCCAAGCAAACTTTTTCGCAAAAGTACGCAGTACTTTAAGATACAATCAAGACGCGTGAATGCATTTCTACAGTTGATTAGACCTAGAGTCTGATATCCTTTTCGTTGCACGGTAGGTCAGAGGGCAATGTCATTACTGTTTTGAAGGAGTCTTCGATTTATGACAAACGAGCACTTTGTCGTTAAAAGAAATTATTATGACGGGCGTCACTACATTTTGTCCCGTCCGTCATTGTAAGCTGGGTGCTGTAGGTGTTCAGTGAGCAGGCGACAGACGGAACATTTTATTGATGGTCAATAAACTATCAAAAAATATTCTCAAGTGAGAAGGAAAAATCATCACAGAAATGAATGATAATTGCTAAGAAGAAATTATTTGTGGTCAGATTACACATCTATGCAGATGCCAAGAGTATTATGATTTACAAACGCCGTCACTTTATTTAATTGTAATTAGAGACTGGCTTATACCCTAATATTCTGAGCATATTTTCTTTTTCGTATTTTTTTAGCCGGGAAAAAGGGCTCAAATGCAAAAAAAGGAAAAGAGAAACTGCGTCTATCTATCCACACTGAAATGAATCACAAAGTGGGATTTGGAACGATGCCGACACTGAAAGACGTCGGGATCAGCCTCTGAAATGAACGGCTGTTTCCTTTGCATGTCCATTTCAAAGGAATAATCAACAATTACACATGAGTAGTTATGGAATGAAATTGCATTAATAAACGCCTCTTGAAAAAAAATGTCACGTCGGCTCGGCAGATTATACCAGTCGGTAATTACATTGCCCAAACCCCTTTTGTACAGAAACGCATTGTTATGGGAGCATCTAAAGACCCCTCTCCGTGCCGCTTATCACACCAACGGTGAAAAAAAAATCTCTCCTCCCCAGTTTCCGTGGCAACTGGTCGACTGAAAAAATTCCATCCACATCCGCAGATAGAGGGGATAATTTCTGCTATATCACCGATGATTTTTAATCATATTAAAAACGAATAATAGAGAATGAAGATTTATTTGCATTTCCGTTGGGTAGGAGTTGAATAAACACACTGTAAACCAGATGATAATCACTTATCGACTGTGGTGGATTTTAATTACTGGTTCTTATTTTCCGGCGGTGCCCCCTCGCTGTTTTCGTCATCAAGGTAATTTTCTTCTTTTCGGACCACAAACGAGGATCAATTAAAAAACTGTCCAAGTTCTACGAAAAAAAATAAATGTGATTGTTCGTTCTGCTAAGTGTCTTTGTATTATGACATCCAGCGCGTTCCCTTTATGGTCTTGGCCTCCTGTGTTTATCATTATCTTAACCATGTATAGAATGGAAGTCCAGTCAGCAATGTGTTTGGTAAAAATACTGTGTGTAATCTGCGGTACGGTGCATCACCTTCACCACAACTCGCTGTGAGGAGGCAGGGAAATTTGTTTTTAATTTCCTGTAATTTTCCGAACGCTCATTATTTCTTTAGTTTAATTACCGGCCAACACAGTGAACGGGACCACATGATATTGCCACAAACATAGATCATTTTAGCCTTCGAAGTGGGTTTTTATACAATCTATAATGTTATTTTCCATCAGTCGTTCGTCCGTTAGTCTATGTGTATGTCTGTGTGTCTGTGTCTGTGTGCGTCCAGTGTGTTGTGTGTCGAATGCAAATGCAGAAGAGGAAAGACCTTGTGACTAACTCCGTGTTTAAGGGAGCAGTAGTTTTTTTACACGGGGGGGGGGTGTTGGTAGAAATCAGGGTGGTTGACTTCTACGAAACCATTTTTAGGGGTTCAAATTTTACGATCAATGATTGGAGGGGGTCAAATTTTACGAAGGTTTGTATGGAGTTATGGGAAAAAATTTTGACTTTGGAATTTCACCGAAATGTTGCTTGATCATCATACATTGTGGTCAATGGGGAAACAATGAATATTTTTTTAAATACAATACAATACTAGCTAAATCTGTGTATTCATAGTCTCTTCATCATTGATATTACTGCACTTGATCAGACTAGGGTGGTTACAGGTGCATGTGTGAGCAAGAAATTGGATTTTGGAACTTCACCGGAATGTTGATTCATGATACATTCTAGTCTATGAGAAAGCTATGAATAATATTTTTTAAATACAAAACTAGCTAAATCTGTGTATTTATAGACTCTTGATTATTGATATTAATGTACTTGATTAGACTAGGGTGGTTACAAGTGGATGTTTGTGCAGGACATTGGATCTTGGAATTTCACCGAAATGTTGATTCACTATACATGGTGGTCTGTGAGGCAGCTATGAATATATTTTTTACAATACAAAACTAGCTGAATCTGTGCTTTTACAAAAGTTTGACAATTGATGTGAATGTAAGCGATGGAAATATTATGTTTGAAAGAGCAGATCTGAAAAACAAATATGATATTGGGATTTCACTCAAGTGATTATTTGTAAAAAGTTCAAAATGATTCTTGGAAAGTTCAAAGGTGAAATGGGAAGTTATATGTCTATTAAGATATTATTGATATGGACTGTGACATCTTGGGAGGGTCGCTGTTTTTGTGCATGAAAATTAGGGAGGGTCACTCTTTTCTTGCAAACACTTTTGAAGGGCCCAGGGCCATATGGTGCAAAGGGTTAATGAATCAATTTTTTGGGGGTTCACATTTTACAATTGATGAATTTGGGGGCAAATTTTTACATTTCATTTGTCGCTCAAGTTCCACCGACCCCCACCCCCGTAAGAAACGAATGCTCCCTAAAGGGACAGTACCTGTTTTAACTGTTGGTGATTTTTTCACTATAATTTTTGTTTTTAATGACAACTACAGTTTCTTGTTCTACTCCCGAAAGCATATACACAGTGTTCAGCTTGTCAACTCAGTCTGTACAAGTGAGTACTGCATCGATATTGTTGACAAGTGAATTCTGGTCCGGACTGGAATTGAAATATAACAATTAAGAGTGCATTTTTCACGCATAGACGCGTTGTTGACAAGCTAATTTTATGCGGATTACAACATGCGTGAGGGAGCAGAAGAACTTACAACTGACATACAGAACAAAAATAGTGAGAAATCACGTAGAGTTACAGTTACTGGCCATTTAACGCATTCTTACATCATGAGATAAAATCAAGTGAACATGTCAGTTTCAGAAATGTACGAAGAAGCATACAATGATACCCACGATGAATAAACCTTATTAGAATCGCCGATCACAGAGCCTTGATAAACCTAAAACGCAACCCTAACGTTGATCTGATTCACTTTTATTCGAGTTGTGATATAGATCAAATTTGTGAGAATTTACCAGGTTATTGTTCGCTGATTTGTCCTTCATGTGTTCTTTTTTTACTTTTGTTTCAATGTGCAATGTGGAATTCAGCATCATGCAACAACCGCATTTGCAAATGTTCCTCTCATGTTTGTTCTTATCCAAACCATTTGTTTCAGTTGACACCTTTATACAATTCTCTTTGTAGAACAACACTTCTTGTATCTTCACGCTCAAGACGGATAAATACAACGAGTTTTTTAAATACCTATAGAATTGCAATACTTGATGTTAACCTCGAGAACTTTTGTGTCATAAACAAAATAATTACAAGGTTTATTTTTCGTGATCTTAAAAGCAAAGGTGCCAAATGATCATCGTGCTATTAGAATGATGGTGTAAATTTTTTTCACATTTTGTATCGGCTCCATTTCTAGTATCATATTACGGAGATTATTATCACAGAAAATACGACAACATTTGAAAACTACTGTCATTTATTTATCTATTGCTTCCACTTACATGTCAACACGTTTGTCGCTTGAGCTTGGTTGATAATGTTCGAGTATGTTGAGACTTTCAACTAGCTCGACTTGTGATTCATCTAGCTTGAAAAATTGCTGAAGTTTGCATTGTAATTTGCTAATTCTTTGTCAAGGGAAAACCGATGATGGACATTCAGGCTCTTTTGCTCACCGAAAAATAACAAAATCCGAGCAATTATAGCAACACATGCTCATATTTTGTTAAACCTGTCGACGTGCAGTGTACTGATGCAATTTGTGTGCATGGAGAAAAGGAACAAAACTTCGGAACAATTTTAACAAAATTTGAAAACGTTGCTCTGTAATAAAATTCTTTTCGTTACTCTAGTGCTTAATCTGTAAATATTCCTATTTTCCTTATTTGACTCAATCCGTTTACAAAATTTATATTGATACAGATCGGCTTCGATTTTTACCCTGTTGGAGCACAAGACAAATATTAAACGGCAGAAGAGCAGGGCCTTTGAGGGATATGGACAAAATTTGGTACTTGGGAGGGTCAACTATTCTTTTGACAAGGGATGGGGATGATTAGCATCTTTTCCGCAGGGACTCGGTTTTTTTATTTAGCTGGTATGAAAAGGGAATTCCCTCCCATTGTTTTCGCATTGGGTCATCAAGCTATGAATCTACGGGCAGAAAACACATTGCGTCACCTGATAACTCACAAATGTCACTTCTTCACACTGTATTATGATATTTATTTATCTATACCTTTATTTATTAATTGTACTGAGAGTTCTATGGACATACTTAAGTGAAATAATAATATAACGTTCCGTTGCCGATTTCGTGGTGTCATGTGTATCTTTGGAGTGATAGTACACGGTTGGGCAGTCTCTGGGAGATTTCGTTCAGTGCACATTGCCAACGACCCTGCACAAGTGTGGTCGGATTGTTGACACAGCAGGGTCAACATCACAAATTCTGTTGCACAATATAAAGTATATTTAGTGAGAGAAGAATTTTTTCTCGTAGTCTTTGTGATCGTGGCGTGTCGAATCATCAGTAAGTGACTTGCCTCAGAACGGAGCCTCAGAATCCCCTCGATGTAAGGAATTCGATAAAAGTTGAACTCTGAATTGGTTAGCCGGTACTTCAACCTGAAGACAGTTGATGATTTTCCATGGACTTACAAAGCAGGCTCTGTAGAATTAACTACCAGAGACCTTCTTCAAAGTCAAATTACTTCCACGCACACAACTGGGAAATTTGGCAGTTACATCGAAAACACGTACAAAGGCTAGTTGGTAATGGCTTTTCTTAATAGTGCTGCCCCATATGTAGGACAGACACTAGTTTTAACAAAACACCGGCATTACAAACCAGACCTAAAATATGGCCGAAGAAAATGCTGCAGACGGACCTTCTAGAATGACTCCCCCCCCCCGAAAATTCTTTTTATTATGAGCCTTGGGGCTCGTATTCCATCGCCGAATGATGTTGATAATAGACGCTAACAAAGAAAACACAGCAATATATAATTATTTCTCTCCCTCGTTTGTATTGGCTGTAGTGATACACGACCAACTGGAGGTCGACAAAATTTATATCGCAATAATGAAACATTCTCGACACCAAAGACTAAATGATGATAGATACAATGAGAAGTGAAGACTGGCTTTTTTTAATCTTGTTTCGCGAATAATTCAGTCAGGAGTTCAGAAGAAAATAATGAGGCAGGTCAACTCATTTTTATGAAATTCGAAATTACCGTGTGCTCTAGGGAGCCAACGTGAGCAAGTAGACATCTATTAGAACAGCAGTGTTGAGATTATGATTGAAAACTAATAGAGGTTTCGTTTTTAGGACTGGATTTATTAGCAACATCTCTGCCTCTGTCTTCCTTGTTTATGCATAATGTTCTACACTGCGACGATGGAGATGATGAAGCGGCGATGTTATGGTCCGATGGTAGCGATGGTGATGTCTACGATGGCTGTTATGATTATAATGATTGTGGTGGTGATGGTGTTGGTGAAAGTAGTGATGGTGATGATGACGATGTTATTGGTGATGATGATGATGAGGAGGAGGAGGAGGAGGAGGATATGTCAGTGGTGGTTGTGGGGTGGTGGTGGTGGTGATGATGATGATGATGATGATGATGATGATGATGATGATGATGATGATATTGATTGCGATGATGATGATGATGATGATGATGATGACGATGATGATGATGATGATGATGATGATGACGATGACGACGACGACGACGATGACGATGATGATGATGATGATGATGACGATGATGATGATGATGATGATGATGATGATGATGATGATGATGATGACTATGACGACAACGATGATGATGATGACGATGATGATGATGATGATGATGATGATGATGATGATGGTGGTGGTGGTGGTGGTGGTGGTGGTGGTGGTGATGGTGGTGATGGCTGCGGCGGCGGAGGTAATGCTAGTGATAATTCCCTAAAAGTTTAGCGGGCATAACTATCACACGAGACTATCTGATCGATTTCATCGTTGACCGACCTGCTGGTTTGATCAATCGTCAAGGGCATCTAATAAAGTGGGTTATCGGTGGACTAAACTATTGCTTAATCGATTGATTGATCTGATAACTAACTTGATCATGTACATCTTTCCAATCGTTTATAGGGTTTCAATAAACATTCTCTCAGTCCCGTTAGGAGGCGCTTTTTGAACATCAAATGTCCAGGCATTCCAGCTTTCACACTCTCGTAAGCTTGGGCGATGCACAATTTTCCTCCTCCATGTAAAGCGTTCTCACATACATTACACACCTCCACACTGCAGATGAATGGCTTGACGTCACTGACGAGATACAATTTAAGCACAAACATGTGGGATTTCAGCTCCACTGTGCAATAACCATAATTACGATCGGGTTTCCAAGTTTCCGGCTTGCCATACCCCCATAGATTGAAATTTAATAGTCTCCGATGGGTTTATCTAGAGATTGTGATCGTGAACAATAGAGCCAATATGTGTACGTTAGGAAAAAAACGTCGCGAGTTCAAATATCGCAAGCATCTGAAGTTTTGATAAGATTTTTTTCCCATCAACATTTGCATTATGTAAATATCTGTCGGCTGATGTCAGAGTAAGTTATTCGGATTACTGCTAAATTAAGGAAAGTAGCGGCGGCAGATTATTTCACAAGTAGGAAAGCTGACAACCAATAGCCAAAGGCCTGACTGATATTGCGGTTTCCCTTTCACCGACTAAGAGGGAAAATCGTACTTTAATAGGTAACGGCGCTCACTGGAGGTACAAATAATCAAATGCGTTCAGCTATTAGGTACGATAGCTGCCGATTTTGACAATATTTTTCCTTCAGAAAACAAGGATATATTCCAAGGTCTTCCTGCCCTCGGGTATGTTGAAATGCAAAGTATAAGTCTTTCTGCATAGTGTAAAGAATGCAGTGTTATTGTTGACCGACAAATTCTACTCCGAACTAAAATTCAAATGTCAACATCATAACTAGACATTATCCACTTGCACTGTGTATTTGAAATGTTCGTTACCTATGGCGCTCGGACGTATTGTTTGAAGTTATGCACGAGCCTGTATTTTACAGACAAACAAAAAATAACGAACAATACATCAAAACCTTGGCTTTATCGTTGCCTGGCCGCCAATCCTTGCACCTTAGAATAAAGTCGTTTTTTATTTTCAATTTTGACCCCTTCAGGATTCTACCATTTTTGACCAAATTTGTCAGAAACCTCGGACAAGACATTCCCGCCGAAACGAGCTATACTGAAGAATTCTCTGACATTGGCTTGTTCACGAGTATCCCCTTTTGTTTTGACAAAAGTATTTTAAATTTACCCACAATGCAACAGCAGCCTGATGAAAGCCGGAGTAGCCTGTGGATCAAAGTGTGTAAATGTAGCGAACATTTGCAGCTATTTCTGGTCTAACAAATTCGATTTTTCGGCGAACTGTACGATAAAGGGGTTAACTACCCAACTTTATCGGACATTTTCTCTTCGGTGAATCGCGAAACGCACAGTTGGGGGCTCTCACTGTACAGGTTTCCTTTCAGAGAAACAGCGAAAATTACACCAACATTTCCCTTCATTATTCTCATTATAACAGAACAGGGGACCCGGGAACTATCGCTTTGAGATGAGCTCCCTTTTAGCACTGCTGCCACTTCTATCTTAGACGGTAAACCTGGTGACAAATTGTGGACATTAGCGAATGTGAGCTACGGCAACATGGGTCGAAATAACATCCTGCAATGCTGTGCACTCAAAACAAATTAACTCTCCCCGATCGGATGCTGAAAAAACAGTCACAGCTCTAGAGCACCAAGTCGAATTTTCCACCAACTGCAAGTTACCGCGTTTTCCTCTCAGTTTGTTTGTTCGAGTTTTTTCTTTTGCGTATTTGCTATTTGTTGTTTTGGTTTGGTTATTTTTTGTAGCCAGTCCCTACATTGATTCTGCCCGCTTCAGGATTACAAGCTTCGCAAAGCTACATTATACTGACGTCACGTTATCGCTAGGCAACGTCGTTCGGCATTCGGCCGTGTCAGACTTTCCCGTGTATCACCATATGTACTTGTGTATTCTGCATCACTAGCTGTACATATTGCACGCGGGTCATTTAATTAATTTGGGCCGCGCGCTGTAAGGCTGAGGACGTGGATGGGAATTAACGTAAGGAATGCCAGTTTAAATTTGCGAACACCAGGCAGCGAGGGAGAATAACACAATGGTTGAAATCAGGGCAAACCGTACTGCGAGAGAGTAAAGCACAATGACGAACAAGTTTTCGAGATGTGTTGACAATAACGATGTATTCATGGCTCATGGTTGAAATCGATACAGGCTGTTGATCTGTAAATGTATTCAATATAAAGTCAGTCCCAATAATTTTGAGTTAGCTCCATCTGAAACGGGCAAAAATGAAAGTTTTTTTCGCCCCTGCTCTGACTTGTTCATAATTATATTGGCCGAGCACGTTTCGGTTTACATCGAACCGAAATTTATTAAAAGAACGGGTAAAAAGTCATGTTCGTTCAGTGAATGGTTAAAGGGGACAAAAACCGTATAATATTCCCATCACATTTGTTCTAGGAACAGTTGTATTTTCTCATTGCTATGCCTACAGAATGTGAAAATGAAAAGCGTTAGCCTAACCGACGCGAAGCATCGTGTACAATCTGCCACGTGATTGTCGATGAATCAACTCTAGCCCGGATTATAATTCATTCCTCAACAATAAATAAGATTAGGCGTTACATAAATAAAAGCCCGTGTTGAAAAGCTGAACACTCGACAATTTGACACGATTTTTTGGGAGTAGGAACAAGAAAGACTGGCCTTCTGAACGGAAACACTCGTCAAATTTGTAATGTAATGATTGAGTTTAGAACGTCCTCAGACTGTCCATTTATTTCTGGTCGCTTTGTTATTATAGTCCCTCCCTATTAGATGTAAAGTTCATTAACAACCTGCGACTAATTCAAGTCACTGTAAGCCATCATGAAATATTTGAGTAGGGTCTACGGTTCATGCATCGGACGATCGATGCCGCATAAATGTCTGTTTATTTGTTTGCTTGTTTGTTTGTTCGTTCGTTCTTTGTGATTTTGTTTTGCTTTATAGTGAATTATAAAGCTAGAAATTAGCGACAATGGCACCGTAAACTGTGGTGCCAAGGCACTCTTCCAATTGGTCAGATGAATCATGTGTTCCAATCGTCATCAGTACGTGGAAACATTGTTACTGCGAGGGAATTCCAATCGGTGTGGTTTCTCTTAACATCCCCTGCTTTCTCTCAAATGAGTCATGATAATATCTAAGTTGACAGCTTTTCGACACCTCAATTTTACCGTTTGTAAACCGAGCGTAGCGAAATAGGTGCGTATGCGAGTTGTAAAAGGCCGATTGTCAAGCTCCGTGTGGTGACCGACACACTGAAGTTGCAACTGTCAGCAATCATTGGGCGTTTAACTACGCTGCCCTCAGGTTGACTGGCAATACAGATCATATAGAAACTGTAGCAATTTAGGCTTTCAGTAATCTGTCTACCATGCAGTCAACAAATATCACCCCTTTCCTCCAGAGGATGCGTTGAAATGCCGTTGTGATTGAGCCTATTTGTCCCATTGGCGAACAAGCGCACGTGTGCAATTACGTCATCACGTAAAAGTAAATTCTGAAATGTAATTCTGGAATCGACAACGCTGGCAAAGCAAGTTATCCGTAAAACTGTTGACCAGAACATTTCACAGACCATAGAGAGTACGAGAAAATATGGTTGATTTAGAATATGCTGTTTAGGTTTCAGATACTGTTCCTTCAAGCGAAGACTTGGAAACTTCAGGCGTTTGATTGTTATGAATTTCCGCCATTGAACACGGTCGGCGGTGGATATGGGTGAACTTGTAAACAAAAATAATGGTGAATCATGGCAAACTTGAAAACAAACTGCACGCTAACGCTTTGCACGCTTTGCTTCTTTCGTGTTCAATGTGAACATTTAATGGTCTTACGTGTTCAGTTACATGCTCCGTAAACATCGCCCACACAACCAGCAACTTTTATACCGTGGTCTTCCATGCACGCTTCGTATCTCGCTATTCAAACATGATGAGTGCACTTTTACTGAGACAGGCAACGCGACAACGACCGAGACAGTTGCTGAAATTCCAGTATCCGATAAAATCTTTGTGAGATGGAGAAAGGTTCCCTCCCAGTCAAAAAGGATGAATGCCAATTTTGTATGTTCTTTTAATTTTTGAATGTTTAAGCGTCCCAGCATGTGTGTGCTATGGATGGCGGTGGACCATGGCAATTTAAAAGATAATCCAAATTAATCAGCAGATAAGGCAGTATTTATCAAATTTAATCTTCCGTCACGATTACGAAACCACTGTTGGTAAATATTCCATGTTTCCCCTTATCAGTGAGAAAAAAGCTCGTCGACAGCCCCCCCCCCCCCCAAATTATAACGAGTAACGTGGAAACATATTTTAATCGGATAAAATATAAAACCGGTGGGCATATTGTCTTTGACTCAAGTCCGAAGCATTGCATTTCCATTCCACATATTTACAAGTAAGGTCGTTCGATGAAAAATATGTGCTTTTGTCAGACATCTTGCCAACTCCCTTGAAGACTGTTGAAGTGTAGATGTAGTGTTGGAGTTTTTCGAGGGAGTGCCTCTATCATAGTCCCCGATTTCGATACGGTTCTAGATTTCAGTTACGTCACATGCTGACAGGTAAAATATGGACGATTTTTATTCTTGTCCGACACGGGAAAAAAACAGAAAAATTATCGTTAAAGCCACCGAGAAAAAAATAATACTCCATGAACCATTGGCAAATCAGACAACCTTATCCGGCGAAGTCCACGACATGCGTTTCCTTCGTTTCGCTACAATCAAAGGTACGTTATAATTTCACAATAATAAATGAGATTTTCCCGATAATCTTCCCCGATCACGGCATAATTATCTCTCAAATTTGATTCACTGGGACCAGATGGTTGCTTTGATCCCCGACATGCAGTATCTCAAAGAAGGCTATCGCCCAAACAAGATTAAAAATCACTCAAATGTAATATTCTCGTGTCTTGAATGAATCCATAAATAGTATTTATTTGATTGACAATAACGGGAGGAAATATACATTTGGATATCCTCTTGCGCGGGTTGTCCTTTCGCAAGATAAAAAACAGACGCGTGCTTTCAGAAATGTACAAAAAGGACTATGAATAGGACAACTGGAGTTAAAGCGTCAACATCTCTCTTCTCATGACCCCTTGTAATAATGGCCGCCGTCAAAGCTGGGGTAACAATTTGAAATGTGGAGCAAGTTTGGCTGCTGGCAGCCGTTCGTAGTTCACCCAAGAATGCGCCCCATGGTAGAACTTCAGCAACATTGATAGTTCAGCCATTATCGAAATTCATACACGTTGACGACGGGCATTTACCAAGGGTCAGAGGTTAATGGTCAATGTTTGACACTAAATAGCGGACAAACAATATAAAGCACTGATCAATGACGTTAATGAAACGGTACACAACTACACTAAGAACAAGCTTGAGTGAATAGGGAAGCGGGTGCATATAAATAAACATTGTGAAAAAGTCATATTGTCGACAAACGCACGTAATGTACACAGGCGTCGAAAGGAAAAAAACACATTCAGAAGTTTCCAGTTTCCTTTTCTCGACATTTCATATAACCTTTCGCTGGAACTTATTGTTTTTTGTCACAATGAGTAAGCGAAATCGAATGTTAAGAGATTTCATACAGAGTCCGTAGTGAATATAGAAATTGGAAGAAAAAGCACTGAGGTCCACTTGTTTCTGGTGGGATATCATTTGAAAAATTGCCGACGATGAGGAGCGAATGAAAAACACGCTCTACCCTGTATGTCCAACATGTCGAGACAGATTGCATACAAAGACACATATTAAAAGAAAACGAACTGGCAAAAAAAAATCGGAGGAGTAGACCCCCGTTGTCAAGCTGTGCGGGATGGTCGCACGAGAAAGCGTACACAAACGGTGATACTGCGCAACAACAAGGAGTTACATGCGTCCCTAGTACGAGCTCAAAACTTCTGAGGAATAAAAAAACTTCAATAAAAGAAGATCAACACATTTCTTTCAACACGGTAATGGCAGCATTAACGCTATGGAGAAACCGTCCGATAAATATAAACAGTCTGCAAAACAAGACATAATCTGCGAAACTTCATGTCGAGTCGAAGACACTAACCTCAGTGAAAAAGTATCACGTGACCACAATTGTATACAACCGACCACTCAACATTGTTGATTTGTACCGGGATGAAGTCACATGACTTCAAATGACAGGGACTCAGGCCCTACCCTACATCAAAATACTAGTCATAAATTTCCTACAATTCTATATAAACACTACATCAGAATTGTACATTTCGAAAAAAAACACTAACATATCCTTAGTCGTCGCCTCTTCTTTTTTACACAATTTGATTTTTGCTTTCTTTTCAAAAGTGCGTTATTAGAAAATGATATGCTTTCTCTCTCTGTGTGTTGCGATAAAAACATATTGATAAAAAGATATGTGATAGTCTTTACTCAATGTTTTTTTTCAAAGTGACCTTTGAGGTTAGAGATATTTTTCTCTGACTACGGTCTGGTATGTATGAGTTGATGACGTCACTGCCTGTGAGTTGTCCAAATCCCCTTCCACGTGTTTTTTTATTTCTCTCACTTTGATTTATATCTATTTATATACGAGAAAAGACCCAATCGAATCCTGTGAATCGAATTTCTCATTATGACCAACTATAATGTGATTTTACGATTAAAATTGGCATAAAAGTGGCTACGATGTAATCCCCTGATTTCGACAATGTGTTATATATCAGGATAAAATCCTGCCAAAAATATACAATTTGAGGGGACCCCCTAATAATTTCAGAGCAGGCGGGTAGTGTGTTCTTCCAGAACTCTTGGTGAAAATACTCCGTTATCTTCATTTTAAGAATCGTCCCGAGAGTTCCTCGTTCATGGCGACCTACTACATACTGTAGCAGTGTTGTTCTATGTGAAATGCAGCGTATATTACACTGTAATATTTCTTCAGTTTTCTGCTTTGTCCCTCACCCCGATTCATATTCTACTGCAGTCAATAGTTGAACTGCATCGTCACACAGCCCACTCGTCGGACGACGGTGCCGTCTTGCCCCGGGGCAGAGACACCGTCTGACTTTGCCGTCCAAGCTCCCAACACACGGTGTCCATCTCGCACGCGCACTGGTTCTTGCACGATGCCTGTACAACATCGATCATTTTATGTAGTAGTCTTGCCCGGTGAAGCTTGGCAGTTCTCTGACAGTCAAAACCTCCATTTCCACGGTGATATCACCCGATTCTTTGTCGTTAGGGAAGCGGGTGATGTGTGTCAGATGAAAGCTCAAGAAACGACGGTTAAATGAGCACCCGGGTGTGAAAAATTAATAGTTTGTACAAATTCATAATTATCGATCTCCTGAATAGCTCTCTGTGTTGACTTCGTCCTAATGTCACCAGACGGCTGCTTCGCTCATGTCTGGAGGTGGGTGTGACAATGAGTTGAATCCTGGACCCCCTGCCATCGAACGGGGCGGCAAGAAACGATCGCCATTGAAACCTTCGTTTACGTGCATGGTCATGTGATCGGGACTGGGCGAGCCCATGTCCTTCGGATGAAGGTAGGCGTCAGGTGGCAGTCCGCCAATGTTCGGCTGTTGGTGTTGCAGGGCCTGTTCCATGTTTGGCAGCGGAGCGTGTCCTGCCTGCGACGCGGGGATGAACGGCATATCTCCCTGCTGTCCGTCTGGCGTGGGCTGCTGTCCTGGGAATATATCGTAATATCCCTGGGTGCCGAAGTTATCAGCGGGCGCACCATACTCTGCAAGCAAAAAAGAGGAAAAAGATGGGGCAAAGTTAGTCTAATGCAGAATTAGATGTCAGTTTTAGTTACGACGTGCATTTGGAAATCCCTCAATACTGATTAGACACACGACCAAAGTCGCCAAAACTATTAACTCCTGACTGGTACGGCTGGAAACTCTGCGAGTTCAATTTTATCGCTGGCGGAGTTCGCTCGACCAGATTTAGAACATAACCGTCTTAATTTTAAGGCCAAAAAAATCCGCGGCCTGAATGAGTTAGCTCCTCGCTAGGCGGTGTTTCAATGAGGACTTAGTGCATAAATCATGCCAAATACGGCAAAGTTGCAACAGAGCGAAAAATCCGGCTAAATACAAACAGAAAGCGCACTGCGAAATTGAAATTTCCTTCTTGTTCTATAATCTGTTATTATGAAATTTCAAAATCCCCGGTAAATAATTCTCATATAACGTCACACATGCACTCATTCTTATCATTATTTCCTGGTATTGGTTTTCCTCTCTCTCTTTCTTCTTCCCACTGAAAATCCTCCCCTTTAGTACAAACGATTTCTCTCTTTGAGGTTGCCGGATTGATTATATCACGGATTTTTGCTCCGGCCTTGGAGTGACACAGATAAAACATGAATACGTTGAATGGGATGGGTCGCGTTTTCAACACGCCCCTGAATGAAGTAAAACTGTTTGAATTGTCGAGGACTGCAGATGATTTCCAGTGGGTCGCCATCTTGCAACAAACAAAAAATCAACGGCAATTTCTCGCTCGGATATTTACCAGTTCTCTTTACGAGAGCGAACCTTTGTAATGAGCTACCGGTCTCGTATTAATACGACAAAACATAACTAAAAACATTAAACGACTTGAAAAACACAATAAAATACAAATAATATCATTCTTTGGGCTTTGATATAAATTCCCTAATATTGAAAGATATTACGAAGTGGATACTCGGGCATGAAAAACACATTATCATATCACAGAGTACGTTTTGAATTCTTTTCGCTATGTACTTCGCCAAGCGATACACAGGGTAGCTCGCCAAAAACCGTAACTAATTTTCTTTTTATCCTCCGCTACATGGCGATCATGTTGGCGTGCAGTGAAAAGCATGCTCGGTGTACAATCGATCGTGCAAATGAAGTGAGGGGGTTATTCTGATCTAGACGGGATCAACGTTTTGATGAGCTCATATGAAAGGCGTTATGTGTTCGCGTCAATGGATGGAATTAGAGTCTCTCTCTCTCTCTCTCTCTCTCTCTCTCTCTCTCTCTCTCTCTCTCTCTCTCTCTCTCTCTCTCTCTCTCTCTCTCTCTCTCTCTCTCTCTCTCTCTCTCTCTC
Source organism: Ptychodera flava (assembly GCF_041260155.1). Lineage (NCBI taxonomy): Eukaryota > Metazoa > Hemichordata > Enteropneusta > Ptychoderidae > Ptychodera > Ptychodera flava. The sequence continues at coordinate 4,524,949 of NC_091939.1, forward strand.
TCTCTCTCTCTCTCTCTCTCTCTCTCTCGTTCTCAGAATCGTACACTCATAACGTTGTAGATGGTTTTAACAATTGCTCAAGTATTTATCTTTACACATGATGACCCAATATTTATATACTTGTACAAAAAGAATTTCCGACAGTTGTACACGTTAAAACCTGTAAATTAGCACACACTTGCCGATACTGTTTACGTTATAACGTAATTGATTGATAACGTGTGCTAAAGTGACACAGCAGCTGTCCGTGAGCATTGATTTTTCATTCTTGTTATTATTATTCTTATTAGACAAGACAGTTATGCCGCTCGTAATCCTGAAACACGCTGATCGAGTGGTTGACAAACGTAGCTTAAGCTAAACATACGGAAAAGCACGTTAAGAAATAATTTGCCACATTTCTGGAAACTACGCAAGCGGCCCGTGACTGGTACCAAAATGTACTGACGCTAGTTAACACGGCCTCAATCGAGGTGTATCGTGAAAAATTTAGCAAAATATTACATTATAAAACAATGGACTTAATTCAGTTTTGTCTTTTGCGTTCTTTTTATTTAAAAGCTGCAAATCTCAACGTGCGGAAAAAAACAATCATAATTTATTGTCACAGTGTTGCTCACGATTAACAACACTATGTGATGTCATTGTCGATTTTGACAATCAAGACACCAGAAAACACAAAAACAGCGATTTTAACCCTGGTGGTACATACAAAGATTTCAGAAATTCTCGGGTGAGCTACTCCAAAACCTGTAGCTCAATAAAACGAAGTTCTTCCTGAATGCGTTGACGTTAATGGCGCCCCCATGAGTTAAACTCTTCCCAGTGTTTCTGTACTGACGTTTGTTGACGCGGCCTCTATCGAGGTGTGTGATTTTATTGCTATCGTGAAAAAATTTCAAAGCAAAGTGCTTTATTATAAAAACGATGAACTTACTCAATTGTTGTCTTTTGCGTTCTCTTTTATTTACATCAATACTAGGCATACAGATTCGTTTAATATGGCCGACATGTTTCTATTTTACTATTTTTTTTTATTTTTAAGCATCAATCTTGCTTGTCTTACCGCGCACAGAAGTGAGTACAGGAGAAGGTTGGGTCTTTCCCGTCTTTAGGGACTCGTCAAAGTGTGAAAACATCTCGCAGCGAGATGGGCAAGGCTCGCTCGGGAGACATCCATCAAATCGAAATCTCTGCTGGCAGAGCTTGACAGTTTACAAGAACAGGGTGCGACGGCTCACTCCTCGCCCAGTTCATCTCAAATTCTGTGTCAAGGGTCAACACACCTGTCGGCACTTTTCGCACTGCGTCTGCGCAGTGATGAGCCAAGGAGGCGACGATGTGTGAAAGCGGTCGTCTCTGTATTTTGCACGTTTCTGTCACCGCGAACAGAACGCGTGGCCCTTTCCATTTGTACATTCCTGCCTGATTGACCTCTTAGTGACTGCGACTGTCGTACGGCAAAGTGACGAGAAATGTTGGGCGCGTTAAATCTCAAAAAAGTACGCCTGTAGAGCGCGGGTTTACGCAAAGGGGCTAAGATTGTCCCGCAGACGTAATCGCAATTGCCCTCACCAGCACCACCAAAAGGATAATTCCAGATACAATGCAGGGTTAGTCCGGCAAAAAAATGATTGATACACTAGATAAATTACGGTAAATGTTGTCGTTAATAATTGATTATGATATCGTTGCCGAATATAGCACAAGGCGTTCTTCTATGTTTTAGCGATCGATCTCGGACAAGGTGGTTCAGGACTCTTAGAACATCAAATATTTTAAATCAGAATCGACGGACCGCATCACTAAAAATACACCTCCACGATTAATATTGCTCTTAGAAAAAAATTTAGTCGATATGCGAAATGATGTTAAGACTCTGTCAGGATTTTACTTATATTACCACTATCCTAAATTTCAGTCCAGAAATATTTAGACCAACGTCCTATGTTGAATTCGCAAGGCCACTAGCCATGCACACGGTCTTGCTGCATCACGGATGGTGCAAAACTCTATTGTGGAAGTTTGTGACGTAGTGAAGGCACGGAGCATTGTTGGATTTCATCTCCTATCTCCGTTTATCTTTTCCGCCAACACAACGACACAAAACACGGTGCAGAATCACTCAGAAAGGTACATGCGTTATCGCTCTCGCAGGGGGCAAAAATACGGCAGCAGATGTTACACAGAAAAAGCCCCGCAATTACTAAAATAAACATTTGGAATGCGTTGTAAGGCTCGTTGTTGCACAAATTGGTGATCAATTTCAAAACAAAGGCCGCCACTTCGACAAGAGACAAATAGCAGATAAAATGTGCTAATACTCACTTGTCAAAAGGACTTTAAAAATTAAAGGGAAAAATATCAACGCGTCTGAGCATTATCTGAAGTTACTGTCTCAACGCTGAATAGATTCGACTTTGCAACAGACGCTCTAAACTAACAGTGGTCAAATACTCAACAAAGAGCTAACAAACAGCCGGGGTTTTTTACGTTCAAAACTTCAAATTCTATTAATCACTCAATCTCGTGATCGCCGCGTTGGTGTCACAATCTACCTACCATGGCATTCCATCAGCTTAGAAGACACTGGAAAGTGTAGCTCCTAACACGTATGCGACTGAAAATCAGACCGTCTTCTTCGATGGCCTTCAAGCTTCGAGGCGGACGCAGTCAGCATGCTTTGGGATCCAAGCGAACCGCATGGCCAAACTGACGAGGTGCCGTGTGAACACAGAATCTAACTTTCGGTTTGTGGTTTGTAATTCAACGAGACATTTGACCCCATTTTGGGGGTTATCTAAATAAACACAGCGGCGATTGATCGAACTCGGACAATTTTGATACGCTTTGCATATGCAAGTAGGGGGACATTGTGATTGACGGGATTAGAACCTTTTCTGGGCATTTTCGCAATTTGTTTATCATCTTCCATTCATACTTTAAATCAAATGTAAACAGTTACTTGTTCCTATCTACCTTAGTTATTTTACATGTTCCATTTTACATGTTTTTTCTTGACAAGATTTTTTTCAAGATTTTTTCAATTTAAACGTGTATTAATTTCGAGGTTTTTTACAACCGTAAGAGCATCTGGGATGTCAATTTCCACTGTATTGTTATGCATATGGCAATGAAATACATTATTAATTATTGATATAATTTGTCATGTGTGACTATCGGAGTATGGACAACGATCTGATGCCTTCCGCCTGACGCTGGGATGTGTTGAATCTACAAGTGTAAAGAAGCCGTCAGAAAGTGTTTTCTCGCTTGTTGGCTTGATTATTATGAAGTGTCTTTCGCATGCCGCCGAAAGCCTTTGGAGGACTCCAGGCGATGACCGTCGGCTGTGCAGAAAGACACTCGCCCTGGCTTTGAAGGCTTAAGCCTAAATTGAGAAACGATGAATGGTCGGTGAACGAGTTGAATACGCAATAACCATGGATGTCCAACACGACCAAAGTCAAGAGAATCCGCCAGCCTTTTTTTCGATTTTCTGACTTTCATCAAGGCGTTGTCTGGTAGATTAAGGGCTTGCGTCAACTGAGCTTCAGCAAGCATGCGGTTTCTTTTCTAGGCCACAAGTTCCAATCGATTATCAATACAGCGGCAATATCTTCCCGACATGCGTTGGGAAACGGCACTCACGGGAGAAATGTGTTTGCTTTTCCTTTCGAGGTGCTGTAGTAGACAACGTTTAGGTTTTTTAGAGTATTTTAGGAGAAAAGATGAAATTGTAATATCAGTTGAGTACGTTCTCAAAACATCTGTAAGCTTTTAAATTCGCCTAATTACGTATTCGTTCATCAAATCATTCATTTATCCATCCATCCATTCATTCATTCGTCCATCTTATTCATTCATTCATTCATTCTTTCTTTCTTTCGTTGCGAATCATCTCGCCAAATCACTAATTCATTTCACTCAGTACGTGTTAGTAGCGCCCACTGTCCGTCAATCGGACAGATCGGTCACCATTACGATCGGATGGCGTCTGTAAAATTTCACCTGCCTGGCCAAAAGCTACCTATCCCGAGCAAGCGGACAGGTGTTTATTCCATACTCTGCCTGCTATGCTCCGGCCCCGAACAATCAACATATCAGTCAACGGATGTCCATCGTTGGGTTTGTGGTCACAGTAAATTCTCTTCTCGAACGTATGAGAGGTGTGACTGAGCGATATCAGAACACTCATCAAACGTATTTTGTTTATTTGTTTTGGGGTTCTTTTTTAGTGATTTTGGTCCAATATCAGTAGAATGGGGTCATTTTTGCTTGAATGGGTAGGAAAATTATCGTATCACGAGAACTAATCACCATCGTCGCTCGTGCGAGACGCGGCGATGATCAGGCGTCCTGTGAGTCCCTCTGTCGGCGTTCCGACGTGCTGACCCTGAATCTGTGACCAGAACAGCATAACTATCGTACGAATCAGAGAACCGACCACACATCGTATCAAACACACACCTGTGTATTCCTATTCAGCTAATGTTTAAGTATAAACCATCTCGTTTCTCTACAGTTCCGCCGCAATACCGTAAATGGGTGACAGAAACACTGCAGAAGGGCCGGCTCAAAAAAACAAACCAATGGTGTAGAACGACCTAATGGCGATTTCATTGTGTTTGGACCGCCTACATGCTTCACTTCGGAACTTTATGGTGCGAGGAAGCGAGTTGCTTAGACTAACTAGTTCTACGACTCGACTTGTTTCTCGATAGATAAGACTTACTTCGCCCCAAAATGATCATCCGATCTTTGAATCATCTAAGACGTTCGACTCACTTACAATCGGATTGAAGGCCAACCCGACAACAGCTGTCAACTATTTTTTAACATTTTTCGTACCGACATTGCTGTCATGCCTGGTGAATGAATAGCCGATAGTTTTCCCGCTGAAGAAAAAATAAAATAACATCAACAAAAAGGCTTTAAAAAACACGGATATGAGATCATCGGACTTGAAAATATCTTGCACTTGAGCAAGCTATTGCAGATGGCATTCATTATCATAAATCTGGCCTAAGCGTGGTCACTAAGATAAGTTGCGGAAGGACCGTCATTTTTGCACTGTTATATTTCTTACGTTTTCATTAGGGTAATTCTGCCATAGAGGAAAATGATTCACCTAAACAATGGACAACGATATTTCATATTTGGCCAGATAGTAACAATCCACACCCGTACTTGCTAAAAAAAAACAGAACCCGCGGCCAGAACGGACTTGGAAACTCCACAAAGACGATCCCATAACAATGATGAAGCTATGTTTCTCAAGAGCCGCTAGGCATTCATTGGTTGTATTCTAATTCTGAAATCAGAGTTCTAACACCTCTTCTACCGCAAAAGAAAGGCGATGGCCTAAATTACTGTTTTGTAAATTTTTGTCACGCTGCATAATTCATGACGTTGACAGCGAAAAGAAGATGGCGATGGTTGGAGTACGAGTCGCGGTCCCTTTGCAAGAATAATGACTCTATTACATTGCACGACGAACCAAAAACACAAAAGAAAATCACACTTAACTCGACTCAAACATAATTAATGAAGTATTATTAACTTAACATGGTAATAGGTCTTTTACGTTTCTGGTCAATCTTCTACAATCTCTGTTATCGACTGTAACCTACTTAATTATTTTTTTAATTTTCGCAAATCTACTGCCATCAATGAAAAGGACAAAAGTGTATGCACACACACACACACATATATATATATATATATATATATATATATATATATATATATATATATATATATATATATATATATATATATATATATAACCGAAGACAACGCCAAGTGAGCTGAGAAAATAAGTTTCACTTTATTGCTCAATATCGAGTACGTAACGAACTACAGAAAACTGGCGCGTGCGCAAAACCTATCGAGATTACCAGTGTTTTGGTAATGGCACACTGATACACAACAAGATGGCCGATCTTTTAAACTATCGACTTCGACTGTTAACAAGAATAGAAACACAAACGCTTTATGTGAACAAGATGACGGAAAAATTCTAACAATGAAAGAACGTGAGAAGTAATAGTAGTTTCACTGCATCACAGTGCAATATTGCTGTGTTTGAGCAGTGCTCGAAAGCAGGGCCACTGACAAAGGCGGGCTTGCGGAAGAACGTATTGTGACGCCAATACGTCGTATGTCGCATGATCCGCTGCATGTAAGACGGTTTTCACGGTAAACTGGATAAAGAAAATCACGGTGACAATGGCCAGGCGGTCTTTGAAAAGGTGGGAACCGAGCGACTGAGTGAGCCGGCTCGATTTAACTCGAGATTGGCAGATCATGCACAGGGGGCAGAGAAAGGCAAGAGAGAGGGCCAGGGAACTGAGCTGAGCTTATGTTGTGGACTTTCAGCATGATAAGACTCAATGATCATCTATGAATATTCATTGCATAGACCTGCCGAGCCAGAGAAAAAGATGACGGGTGAGTGGAAGAGTGTTCAGCTGGGGCGTCCTCGTGAAACTAAGATGCAATCAGAGATAGTATCCGCCCGATGGCACGGACAGCTCTTGGCGGGCAACCGTAGGAATTAAAGTCGTGACAATTGAATGAGAGGGGTTAAAAATCTATTTTAGGGTAATTTTTCACAGTAGAAGTGACATCGCCAAACACCCCCATATGGAAAAAATTTAAAACTAGGTGGAACTAGCTGGTATCACACGTATTATACGCTGTGAATGAATGCAAAGGCATAGGTTTTCGCTTCAACCAACCACTTCACGACACGGCTGCCATTGTCCGGATCCCAAACAAAACAAATCAACAAGAAAAGTGACTGCGATCATCATATAGAGCAAACAACGGCTGGGAAGGCTCGCCAAAGCTCCGGTACAATCGGCTTTGAAAACGACTCAAGTATCTGAAAGGAGGGTTCTTCTGGGCTGAATATAAGCCCTGGCCAAAGCAAACAGGTCCCTTTGTCTCGGTGCAGTGAAAGGGAATCGTAGATTCAGTCATTGAAGGCGGCTTAAGTCCTCCTTGAAGAAGAAAAGAATAAGAAAAAAGAGAGACGCCGACCCTATCGAATTAATGGTATTAAGGGATAGTGGTAGCAAGCGCTAAGGACTTTGCGCGGCCATTGTGACAGTCAAACAGAACTTCTTACGAGACAGAGAATCGTTTACACCGAAAGAAAAAACAGTAAACGATTTTATAGATGGTTAGAAAGAGATTGCCATATAGACTTAACTTGCTGTTGAATTTTACATTTTGATTGTTTATGCAGAATCTCTGCAAGGGGCAGATTATGCATGGAGCGAGGACAGCGGATGAACATTTTTACCACCATACGGTGCGATCAATAACGTGACAGTCGGATTGTAAGATACACCTCTATGTGGGGACTGTTTTCAAACGTTAGCGGGCAGCGATTTCAGGAGCGACAGCGCAGGTGCCCCTCACATTCTCCCGTGCGGGCGGGCGGGCGGACACTACCAGTTGTCAGGGCGACTCGATTGGAACGCAGGACGGCAGCGCCAGAGACGACAGCGTGCACGCACGCCTTCAACAACCCACACACAGTAACCATCCCCGTCATTGCACGCTTATCCAGGAAAAAGGGAAGCCAGCGTTTTCAAAGCTTGACTCAACAGAAACACATCCTACCACACTTAAGTACTCGTGAGAACATGTAAACACGGAGAAAGGATACTGTTTGTTGTAATCATTTGAGTAGGGGGTTTTCCCGATGTGTTGACAGAATGGTATCCCAGTGAAAGTGGGTTTTGTATCAGTAGAAAGATTTGTTTGCTGATCAAATACTGGGAACGCACGTCTAACATATCAAATTTGCACGATGCTATTGTAATAGTGGACAACATTAAACCTTCAATGAATAAATTATATATATATATATATATATATATATATATATATATAAGTCATATGTTCTTCTCGTAAACAAGTGTTACTGTTCTCATTTAGTTATTTACACCACTCATTGCTATTTCCCAAGCTATTGAAAATTTCACACAGATATAGTGCATGTGAGACATGCATAATTGGTCATGTCTTGGACAACGTATTTTGACACTAACATAGCAACACTTGCAAAGCGATGAAGGTTAGGATTGGAGATTTGTTTTTTGGCTTCAATTTCCATCTTTAACTTCCAATGATTAAATGTGGTCATGAAGGGTGGGTGCTATATTGTATAGGGTCGGGAGGTAATATGTCTGGTTAGGCGCAAACGAGATTTGGGGTAAAAAGCGCTGTGAAGTTCACTGGCGGTAATTGACCAATTTAAGGGGGGCCTATTTTGCAGACAAATTAAGACGAAGTGGTTGCCTTGGTGACTTCTCCATTGAATTATCGCACTAAGCTGGACGGTTGAGAACTAAAAAAAGAAACCGTCTCTGAGACTTGGCCGTCCTTTTTTTTGCCAGACTGGAAAATCTCGGGGTTTGTTTTATATTTTAAGTGGCTCTTACGCAAATGCAGGAATTGGCATGTAAAAAGATAGACATTGCACTTAAAAGCTGAGGGGGATATGCTCACTTCAAAGGGGAACGCCAAATCCAAAAGAAAGGAACGTGAAAAGTTGTGAAACCATGTGGAAAGAGGGAGATACCGCCGCCCCAGAATACCATTGGAACCGTAGTGCGTGTAAGATCAGAGCCGCATTTTAAAGAGATAACGCTTTAAGCAAATGCTATTGAAACAATGACAACAGAAAATGGCTTCCCAAACAAGACTCTGCTGCGATAAGTCCACACTATCACGGCGCATCCCAATAAATGTATGAAGAAGCCTCCGTATTTTTTATTCAGAGGGCCTTAGGCGACTGCTCTCGCTTTCTTTTTTTCTACGGGCTTCCTTTCATAAACGCGGATGTCCGATTTCTGGCGTTATGGAAAGTGTTGCAGGAAAGGGAGTGTCGGTTTCAAGCACCGTATGTCCCTTTCAGTGATCAAAGTGATAAGTCAAGCAAGCCGACAAGCCAGATTAGGTGCAGTAGTCGGGGGATGAATAACTGTTTGTGCACTGCAAAGCGACTGAACTTACAAGTCAACAACCGATTTGCCCGCGGCAATATTTTTCCGTCGACGGTGGACAGCGCTCACCCCGAGTTCCGATGCTATCCCCGCTGCCGTGAGTTCGGCTTAGAACACAACTCAGGAAAACTTGTAGACAGGAAATCACGTAAACTGCACACCCGTAATCGTTGACTGTGTTTAAAAGACAGTCGATTCTTCTGCTGTACTGTGTATGGTTTAACCGTCACAGATCATGCAAGACAAAAATAGTGGCTAAAAGATCACTTTCGCGGCGTTCCATGCGGTTCACGGGTACTCTCTGACCTGTCTATTTTGTTCGAAAATACCAGTACTGTACATAGATTCGTCTGAACAAAGGTTGCACTTTGTTCTGTCCGAACCTTACTACGCCTTCATATATGTTGCTGACACAAAAAAAAATCATTACATACCTCATGAAAACACTGAATTCTATCACGCCGGTGAAGTCTCACAAATAAAATTTCGAACAGGACTATATCTTGTTCTACAAGTGCTTTTTTTATCAACTTCGATCGGTGCCCCAAAGTGAGAAATCCTACAGAGGTGTCGGTGGGGATGCGAGATCGGCGTTAACAGATACGTTCTACACTGAAACACACTAGAGAGAATTTGAAACAAATTTCTGAGCAACTGAAGTTTGCAATAATAACCGCAAAAGGCTTGATATTACAAGGAGGTCGATTTGTCCCCTTGTCAGACCACAGTCTCTATGGGTAGAATATTTTTATCGAGACTTGCATGTCTCGAGCGGTGTCATTCGAACCATAGACCCCAAAATGTTCGAACGGAAAACTCGCTAGTCCATGTGACTCAGTGAACGACACTGATCTCCATTTAATTCTAAAATACAGAGAAGCCACCTGAGAGGGGGGTTATTTGCACGAGGAACCTGATTTGCACAAAGGTTAGCTGGTGCCGTTGTGTTGACAGAGAACGCCAATTTCAGTTGGACATTATAACGCCTGTGCGTAGGGTTGGAACTGGTGCAGATGGGTCTGATGTACACTGAGATGTATGATACTACCAGGAAGATTTATCACATATTCTCTGTTTAGAAAACAAAGTTATAAGCCTGTCACTTTCCAAAAGTGAAAGATAAATCGTTTGTCCTTTAATTCGAATTTTCGGAGTACGGGCAATGCGTATCGCTGGGCTTTTGTCGACAACAGTGGCGTAAGTGTCTCGAGATTTCTCAGAACGATCAAGAGTACCATCTTCAAAATCTTCGCGGCATAAATATCAAATTTTGAAAAAAATCTGGTGTTCATTGTTTACCACCGTTTCGCATTTGGGGGGAAATCATACACGGGGACTAATGGACTTACAAGCCAAATAAGCCGCGTTCTCTCGTAGGAAGGCGCATCGCATAGGTTTTGTCCTCAAGTAGGCTGGTCGATTTCAAAACGGGAGAGGTAGCCATTCGGAACCCATTTTGCAATCAAGTTTGACGCCGCTAGCGAAAACCACAACGGGTAATGATGATGTCAGTTTTGTCTCCGAACGCTTCTTTAAAAAAAATAAAGCCAATCGTTTTACATTAATCCATCTGATGTTGTAGAGCTTCGTCGTTGCCATGGTTACGGGCGCACCTTACGCGGTGCGAAGACTCGGAGCGAGCTTCCCCATCCCTTTCGGGAAATTCGGAGATTGAAGGCAGAGAGAAGGCTCTAAGCCCAAATTACAGACTTGCTGAAAAATGTTGAGTGTGTTGTTTTGAATATTTGCAAGAATCCTTTTTGTTAAAAATCCACATTTCTGGCGGTTGTATGGTCTTCGACTGGGTGAGTTGGGTTGCCTTACAGATAAAAGCAATAAAAACTCTAAAAAATCAATTTCAGGATACAGCTGCAACAGCCTGTCCAGCTGTTTCTATGACAACTCAACAAGAGTGACTTTTGGAGTTCTCCCTCCCGGCATCGTCGTATTTCGTTTCTCTGTTTGACGATATACTTTATTCATTGACCCACCGTTGCTACCAGAGTAATCAATTTGTTTCTAACTTTATTTTCTTTTGGTAAACAAAACAACCAACAGTTAGCATAGTGAATTGATACGACTACCAGCAAAACACCGGAGCACGCCTCGCTGTATTTCATTCTTAGAATGAAATACACCAGTGGTGCTTTTATTGGCCGTCGAAACGCCAACGCTCTCCGCGAAAATTTGAAAGGAGCGAGAGACACCAGCAGGTAAAATATTTTTTACGGTTTCACAAATTTTGAAAAATGAGACATGAACAATAAAAAAGTGCAATGGACAGTGTCTCGCTAGGACTGACTCACTGAACAACTCAAGTATAAAGACGACCGTAGTTAGAATACACCCATCAATCCATATATATATATATATATATATATATATATATATATATATATATATATATATACCATTAGTTGTAACTTATAATGTATTTTCCATTTTTATGTGTTGTTTCTGGAGCACTGTTTCTTGTTCTCATCTCAAAAAAATCCGCCGGAATGTCTTTTGTTCAGGTTTGTGATGTCACATGTAATTGTTGACAACTGATAATTTTAGTCCGGACTAAAATGTCGTTGTCACCAATCAACATTGCAGATTGTATACCACGCGTAGTGTTCCAAAGTGAAATGCGATAATTTGCAGTTCGACATAATATACGGAGGTCTGGAGAAGACAAAAAATGTACGTTTTCTTAAACATAAACGTGTGAAATATAACCAAAGGTTACAACTCCGCACTGTCGTTTTTAATTCGTCATCGGAATGACATCATCCATTTGTTGAGAATCAGCATGGTACTCGTTCAAATTGTTGGTACATGTATTTATACGTCATTCAAGGTTTGTGTCTAAACCGTTTACATAAACCGGTATTTTTTCATCTGTTGATTAGATCTGCCCAAATCAGCAGACTCGTTGAATGCATGCTAGAGAAGGCTGGTTTTTATTCACCGCGCATAGTTTTACACGGCAAAATATTCGCCTGCAAAGTCCATCTGGCAAAGCCATGATCAATTTTGGAGATACGCTCATACATGTCTCTCTGGGGTATCTCGATCATCGCGGAATATTTTCATTACATTTTACTCCGCGGGGGTGTTTTGATCATACACATATTGCTTGGAAGCTGAATTGGACAATGACACTACAGATGAATGTCGTAAACACAACATTTCGGTCGTAAGAGCATCGTCGTTTACTGTGGTACTGTTTCCGTGATAGGCCCGAGTCGCACTGGGGATAAACGGAGTGTGCGCGAACTGGGTTGAATATCATTGTCAATCATTGTCAGATATTGTAATTTCTTGAAATAGACGGTACAATTTGAAGATGAGTTTCTTCTTTCTTACGAAGCAGCCTCTTTGAATCACGACATCGTACCAGATACGGCGCTAACCTGCATTGTTCTATTCAGTTGAGATATTATCCAATCTTTTGACCAATGCTACGCTCACAAAGCTCATGCACATACAACAGCTTTTCCACAATCAATGAATGAGTGGATGGACTTTGTAGACCTTTCACAATTGCCCTTTACTGAGGTCAACCAAAGTTTACGCAACCTCGCAAAATCAACCGCTCAAACTGAACAAAAGTTACGATTTAATAGCTGCGACGGCACCTAGGAATGCAAAAATAACATTACCGCACTAGACCATTCATTGATTCGAATCTGTGCAGTCACAGGTTATACTATATAATTGGCATACTCAATTCGCGTTTTTTTGATCCTGTGTATGAACTTTTTTGTATTGGCATTTGCAAAAGATCACTCGACATACGCAAAAGTGGAAGCCTTTTTGAACGTCGGTTGACTCTTAATTGATTTTTAAAGAAAATGTTGTATAAGTATAATCACCTGGTGAGTAATTAAAGCCCGGGTTACCCATCATATCAGAGGCGTTTTCAATGTCGTAGGGTCCACCTATGGCCGTTCGGAGCGCCCGCATCCTGCGAGGATTCCGAAAGAAATGGTGTCGCCTTGCTCCTAGCGCACTGAGCTGCTTCATACGCCGCTCTTTCGACCTCCGGTTCTGGAACCATACCTGAAAACCAAGAATGTATAGATGTTACATTTTTACCTTGTTACAGGGACAGCGTTGTAATGTGTAGTGTCACGTTTCGTGATGCGCTGCTCAAAGCATAGATCGAATGACAAGTGTGTCGGTTATTCAGAACATTTTTGATTGGGCGCAAATATATATATATATATATATATATATATATATATATATATATATATATATATATATATATATATATATATATATATATATATATATACATACATACCACTGAGGAGACACGCACTCGGGCAAGCCGTCATTTTTGACATACATTCACAATCGACAGACATATAGCTATTTTGCTGTACTTTCGATCCATTACGTTTGACGGTTTTTGTTGGTTTTTTGCATGCATCTTGTACATTGCTATCCCCGGCCGACACGCCACCATAACCACCACCACATGCTAGGGGTATAACTTCTGAGAAAGCGGCAACAGTGCGGCTCCCCGACCACACTTGGACAAACGTTTCAGTCGGATTCGAGTCTGACACGCTGTTGGGACTTTTTCGCAGGCAATCAACATTATTGTTTATGTTGCTTCGTATCCCATAATCTGCCAAAATAACTTCCATGGCAGCCCGACATGCACGGATGAAATTCGCATTTCCCCAAATCGGCGGACTAGACAGCGTCAGATTTTTCAAACTGTCCATTATGTCACTCGAAGGAGGGAAACATGAACGCTGTCGTTTTTTGCTGCATCGATGAAAGTGCTATGGCTTTGTTGAAATGTACTTTGTATGTGGTTTAGATCAAAAACACGCTAATGTTGCTACGTATCAAAAGAAACTTCTTTCTTTAAAGGCAACTTTTTTTTCACAAGGACAATAGGATAGATTTCTATAGCAGGGCAATACACCAAACTAGTGCGCTTTTGACAAAAGCGCTTTAAAAGTTAAGGAAGCGAGTGCTATTCTTTGTGGAAACCTGGCAACCGATGTACGTATCTAGGGCGATCGGTGTTGATGGAAGGAAGGTTTTCAGGAATGTGAAGCAATGTGCACGTGTGTGGACATTTTCAGAAATGTTTACATGCTTGGATGTTTTCACCATTTTCCCGGTTAAAATGTTCCTGAGCATTAATAGTGTGTACCAGCCTTCGAGGCTATCCAGGTCACATAGTTGGGTTTGGCAGTCGGTTGTTGCATGGATTCCCCTCCCCCTAACAATTTGAAATTTAGATCGAGCTGAAATGAACGCAAGAAATGCAGGGGCCTGCATTGTTGATTTCTCGTTTCGATGACATAGGCGGGAAGTCATCAACGTTTTGTATATTCTAACGACAGCTCTGGGATGGCAGTAGGCATTAAGGGCGCAATTTACACGTCGATTGAACAGTTGATGTGCACGTTTTGTACCGCTGTCTCCGCACTGCAACACAATGCTCTATCATTCGGACTCGCCCTTTCATCTGCAATTCCCTACAGACTCTTCGCCGCTGTCTCAGCGAAGCAATATTGACGCTTAAAAACGTTGTCTTCTCGAATCGACCATCTTTTTAAGAACCCCTGTCGTGTCTTTTCACTGGAAAGGTGGGAGACGGGTACAAAAAAACGCGACGAGAAACAAATGCATTTCGGACGCCGCTGGAATGGCAAATTGCACATTTTCAAAGACACCAAAGTTTCAAGGGAATCCGAGTCCGTGAAATATGACAGCGTTTAGGAGAAAACAATGGGGCCTGACATGCTCGACGCTCCTGTCACGCCGACACTTATTATGGTCGTGTTTGAAAACGAATCTGTGTCCTTTTCAAGTGATTATTGCATATTCGTGTAAATGTACAATAAACATGACTTAAGTGCTAGATCGATTGCAGTTGTACACATTCATAATACACTTAATCATTACATAATGTACGTTCCCGGTCACGCTAATTGCCAGCCACCTGCACGTTGCACATTTGTGTTAAAATAAAAAACCATAAAAACACAAAATATTCACAAGACATATTTAAATTTCGTGAAAAAAGGGGGAATATTTCATACTTTTCTGTAACGCAGAATACACATGTCACTTTGGTGATAAAACTTGCCCTCTGTTGATACACTTGCTGTGTTTTTCCACGACTATCCGCCACCGAATATATTGATCATGCGTGCGCTTTCTATTGAATTTGAAAATGTACATGAAATGAATGCCCTTTGTGATATTTTCCAAGTTAAGGATTCAGGGTAGCAGAAAACACTTGCCAGCAGTCAGTTTTTTTCGTGCTTTGGATGTCTTTTGTTTCCGGTGCCTCTCAGTTTCTGTTGACAGACGAACATAAAATACAACCCGTTCTCTCTGGCCTTGTCTTCCTTCCCCTCGATAATTCGTTACCATGATTAGTATGTAAACAGCGATCGCTGTGAAAGATACAACCCCCATTTAGCGATTGAAAATTGATTATTTGTCGATTGCAGGGTGAAGAGTGCAACCGACAATGTCTCGTCTGCTGGGAGCGCGGGCAAATAGCTCGTCTTCGAAACCTGTGTCTGACTTTTTGTGTGTTGTGAGGGGAAAGTCGTGTGCAAATTCGAACAGACAGTCGGGCAGCGTTTCCTATAATTTCGTGACTGGCTTTACAATGAAGATCGAAAATCGACGGTATTTAGCGAGTGGTTGTAGAACGAGTGTGGTATTTGGCGATCAGTTGCTTATGAAAAGTCTACCGACTATACGTGAAACGAACTATGAAATTAAAATGAGTCACTGACTGCAAAACTGACACTTCCTTGTCTATTTTCATTGCACGATATTGCTTGAAGAAAACAATATTTCATGAAGTTGGAAACTATATAATTTTAGTTTGCTCAGTATCAATGTGATGTAATTTGATGTTAAGTGTGCCTAAGCGCTGAGTGCGTCGTTGAACTTGCCCTTTACATACACACACATACATACATACATACATACATACATACATACATACATACATACATACATACATATTATATACATGATATATATATATATATATATATATATATATATATATATATATATATATATATATATATATATATATATAACACGTATTATTTGTGGATTGTAATTTGCCAATTCGACCGATTCAAAATTGCCAAACTACATATGTATCTGGTAGAGTGAGCCGAAATTTTCAGCAAAAATCATAAAAATTATTGATGATGTAAATTGGCATTCAAATGTATGTGCAGTCGTTCCCATTTCTGGTTGTTTTCGCAGAAAAGATGCGACAAAATAGACATGAAGGAAGGAAGTAAATAAATAAACAAAAAAACTGCATGCAAGGAGAGAGAGATGTTCACAATGATGCGACATTACTCTAAGCAGTTTAATGATTCCATATAATATTGGTTTTTTTTGTTTTTATGGTTAGTTGTATAATTTTTCATGTTGCTTTAATGCTAGTTTCGTGAAGGATGTCTGAATGATGAATAATGGCGACAGTTAGGTAGAACGACCAGCAATGAAATACTTTTTCTGTCTGTAAACATTCGTATCTTGAAGGATTCGCGATGACTTGTGTCGTAATTGTTTATTATTTAATTTGTTTGTTTATCTATATGTTTGTTTGCATATACAGATCTGTTGGTATTATTTTATTATTATCATATATATATATATATATATATATATATATATATATATATATATATATATATATATATGCACATGTATAAGTAGATACATTACGGGTTTAAAGGGCAATTTCGCTCTAGTGATTATTTTACAATGATATTTTCAACCGTGCATAAAGAATATCCTCATGAATTCAAAAGTCATTTCAGCTTTCTCATAGATGAAATCACGTTGAGTGAAATTGTGTAACGGAGCGTAAAGCCAAAACAAAATTTCAAAACATCTATACATATGCACAACATTGCCAAAGGCGATATTATCTCCGCCACGATTGTTGAACTTGAAATACTGAGCTCCATAAAAAATACAAGTTCGGTGAAATGCGTGTTTACCCGTCTGATCATTTCGCTTGAACAGAGCAAAACTACTCGTATCAGAAACGAAAACTGAGTCACGCTGTAAGCATAATTTTAACACATTTTTCAGATGTAACCACAGCTGTCTGTCAAAACATGGATACTAATTTCTTCTCCTACTTTGAGTTGTAATGCCTTCCCAAGTTGTAAGTGCAGATCAAAACCTCATGGTATTCGCGTTTCGGGCACACCAAAACAAGATCGGCCAAAGAAGAGGATCGTTTCTAACACAGTGTTGTTTAGCAACGCTCCACTCTCTTCTTAAGTTTTCAACCCCGCAACATATCAAAACTCGACAACTCGAAAATCATCTTTGGAAATTACAGATTATTAATTCACGGCGTTGGTTAGATTCAAGTGCCTGGCACTTTCCATAAGAATGTATTCAAGCACTATGATAACTATATGCACACGGCTGTCAGCCGTCGTTGTCGTGTTTTTTTCAACATGCACGTAAGGCCCCTGATGTCAGAAATCGACGAAAATGGCCTTCCGTTTTGTCAAGTCATTGTTCACTGAATGTAGTTGTGACATTAAGAGCACTCCGATTCGTGTACGACGGAAGCCAAGATTGCCACTTAATTGACAAATACTTCATGAGTGGACCATTTCTAGTTTGTTTGCGCTTAATAAATGTAACGAGTCAGAAACCTCCCCAATTTTCTTGTAAATTTGTTCACGCGTTCGCGGACAGTTTACTTCAAATGGTGGAAGCTTTCGGAAATTATTGAAACCCGTCAACATTGTAGTGTCACCCGCAACCGATACAGATCGTGCCGTTTGAAAATGACGTCACTTGTCGTCACGGTCGTTTGTTCACACGCGAGAAGTACTCAGTATGGTTGTTCTCGTAATCTTGCGCGCAGAATTGCCGGAATTGGACGAAAAAACGTACCCGTGACCTCATAATTTTACTTTTCAGTCTCAAATGGCATGTAATATCTTAATAGATGGAATTAAAGGTTGGTGTTAAAGTTGAAACCTAATGTAGGTGTCTTCTACTTGATGAATTGCTGTAATTATAGAAATCGTTCACGTACACATCACCCCCTCACCCTAGCAGACAGATAACCCCTGTAGCGAGTGGAAAACGCGTATTGTTTCTGTGATGGAACTCCCCCAACGAAAGGATTTTCTATCTGCTCTCGGATGAACAGATAGGTGCCTCAGATAGCCAGGAAGTGATAAACATGGCGCCGATATCAGTAAAATGACGCATCATGACAGGTGATCTAAAACTCTCGCTATCTCCGAGATCTCGCTCTTTACCTCGAAAGCTTCCGTGAAACAGTCAAAAGCTCCATATTGGCGATATTGCATCGTGGGGTTTTGATAAAGTTTACTTTTTTACGACCGTAGTGAGCTAGCAAATGGAAGCAATCGACGACAGAGAACGTTGCGTGTTGTCACCGGACAGTATTTACGAGATGCCTGCCGATAAAATATTTCCATGTAGACTTGATGACAGGAGACCCCTAGATTATTTTGCTGTGCATTTTCAAGAAGCAATTTCTCTAAGCTTGCCGAGTAAAGTTCAGTTAAACTCGGTTCTTCTTGGACACACATTGCGGTTTGTGGGGTTTTCTTTTCCATAAATTCGACCAAAAAAATGTAGGAAGAGGTTTGTATAAGCGCTTGCTGTGTAATCACAGTCGTCTGCCCAGATGGTTTATGTTCATGGAAAGGGCAAAACTATTGAGCGATAGGAAAGCTCTCTGTGCTATCTTCCTAAAATGCGACCACGAACAGCTGTTTACAAAACGTTTAACCACAGAAATGTGAAAACAATACCAAAAGTTGAATAATTTCGATTGAGCAATTGGCGATATGAGTCGTTTCCGAAAAAATCCACTCAAAGGCATGGGAGAGTGGCTTCATTTCAACGCTAATTGTGGAGCCGAGATGAAATCCCCGTACAGTCTGGTCCAATTTGAAGGGCGATGGTTATTTATTTCGAGGTCGTCTGAATGCTGAGAAATACCCACACATAGTACAAAATGAAAATTGCCGCGACTATTTTTTGACGAAAAACTAATTGTAACGTTTTCCCAGGCTGTCTAGGCGGAACCCACTCCTCGTCCGTCAACCGAGAGAATAAATTGATCCATAAATCAAACCTGGTATACTACGTGTACGTCGATCGCTGAATATACAATGCGCCACGTCCTTGGCTGGACGTTTTTTGGTATAGATTGGAGGTGGACAGTCTATCATGTTTAAGCGCAGAAAATTTTGTTGAAGTTGGTGTTTCAATAAAATATACTAAGAGTAATTTTTACTATGTACTTGGACTAAAGGAACAGAGTGATGTGTATATTGTATATCTTGCATATGCAATTCCATTGCTTGACGGTCACTGTTCATTCATTTATTCGAAAAAACTTTTTGAACTCAGTGAACATTAACGCCATATTTCATCAAACGTTGACTATATTTACCACTGACAACAGAGAGCCAACCCCCCCCCCCCCCTCCCTCTGCTGTTTCTGAATTTATGGGCAATATTCTCAGAGATTCTCGCCAAATGCGAAAATTTGATAGAGCCCTGAACGATCTGGGACAGCTGGACAGCTACCCCGGCCAGACGTTGCCGTCTTCTCGACTTGAAAATATATCCAAATCAAATAGTTAAACCACAAACTCGGGTCAAGAGCGTCGTTTAATTACATTTGCTAGGTTAAATAATTATGCCGTGATGTTTCTAATGGCTGGTAATTAACGATCACTTTTCTTGTGCCATGGTGGACGGCCACCATTCAGCGCATATTCGCAAATGACGACATAATCTTTTGGAACACGCCCGAGAAAAACATAAAGACTGTGGTAAACATATGATCGGCGCAGTGCTGGCCCTATCACCAGACGACAGGGGAATGGAAAGCGCGCCATTTGATCGAAATGCATAGCAGTCCACACACATACACAACAAAACGAGATTCAACGCACGTATCAGTGAATTTCGAGACTCGTCTTTTCTTTCTTTTTTTTCTTTTTCCCTATTTTTGTTTAAAAGATTACCATTGCATCCACCACGGGGTGCCACGAGTGCGAGGTAAGATATATTGTATCTCCAACTAGGGCGGATTCGATGTCGAGACGCGATGAAATATTTGAGATTATTGGAAAGCGGTACGAGGCAGCGAGATGTCTGTTTTGAAAACCAGCGGCGGTTTGTTTTTGCACATGCTGGTCGTCGGCAAGAAAGACGCAGTTTGCCACGAGATCCGAGCGCACCGACGGCACGCTGAGACATTTCCCTTCAGCCGCATCAAACTGTTGTCAAATGCTTTTTCAAGAAAGAATGCGCAAAAAAGCGACCTTGCTCTGAATAACGTTTCCTGTGCTTTTAAGAGTGGCTTTTACTCATGCAAATCCCCCGTCTCTTTTGAACCCGTTATGACCAGACAGCTAGATGTTTGAACGATGCGTGTTTGTGGGCTCTCCAGCGAAAAGAAATGAGAGTGTGCCCTTTTGTGCATTAGTCATATGGAAAACACGGAAAACGGAATTCGCGTCAGTGGGAACTCATTGGACTGTCGACCGTTGCCACGAGAAAAAAAAACCCAACTTCCATACAATATGGAAAGTAAATTCAAATATAACTCTACCAACGTTAATGGCAAAAAAACTATGCGTATGTATAATAGAATAGCAAAGACTCCAACCAAGGAAGCCCTATATAATTGTCAATGTCGCTGACGTGGTTGTACTTCCCCTACAGTACAGGATGCAACCTCTTCGGAAGATAATTAAGCAGCGCGATTACACACAAATTTATGCAACATCAAATACAATTTTCATATTTCTCAACTAACGGTCTTTTCGACATAGCTTGCAACAAGGCTTTCATTTCTTGAGAATCTTTGCCAAGTCCGTGAGTCATAACCAGGAAATAAACTAACCAACCATCATCGAGGTTTCGGGTCACCATTTTGAAATTATTTTTCTGTGCCAGAAAACAAATAATTATGCTTGTTCATCAAATATACACGGGACTTCGCAGGTCGTAATTAGGCTTTTCTGCAGGAGATCCGCTGTTACCCTGGTGAACATATGCTTGCCTTCAATGTAGAGCTATTAAGTCGCAAAACATTTTGGATGCACACGTGTTTCTGTAAAATTGAAGTAAATTTCATGGATGTTCATTTCACTAGACTCTATCGGTCAGCGCAGTTTTTACTCAGTAACACATTATAAACCGGGGGCGAGTCAGCAAGCCCTCCTTGTAGTAAGCATCCTGTCTCCCTTGCTTTTCACGAAATACACCATTCTAACCGGAACTCTTACATAATTTTACAAAAGAAATTTGCCGTCGTTGAACTTGTACCCAAAAAGCGACTCGCACCTCAAGGCGAGAATGATAGACACGTCATTCCGTGTGGTTCAGGGAAAACGATCCTCTTTTCCCTGCGCCCGCGGGGGCGGAATTTCTACCCTGGCGAACATGTTGAATACAAACAGCCATGTCATAAACATAGGAATAGCTACCGCGCACTGAACAAATATGCAGGCACTTTGGTCCCTTTTTTACCGGGATGTCACCATAAATTTACTCTTTTAACAAAGACCTGAAAAGGACACGAATACCGACGGAGCAGGAGCGTGCTGGTCCACCAGGCACGAGTTGAAAAATAACCACGTAATGTATTTTAATAATTTAACTGAGATAATGAAGAATTTTACCTTCTGTGAACAATGAGTGCCAAGCGTTAAAGGAATTTTTACAGCCCATAGAGACGTGCTGATGACGCTTACACGATATACATGAGAAAACCCCAGGTTTGCATAAAAACCGCCCTGTAACCTGTGAATTTGACAATTTCCCATTGTGACCCGCTTTTGACCCTTGGAGCAGGGAACACAAAAGAAAGCATGCGTCAAGATCAACATTTGTAAGAAAGTTTAGCTCCGAGTATAATGCGTGTAACCCTTTCAACATTACCGGCGAACGATGCTAATCTCTAGACTAAGCGGAACATGGTTTGAAAACGTATTCATCAATACTTTCTTATCATTGTACAATCCCATCGAAGCATTTAACTTGTCTCTTATAATTCTACGAAAATTACTTACTACCAGGGTCCGTTGACGTTTCAGTTTTTCCCAGAAACACTCAGTATTGATTTATACTATTTTCCTTTCTGTTAAATAAATAAAATTAATCTGACAGTTCTTCCATTTCGGGAGACTTCACCCGCCAAAGCCGTTCCACATGCAGAAAAACGTATGTATCGCGTGTGCTAGAGTTGAGTTATTTACTGAGTTGGTTGCTTCATGAAGCCACCAAGGTAGCTCCACGGTTGGTTAAACAGTGTGTAGATAGATGTCCCCCCTATTGTCAATCGTCAGTCCCTCCCCTCGCATTCTTTTGCAATGTGTGAAGATCGTCCCGCTGACCAGGTACATATGAATAGAACTCGGACTTGAAGGAAAGCGTGCTGGTGATGCTATCTTTGAATGTATCTCATTGCAGACATCGAGTTTTAGATGTTTGCACGACGTATAGCATTCCGGCTTTTTATTTTCCTATTTCTCTCAATGCACCGACTAATCGATTCTCATTTTCATGATGTGAAAGCAAGACGAGTGAAAATTGTATACAACAAAAAATGTCGAGATTATGGAAATGTTCTGAAATTGAAAACCATCAAATTTTATTGGATTGAAGAGGGGAAAAGGAATAGGAGACCCGTACATTTACGTTGGATGTCGGTCATGCGCGGAAGAAGTATGGGTTTCAATTACAACCCCAAGCTGTGAGTTGCATATCTGACGACATCCATAGCGTGCCCTTTATCGGTGATCTTAGAAGTGCGTACACGCAAGTGGGAGCCTCGGGGCCAGTGCGCTCCCCGCGGGAAGGGGGAAACATTGCGAGGTCGGAAACTTAAGTACCAGCCGAATCTAAAGGCGGGTAAGAGGAAAGACAAGCCGCCGGGTTCGGATCACTGGCTTGTAACCGGGGCGAATACCTTATTGTAATTTTTTCGAGTTGACCCATGCCCATCACTTTTCCCAGTGGAAGCTCTGCTGGTAAAGAACTGCCCATTATAGATGGCTTCAGATTCGCAGTTCAATGCACACACTTTACGCGGAAGTATCAAATCTGACATTATCAAGTTTTGCTTCTTCACAAGCTGTCGCTTTCTATTTCTTTGATACCAGTTACGCTCGGGTTACATTCGCCCGAAAGTGTTTACCTCGCATCGTTATACTATCAGGTTTATTGTTGTTGCTGTTGTTGTTGTTGTTGTTGTTATTGTAAAAGTTTGTTAAGAAGCCCAAATTTATTTTATCCTATGATAAATTCTCAAATCCAGTAGTACAGGGGAAACGCGTTTGAAGCAGTATGCGTAGCAAAAACGGTTTACACGACAAAATATTTTCTCGAGAATCCGAAAAAGAATCAGAACATTTTAACGAAAACTGCTGACTTGTCCTTTCGACGAAAAAATAAACATTTCGGCAGTTGTCACCATGGAAACAAATTTTAGCTGAACTTTTCGAACAAAACGGTAACTCTCCTTCGAAATGCAGTCTAAGAAAAAGGCATGTTTCATGGATACGTCGCACACTTTGAAAACCTTTTTTCATAATATATGCAAAAGTGATCATATTTTGTCTTCAAATTTGCCGCTAAACACCGACCAGCTGAGTGCTTGCGAAGCGCTACCTCGTTTTAATTGGGTAATTCCCGATAACTCATCGACCCTCGTCGGGTCTGATGTGTTCTCAAGTGAGAGACAACGAGAAACCACAGCCATCCTTCAGGGCCGAGGACAAAACAAAAAATCGAAAATGTTACAACTAAATGAGAAACCTGAGAGGTTGGCCATTTTGAAAAACAAAAGTGGTCACATATTAAAATTACAGGTTCAGACGAATGCCGACATATGGCAAGATTGGGCTTCTGCCTGTTTTCCCGCGGCAGTTTGTCTGATGTGGGTGTAGTTTGCGCAGCTCTATGTCTCTGGTTTCGGGGGGTGATTGCATGCACGCCTGCGTTGTAATTCACCATACCGGAATAAAAAGAAAGTATTTTCAAAGAGCAATGGCGATTTGCACGTTTCACTGGCCGCGATGAGTTTCACGTAGCAACGAGCAGACATAACACGAAGGAATACCGGGGATTTCTTTCTCCCTCAATTCCCGCATACGAGAAACGCCATCACGTGACAGCTTGGATCTAAAAAAAAAATAACTGATATGCTGGAATATGGTCGAGTCCTGGTCAAGAATTTAAACGGGTTGTTATTTCCGATACTGCACCGCAACTTTTGATACTCTTCATAAATCCACGTGACTGAATCTCCACCCGGATTTCAACTGTTAACGCACCAACCAATAATTTTCGAATTCCTCACACGAACCACTTTCCATCGTCGAGAAGCTGACAGATTCGGGAAAAGTAACTCGTGGTGTTGGGAACTAAGGGACCCCTTTTGTCATGCTATTGTTGGAAAATGTATTGGCGATTCAATTTCTGTTTTATCAGTGTGCGCAATTTCTCTCAATTTGACGCTAGCATTAAATCCCCCCTTGCCGTGTGCTCTCTGCATCTCTAAGTACCCCACCGTCATGTATTTGCAGAGGTTTGACGGCGTTGTCAAATATATGAAGCATCTGTGCACATCAGTGGAGCTCGCCTAACATGATAAAATGTTCGATTACAAGCATGCTTCGTTTGACGTCCAGTTTGCGTTTCTCCAAGCGCCGTTACCTTTTTCATCGGGCGTATCACGCGTTAAAAGGGCTTAGATAGCAAATTCTTTAGTTTGTTGTCAATGAAGTCGAACTAATAACGAACAGTGCAGGCGATTGGAAAAAAAAACTCGAGAGCCGAAACTTCGTATTCAAAAGCGTACCTAATTCTCCAGGGGGAAGAAGCCACCCTGTTCTTTGCATGTGGTAAGACGGTGGAAGCCTGGTGTCGGTTTGAACGGATAGAACTTGTCAGTTCTCAGAATGACAAATTATATGTCTTTCTAATAGTGAATAATATCGCATATAATTGTTCCTACCTGAATAACTCGCATATTAAGTCCGGTTTCCTGAGCCAGTTGCTCTCGAATGTGTCGTGTGGGTTTTGGCGTGGCATTGAATGCTGCTTTTAAGGTTTCCAACTGTTTAGCTTTGATAGTGGTACGTGGTCCCCGTCGTTTAGTTCCTGTAACGTTATTTGAGTCCGTATTCTCATTGTTCGTCGGAGTGGTGGCGGGCGTTCCGTTATTCATGCCACCGTTGTTATTTGTGTTTAAGTCACCGTTCGTGTGGGAGCCGTCGTTCGAGTTCGTACTCGGCTCCACGCTCTCGCTTATCGACGACAGGTCGTCCTTGTCGTCTTCGTCCTCCTCCAAGTCCCCCTGCGTCGGCGGTGTCGGCTGGCTCTCCGTGTCGTCCATCGGCGTCTGCGCCGGCGGGGGGACGGGTGCCGACGGAGGGGGCGCCGGCGTGGCCGGTTGGTTCACCAGACTCGGTGGGCTGTGCAGAAGTGAGTTGACATTTCCGTTTGAAAGGCCGAAGCCGTTCGAGTTGACCACTCCATTGCTCAGATGACCTCCAACGAGATCCGTCTCAGGTGAATCTGCTGTGAAGAGAGAGAGAGGAAGAAAAAATAAACACTCGTAATTTTATTGGCGAAAAGTACACTAAGGGGTACTTGCTAATTTCATTTGTTTTATTGCAGATCCCCTCAGAGAGAGGTCATCAGCAATGTACAAATCGAAATTTATTACCCCCCGATAAACAATTGACGCTGCAGTAGGTCGGTACGTAATGCTTAGTGAAAGCTTTCAAAAAGGCTAAATTCTGATTTATAAGCACACTGGAATCGAACACGCACGTGGCGCTGATCGATATTTGCATGTTGCTTTATTTCCACCCCCACCTCTAACCCATCGAGAGGGAGTATGTACACCTAAAAACCGCCGCGAAATACATGCTGGCAAACACGCTACATGAATGGGTTGAGAGCCTGCCTTGCTCCTATGAGACCCACCAGAAGTCGCAAAATGGTGTGTAGGTAGTGCGGTCTGCGATCTGCCAGTGCGTATATAGACAATGGGGATACTTGGCAGGGCCAATGTTGACAGATCGACAATCCCAGAGCGTGAGTTCGCATAGAGTTGGGCATCATGCACACCGAAAAGGGAAAATAACATGGTATAGATGTCGAGCTGGGGGGACTTTTCTGTCGAGGGATTTGTCATAGAGGGTCTGTCCCTTAGGAATTCACTGGTTTGGCTCACGCGAGGCTCGGATGCTGCCGCTTCGATTTCTCCAATATAGTGCGGTAGTCACAATTTTCCCAATTTTAATTTCATTTAAACATTTAGTATACAGGATCCACACTTATGTTTATCGTTGTCGTTTACCACTGCCATTCGTTGCTGGGGAAAGATTAGCTATCGACTATGAAAGTCAAATCACATACGTCCCCCCCCCGTTCGTAAGTTTGCCCATCCAAACATACACCATAGTGTTTCACAACATAAACCCTCCAGTGGACCCATAGATATCAAACTGAATTTCAGCCAACTTTTTGACAGAATATATCACAGAGTGTCCCGTCGTGGAGGTAGATTGGGAGGCGGTAATCGAGAGCCGTTGGTTACCACTTAAACTTCGAATTCTCAGGAAAAAAAACGATAGGTATGACTCCAAGCTCTAATATCATTAACCCTATCCGGTCATTACTTGCCGTAATTGTTTCAGTGAAAAAAACATCGCGTGCAACAGAAGACGGTGAACAATAGCGGCTCCACATTCCGTGCAAGTCATTTTACAATTGCATGTCTTCCCAAGCACCAGAATAACCCTGTTGATATTTACATGTATGAAACTATAAATATAATTTAATGTCACGGTACGTTCGTTCCAGCTCACTTTTTGTTGTGTGTGTTTATCTTTCGCCTACGATACCCAAACGAGAATATACCCCGATGTTTACAAAAGAACTTACGGCTAGCCCATACGGAAATAGTCGCTGGTAATATAAAGAGTTTCAGCCATGCATTTCGGTATGAATTTGTCCACGTCTTCAGAATGTTGCGAGGAACTAAATTTGTCTGTCCCACTACAAATACACCGATTGTGCACTTAACATCGGCGACTTTCTCTCGACAGCTTGGTGCGCTTTCCTCGAAGGAAACTCGCCATTTCAAGTTTTAAAATGACGTTCATATGGTCGCTATAAAAGGACCTCTACGGTTCGAATGGACATGGAAAGAAAACGACAATATCTTGTCGATTTTTCCTTTTCTTTTAAAATGTTGCAACACTTTCATGCGACTGTGGAGGCCAAAACGAACGAAGTGGGAACACGGTCGATGTTTACGGCCAATATTACGTGCGTATATCCGTGCGATGACAGACAAAACGATACGATTGGCATTCTGGTCGCTGTTAGCAGTCATGCTGTATGATATTATGACCAAGATTCAACAACAAAGAGTTAGCGAGGCTAGAGGTGCCCCGGGCGACGGCACTTGGAGCCGATTTATCATCGTAGAACCTGGAGTGACACCGTATTTGTTAAGCAATAATGCACACACAAGGTATTGAGAGGAGAGAGAGAGAGAGAGAGAGAGAGAGAGAGAGAGAGAGAGAGAGAGCGCGCGCGCACAGCCGCATTGAGACCTGGTACCGACAGACAGCTTGAACGCCCACCGGTACGTTCACACAAATCCCCTGGTGGGTTCTCGCAGGCAACGAGATCAGCTAGGCCTTTCCAGCCGCGCTCCATACGGCGATGGTTTGTAGATAAGCCTTGTTGAAAGGGCAAATGAAACCTGCCGCCAAGTGTTGTAATTATCGATACTAACGATCACACTATCTCAAACATGTTTCCGAATGGGAACAGTCTCCTTCCCATCGGGGTCCCCGAGCTTGTCGTGGGAATAGGCCCTCGTGTAACGCTATACACCGGCCGATGCCACTCATCAATTTTTGGTCGCCAAACCCTGTGTTTCTACCAATTCAGAATCTCAATACCGCTATATATCTAGAAACTATCAAAGCGCTTGTATATAGTGCCATAAAGAAACAAAATAGAGCGTATTTCCTCAACCCGATCACTTTGATGCACCAGTACGTCAGATTTTGTCCAAAAATAGAATTTAAAAATATAACTTTCAATCAATCTGTGGACCTGAATAATTAATAATTCTTTGTGATTAATACTTACACAGTTTGACCGAGTGCGCTCTTTGGAGGTTAGTATTGGTACGAACGCAAAATGGTTGTGTTGTCAACAACCTGGGGACAGACGCTCAGGCACACACGCTGACGCACAAACAGTATCTAGATGTTTACCTCGATTTAGGCGTTACAAACTCCGCTCGAATCTAGTTGTTAGGTCATTTTAATGCGCGGAAAGGCATTACAGACCTGGCCACAAAGGCTTTTTTTAACAAATAGCGGCAGCACCATTTCTCAGAGCATCGTGCTTAATCGTTGCGATCTAGCACAGATGAAACAATCGGTTTCCTCTGGCTGCAAGGAGACCCCTCAACCCATGGAAAACGCGTCAAAATGCTGTATCGATTTTTCCTTTAGACAACCGTTACACCTTCGGGTGAGTGTATGTCACTGCACACTTCCAAGTGCACAAATGCTATTTGTACACATATTTTGGGACTTTATTCGCCGTCATTCGGTGTACGGTTTCGCCAGACTAACTTTCGACTCTTCATCGATTGCGTAAAATACATTATCACTGTTGAAAACACTCGTGAGTTGTTCAACTCATGAGAGAGATGCTTCAACCTAAGTGCATGCATGGCGCTTCCAAATGATTTAAATTGTGATCTACCTACATAAAAGAAGCAAAGAATTGCATTTACTGTCAACGAAGGGCGTTCAGTCAGTCAAAAAGACGACGAAAGTGTCCCCTTTAAAAATCGTACGCACGCACACCGGCAGCTACAACATACTGCTGCAGTATATACGTCATTAGTAAACTTCATATCTTGCTGATGGTAATAATTATCACGCTTGTGCGATTTCCCCCCTTGGATGGTAAAAACTCGTCAACCGTTCCGCGTTTCCCAGTCCTGTTGAAAACACGTAAATCCCCAGCTTTGGGGATTTGGTTGGTGAGTACGACCTTTTGGCCTGATCAGCCATGTTGGATTTGGCGAAACGTTCACCGGGGAGGCAGTATCGCCTTCGGGCGAACTACCGGGCTCCGTTGTGAGTTTGTAGCCGTCGCTTGTAAAAATTCATAATGCGAGATTTGTTGCGGTGAATCGGTACGGAACATCAGTTCTGACTTACGGCAATAAAAAGAGGGACATCATTTACGGGTAATGACTTGTCGTTAAGTAGGGCGATGGAAGCACGGTGATAAATCATTCTCAACGGCAGCGAATCTCACGTCAGGCGGCGGAGGCGAAAGTGCAAAACTCGTTCTCTCCTTGTTCTCAGAACCCGTGAACAGCAAACGTCAATAAGTTGTAAACTTCACGCTGGCAATATCGGACTTCTGGAAGAGCGGGGCGATGCCAGCAAATGGCAAATTTCTATTATTTAATTAGCGTGTGATTTGGCAGTCACTTTAAACCCATAAACAACCCTTTTCCCTAGGAGTTAAGACCCCCAAATATGCTGCCAAAAGACGGCACCGAAAATGCAAATGACCAATGAATGAATGGACATGAATCACGCAGTAATGTACTTTGGCTGGCTTTATAACACTGCAGTAATATGATTTGAAAACGAATCGTATCTAAGCGGCGTTTTTCGCGCACAGAATTCCAAATCACGGGACCACTGGTCGAGAGAGATACAAGATACGTCAATTTGTGGCTTTCTGACAAGTTTAATTTGGCGAAAGTGTTTATTTCCCTTCCTTGTGGATAGTACTAGCAGAAATGGGTTAGATGTGATGAAAATATGTCGTCCGTTGACAAAGCACACAGTATAACATGATTAGAAATTTGATTGTCCGAAAGTAATAAAAGTGTGCCTAAACACGGAATTTTCAAATTCTCTAAAAATCGTTTCAGGAGGGGACTGTTTTCTTGAAATTGAAAGTGTGTCACCACATGCCTAATAAGTTCGTCTTTTTTTAGGGAGGGGGTTAGATTCAGACCTCGATCGATAGAGCAGCTGAGTTTTGCCCCTTAACGTTGCAATTTCACTTCATTTGCAACCAGCTGTCAGGTCCTCGACTGTAGAAGTCTGCGCCCCGCTAAACTGTCAACATGAGTCAACATACAACTCGTGTATCTGGGCAGGTGCGTTTCTGTGCCGACTCAGTTCAAACTCGTCGGAAATGGTGCTCTCTGTTGAAAGCTGTGTCCCATAACCCGGGTTTCTCCATGTGTCATGTGTAGGGTGAAATGTAGAGGGGACAAAAAACACAAGTCAGGTATACAAACACAGACCCATATTCCTGTCTCTCTTACCTGACGGGGATTTACTGCTCATGTAGTCGTCTTTACAAATGAACTGGTTCTCGTCGACGACGTAGAGTTCTTCGCCTGTCGACAGTTGCTTATGACACACCATACATGTAAAACATTTGAGGTGGAACACTTGATTGCGGGCTCGACGGACTAGATCGTTGGGTGAAATGCCCTGAGAACAGCCGGCACATTTTGTACCGTATCGCCTGAAAGAAAAAGGAAAAAGTTATGTGCAATTTTTTTTCCCATTTGCTAAATAAATGCCACGGCTTTCCTCGGTGTTTGGAAGGTATGTATACATATCTTTGTATGCTTCTATGGGTTTTAACAACACGACGAGCCAACCACTTCAAATAGTATACAGAGTTCTCATTGAGTGAATGTGTTTACTAACCAGCAATCAGGATCTCCATTAACCATGCACGGGTGTGATTGAGTGGTTGAAAGGATAGCAAGAGAAACAGTCGCTGGGCAGATATGGTACTTGCATAAAACCATGAGGTGTGAAATGCACATTTGGTGAGCTCGTCATTAACTGCGTGAACAAGACAAATGAGGCCTACTTTAGAGGGTATGACACGAGAAGAGAAAGGAAAAGTGTTCTTACCTGACGAAATCGCTTCGGCAATAAAGCCTGCCATCTCTTGAAAAACACTTGTCGGTCAGTTTGGATTTGCAGTCGCAACACTGGACACAGTTCACGTGCCAAGCTCTGTCGAGTACGTTCAAGAGGAACCTGTCCAAAATAGGTCTGTCACAGCCAGCGCACAATTGAACCATGTTGCTTTTTTTCCACGGATAACAACCACGCAAATAAGTGTGTGATATACAGACTGTATATGGAATACAACAGCGGTTGGGATATATACAACGTCTTAAATCGTATTTTTTTTCTTTGTAGCTGGAAGCTGAATCCGGCTTGGTTTACAATATCTATTGATTGCTTGCTTGCTTGGAATCGAAGTATGATCACACTGTGGGGTGTTCAAGAATACACGGCTTTATTGGACGATTTTCCCGGAGTCGATTGTTGCACACCGGAGGGACACATCCACTCGGGCCAATACTCTGCTACGGTGATAGCAACCTGGTTGGATACCCTTCTTTAAGTGTGTATGTCTCACTGTCTCTCTCTCTCTGCACGCTGCGGGAGGGCTTCGTCGTGGGCTAACCACTACTTGGCTTGCCTTGTACCTATTGGGGATAGCAGCACCATGTGTACACTGTGCACGCAGCTGTTGCGGTCTGTTGTTAACAGTATTACTCGGGTACAAGTTTTTTTTTCCTCCTCGCTAAAATGGTAGACCACGTTTTGCTGCCTCCGGAGATGCTTCGCTCGTCATGTGCGATTTTGGAAGTCTATCGGCAGAGTCCATAGTACCCCAACGAACCAACTTTGTTTGCTAGTTCCAGGTTTCTGATATACACCGGTATCCACACGTATATTAAGAATGTCGGAGTTGTCAAAAACAAAAGCCGATGGCAGTGACAGTTTGCTTTCCTTCCCAGTTGCAGCTCTTAAATGTCGTGTAATTCACGCCGTACTCAGCACAGATCACGTTTGTGATTCCTCCCACCACAGAATGCAACTCTCTCTCTCTCCTGGCCTGTGTCGGTAGTTGTAGCCACTGTTATAGCGTACTACCAATTGACAGTGTCCCAATTATAACACCTCACTCTAAGCATCACACGAGTGGATCTCCTCGCTTCGGCGCTGTTTGTGTCATCACGTTGATGACTTGACAGGGCGTGGAAGCCATCGGCCAATCAGAGCGCCGTCACTAGGGAGACATTACTTCCCACCCCTTTTCTGATGTTAATTAGCTTTCTTTACAGCCAACCAGAGAGCGATGGGCGGGTGCTCTGGACTATTGTTGACATTACG
Source organism: Ptychodera flava (assembly GCF_041260155.1). NCBI lineage: Eukaryota > Metazoa > Hemichordata > Enteropneusta > Ptychoderidae > Ptychodera > Ptychodera flava. The sequence goes on from NC_091939.1 coordinate 4,557,299, forward strand.
TCCAGTCGCATTCACCCGTGCATGGCTTTCAGAAGCGCTTTTTTTTCGCTGTGAAAGCCTCGTGTATGTAAGCCAAACAGTTGTGTGAACCAGCTCAAGCAGATTTGCTATGCTGATGTAGCCGGTGGAGTGTTTGAACACTTATGTAACCCAGTCCAGCTTTACTTTACGCTTTCACCGAAACGTATCGAGTGTTTTCGCATGAGTTTAAATTGATACAAAAACGTAAACTATACAGCCAAGTGAAGGCAACTCAACGTTGACCTATGTCACGCCTGCTTTTATTCGATACGACTATCTATATTTGATTTTTAACAGTCGCCGCGAAACAAGGAGTTACGCTGTTTGGTTTTAGCACTTGAAGAGACTATAGTATAGAATATGTAATGTTTGTATTAAACGGCTCGAGTAGCGAACAGGCCCATCATGTCTGTCGCACTTGCAACCTTTTGGGATTTTTTTTTTTGAGGTGAACACGGCCATCTATCTTTTGGTAGCGAGAACACGTTAAGTGAGATGACAGCCTACAGACAAAACATAGACAAAGGTTGTTATATAGATTTTCATAATCAAAGTAAACAATAGATATTAGGCCGCGTGAAAGACAAATAAATATTGCGTCCAGGGAAGTTTTTCTCCCTTGTTAGGGTTCTTTAACCTTTATCTGGACCATGACGTTGGCGTCAGTGGGTTGAAAAAGAGACGGACTTTTTAGATAAATATAGCACAATATATCATGCTAAGCGTCGCTAGGGGCGCGATGACACCGTATTGTCTCGGCTACAGTGAACCGACACTCTCGTCATCGCTTTCGCTCACAAATTGGCCAATGCCCTTTCCATTGTTTGCCGCGATTGGAGAAATAAATCACCCGTCGTCATCAGCGAGGGATTCCCCTCCATTCTTTGCCCTGAAATATCGCCAATCTGAGAGACAGAACTTGGAAGAAAGTAGCGCGGTGGTGGTGGTGGTGGTGGTGGTGGTATCGCTGGGCCGTTCACACGAGTGAGGGGGCTTGACTGATTATAAATTTGAGGTACATCCATGGTGCTAAGTTCCTCAATTGTCCACTATTGACAAGTGGACGTAAACTTGGGTGGTGGTATTAATCACGTGCCAATAGGCCATCGATAAGTCGCTACTGTAGTGACGAACATTTTTGGACTGGCATGCTAAAAGGCACCAAAGGAACATTGTAATCGGGCGTTAGCCCGGGACACTCAATATGCAAGAGCCAGCGCGACCCAGCTTGCAACAAAAAATGCCGTTGGGAGGAAACAGCTTGGTGAAAATCAAATTGATAGTGTTTTTAATGCACAGCTTCGTACATTTCTATGTGTATGGTATGGTGCAGAACAAAATTTGAAGCTCAGTGCATTTATGATAATGGCAGGAGAATTGGTGGCCGAGTTGACGGTCGGCTGAACATTAACAAGGCAATGGGCCCTCACTTTAATAGTCCACTTTCGATGTGAATAAGGGCCGCACTCTCTCGCTAAAGAGGCGATCAGAAAAGGAACCAACCGAGTCGTCGAGTTTTTAAAGAACTTCGGAGGCTTTGTTTTCCTGGTGGCGTTTCAGAATGGGAATCTCTCTCTCAGTTTAATCAAAGCGGCCCTTATTCGGCAGGAAATTTGCTGATAGGTGATGTACTGATGCGGAGTTTTGGAGACCCCTGTTTAAAAAAAACTTGTAAGAAAAACAAACACGACTGAAAATGTCTCCACAGGGGATAAGTTTCTGTGCTGGACGTGTATGCGCCGATGGTTTGCAATGACAGTAAAGATACGATAACGCTAAGTTGGATGAGAAAGTAAGAGTTGATCGTGAACATGTTGTTCACACCTTTTTATGAAGTGAGAGACTGTCTATGGTTTGTTCTATGCTAAGTACTCGAAAATGCTGTGAAACGGTTAACAAACAATTATACAGAAAGCGAGAGGTGTCTTTACACGACGGTAAAACTCTTCATGGTGCGGCATAGGTTGTTTGACCCTCGAAATTCTAAAACCCGGTGGACGGTTGACGAATACATATAATAGAATGGTTTATTCAGATAGTCTGATGGTTGGCAGCGGAAGCCCCAGACCCCGACAGGACCGACAGATCGCGTTCGTATTTTCTTAACTTTCCCGGGCCCACTCTTGCATGTAAAATGCACCTTTGACAAACAGCCATTGTTGCTGAGCCGCATTAGCATTTGAACGATCTGAAAGGGCTGGTTATTTCGATACGGGCAAAGCGGCTTGGCGTTGTTGAGAATTGCCGAGAGAGCTGTCTAAATAAATTTAGCCATGGCCGCCGAGGAAAACAGAACAAACACCAAAAGACGAGAATTCGATACAGACGTAAGGGACAGAAATTCTGCGCATTTTTTTGAAAATCTAACCCATCGTTTGGCCAGTTTAGACCGCCGAGTTTGCCTCACCCAAGCAAAATAAATAAATAACATTTTTTTTTTTGAAAAGTCGGAAAACTCGACATAATATGCCTTTCGATTAATATTTTTTTAGATATTCTCTGAAGGAGACTAGTTTTAACTCAGCATTTCTGGTTAATTATATGCATAATTTAGCTCGTCCCGCCAAATTTTTAAATGGCCTATTTGGAAAGAAATGTCGTTCATTTTATTAATATTGTAGCCCTACACTTTTCCGTCTGTGAATTTTTCACCGACAGAAAAAAAATGATCGAGCGCAAAAATTCAAAACGAAGGCCCCGCATTTGGAAAAAATTACTGAACTTTTTTAGGCTAAAAAGATATCCCAGATGCGCCAGACGGCGACTGAATCTGTGTGTGGTATAAAAGTATATCGCCTACCTCTTCTACATATTTCAGAAGAAGCAACAGGCAGAGGCACTTTCTCCACACGTTTACAGTATAGGCTTTCAGGAAATCCATCCCCGTGTTTGCGTTCAGTCCTACTTATATAACGCAACATCGGGTCTCTTGTTTTTTCTACGCCGGTCTTTGAGAGGCCGAAATCTGTTGAGCGGTTGGCGAACGACAAGAGATTTGCATTGTGCGAGTCATGCATGTCACACACATCTCGCTGTTTACTGTAAGCTATACCGTGGTAATGCTTCGACACTTACACTTTCAAAAGCATGAACCCCCAACAGCTGGTGTTCAGCAACCCGACCAGAGTCACGTAAGATACATTTTTGACAAGCTGCTATTTTTAAACGAAAGCATGGTTTCCATATTGCCCCGTGGTAGGCAAGAAATCCACGCAACGCAATGGCGATTCTGAAGATCGTGAGTTCAGGAACTATGAAACCCTCGTCTGTGAAATTGAGGCTAGCAAGAAATTGAGGTACACCGTACTCGTCAATGCAAGGGAAAGTTTCTGTCAACCTCAGAGGGTTCTGAGTTCGACACGCCAAACTTTCTCAGTTGTTCAGTCTCGCAAGACTCCCTTGTTAACATTGCAACTGCCATCCACGTGACTAAATCAAACAAACTTTCATTAAATGCCCGGGGTCTCATACAATCACGATAGCTCTTCCCTTTCGATGAACCGTGGGCGTTGTCTTTGCACAGAGTCAGGTAACATATCAGATCTAATGACATTATCACATTTGTCGGTCACTAAATTTTACTACTAAAATGACTGTCAAACTGGCTGGCATCGTTTTGTCTATGGTTGCAATATGGTACTTTTCAAAAAGCTGTATTTCTCCTAGCGAAACTTCAAAGGTATCTTGGACAAATGGACAACTAATTTACCATCGTTCCTTCACTGCATCGATTATAAGGGGTGCAATCTAAGAAAAACAAATAGTATTTCATTTTCTAAACCTTCGAAAGACGTAGACAACCAAAACGGGATATACGAAAACATTACTATTGTATCAGACTCTCAAAAAAGGACATCGGAAACTCATGGGACTGGAGAAACGAAACACAGGAAGACATTTTACAATTGAACTACGGGATTAGAATCAAAATCTCGTGGGACTTTCCAAGAACACAAGCCACAGAAACGTAGGTAAGCTACCAGGCTTGTCGTGAGCTTTTTATAGCAGACTTAGTGACTATACAACCTGCTCCTGTGTCTCTTCCCCTAGGGCGAAGTTATAAGTTTTTTCCCTATGAGTTAATAACCTTTCCTTTTCAAACACGAAGCTGTTGATAATTCAGAACTCGCGAAATGTTCAGAGGTGACTGACGCCGACTGCAGGACTATCGGGCGAGGACGCATCCATCGACTTTGAGACTTAATGGCGTTGTTGGCGGGAAGGACGCATGGTGAGAGATTATGCTCGTCGCCGAGTGGATCTCACTGTACGCTGATTTGGTTTTAATTAGCATTTTCATACATCAAAGTATAAGATACGGCTGATGATGGGGCTTATCGTTGCAATCGTCAACAGTGCCACATCATGTAAAAACACTCCTCTCTATCAGTCTTTCAGGCAGAATCAGCCTTTCTAACCGAAGGAAAACACCGCCTCCTGTCGGTCAGTAACTGATCACAATCCTAGCGTTCTGATATTAAAGATGTACAGGTATACATATATCATTCTTCAAACGCACAAAAAAATCCGTCTAACATTAAAAACTCTCTTTCACTCACATTCAATCGACATATTGTAGATTACAAGATACGAACGAGAAGCAAAACTCTCACTCCAATATCCACTTGCCCTCAATCAACCCGCCCGGACCGTGCCCAGACACAGAAGATTTTGATAATTTTACTTGATTTTTTTCAGTCTCTCTTGGAAGTATATTTTAGTTTGACATTTTGGTTTACCGATGATGTAACAGTTTTACAGCCTAGTTACGTAAATAATATTATGTAAGTAATATTTTGTCGTCTATAGAGGATTTGAATCTTTGTATTACACCAAGCAGAACACACTACATACACAACGTCAGTACGGACTCCCCCCCAACCCCGTCTAAAACCAATATTGAGTCAACCCCTATCGTTGTTTTACACATGGCAAAGTTGGGCATTGACATACAGTGGTGGGTGGTGCAGGTTTGAAAAGGTATAAAGCTATATAGCGGCAAAGTTTACTGCACATTTCACATTCATCCGGGTAGTCCGCACAGTGGTACGATAACTTGGTCATAGGTTAAATAAACTTCCCCCTTGGATTTTTTTTATCATATTTGGAAATTCAACGACATATCCTGAAACGTGAGATCGTTGGCCGATCACTAGCTTACAGTTTTGTTTTCTGTTGATAACATTATGGCGCATAGAAACTTAACCAAATACCTTACCATGTCTACATCGGGTCCTTTGACGTGGCTATTAAGTGGTGATTATCTCAGTACTTGTTATAGTCACTGGATACATTGAAGAGCAAAGCCAGGCATTTGAATCTCTCGGCATTTGGAGGGATATCAGCTGTTATGCCTCTTCAGTCGATTTAGTGGTACGAAGAGACTAATACCGTGAATCACTTGGTAGCTTTGACAGATTATGCAGATGTACTTTTGCCAAGAGTTTTGGAAGTTGTGCTCGCTTTCAATTTGTAGACATTGTAAAATTTAAAAGATTATATCGAAGTTCGGAATGACTTCACGTCGGCAACAAACAATAGATAATATGTTGCTATTTACGATGATCAGAATTCTGAGCGTTTCGGCAGGCATCTGGTCGTAGACTCGTGAAACGGCGCTAATAACATATATAATGCTCAAAAACCATCAATATTTACAAATATGTAAGTTTCAAGAGAGCTTGACTGAACCCTGCTTAACACCAGGATTATGACACTTATAACGGGAGGATTATCTTGCAAGCTAATATTAAGCGCTAAGCTTCAATTTTTGTGTCTTGTGAACAGACATACTGGGAATTGATTATAGTTACCCAAACTTTCCATTTAAGAAACAATGACAAAGAACGTCCATACATTATATTTTCAGTATACATAACATTTCCTTCCTAAATTTTCGCTCGGTTTTTCCACGATAACGCTTCTTCGACGAGACTCCAAATGCACAGCGATTAATAATTATTAGCAGTATTAATAGATGACCTATTGGGTATAATATCACGACTATAGAGTTAATATCAATATTTGTTTTGTAAGGACACCCGGTCCCTAATTCCTGTTCCCTGGTTCTGTGCAAATGGAAAGAGGCCGTCTGAAAAAAACCATCGGACAGTTTCCAGTGTCAGCAATTTAGAAACCAATGTAAATCATCAACCAATGTGCCACCCATCATTCAAGGTCGCCAATCTATGAACCCACTTTTAGTCTCCAGGTATTTACTGATAGGAAGATATGCAATAGGTCTGGCCATCCCTCTAATCATGACCTTCCCTTCAAAATGGCTTTTGCTTGACATCTTGCTTTCCATTATTCTTACCTAATGAAGTAAAACGTCGAATATTTAGAATTTGAACGGGCATGTTTTGAAAATCTTCCACGATTTATTGGTATTTTGCGGTCATCACTTAGCTGTCTTTAGGCTTAATTAATCTAGTCAGCAACATTAAACATAGCATACGACAGACACCCTGCTCTGAGTATGAGAAGCTATGAGCCAAGCCCTTCCTACGCGCAGTCAGTCAATTTATAAGAAAAATCAGAGACATGGAGAGATTCATACGAGTTTCCTGAATCTTGTTTGAAGCATATTAAGTCGACTTTCCATGCGTCACTTTTATTCTGTCGATATATTCCACGTGCTTGTTTATTACTGTTATCTACGAACAGTTAAATGTATTTGAGGCCTGTGTGTGTGTTCGTGATAACAAAATAATGTAGGACGTACCCTATAGACGAACGATATGATGCCGTGTTTTATCGTAAGGTTTTTAATTTCGCTTGCCTCCATGAGACAGTAATGGAATAAGAATTATTGAACTAGACGAAGGCGGACTGGAAAGGAGAGATAAAGGCTTAAGTGAGCACTAGAGACACGTTTAGCTTGAAATATTAGGACACCGTAAACAATGCCCATTGAGACAAAAAGACATGAACACAGAAATAAGCTCATGCAATGTTGATATCACTGAGATGGTTACTGTTGTACGAATATACCTCAACTATGAATACCTGGAACTACTGAGCACGAAGTCAGGGTCACGTTACAACAGTACACCTCATTTGCTGTAACTTTCCATGTACTTCAGTATTATTTTTGTTCTGCTGTGAAATAAGGGGTCCAGTTCTACTCCGAAAATCACGTCAAAGTACCCAGTATTCAATTGTCAACGCAGCCTGTATGTGTGTAATACCAAATATATTTGAAGCTGCAATATAGGGCTGCACAGGCAGCTTGTTGACGACTGCGTCTACAAATTTAACCCGAATGAGAATTCAGAAGTAAACAACAATATTCAGAGCACATCATATACAATGCTATGTGATGTTTAAATTCTAGCAATTCTTATTTCAGTACACTCGAGGGAGAAAAGAATATGTTCTACGTTTTCTGGAATACGTGAAAAATATCAAAGGTATACAGCTATTGTTTCAATGATAAAACAAGACGAGAATTCTACGAAAGCTTTTGAATAATTAAAGCAAAAAAATGTGCCCTGCTCAGCTCATCAATTGACTATTTACGAAACATCCATCAACTGCTGCGGTAAGAGCCATTAAATATTGCTTTCAATGATTAAATGCTATTCTGAAATTCTCACGAATGTGGGTGATTTGAAAACAATCAAACAATGCCGGGCTAATTTTCTGTACGTAGGAAACGCGAGAGTCGCTGCCAATAGAAGAGCTTTAGTTCAGCGCTGAATGTGAAAGGGAGATCTCGTTCACTGGGACTTCAAGTTGTTCTTTAAAGAGACTAAACGGACGTTTAAGGTTTGATTGTCCTACGTTTGTTTTCCCCCTTTCGACGGATGATTTGCTATCGGCGACTAATTAGTGTATATTTAAAAATAAAACAGGCGAGGATAGAACAATGGGCAATCAATGTGGCCCCGCGATACAAAAGAGTATGATACGTCAGTCGAACAAAGAGACTTGCCAGAGACGAGTTCTGTCGTCGCTTTAAAAAGCTTTCAACGCCACAAAAGGAAGATGTTTCTCATTAAATGGGAAAAATTGCCAAGTTGGATAATTAATACCTACGCCTCTGTTCATCCCTCGACGGGAGTTCAACCTAGCACGCGCCGCTGGTTTAGACAATGCGCTGGCTGTGGCCCGACCACGTGACGCAAGCGACGTATCTAAGCTAAACAGGCTTTCGGGGTCTAAATATCTCCGGTGGAGTTGATAATTATAGTTCAAAAGTAGTACTTAATGAGGAAAGCGACAGTCAAGCAGTGTTTTGGGGGCATGAATGGCACAGAACCAGAAGATTAAATTTCTTCCCCCGAGAGAAACACGATGTCTACAGACACCTGTTGCTGTAAGTGCAATCGAGCAGTTTAAAAAGTTTATCAAAACATGTGTTACTGATAATTAATTCTTAAAATTCTCACGTTTGAGAAATCTTTCAGAAATGTTACTCATTCGCCCAATAATTTACCAATTCCTCCGGGTTCTGCACATCTGCCAGTTCTGTCCCTATGTATGTATTTATGTATGTATGTATGTATGTATGTATGTATGTATGTATGTATGTATGTATGTATGTGTGTGTGTGTGTATGTATGTATGTATGTATGTATGTATGTATGTATGTATGTATGTATGTATGTATGTATGTATGTATGTATGTATGTATGTATGTATGTATGTATGTATGTATGTATGTATGTATGTATGTATGTATGTATGTATGTATGTATGTATGTATGTATGTATGTATGTATGTATGTATGTATGTATGTATGTATGTATGTATGTATGTATGTATGTATGTATGTATGTATGTATGTATGTACATTAATTCGGCCTAAAAAGCACGGGTGTGTATACATTTTGTCGTGCGTACATGTGTGTATGCATACACGTGACTGCATGTCTAGATGTTTCTTTGGATGGCTGATTGTATACTACGAATATGTATATTACTCAAAAACATTTTGATATTTCACATAACCGCAGCGTTGATCACATCTGAAGCGAAAACTATTAATCCATAAACGATGACAGACTTTTCCAAAGCCAAAAATAGATCAACCTTGGACTAATTTCAGTTGATTACAACAGCAAATATAGAATGTTGATTTAAAGGCAAGCGGCCTGACAGACCAAGGGGCGGTGAACATGTGTCCAACATTGATTTTCAAAACCGAAAATTGGCTTAATAATTAATCTCTGCCGATTGAGCTATTTTTGCTACGGGTCTCACATGAGTACCTTACCCGTATAACAGTATTGCGTTGCCCAACAGTCAGTTCGATCATATTTTCATGTAAAGTAACATTAACGACGTAACCATCACGAAATACAGTATGGTTACATAATGTCGGATAGAATTTAGTAAATGGAAAAAAAATGACCGCCTTTTCACTGTTTCCCGTGTACTTACAGTCAACGTGGAAGCGTGATGTCATCCTTGTATAACGTCACGACAGACGTCATCATTGGGTGATCGTTTTTGACACAATGTGTGTGGGGGAAACTTTTAAAGGATGTACACAAAAGAAAACACTGCGTGCCGACCATGAGTGTCGATCGATTGCATATCATTCATTTTATCTGCGGGATTTGACCAAAAACAAGAGCCACAACATTCTCATTGCACGCCCGGTCGATTTGATTTTAATCTTTATGGGGGCATGTGCAGAGTCCATAACTATGGAGGTCACACGTCATACAATAAAGATAGATAGTATGTTACATACCTTTGTAAAATGTCTACAAGCATTACTATATTTTAACATTTTAAACGGTCACAAAGACGTAAATCTGTTGTCTGACCTACAGTTACCGTTTTCAAGATTTGGACTGCTGGGTCGTGTGACGTTTGATACATGACGTTGAATCTCGGCTATGATCTCGGCTATGATAATTGACTTAAACAGTTATCAAAGTAGCCGTCGTGCACATCTCCATCTCAGAGTGACGCGGTCTCACAAGGCGCCCGCCGCTTGGTCGTCACCCTGAACGCAGGATACGCACAAAAGCACCATTGATGACAGACAACCTAAATTTAAGTAGGGTAAACATAATTTGCCATTCGTCCGTTTTTATATCTATGCTGCAGTGAATTCCCTTGTTAAAATGCGATTGACAAATCAACATACCGTGCAGAGACGTTGGAAAATTCGATGATGAAATGGGATGAATTCCACCTTTTATCATGTGTCTATTATGACTTCTAGAAATAACAAAGAACCCAATCCAAGCCTCCATCCCGGTATATTTTGATCAAACACCAAACGACTATCATTTCTCCCTTCATCATCTCAGCTAAAAGTGTGCAATTTTTCGTAAGTGTGCAACTGGGAAATCAGTTTCGTCAGATCGAGTGATAAAAAACTCATAAATGCCGCAAAATGTCTCCGTGAGAGACGGTATTGCAACCTTTGGGATGGATTTTGGCAAAGGAACGACGTCGTGGCATACCGTCACAAGTGTGCTGTAATTACAACACACAACACAAGTGATACGCACCGATGAATTTTTCTAATTATTTCGATAAAAAAATTACGGGTGTCACAAGGGTTTAGAAAAATGGAGTTGTCGTTCTTTATTTCATAATGGGGAGAAAACTGTAACCAATCAACCTTGAATGTATGTATGTATGTATGTATGTATGTATGTATGTATGTATGTATGTATGTATGTATGTATGTATGTATGTATGTATGTATGTATGTATGTATGTATGTATGTATGTATGTATGTATTTGCGTGTGTGTATGTAAAATTAATTATAGAATATTGCATATTTCAGGGTTTTTTCCAAAACTGCCGAGGTGCGAGGTTAATTATCATGAATGTTTAAACCACTGGCAGTACCAATAGTAGGTCATTTTGATGTCTTCCTGTAGTGAAACTGTTTGGTTTGCGATTCGACGTGAAGCGTGCGTGCAATTAAGTATTGCTGCTCTATAAGCTACGGATACTTCTTCCGGAAATGTCAGCAAATGCAAAAATTGCCTGTTTTTTTAAATACTCATCGAGTTTGGAATTTTGTTTCGCTGCGTGTTCATCTCCAATTTAGAGAGGTTATAGGCAAACCCGATGGGTGCCCTGCGGTGATGTCGGAAGTCGACGATGACTCTGGTCGCATTTTGGAATCTTGTTGAAGATTGCACAAGTACCAAACATGGCTTTGAAGGTTAACCTTGACCCGTTTATGGATGCGGCTCACAAAACTGCTGACAAAATCAATCGTCAGTCAACAAAAGAGTACACGTTAGAAGTGTGAAAATGATATATGATTGAATCAACTCTGCTTTTCTATGTGATGCGGAGGCTATTTTCCATACAATATCTACCTTTTGGATGTCACTGTCACCTCAGCAAGTGTTAATTCAATTTAAACCGGTCATTTCTACCACCGAAATCCGAATTCCACATTCTAAGAGTATTTTCCAATCTGTGGCCAAATATCTAAATGAAGTCGTTCTCACTCTGGTTCTGGTGAACAAGTTCATGTACAAGTACTTCTGTTTAGATCCGCCTTTGGCCGACGAACGTATGGCTCGCGGAGAAAATGCTAGCATTCTGAACAAATAGTACATAATGTAGCCCTTGCGAGGTTGAGCGACAGCTTCTGATGTCCTTAAGTCCAAAATAGCAAGAAAGTCCCAACCTAGAACGCGATTTAAAACTTTTGGTGTCAATGCTCAATTCTTTTGGCTTCAAAATAAGATGTGAACTGTCTCGTATCTCCTCTTTGCCGCAGACAGGACCTTTGTACTCGATACTGTATTTAAAGAAGTCAATCGATATATTTGGTGACGTTTGGATGATTTGCCCGGTTGAACTTCGCGACGCACGCGACTGCATTCACATCCCTAATCTCGCTGAGATGGTCTGAATATGTTGTCGACTTCTAAATGACTGAGCGGATCCAGCATGACTAAGCAAACGGGGTGTGGGTCTATGCATTCACTCATTCACTCGGCATCTCTCCCTGTTCCGAATCGGTGCACGCTCGAGGAGTTCGCGCATTTCGCGTGAAGTAATGTTAATAGTTCACGAGATTTGGCGATGCATACCCAGGTATTCATACCCTGCGGCCGTGACTTCGTGTACGGATCAATGAAGATAGATCCATGAAACCGCTTTCCTTCGTGAATAATCAATAAAGTTAACAAAACTATACAAAATGGAAATCAAATCTGTCGTTATGACTTAAGTAAAATGGGAAAACTCTTTGGTCACGTCAAAGCTTGAAGATATTTATGTTTTACTCATGATTCGCCTGTTAGAGCAACATTCAATGGATATGATTTATAGACCGTCATGCCTGCTCCATATTATACACCCTGAAACACACGTACACATATAGACCACATATATAATGTATACCTCTACATTTGCATATATAAATGTGTGTACGTATATACGTATGTACGTATTAAGAGAACTTTTATTTTCTTTCGTGTGTGTGTATATATATATATATATATATATATATATATATATATATATATATATATATATATATTAACACTTTGCGCTATGTTGTCGTCAGGGGGCACACTGAATTCAGAGGAAAAGATTGATCAATTGATATATTGATTGATTGAATTTGGAGTGAATAATTAGGTTGGTATTGCTCGCAGATATCTACGACAGGAGAGTTAAGATTAAATACGACAAACACTCGGGTTTGTGATCTTTTAATGCAATCTTTTAGATTCCGCGCACAAGTTCGCCAGTAAAAGAGTCATTCGATCACTTGAGTGTGTTCGATGCATGCTCGTAGAGGCGGAATATCCCATATTCTTCCATCGGTTGGCCATGTCCACTGATTAGTCGATTAATCGGTCGGTCATGCCATGAATCGATCGAGTCATAATGGGCTCTGAATTGTCATTTTACTGGTCAAAAAGGTGAGTGAAGCAGTGTGTAAATATTTAGAGAGCAGAATTATTCAGTGAAGACGATGGTAACACACAATTGCCGCTGAAATTGATTATTTAAGGTTTCTAACCATCCGACGCGCATGGGTAATAGCACTTCGCCGCCAGACCGTCTTAAAATATCGCGCGGCAAATGTAGACGAAGTTTTCTAAATACAGTCATATTCAGGGACAATCTACGCTGTAAATTTGCAATTTTATACCCTCGCTTACACAGCATTTCTAATTTGCATGGAGAGTTAGTACAAGTGCGGCGAGCCCCGTGCCACCCCGAGGCGTCCGACGACCTTAGTGATTTTGCCGTATTTTAACCGTTTACTCGAAGACTTCATGTTGAGATCCCATAAAAAAGAAAATTACTGGCAGGAACTTGAAACACCTGTACCCTAGACCCTTGGGACCGTTTCCTCTATCATTTTACTCCCGGTGAAAAAATATCAAACAACGAAGACCTCTTACCGTTGTTTGCGACCTGTCACCGCATCAGTGTATCTTACCATATCATGGTGTCACTTTTCAGCAGGCCGTGTCTCGTTTTTTTAACCCAACTCCCGAATGGTTCGGAAATATTTTTTTTCTTTCCGATGTCAGACCAAAACCTGATAAGTACTCGAAGGACTTTAATTTAAAGTTTTAGCAAGACTCTCACAAATAGGTCAGTGTTCATTTCTCGACAAACATAACAAAAACAGGCTCAGGTTGTTTTTTTCTCCGATCATAGCAGTGTTTCTCTTGAATATATATATTTCTTGAATACATATATATATATATATATATATATATATATATATATATACTTTACACTTGAACGTCGTTAGTTTATAATTTCCTATATAATTTATTTCATCCCGTCGGATCCAACTTGGCTGGCTTTACCAAGCTGATTGAATAGACGTGCGGCCCCTGCCTGTTTGATACTTACGACTATGACATTCACTCGGAATTGGTAAAATTGACAGAAGAACATACATTATGTAAAAGATGGGCAAAAACACGTTATTTCTTCTAGCCAGTGTTGGCTTACCATACTTCCATTAGACGGTTTGCCAGTAAATTTACGTTTCAGCGCCTTGTCTACATTGTTAATTCACTTATTTGAGCGATACTCATCCGGCATTTGTTATAAATATTTGCGAATATATCTGCCATGGAAATACTCCGAGCCCGTAACCATCGACAGAGTAATACTGCAGATGCGCCGTGGATGTGCGCATGGACGGCCAGGCTCAGCCGCGGAAATGTGTCCGAGTTCATATCATCAGTAATTTCAAGCATGACGCTGCCATCAAAGGCGAAATCAAAGCGAACAGACTGGAAAAAAGATAGTATCGAATCGAAGCGATTACTTGTTCAAAGCTTGAAGCTAATTTAACCCTTTTAATTGCAATATGCCGGGCGTTAGGACTCAATAAATTAAACAAATGCTCCTGTTTTATAGTCTTTTGATCGACGCCTGAATGTTAGATGAAGTTCGGGGAGTACAGCAATACCCACACGAGGTGGGAGAGGAAAATATTCTTCCGACACAAGGTCACTTGGCTCAACATTTGCCTCTGATGGAGGTGAGGATAAAACGAGATGGATTAAAGTTCCCAGTAATACCTTCTTCATTTTTCACCAAGGCTGACGTCACTACCATTGCCATAATGTCTCTCTTTGTGTCATTAGAGTCAAAGTTATTTGTTCCAAAAATGGGGTTTACGGTCGTCTTGGTAACACTGTCCCTTGATATTTAACATACTCTTGATTTCCGAATTCATCCCAGCTTATAAGAGTCTTAATAGTATTCCCGGTCGTTAATATTTCATAATCATCGCATGACGGCATTTTTGCGTCGTTTTTTTTTCTAATTTTTAAACGCACTTTGAGCGATTTTTAAAAATGATATAGAAAAATTATACGTGTAGAAATACATTTTTTTGTTGACGTGCAAAAATGTGAATCTTTTTTTTTTCAAAATTCAAGCCATCACACACATATAAACCCATTTTAAATGACTCCAAATGATGCTTTCGAGAGCGTGTGGGAGAATTGCTCTTCTTGGCGCAAACTTACTTGTGATGATATCTGGATAAGGAAACTTATTCCGGCAAAGATGTCTGTCGGACAGTCTATAATTTATTCTTCCCACAAGGGATCAGCTTTCCTAACTTCCAAAAGTTTGTGAGCGATGTACATCTCTCTCTCTCTCTCTCTCTCTCTCTCTCTCTCTCTCTCTCTCTCTCTCTCTCTCTCTCTCTCTCTCTCTCTCTCTCTCTCTCTAAATCGAGTTCATTTTTGTCTGTATTCACCAGACGCATAACTGTTACCAATAGCAAATGTCGTCCCTATTTAAATGTTGTAAGCCTCTGACCGCATTAAGGTGTACTAGGCTGATCACTTTCCAATGACAAACAATACTGACCACGCCAAACCCTTATGATACATGTATGGTATCAGGCAAGAGGTGACTTTCAATCGATTGATGCGCAAATAATTGTTCAATATCGACTTAACTGCTTTAAGGTAGAAATCGCAAAGGGGTGACATATCCGGGACTCTAGATGAAATTTGACAATAATTTTCTGGTCCGCTGCTGCGCTTGCGCTGACACATTTGAAGCTTGTGGAGTCAACTGAAGTTTTCTTTCTTATTTTTTGTGAAAATTGCAAATTTAATTTCCCCATAAAGTTATCATAGCGGCCATTTTGAATTTTCAATTAAAGTAAATTTAGGTGATTTTGTTTTCTCTACTCAAAAAGTTTCATGGTGACCCCTGATTTTTTTACTATTGATTATGTTTCAGAGAAAGTTTAAAAGAAGGTTTGAGAAAAAGTCCGAAGTTTGTATATAGAGGCCCTTTAATGTCAAAAATATAAATTGCGTCATACCACATGTTCTATATATAATGTTCTTTGTTGCATTCGGTCTTTGTCCATTCTACAACCTGCTATTGAAGTAATAATGACTTTTGGAGAAGCAAATGTCCATTTCTTCGTTTTGTAAATGGGCGTCGTTTTAAACTTCTTCTAGGGCCGTGGCAGTTTCTAGTATTAAGGGTTTGTCGTTCACTCTCTACAGACGTTTTTTTTTTTTGTTTGTTTGTTTTTTTGGGGGGGGTTTCGGCGAAAACTGTGAAGAGGGCATGGCGAAATTCGGTAGTCACCATCTTTCACTGCGTCAACTGTATGTGATAGAATTGTTACGCTAGTCTCGATAAAAGGGGACAGGCGCTCCGAGTTCTTGTCATGATGCAAGTCGATTTCAGAATGTCATTGATGGTGTTCATTTCAAGCAAGATCGCCCTTTCATTCTGCCGGTTTGATTTATCACATACTAATCGCCGAAGCTAGTCAATTACATGTACACACAGTGCCGAGGTTTTTGGCAGATCTCACTTCATGTTTTTAAAGAGCAGTTTTTACATGCATGAGCGCGGCCCTGGCACACAGCGGACACTCACAGGTACGCATGGAGTCGCCTCTTCTCGCTACGCCTACAACGCCTGACTGTGTCGGAAAATTGAAGTGCTAACGATCTTCATAAAACTTTTAATAACTATTTGATGCTTTGCCGGTAATCCGTGACTTGAAGCGCCGATGACGCCGTACCTCTGCGGTCGTGTAGTCTCGCGTGGACGCTCTCGCGGGAGTGCTTCAAGACGTCCATCGTGTCACAGTCACTAATTGTCATTTCCCGCCAATGTAAATCCGATATTGCCTCGCTGTGACACTCTGCTTCGATATTGGCGATTAAAAATCCATAAATTCCGCTTCTGTTGCTCTACGATAAACGTCACTTCGATTTTTGTACGCATGAATGGAGGGGTAAACTCACAGCGTTCTTTATTTCGGAGCAAGTCATAGCATGGAGGCAAAAAACATCTCCATTGTCAAAGATAACAGCCAAATACAATGATGCGAGGCTTACGCCCTAACAATAAACTCTGGTGCCAATTCTTCACAAAGATGGTACAAAAATCACAAGGACTATTCAAACCAGTAATATTTACTTTGAAAACGTCATTAGGATTGCCATATTGTATAATGGTCGCTGGAAAAACATTTCATTGAGTCCTAGAAAAACAAGCTAGGTCGGAGGTCGTGAACTTTCACACCTGCTCATGCATTAATTATGTTTCTGTGTGAAACTGTGCACCGTCAACTTTCCAGCCCGAGGAGAGCAACAATGATGTGGAAATTATGAAATATTAGCGAAAAAAGTCCATTAACAATCAACGTCACGACCGTTTGCTATTGCTTCAACAATGTCCAAATTAAAATCTTTTGTGTTGTAATTGACATCGCGAAATTACAATACTAGTAATTAGCACAGTTGATCATTTCATAGACAGTCTGAAAACCGTTGTGCTGTTTAGCATACAGCTACGCTACGGGACGTTGATATGTAAAATGTGTTTTTCGTAAAAAAAAAAAAACCGGTTAAATTGAGTAACAGAATGGAATAAAGGGATTTTCACATCTTACATTTCCGATAGAGCAGACCTAACGTCGAACATACACCGAGTCATTCACGGCGCGTTAGTTTCTTATCATATGCGGGGCAACACTTGTTTTTCTCGGATTGTGAATTTATCGTCGATAAATTGAATTTAAAATGTCTCACTTCAGCAATGCTGCAAATGAAATATCCGCTTCGCCGTAAAGTGCTGGGAGAGCGAATGTTTGCCGTAGCTGTTCGTTTGTGCATTACTTCTCTCCTCGAAAGAAGAAACATAAGAAAAGTGTGCGTTACGTAGATCTAGGTGCAGTGGCATGCACACATCAACTCGGTTCATGTTTTGGGATGAGGTTCCTATCGATATAAGCTTGAGTTTCAACACAGTCACAGCTTCTCCAAAGTCGAATATTTACTTCAAAACAAGTCACATTCAATCCGTTACGTTGTCCAAATTAAGACAATCTCCTGATGTTAAACCAGAATTATTCTTCATTGCACACGCAATACGTACATTAAATACAGGGATTGTGCAGTGTTCTTAATCATGCTTGTGAGCAGAAAGATATCGCCTGCGAGTAAATTCGTGACGGAGATCAAAAATGCCCGAAACCCGTGAAATTTATGACTGATATTTCAAATTCTGACATCTGTCGGAAGAATAGAAGGTTTCATAAACCTCGAATGTCACCCCGTTCAGATAACAATAATTTGTGTAAATTGAATATTCCCACGACTCTTTGCAGGGTGATTAATACAAATCAGATGTCAATTTCGTCCTTTAATTTGCATATGTGTGAGTGGGTTTCGCCGACCGACGGCCTCCCACCAATGTTGCCATGTGTTTATAGTTTATGATTGTCGATATAGCATTGGGATGAAGTGTCGATTGTTCTAAATGAGCTACCCGTAGTCGCTCTTCGACGGAAGTTCGAAAGTCCTGAACAACACAGTGTGGACGGGATAGTCAACACGTTTAACCCACTTTCAACACTGTCTAGGCCTACCTTCAAGGGGAAAGGATATTATCACGTGATCTTTCTCACTGCGGTCAGGCATTGAAAAATGAAATCATGGGGAACGCATTTGATCACAGTTCCGATGCCCCGCTGGAGTCACAAATAATGCACTTTTTGGGAATATTTGAAATGTTAATTTCGTCTGCGGTAATGATTTAATCTATGCTTTAATCAGCCTACACAATGGGTTAAATGTTGACTCTCAATCGTAACCTAACATAAATCGGGCAATTCAAATTTTCTGTTTGTGTTCCATTAAAATGTTTGTACCGAAGACGCTCATAGCAAGTTTGTTTTATTCTCGTTGTCTTCAAAGTGTTGGATCTGCACACGGCAACACTGGAAGACATAGTTAAATGCAATAGACCAGGAAATAGCGTCGGCGGTAATTCAATGGCTTTTTCTTTTCCTTAAATTCTACACACAGTACTGGAGTTCGAAGTATCCGTGGGTTTGTAGCTCTGTTGCCTTGTCATTTTGTTTTTATCCTTAAATTTCCTTCCTTCACATAAATTTATCGGAACATTGCTCTCTGTATTCAGGCGGGGGACATGTCTCTCAGCTTTTATACTGAAGAATATTGATATTGATATTTTTCTAATAAACCTGAATAAATTTCAAAAGAACTAAGACGGGCGACTGTCACTTAAGCTTCTCGGGGAACGTATGCACCAAAGAACAAGTAAATAAATGAATGAAGCAGCAGTGAAATTGAAGCCATTTCCCCTCTCTGATTCTCAGTTGCAACCAAACAGCGACATTAAGTCGGTCGAAGTGAAAAATATTCATCGTGCTTTAGCGCTAAGACTGCCAAATGACGTCGTTAAGTCAAACAATAATTGCTGTTAGTATTAAAATGACGTCAGAGATGGGTCAGAATGTTTCTGGTTTCTGCAATGCACTGCAATCAACACTCGAACATTCAGTAGAATTGTTTTACTTGCAGTGTAATTTCGTTGTCCTCTGTCGTACACGCAGGAAAAAGCAATTTTGGCACTGAGCGTGACAAACCGTCGCCACGATCAACTTTCCAGATACTATTCCGTATATTTGAATTTATCAAACTACAGACAAGCATTAATCATGATCAGGATTGCAAAATCTAAAATCTGTTTTCTGAAGGAAAATATAGTCCATGATATTTACGATTATATCACCGTATACATTCGATCACATTGTTTTTCATCCTGCTGGAGTTCGTTTCACGTGTTGATGTCGATCGTTTGGCATTTTCCAGTCAGATATTTATGTTAGTAAACAACTTTTCTACGTTCAAATTATTCAACAAACAACCAGTTCCAGAGACCCACATTCTCCGTCGCGAACGTGTCTTCAACTCGGCTACCCCTGACAGAGAAAATGCTTGACATATTACTCATGCTCCCAGTTCTTCGGCAAAAGGCCTTATGGCTTAGTCGCTTTCTATTTTCACAGACTTTACGCTCAGCGAATCCGCCAAAAGCTCGGCGAGGTCTTTGTTGCACTGAGGAAGGTTTGAGGACGTTGGTCGGTGTGTTCTTGAATGTTTCATGTTCCAAAGAGAGTGTGGATGTCGCAGCTGCGAGCGCACGTGTTGGAAGTCTAAATAGACGTGGCCGTAGATGGAACGAGGTTAGTGGGCAAAACAATGAACAGTTAACACAGAGAAAACGGGTTTAAGTGTGACGCGATCGGCGGTAGGTGGTAAGGTGGTGATTTCGCTTCCATCCTCCGAAGTAATAATTTTTAAGACTGGGTGGAGTTGACGACAGTTATTATATCATAACGTGACATCATACACTACACAATAGCAGATTACGGCATATCGACTTTAGAAATCTTGACGTATTTCTATGAGAACGATCGCTTAGGTGATGACGTCACAGTGTGACTGTAGTTTCGATATTTTCAAGATACCAAGCACTTCTTTCACGCAAGAAGAGCTGTGCAGTTTTCAACCAATGATGTCGCCATCCTACCAATATCTTAACGAACACTTGATAGGGTAGCACGGTGGGAATTCATTTATTGCAATTGTCTTAAGTCGAGTGTTGTGAAGTGAGGATCGTCAAGCAGTTTGTAACCCGTAGCGTGTCTGCCTATTCATTTGTATTTCACTCTTTGCATGAGAACGGAACAAAAGCCAGGGCTTCGCACGGCACGCACCCGGCAACATGTGGATGGGTGCCTTGTGTTGCCCGTGTACCAGTGAGAGGGGAGGGGGTGAAACAAGAAAGAGCGAGAGGCAGACAGAGAATGGAGGGAGGGAACAGACAAACAGACATACATACATACATACATACATACATACATACATACATACATACATACATACATACATACATACATACATACATACATACATACATACATACATACATACATACATACATACATACATACATACATACATACATACATACATACATACATACATACATACATACATACATACATACAGTACAGACAGACAGACAGACAGACAGACAGACAGACAGACAGACAGACAGACAGGCAGACATACAGACAGACAGACAGACAGACAGACAGACAGACAGACAGACAGACAGACAGACAGACAGAGAAAACGACAGACAAAAACACCTAGTCAAAGACAGACAGATAAAGGGACAGAGAGACGGATAGAGAGACGGTGGGACAGGTGGGGACAGTCACACGAACAGAGACACCAGACGTCGACAAACAGGCAGACATCGATAGACCGATCCACTGAGATCAGTTGATGAGTAAAATGACAAACCAGACACGAATTTCAAGGCAACTGAGACACATTCCTAAACAATATGACAAAACCTGTAAACTCGCTTGATGTTTATCTCTGTAAAAGCGATAAATCAAAGCTTTGCAGTTGGCACGAACCCCTTCTCCCCCGTAGTCGGTAATAACCAAGATGCACCGTCTCAAACTTCTTACAGCAAGTCAAACTATTAATCGCTTACAACTTGGACAACGTGCATTGAATTATTCACAGAAGGATGCAGACTCGAGGTACCTTTTCAAATAACTACACTGAAAATTGCACTCTAAACTCTGCCAATAGGATAATAAATACCAATATGTTCAACTAAAGGTGCACGTCTTTGCTGGATCGTTGTATTAAATATGAATATATAAAATATATTCAGAATTACTTTCACATTTACAGATGCGCAAGAATCGGTGCTGTATTGCTTGTGATATATATATTGTTAATTTTACAACAAGGTCCACACAAGCAATTTGGTACAGCGGGCGTGGGTGTTGAAGTGATGTGAAGTATGTGAAGAAAATGCTTAGTGCTCTGTAGGACTGCGTGAAATCAGCATTGGCATTCGCAAAATATGTTTCAGAAGATATTATAAAGTTTAACAGAGGAAAGATTTAAAAGACCAGTAGCTGTCACTTTTATTGATTTTCTTTTCGCTTTATCTTTTATTTTTCATATTAATCGCATTCAAGCGCTTGTTTTACTCCCCAAAGCATTTTTGAAACGCCATCTATTTATTTAGTTTGTCAACACAGCGTCTATACATGTAAAATATATGTTATTATTTACATTTGAAGTCTATTTCCGGATCAGAATTCACTTTTTAATAGTAAGGATGAAGTCTACACATGCACAGGCTGAGCTGACAAGCTGAATACTGTGTATCTCAACATGCTTTGGGCAGCAGAACAAGAAAATGAAGTTGACATCAAAAAACAATAACTGAAAAAACTCATCAGAGTTATCTATTCTCAAGGTCACATACACTATTTAGTAACGGTCTTGCATTGAGTTTAAAGGAGAAAAACGCTCTATTGCCGCTTTTCTGCTTGTAGTGTTTGAAATAGTAAACTGAAACCTCCGGAATTGTGCACACAACGTGAGAGCAAACAAGCTCTTATCTTACACTCCATGTCCCATCGACTTTGAGTGGGACTCTTAACGGGTAGACCGACATCTTGGCGGAAGTATACATGTACATCGCTCGGAGGTAACAGATACACCACGTGCACACCGCGTCACACTGTCTTTATAGATCGATATCAAAAGTATTGTGGGCGTATCGTATTAATAGCAGTCTTAGCACAACATCCGTACATACTAAACTCATGCGCCTGTCAAAGTTTGGATTTTTAGCGAAGTCTTCAGCGCAAAATATAAGGTGGCGCTGCACGTAACATGACGTATTTTGCTCAAAATCTCCTTTTCCAAAGATTAATTCAATTTTAAGTAATGTGTTAACCCAAGATCAAAATATTGGTTGGGTTCACCTTTTAGCTTGTCAAGCAGTCGTAAGTTCGTGAGAAAGAATTGCAAATTTATGCCAATTTATGCAAATAACCCGATTTCCTGGCTACTCTTTTCTCCAAATTTCAAGATTTCCAAAGAATCTAACTCCACTCTGACTGTGTCAAATTTCAAGTTCTGAAATTTTCACATCACGTTTTTTAAATACTTTTTAAGAAAACGACTATTTTATTTGGCAATAAAGATCTTACATTTTGACTAAGAGCGTTTTAATTTTGCTTATCATGATTTTGATCATGAACACGATTGGAACTAATTTGGGATAAGTTGATAGTGAAGTAATGTCGATTTAATCTACAAATGTAATCTCACCTGCTTTTCTTTTTAAATTATACACTTGTTTTTATGAGTAATTTGTAATGTTCCAACATTTAGCTATAGAGCACCACACACTTTTGAGAAATTTAAAAAATATGAAAATCCAATTTTCCCAAATTAGTTCCAATCGAGTTCATGCTTTTTGAAAATATATAGTATGAGGGGGTTTCCTTTTCATCTTTGATGAGAAACATTGCTTTTGAAAACAAAAAAATGTTGGTTACGTGCAGCTCCACCTTAAATTTATTGTATTCATGGCGGGACTCAAAGGTCAACGGGAAATGAGGCTTGTTACGATGGGCCTGTTTCTTTAGGTCTTTACGTGTTTGTTTGTTTGATTCTCTGTCTGTTAATATATGCAATAGAAAAACGAAAGTTGATGCAAAGAAGCGAAGATCTTGAGCCAAAGCCAGCATTGTTTCATTCTAGGGGCAGCCAACCAACCGACATTGAAAACTTGAATCCGGAGGTGTTTTTTTTTTACTTGACACGTATAGATATACTATTCTGAAGTAGAATAAATTAAACTTTGGAAGGCCAAATGAGAGCGATTCGTAACTGCCTCCCTCCCCCCCCCCCCGCTACGATTTTACAACACTCTCCTGCCGCCCAACAGTATTAGCCCATTTCCCCTCTTTCTAATGAAACACTCACTGCATTTCACCCACGTTCTCCCTTGCTATCCCATTGCTATATGCTGTAACACACTCCCCATCCGACCCGGCAAACTCCAGAGTGCAACAAATTCATACTCGCTGCCACCATGGGCTTTTTCAGGTTACCCGTTGAGCAAGAAAATGAAATTTGCTCGCCTGCCCGCAAAGAAAAATCGCAATACGAACAGATTTGTGTATGACTAGCATTTGTTGGTTGCCCCTGTCCATATCACCAACAAACAACATTTCAGAGGCACATAAGCTAAAACCTCGTGAAAAAAACTGTATTTCATTTTGCTGAATGGAAAACGTATCTCAGCATCTCTGTAATGAGGAAAACATAGATTTCAAACGGAACAAAGGATAAAATATACTGCCCTTGAACATGAAATTCAAGTAACGCGCTTTCTTAACAAGCAGTGCAAGTTGAAATTTGTGACCTGTGAAAATTATCAGTTTGCAGAGGACATTTGAAACAAAACGGACAAAACCTTGAAAATGGCGTAAACTAATACAAAAATAAATCATTATTAATGGTGAAATGAACGAAAATTGAATAAGAATTCCCATTGTTAGCTTTCAATGTTCCCAGACGTTTATTTTTCACATCAGTGTAGTTCCTTTGATTTCGTGAAATGATCGGCAATACATTTCACTACATCATACAACGAAAGAGTTTCGACTGATTATTCTTTGCGAGTGTTATGCGATTCCTTCAAAGACCATATCGTCCCGGGATTACTTTGATATTCCTCGGCGTCATCACGTCCCCAAAACAAGAATACCATGGCAAACAGCCGCACCGCAGAAAATCGTCTTCCTCAAAGATCCGCGCTTGCGCACATGCAACACCGTAATAGACGAGTAACCGACGCGATGGGGGAAAATATCCCGGCCTTCGGTAAATAAGATCCAGTCTTGCGTGTTTGTTAAATTGTTTGGAGGTGATGCTGGAGCTCCCAACACCGGTACACTTTAGGTACCCCCGTCTCTCCGTTGTTTGAGAAGGAGGGAAAATAGCGCAGCGATACGAATGATTGAGCCCATTGTGGGTAATTGCAGTGAAGTACCATACAAATGTTGCGTTTGATGTAGAGGTTGCCCGGGGGCATGCCCCGTATTTGCAGCGAAAGAGACATGCGATTAGCCGCACGTAAAGTCACCTTAATGCTTTCAGCGGGGACGTAAAACCGCTCTACTCGGAAGTGATTAACAGGGTCTTGATGATGGTGCGGTGGTAGAGCGCTGATCTCCTCCGGTCTACGAATCCTCTCAGTCATGCCGCTCCTTAAGGTGCACCGATCTTTCTGTCGATTATATTATCATAAAGTTAAACTGTTTTGAGTAAAAACTGGAGATTAATTGGGTTTTGCGGAACAAAGGAAGTAAAAACAGTTAACATTAACATACCATCGACGACAACGTATGATGGTTAAGGCTGGATTACGAAATCGCCTAAGACATAGCAAATATTGTTTGTTTCAGCGGATTGACGATGTCATCAATCCCTTTTAATGTATCTATAAGTCTGTCTTTCCACACGTCTGATAGCCTGTCTTTGTGACCCTGATGTAGATGTGTGTATGCAGGCAACATGCAAATATCGGAACGGAGAGTACTTTCTATTCTTTGTCATTCATCGTGTCCAGGCGAAGCTTAATTTGAATCTGACGCAGTTCCGCAACCAAGTATAGCTTCTCGCCACAGGACACAAATAACAAGTCCAGACAACGTCTTTCGTAATTGTGCTGTTATTAATAGAATACTTTTGCCTCGTAAATATCCGCGCATAGAACTTATCGATAGTTTGAAACTGTTACAAGTAAAAAAATGTCCACTTTTAACACTAGTTCTCGAGTCGCCCGCATTTTAACTTTTTTAGTTTTGATATTTTCGATGAGGAGCAGACAAAGGGTCATTTTGCCGCCATTTAGTGATCAATATTTAATGCCATGTCACGTGATCTATCAAGGCGAAACTATGACAACAAGGCCGTGGAGTGAATGACTCACTCCTGTAAAAAGTCGACTTTTTTTGGTCACTTTCAAAATGCCTCTAGTAGTGAAAGTTGTTTATTTTGGCAATATGGAACGCTATTAATATGATTTTTTAGTCTGACAGAAATACCATATTGTACAGCATTTTGATATATGGTTGGTGAAAAAGTAAAACTGGAGGCATTATGGCCAAGTGGGTAGAGACCGGACTCGCTATCAAAGGATGGTTAGTTGGAGACACGGCCGGGGTGCTGCGCCCTTGAGCAAGATACTTTATTCCTCAATGCTCAATGTGTGGGTGATGTGTATTTTATTCTGTAACTGGGGTTCTCGTCCATTGGATGATGATATAAATGAAAAAAAAAATGAAGTCAAAATTAATCTGATCGCCGGTACTACATTGCAAGTTGCCCATTTTGAAGTCTTCACGGGTTGAAGAAATCTCTCTAAATATTTGAGAAATGACCATAACATTTAACCGAGGCCAATTAACTACAACTTACGACGAAAAAATAAACTTCGAAAAATGTTGAACCATTTCCTCGTCTCCTACCCAGCCGTGAACGTGTTTGTCCAATTAAAACGATTTCTTGCCACATGCAGCCATGTTCGGATTCGGATTCGGAGGTATAACGAACAAGACTTGTGAAAACAATTATTAGAATTTTACAAGCTGAATGTACGGCATTTTCTTCACTCATTATAACGTCTATACATTGTCAGTAGTATGATGGACGAAGGTCATTTTCGGAGATTTCCGTCAGATTTGATACATCACTTGATTGCCCTGACATCAACTTTGCCCACTTTGTATACTTCAATGTTGACTGCAGAGAGAAGGGTGGCAGAAATGATGTTAAAACGACGAGCATCTGCCGTCTTTCACTGTTGTACGATATGACATTTGTTCAACCTAGTTGAACGAGGAACGGCGAAGTCACAATAAACTTTTGCAAAGTATGTGTCTTTTTTTCAGTGCCTCGATATAGCAACATCGCTCTATTGCGAGTCAGTATAGACATAGCCTGGTGAAATCTAAGTATCCTCTTCTCCTAATGGATATTCTCAGCAAAAGTTGTCGACAAACGCTATTTGATTCCGCTTGTTTCTTTGTAAAATGGCGAGCTACGTGGAAATGTCTTGGAAATGCCTTGGGTTATATATTTAGCAGCTAAAACCAGACGTCTACTTTATTACCCATAACGAGGGTTTCCATAGAGGAAGATCATCGCTATCTTCACAATGAACCCATCTGTTTTTCTTTGCTTCTCAAGACCCCAATCTTTGCCCCCCCCCTCTCTCTCTCTCTCTCTCTCTCTCTCTCTCTCTCTCTCTCTCTCTCTCTCTCTCTCTCTCTCTCTCTCTCTCTCTCTCTCTCTCTCTCGCTGCCCATCTCTGCTCCCAAGTTTTTCTTTTAAGAGTTTTACTTATCTCTGTCAGCCAAAACGTAAAAAGGTGCCGGTAACGTTACTCTACCGTAATAGCAGTCTGATGAAACTCGAATAACGAACATGTCAAAAAATTAGCACGGAGAACCGCGCATAAGCGACAGTATCGTATGTTCCCTCATGAATGATGAACACCGGGGGTTTGTTAACCAACCGGGTATGACGTCAGGCAGGCGGGATAGGAAGTGCAAAAGCGTGAATTTTTCGATTCAGAAAGTGGTTTCAGTATCATCTAGCCTCAAAGTGTCGTGTGTGTTTTTACTTCGAATTTTTGTTGGCTTTTTTCACTGTTTTCATTTGTGAACGCAAGACGAGGAGCACGTAGGTTTACTCGAGAGCGTAATTGTGACCCCTGTAGCCTAATAGCTGGCGACGGGTGGATGGTTTGAATGGCCGCACTTTCTGTTAAAGTTAAAACGTCTACCCAGGTGGTGGTTACCGGGAAAACGGGGCAGGCTTTTCAGCACTGGATATGGACCTAATAGCTTCAATAAATTTTTGATGAGCATATTTTATAATTGTGCAAAATCTCGGCTTACGCATGTTTCCTTTCATAAGTGGGATATTGGCACTGTTGCGCGCACCACTGCGCCCCGACTACGTAGATGAGAGGCAAGTCACTGCAATGACGGCGAATTGTTAGAAGCAATTTGTAGAGTAAAAACCTCAGACCAGAGGAAAAGACTATCGTTTCATCGCCGGTGGTGTCATTATCGACAAAGGAGCGTACTAAGCTTCCAAACTGTATCATTTACGTATCGTTTTATCATAGCACTTGTCTTTTTAAAATGTTTTCTGCCGTTCGAATATATGTAGGGCATTAACAGGGTCTCGGCATCTCGTCTCGGTTCCCCTGTTACTGAAAATTGACAACGCGAGGAAAATGCAGTGGGCACAATGAAATTGGAACAATGGCGGGTATTTTCCCCGATTCTATTGTGATCTGGTTTACAAAGGCACACGAGCTATTATAGCGGAAATAGAAGATTAGCGTTCACTTTAGCGATGAGTAACGCTTGCCTCGCCGTACACTCGGAGATGTACATTACACTTTTATTGTGCGTGTCGTGTATACAATTTCCCCGCCGTGTTTGAAGCCATAACCGTAAAAGGGTGAACCTATAAACGTAAAAGGGTAAAATGTTAAATTTCCGACTCGATTACCCGCGTCATTGTAAACCGGACACCTTTGTTAAGTGTAGTAGCATGGCGGTTATTGAATTTGACAACAACGAGGTTTTGTATCGGAAATCAAACGACCACATACCATATTTGGAAACAACTGCACCAGCACATGAACTCCATGAATCGGGGACTTGTTGTCCTAAAAGCGAAATATTTCTGGCAAGGGAGTTATGTTTTTTCGACGTTAAAGTGATGCATCATCTGAAGATTTAAATATCGATTCAGCAACTATATGCCGAGAGAACTTCTTAAACTATCCAACCAAGTGAAGAATTTGTGAAAACAGACTTGTCAATAAAAAACTGCAATTAATCATAACTGCATTACGAACTCAAACCGACGGGCAAGTGGGAGGTTTCTAAAGTGACTTGGCTCTCAAAGAATAAAGCCAGCCATGTGTGATCGGTAAATATTTCAACTGGAGTTTAGTTTTTATTGCCTTTCGCTCATCTCACTACATGATAATGGATGATAACATCTAACTTGGTTGAATTTTTGCGAGTGTTTAGCCCACATAACCATTACAGAATAAAACAGAGAACAAGTCCGATCACAGCCATGTCCATCTCGTGAATAGCTATTTTTGAAGCGGCACAAGTTCAGTGACTGAATTTCAAGCATAAAGTTCAATGCGCTAGTATTGTTGCCACAGCGAAACTTGAATACATTTACATAAATTATCAATTTCTTTACAAATATTAAGATAACGATTTTTCGTGACTATTATATTTGGGCTTTTACGATTTACAGTTTATAACGGAAGATTACTTCTCAATCAACATTTTCTTTGTGATGGCTTTCATTTCGGGTTGTTTCAGGGGGCCACCCGCTTTTGTTTCCATCTGATTAAGCAAAAAGTCATTTGAATAAATTAAAAGATGTAATTAATCTTTCATGTTCTCGACGGTTAGAGAGCTGATAATTTCAGATATTTTTTAAACTTGCACATGGGTATACGATCGGCGTGAAAAATAGCGTCTATGGTTAACCAAGTGAGTGACTTCCACACTAGTTATGAACGAGTCATTGACCACTGTGTTTGTTCACAACACGTCACAGGGCATGATACAAGTCGTATGTGTCGAGCCCCCTTGCCAATTTCAGGGGTGTCAAACTGCGTGAAGTTTGATGAGTCGAAGCAGATGTCCGATGCAGCAGCCCTTCATGCACTCGATCGTTGGTTTTAAACTGTGACTATTCTCGCTTTCAAAATCGCATACTTTGGACGTTATTTTGTGAATGTTTTTGTCTTATTTGAGAAATGATATACTTATTGTTTAGAATTTTGAGCGTGTTCTAAGGATCGTAGACGTGGCACACCTTTGTCCTCATTAACAGATAGAAAGGGCATAAAAATGCGATGGGATTATCAATAACCGTGAAATATGTCAACGATATCTTTATTAAAGCTGCCTGATAAAACAATAACTTTCCTGGTCTTTGCTGAAAGGTCGAACACTCGATATTCCCACGCGATACAACAAAGAACTGCATTTTGCAAGAGAACACAAAACACGTGGAAATATCACAAGTTACTGCCAATGGGACTTGAGCAGACGATAGACTGCTCGGACAAAAAGCGAATCTCCACCTATAGGTAAAGTGAAGGTTTACGAGACTCTCATCGCGTGCATGATCAAGTTCATAGTTCATTTTAGGTATTCGAAGATGAAACCAACGAAAGCAATGGGTTTTTTTTTCTCTTGGTCTTTAAATCATTTACTTTTAACATGTTTGATAATAGAACATACTTGAGAATGGTGAAAAGCCCGCAACGGTCAACGCCCTTCACCTTTCAACGGGAAAATAATTAAATTATCATGTCGTTGGGCATGACACCATATATCAAGGAAGGGACCATAAAAAAAAGTTTTGTACAGTCACATTTCTAGCATGTCTTTACCCATCATTTTTGCTGGTTTTGTAAATGTACATATGCGAATGACTATACTCTGTATAGTTTGATTGATTTAGATGAAATAACAAAAGAAAACGGTATCTGAAAGTGCTTCAAAAACAGCAGTTACTGTGTTTGTTATAAAGTTAAACCGTTTTTTGTATTTGGGTTTGTTTTTGGTGTTTTTTGTTTGTGTTTTTTTCTGCTAGAAATGTTCCACTGGATGTTTACTGCAGGCCAGAACACGAATCGTAGCTTTTCAACACACTCACTCGAAGCTATTGTGCGCAAATAAATGTGAGCGATCCTGTTTTATTGCTTTTCGTTGTGAGACAAAGCAACTCACGTTTCACTCTAAACAGTTAATTTAGCACATTAGCGACTGCAGTTGTCAGGCGTAGCCGTGTAGCGTGCGGACGGTTACAAATAGACGACTCAGACGTGCAATACGACGCTGGACAGTATCTTCAATAATTGGGACGTATCGTCAAAAGCCAAAAATACCAGCCTTCATTGCAAAATTGCTTTAAATATTCTCCAAAGAACGCCGATATAATTCATAACCTTGCCGTTTATACTGGAACTTTCTGTTTTAGGGGAACGATCATCTTTCAAAGAGAAAACCAACGCCTGAATCCCATCTGTAATTTATTGCAATTATTTGGCTGATCATAAAATGATGGCGATTGGAAGTCTCAAGCTTTTTATATACAAAAATAACAATGCTGAAATGGTATTTATATGTTTTGTGAAATACAAGTCTGTTATAGTGTATCTGAGACTCTTTTTATACACGTGTCTGTTTTTCTTTTTCTCATCATTATTGACGTTAAGGTAGAATGCGCCTCGGGGATATGTATTCGGACTCTCAAACATATATAATACATTTTTGCCAACTATTTGTTGGGGCTCATTTTGGAGCTCGCGGAGTAAATAAACTTTCCAGCGGCAAATTTTGTGATAATCGAATTATATTTGTTCTCCATAGGATTAACACAGTGATGGTGACCATTTGGGATTTCAAGTGTCGGTAAATATTGGGTAATTTTTTTTTCTTGTACTAAATTTTGCACAGTGTTCCCTGATTTGTATCCTTGATTTCGAAAGGGAGCGCGGTCTTAAGTTTCCTCACGGAACGTTTGAGGAAAAGTTTTAAGTCTTTCAATTTCGAGACGTGTGCTACCTTAAGGAGTGTGCTATACATAAAACTGATTCGATATTCTGAGCGTTGTGCTCGAAATTCATTTGGACTTGTCCTTCGCTGATTCAATGTCACTCTTTAAGGTTATAAATCGCCTACAGTTTGATTCTGTTTCACGAAACGTGGCATGACTAGATCAGCCTTTGAGCGAAACCTCCAAGTTAAATGCATCAGTATTGGGCGATAATTGGAGTGGTATTGGCAAAATCGATATGCATTGCCACTAATGCGGTATCGATTCAACAATGTTAACTTCTAGCCATAAATCCTGTTGTTGTAGAAGATTTTAGAGTTCTTGTCCAAAAAACGACTCTTTATATACCCTTTAAGCTCTATTGCAAAGGTCGACCTCGTGCTAAAATTTTATGTGAACGCTCTTTCTGATGAAATAGAGAGGAAATTCAAAGTTTCAGGTAATATTTCTGACCGTTAAGTTTAACAGTTAACCATTTCTTGATCAAAATTTATGTGACGGCAACGTCATTGCATTGTAACTCTGTGTTCATACAAGAAGTTGTGTTTCTCTATAAATTATTTCTGAGAAAACGTTCTTTTCCGGAACTTGTTTTTCGATTTTGTTATATGTCAAAGAATACGATGGTAATTTGTATGGTGTGAAAACTACTGAAAAACAACACACGCAGGCATTTTGTCGGAAGCGTGGGTCTCTGTAAAAAAAACGCAAGTCCAAAATATGTTTCTGTTATTATTTTTGTTCAGAAGAAAGTTGTTTGGGAATCCTAAAGAAAGATAAACAAATATTACCTGTTTTACAGCACTTGGTATTATTATCGGTTGCGACCGAAGCCAGATGATCTGCTATTGACTCTATCTGAGAGCGTGTATCAGATCAAAGTATTAACTCAAAATGTTCAGCGCTGGTGCCTATATGAGAGGATTATCAAACCGATTTACCATTTTTTCCAAGTTATGAGATTCTGTTGTGTAAACCTCACGTTTAACAAGCATCGTAGCGTGTCTCGATTGCAAGCAACACAATATGCCTTCTGTATAATTGAGGTGCATGACAGTACAACCAAAGTAGGAAAAATTGAAACTGTAGACGAGTACACCACCATCCTTTACGGAGGCAGTGGTTTTTGTTGATTTAGTCTGCAGACGACATTTGCCATTTCCAGGGCGGGAAATGGCATCTACCTTAAAACGAACTGGCGCTCGTCCCAAGCTTAGTCACACGTGATGTGTGGATGTTCCAGTAAGTTTAGGAATGTCGTGTTTTAGAGAAAAAAAAACGACTGAGAATAATGACTTTAAAAACATGAAACTGAAAGATTTATGGCACTTTCATATTCTCTAGTACTCCTCCATGACATTTACTGAAGAATATCACATTTGAGATATTCGATTTTTTTTCGCGAAATACGAATAAGCATCAAGACGAACTGTCTCACTGAAAGATAGAACAACAAGCATCCATATCAGACTACAGGCACTTCAAGCGAAAACAGGCGTTTCATCGAAGCTGTCGATCATCATGGATGCACTGTTAAAATATCACACTATTGTTAGAAGCGGTAAAAGTTGCTTGTGCTCAAAATAATGAAAAAAATAACCAACGACATCAATTTTTACAGTTATGATCGGCAAAACAACAGCACAGATATTGCATAACGATGTTTATAAGTTTCACCCAAACGTGTTTTTTTTTGTTCTATCTGTTTATAATGTACGGAGTCGAAAATCCGCCAATGATTGACGGCGATACGAATGGAGATGCATAGGTGTATGACGATGATGCAACAGAAGCACGGCGATGAACGACTACGCATGTCCGAGTATCGAATGACCTGTGTAAAAGGCTGAAGAGAGCCATATCATTCAGAAATTCATCAGCGACAAATATTATGTTAACAGTTAAGCGGCTTCTGTCCAGTTTTCCTTCCTTTCTTTTCCACTTGACAAGATGCAGGCCTGGGTTCGGTGAATGTGTCACTACGGTCACTACGGTCGTAATTAATGAAGATCAACAATCCCAAGGGGACTACAGAGTGACGCGAGAGAACGGTCATGTCACCGGTCACCCAGCTCCATTCTTCACTACATCCACCGTTTGCCTTCATTAGGCAAATTTTTGAGCCATTCACACGGCCATGGCCGACTGACCATGAAAACATAAACATCTATTATTCATAGAGAATTGTCAGGAAGATAGAGGAAACGAGTGTGAGCTACTGAAGAAGCACGCGCTAGGAATTAAATGTGATAGAGAGAGACTAAAAAGAGGCAATGATTCTCGCATCGGTACAATGGTTGACTGTTAAACAGATGTCTGCGAAGACAATGTGTTTTGTGTTTATTATGTAAGGACAGATTTCTAACAGATCGCCGTTTGCTTAACATTACGAAAAGCGCACCAATCCGCTATCAAAGAGACAACCTTGGATATTTTTTTGCCGTTAAATATATGCTTCTTCCTTTAATATATCTACGATTACCAAATAATCCAACAGCAGAATAATAAAAATTGCTTGCAGAGTATGGAAATTGGTTTGAATCGGGCCTGACAAAGAAACGAGTATGATGTTGGCCAGGAGGGGCAGCAAGCCCGGACAGCCACGCCTCTGTTTATTGTGTAATTCGTGGTAAATTTTGTAAGGCACATCGCTCAGAACTGAAGCCCCAGTCATGGGATGCCCTTAGGAAGTGTTGAAGGTCATACAAATAATTTTATTTGTTGTGACCGCAATATCACCTGCCGATTGCGTGAACCCGTGAATATTTCACGTGTAATTCCATGCACAAGGGTCGAAATCAATGTTAGCTTGGAAATGAATGTAAATGAGCAGTGATGGGTTAGGTTGAGTATGCAGCGCACTGCGCGCCCATGTTTCTCGTCCAAAATGCCCTTGTTTTGCACTGCCCTCATTTCACAGAAATTGAGGAGAGACTATTTTGGTCAAATTTTGATAGCCGGAACATTTAACGTAGGAAAGTAACTTCTTAAATTTATCGAAAGATGTTGAGGCTTGGAAACAATATCTACTGAACAGTTGACTGTGGACATATATATATAGATATATATATATATATAATATATTATATATATATATATATATATATATATATATATTCTGTAACTAAATACTGAACAGTTGAGTCTGCATTTTATTTAATATTATATATATATATATATATATATATATATATATATATATATATATATATATATATATATATAAGTTTTTTTGTCTTTTGTCTGAGACACTTCATATATACAGGAGACTGTGATTTATATATATATGTATACATTTTGTAATATATATATATATATATATATATAATATATATATATATATATATATATATATGTGTGTCTGTGTGTGTGTGCATAGTATGTGTGTGTGTGCTATATATATATTGTACTCTCTGTGCCCAAGTTCAGAGGTTGCCATAAAGACATTATGGTGATAACGGGAGGGCACATTGTATACATTTTGTGTGTGTATATATATCTATATATATATATCTATATATATATATAATATATATATATATATATATAATATATATATATATCTGTGTGTGTGTGTGTGTGTGTGTGAGTGTGCAACCGACATTTTGTGTATATGCAAAACATAAAATGTATTGCATCTACTTCTAAATACCTCCAAGTTTATCAGAAGACCATGAGTTTAAAAAAGCAGGACACTGTGATTTGCTAACGTTCAGTATCAACATGCGATCCACGTGGCATACTGCGATCGCTGGAAATGCGACTGTGAACCGAAGACAAACACTGCGATTGCCGTTAACGGAATGAAACTGACACGCGATGCACATCGTCTACACTTGTACCATTTCCTAGTTCACTTTCTCTCTCTTGACAGATTCATCTCAAAGCAACAAAAAAGATAACATGTGAAATTTGACCTGCCAGGCACATTTAAGTTTTTTGTCTGAGACACTTTTGTTCATATCTACCTACATACGCCTCTAAAAAGCCACAAGTAGTGTACATATGATTCGTGGGGGCTGAGCGGCGCTCATAAACCATCCACTTACAATGAGATATTGACATAGAAAGAATAGTGGTACGTTTTTTTACAAATGACTTTATTGAAAAAGGCAATACTACGGTATAAGTGGGGGAATTGCCGGGTATCGAATGGCTGCGAGTGCCAGCCATGCTGTCATCGATTTTAATCGAGCTCAGATTTTGTACAGAATTGCTCTCTGTCAAGCCATTTGCCAGTGACAAGCTAGAAGGACCTGAAAAGCGCGCTACAGACACGGCAATTCACGGGACACGCCGCGAATGTCTTTCACCCCGGCTGAAATGTATCCATTAATGTTTAGAAACACAACAACACCGACCGATCACAACAAAGCGACCATAATCCCTTTCATTTGTAACACA
Organism: Ptychodera flava; assembly: GCF_041260155.1. Lineage (NCBI taxonomy): Eukaryota > Metazoa > Hemichordata > Enteropneusta > Ptychoderidae > Ptychodera > Ptychodera flava. The sequence goes on from NC_091939.1 coordinate 4,593,031, forward strand.
TGTGCTTACCGTGTTCTACTGAGAACGCAAATAAAAGCTTGCAGATTGAGTTTCACGTGGTGCTTAGTGCTGGAATCGTCTGAGGATTTCGATACAGGGAATGAGGGTAGCTGAAATTTCCATGCCATTGTAGCGTGGAGATAATGAGGCGATCCGGCACAAAAAAGCTGAAATTTGAGTCCGCGAGAGCGCGCATAGAAATACGCGTGACTTTATCACGAATGTGCCATTAAGGTATCGGGTGTCTGTGGCTGTGATTGTCTTTGCAAAATCCATCAAATATTCGGCATTGTGAAAACATTGCAGGCTTTCTGGAATCTCGCACACAGCACAGTTTCAGCGTGAAATCTTTACTAAGCCAGCGTTGTTACCTGGTGGATCCCACCGTAATCACCGCGTTTCTAGTAGGCGTCCTTTGTATTATGAATAATTCTATGGCATAGCCAGGTCCCCTTGAACTTGCATGCGAATGTTTTCATACCTCAATCCCGAATTTTTTTTGATATGTTATAGCATATGTTCTCATGTTGTTTGTCGCCAGCCTTAGAGGCGCCGATCATTTTGTGACAATTAGAAATAAGCTGCTGAATCTATTGATAAAAAATCGATTAATTGGGGTTTTACTACTTCATTCTTGAAAGCTGGATGAGTGACTGGGAGGGTGGGTGGATGGATGGATGGATGGATGGATGGATGAATGAATGAATGGATGGATGGATGGATGGATGGATGGATGGATGGATGGAAGAATGGATGGATAGTTGATTTATTGGGGGCTGGGACAGGGAATGGTGAATGGAAGGTAGGATAAATAAGTATGCGGAGGCGGGCAGGAGGGTGGATGGATCGATGGATGGATCGATAGATGGATGGAGGATAGCTTGATGGATTGATGTATGGATATTCGGGAGTTGTGAGTTACGAATGGATCGATCGATCGATCGATCAATCAATCGCTCGACTGGTGGACATATTCAGTGCCCATGGTATATGTTTAGGAGGTTTAAACATGAGAATTTTACCTGCTTGAACCCTGCAAAAGTTTTATTTAAAGGGTAAAACAACGGACATGACTGTTAGCTAAAAGCCAAATGGGATTTGACTGTCGGCGTCGACTTTACCGACCGCAAAAGTGACAACTTCAAGCCGACAAACGGTGAGCTACTGTAACCACATCTATTACAAGTCTCTGATCCAGCTGTTATGTTGTCTAGACGATGCGTCCAAGGCGTTTCCCCGCCAATAATCCCCTCTTTCTGGTGTGTAAAATCGATCCGACTTGTCCAGCAGTGACGACAGCAACAGTGCATCCGCTCAGCTCTCCGACGCGACTTGCTGAGATGCCGTAGCAACCGGTACCAGCTTTTTTGCAAAAATCGTGTTACATTTCATGCGTTTATTCAAGCGCAGATCACTCTGAGCTACTCAAGCAGCCTCGCCATGCATTTCCACACTTTAGAGTGAGTTTACAGAGCATGAGGTAGAAGAGAAAAAAAACGACTAAGAAATAATGACTTCAAAAACATGAAATTGAAAGATTTATGGCACTTCGAATTCTCTACCTTGTTCCCTGAAACTGCACTCCTCCATGACATTTACTAACCTGGTTATACAAGAAAAGCTAGAAAGATCTCCGTTTGCCGTCATCGAATAGCGTATCTTTCACAGGTAAAACCTAACACAAGTTTTAAAATACTGGAAGAGGTGAATACAAAACAGCAAGACAGAACTGAGTTTTCTTCGAGACTTTGCAATTGCATGCATTTTCTTGAGAACAAATCAACATTTCTTGTTGTAACTTTGTATTAAGGTTCCAAGACAAGAATTTGACCTCTTTACTCTAACAATTCTCTGGTGGTTAATGAGCTCAGACCCCCGTAAATTATATATTTTCGGAAAGCCTAGATATAGGGAAAGATTTTAGTAACCACAGTGTTACCATTGTTTACATAACCATCACGTGACAGGTAATTTGCATAACCTTTCAAAAATCGGTTTTCCCTATGTTTTGTCTCAATACTTCAAAATATCTGCCTCAAACTTTCTGGAATGCAAGCTGTCACAACGCTCTTTCAAAGCATGTCTCAGCTTTTTTATATTTTGCTTAGTTTTTATTTGAGCACAATTTTGAGAAATCAACTAGGATTAAATTCAGCGCTCTGGAAGTTTTTCTGGCGTAAAACTTGTTTAAGAAGGTTTTAAAAAATAATGAGACATATTTTGGAAGATCCTTAAGACAGCTTGCACTCACACAAATTTCGGCCACATATCTCAAATCATTGAAACAAAACATAGCGAACACCGATTTTTGAAATGTTATGCAAATTACCTGTCACATGATAGTTATGTATATAGTGGTGACACTATTGTAACCAAAATAATCCTCTATATCTAGGCTTTCCGAAAATATATAATTTACGGGGGTTCTGAGCTTATAAACCACTAGAGAATTGATAGCTTAAAAAAGGTCAATTTCTTATCTTGGAAGCTTAAAATGTATATTGTCATATTTCTGTCGGCAATTTCTTGTCCGGTCAAAGAATTAAATCTATGTTGGTTGGCACTGTGTACACTGGAATCGCGGTGTATTTGTGTATCCCCAGGGTTGCTATCATAACTCAGGAAGTCAAATAACAACTGTCATATCGATGCAGTATAGACGCATATTGAAAGAATTATTTCGAAACTTGTTACTTGTACTCTTTCCGCAGTATCAACAACACTGGTGTGTTTCTCGGAATGTTTTGCGTTGACCCCAGTACCACAAGCGGAAGGAGCCCCTTTTAAAAGAGTGGTAGCGGGAGAAGGAACAACGCGGCTACTATTTTCTTGGCCACATCGGAAGGCGTACCGCAGCGGACGTGTGTCGGAAGTCGGCGTGAGTGCCGGGGACGCCGACGAAGCCCGACACGCGAGTCCGTCAGATTGGACCAATTAGCGCGACCGCGTCGCTACATCACGTAGACCCAGGGTGCTTCTCATGAGCGCTACCCGAGTGAACCGAAAGACACCAGGGCAAACAACACGCTAGTCAGTTCTCAGTCACTTTGATCTTTTGATGCTGAACGAATTGAAGTGATAAGGTTACCTCGACACACCAAAGTGTTACAGTTATTATTGTTAAACCGTATAAAGTTTAATATTACACATGTGGTGACAATGCTTTGAAAAATATGGGAAAGATAGTTTTAATCGACAGTGTCACAGAACGTTACAATAAATACAGGTTGTGTCGACAAGATAAACATTAAGCGATATAAGATATGATTTTTGGAGTAGAACAAGGAAACGTAATTCATATGCAGAAGAAAAATACTGGACGTGCAACTGTCAATTCTTCGTCTCAGGCACGGTATTACATGGGTAGTTTATCTTGTGATACTCGTGACGGAATACTCTCAAAAAGTAGAAACCATGAGAAAAATGGCCGGTAGAGGTTAAGAAATAACACAATGTCAAGTATTTGATGCCTTGGAATATTCTCAGGAGGCAAGACAGCTGATTGGAGGAGACCCTAATTACAGCGTTCAAAGATGTGACATATTTGCATAATAGAACACCAGAGAACCTTTCTCTGGACAAACTTTGTATATCAGGTCTGACGAAAATCTATCAGCTACGCTTGGCATGAAACCGATCTCTATTGAATTTCCAAGGGATTTTAAAGTATCATTTACACAATAGCAGTCCAAATCAATCGATATGAATACTTATGAAATAAAGTATTTTGAAGTTAAATATGAGATAAGAATAATAGAGCTGATTAACCGATCCCTCACGTTGTTTTATTGGAGGAAATGAAAATTGACCTCTGAACAGCCTGTGTTTGCGCTAGGCATAAGTCGCTGTCACATGTAAACATTTTAATTGTGTCAGAATTATGACACAGTACGGTTTAAGTACGCATAGTTCGGGATAATTGCACCTGAAGAGAGTGCTATCATTTTAATTGGCGAGATATTGCTGTGCGAGTGCTTAGCTTTTCATTGTGAACATGTCATCCTGTTCTGGGATAAGAATATAATGTTTTATGTAACCTGTGCAAAGACTATCGTCCACTGTACTAACACGATGTATCAGAAAAGTTGGCCTCTCCTTTGTACGTTTTGCACATCGGTGCATTTTTACGTGTCGGTTTCTCTTTTTACACTGATTTACATGTAAAGTGGGCCGACGCGCCTCCTTTAGCTTAACGGTATCACATTGTTGAAGGTCCGTCCATCTCCAAAAAACATTTCTCGAAAACAAAATATGTAAATCCTTACACTTTCATGAAACTTCTTCTGGAGTCTGCAACTGTAATAACAAATGGAAAATCAAACAGTATGTCAGGCAACCAAATTATTTTAAATTCTTGAAAGCATTACTTACTTGTATCGGCGCCATAGATTAATAGAGTCATGAGAAATAAATTCCGATGTTCAATTGCTCCATAATTTGAAGCCACACTAGTAAATCAAACAAGTGTGCGGGCGAAATATGGCAGAACTCAGAAGATCTGCGCATGCAGAAGGACTTTGAAATCGCACATCTAAATAAACGCACCTTATATCTATTGCAAATTGATCAACCGATGTTAACAGTCACTGTTTCTGACGCCAATAATGCTGAATAGTAAAAAATTCCATAGTTTCCTCATCTATGCTGAAAAATAGTCTTTCTCGATTTTTCCATCCAAAAGAACACTTTTTCATTGACAAATACAGACACAACCTCCTGGCAACAAGTCTAACGCAAATCAGGTCATTTTGATTCATCAATCGATTGATGAGGGTCCTTGGCTTTCCGCGAAACAATGCTTAAAATCCTCTGCTATATTAACCACGATTCGATGTACAAACGTTTCATATATATATATAATATATATATATATATATATATATATATATATATATATATATATATATAATATATATATATATATATAATTTCGGATAATTGGATACTGAACTAATGTGTCTTCTTAGATTAGTTAAATGCTGGATACAAAGAGCAAAGTGGTATAAACATAACACATATATGGAGAGAGAGTGGGAGAGAGAGGGGAGGGGAGGGGGAAAGAGATTGATTGATTGATTGATTGATATTGATTGATTGATGATTGATTGATTGATTGATTGATTGATTGATTGATTGATTGATTGATTGATTGATTGATAGACAGAGACAGACATTGGTAGACGGATGAATTGATAACTGGATGGAAGGATTGATACATTGCAGGATGGATAGATAAAGGGAGAAAGACAGAGAATAGTCTTGGTTCCCTTGAAGCTGTGGAAAGATTCAAAACACGACCAGAAGCTAGCAATAAACTGAATATGGCTGCACGTCTCTCGGGTTCAATTTGCAGCTTTACGACGGCAAAACAATTTTGGTGGCAGAGCAAACGACCAGAATTAAAGGAAATATTAAATAGGCAATAACGAAAGCCGATGAAATACATTTCGACCGCCTTAGAAGTACCACGGCACATACAGATAACATCGTTAAACTGTAACAACTTTGCCATTTCTGCGGAATCATTTCCCCGTGTTAAATATCACATTTGTGCAATCGCACCATGGTGTTAGTCTATTCTTACAGTTGTCAATTTCAGTTTTCATCACTTTGCGCAAGCATCCGTTTGATTGGTTTACAGTCGCGAAAGAAATTGTTACTATGGTGGGTTTAACCAACTGCGCGGGCTGTTTTAGCATTTTGATGTGCACGTTGTTAATGGGTTTTCCGAATTCATCTGCGGAGTGGAAGATTCTCCTGGAAATGAATCGATCGCTTTATTGCTCCAGCCTATAAAGTGTAACTAAAGACAAATATATCTTACACAACTTTACGGCTTTGCCATCTAAAGCGACATTCTTTATGCATCACCGAACACAAATTTCTTATGAAATTTCTCCATCAACTTTGGCATCATTCATTTATTTTAAGGGGGTTTTTCCTAAGTTCTCGACGCAAACTCCGGAGTACTGTTAACTTTGAGTCGTGTAGATTCGAACGTTGATAGAGACGACACGTTGTCGTCCTTCAGTCGGGTTAATCAAAGGCAGCCTCGCTCGGGATAAAAAACAAAGAATGTCGTGTACGAGGCGGGCGCCTGTGTCAGACTTTTTGACATGACATTTCAATTACAGCGCAATCAACAACCTATTTCAACTTCATTCATATTTCCAAAGCGTCGGTGCATTTTGTAGTCTCACGATTTCGGCAGACGTTTCAAATTTCCAAATCTTTCTGTCGACTCTCATTTTCTTCATATTCTTCAACAGAAATTTGTAGGAGAAAAAAGGAGTAATTTCAGGCCTGGATCGTTTGACCTGGGTCATATTACGCACCAGACTCACGTCAATCATGACGTTTAGGGGTGACTGACAGCGATTAGGAAATAACACTCATGCTGTTCTGCAAGATTCCATTTCGGTGGATTTCATGCGAAAGCCAGAAAATTTCAAAAATAAACGAACAATTATCACACCTACCAATTATCTATTAACCCCGAAATTTACTGACCCACAAAATGCTATTTTAATATTGCAACCTAAAGAAACTGAACAATACACTTTAGGTCAAAAGGGTTAAAAACAATGATGGAGATGCAACTCTCGTTGGCGTCAATATGTCTTGGACAAGAGCACTCATCCCCGTAGCATTGCGTTGATAAGCAGACAATTGATTCGGCGGGGAAAACACGTTGTTGTCATCGACAATGAAGCAAGCTGGACGCAAGGTATTGTCCGTCTTTCTTGCCTCTTCAAAAGCGCAGTAACACGGCTAGTTTTCTATCGGGTTCGAACTCACAACATAAGGCATAACGATTTTGTAAATTACGTTAAAGCTGAAGGTATGGTTGCTATCGCTGTCAGTAGCTAGGAATACTCGTTTTCGGCGGCAGAATAAAGGGAGGCTTCCATGCGCCGTATCTAGAGTAAGGCAACAGAATATATCAGTTGGAATAGACGAGAATATATCGTTTTTAGACTAACGGTCTCAAGTATTTAATATCACCTTACCAACAGCGATAATAAGTGCTGTCATTTCTGCCAAGTTATGGTTCGATTTGTAGCACCTACTTTGGAGGATAGCAATGTCTTGTGGGACATCTTTGTAGGTGAGAAGTTAAGGTTCCGTAGAACGTTGCTATTTGTTCATATTTGCCTGGCTGATTCCGCCGTACCATAAGTTCCAACCGTCAGTTAAGTTTATTTGGTTTATTTTTTGAGTGTTTAATTACCGGTAACTCTGCTGAAGTATCGGTTCAAGGTACAGCCAAGAGGCACTGCAATTGCTCTTGAATTCTGCTCATTAAGATAGCGTTCTCCTGGCTTTTTGGGTCGAATAATCTCTTCAAATGCAGATTGGCCTTGGCTGAAGGTGACGGGGTGGGGGTGGGAGTTGAAATGACACTGTAAAGATTTAAAGATTCCACCCTTAATTGCGCAGACGGCGGAGATGGGGGTCGGCTGAAATAACTTTTATGCAGTGGGATTATCAGAAGCGAATCTTTCAATTTTCATCGTATCTGGGTTTTTTTAATTTTTTCTTGTGTAACGATTCTGATACATTAACCGTGTTGATATTTTTATGTTCTCATTTCTTTCCCCGCGTTTGGAATCGTCGTTCGGGAGTTATAGAGAGGAGTGTGGCCGGGGACTTATCTGGGCAATTAGGAGTTATCAGATACCGTAGTGAAGCAATGCCCAGTGGTCATTTGGGGAAAACATAAATCTCACATTTGTGGATGTTAACTGAAAGGAAATCATGGAATAATAGCTGCAAAGTTGTTTCAGATCAATTCTTATCTCTTGGCCTGGAGTTTGATAAAATTTTCTCAGCTCTCTCGCCACGAAGTGAGCAATTATTCTACTTTTTATCACTTTCAATTCTTATCTTTTACGATTTCGTCCGCAGTTGTATTGTGTTCACATCCCTGTCTTTGCACTGACAAACTCTGAACACATAAACGTTATTTTAGATTTTTCATGAAAAATATATAAGAATATGTCAACGAATTTTTATGAAGACAAATCCTATAATAAGGATTGCTCATTTTTCAGCACTGGGCAATTACCTCCTCGACTACTGTGTGATCTTGAAAAAATCAAAAAGAGAAACTTTAAGTGTATGAACCCATAAACACTGAAAAGTATTCGTTCCGCTGATATGTCTTGTATCTTTGAACGTTTCTCAATATTATACAATCACGTTTTCACTCATTTTCCCTGTTATAAATTATTTTCTCAGTATTTTCTGTCAGGCGCTCAGTTACCCCAGGAAATGTACCAGAGCTATGTTGAATGATCGGCCCTCAAGCAATCCAGTTTACGACGAAGGATTTTGAGTAACATTCTGTTTCAGTTTTGTATGAATATTGCATTGCTATATTCAGGCAACTGGATGTTTCAAATGTGCTATGTAATAGCAAATGTCGGATTTAGCTAAGTAAAGCGATCTGAAATGGCCACTTTAAGTAGAAATTGATAACACTTGTTTGGCCGGGGCTATACAGCTCAAGTCCTCGGGCAGCCTGCTCGTCAACAGTAGACGGTGTTTGATCTTGTATTAGGGGCGTCCATTAACCGATGCGATGTGAAACCGGGGAACTAAAGTTTGATAGTCGAGAAGCGATTTCAGCTCCTTCACAGGGGACAAATACGGATTTCCCACACCCGTAATGAGTGTTCCGATGACTGCAATTCTCTTTCGGTGTCTCGTTTAGTGAGATGTCGCCAAAAGAGGCATTAACCTTAATGATGAAATGTTTCGTAAATCAAACAGATGACGAAAAGGGAGGTAAGAACCGGGGACGTGTACCAAATGAATGTCCAATCGACGACGGGGTGACAATTATAAAAAATCGTGTGAGAGGGAAGAATGATGGATAGTCTACGGCTGAAAACTCCGTACAGCTTGTACCGTAATGCGCTTTTGTGATTGCCGGCGCGTCGATTGAACATGAAATGACTTTTAAATCTTTCGAAGATTTCTTTCAGAGATTCGCAATCGCCTTTGTCCGCTGTTCGAAAAGCGGAGTCCACGCTGCAATCGATTCGGCTGATTCCTCGGTTGGTTTTTAACGTCCCGGTCGTGTCATAAATAATAATTTCTAGTAAATAATTACCAGTGGTGATTACATCCATAATATGAAATTAAAGGGAACTGTCCAATTCTCCGCTAATACAATGTTATGGTAGATACGTGATGTTCATTTCGCTTCACAAAGCGCTGTGCGCGTATACTTGTCACAGTCACATTTCCAGATGTCAATTTCAGGACACACTCTTTAGCTACAGCGCTTGCTGAAAAATGTCAACCATGGTTTTAAGTTGAAAGTGTGTTATTTGTGGCTTAAAGCTTGTAATGATGTAAGTTTCCATAGAGTTTGCAGACATCTTGATCATATTTTATATCAACATAATTGTAATTCTTTGCAGTAAACATTCTTAGTCTGTGTGACTTTTATGAACTTGCTCTCCCATCACAACGGATCACCTTTCTTAACTTCTCAAAATCTAAGCAGTATCTCTCTCTCTCTCTCTCTCTCTCTCTCTCTCTCTCTCTCTCTCTCTCTCTCTCTCTCTCTCTCATATTCTCTTTCATTCAGTGGAATATTAAGTCTACACTCGCTGCTCAATGACTCAAAACGCCTACAGGCGTCTCTTTGTTGATATTCGTCCTGATTTGCAAAAAATGCACCGGTCTCTTACTACTTTTCCTCGGGAAACATTTTCCATAATCTCGCTTGCTCGTCCCGGATGTACGCAAGTTTCACTCGTTTATGTACTTCGCTGCCACTTTGGACACTAAAAATGAAAAATATGAGCGAGCACCCGAGTCGAGAATCTTGTCGTAAAAATGTTCCCCGTGTGTTAATGCCAATGGACGGTTTATGACTTGTGTACCTTCCATCTCGTTTTTCTCGCAGCGCTGTAGGCAGTTATTGATCGGCTCATAAAGAAATTGCCCGCTTGGAAACGATCGTAGCGTAATTAAATTCCGCGAAATTGACATTTTTTCTAAAAAAAACACAAACATGACCGCTCAGTTGTCTTTGTTCTTTCACGCGAATAGGCAGTATCGACGTGGCTGTTGAGGGAGAAGACGAGGGAAAAATAATATTATAAATGTTTCATGGAAATCGTATTGGCGAGTGACGTTGTGATGCGGGTCCAGTCAAAATTGAAAATTAGAAACAAATCTGCAGCCAAGATATCCCCTTTGTGTTTGGTGCATGTGAAATTCGTTCAGGTTTATAGTGGAGAAGTTTTTAAGTTGTCAATGTCTGGTATAAACTTCCTGTAAATGCAAATATTTTTCCACATTGATGACATTACCTAACTTACGATTTTTGCAAATGTAACCTTTTAATGATATGCAACCACAATTAGCGTGATTCATGCTCCACGTCGCTAGACACCCATGTGCTTCCCCCTGTTTGTTGTTCGAGGTTGTGCCCTGCTGTCAAGCGTACGACGGTGTTACAGAGCGGTGGCGATGTATGCGTGTACCGGTACCAGCCCCTTCAGCTTGATATCCGGCGCTTCCTGTTCGTTGTGAAGTCGGCACGTCGATAAAATATACGAATGCGGTCACCGAAAATAAAATCACTAAAACTGTCAAATGACAGTTCTCACGGCCCCCTCTAGGAAGCACGGAACAGTTCGCCACCTGTGTGGGGAGATTGCCAACAGGGACAGCTTAACACTTCCGCAGTATACCTTCCTAGGAAACCCTTGAGAAACACAACGTAAGGTTTTACGACTATCCGCAAAGTCTTTCGATCGGAAAGAGTTACTCTGGAAACATCCGAAACTTACAAAGTGACCCACTTCCAAAAATGCAAATTTACGTTTTTTTGGTAAAAAACAGCTTTTTTGTGGTTTTTTAATGAAAAAATAACTGGTTTTAATTGTTTTCATAGATTTCATCAGTAAACTCTGCAATAAATATCATTAACAGAGCAACAACATACATTTCTCCGTTTTTACTGAAAATATCAAAAAAATGAGCTTTTTTGGTCAAAAACTGTAGTTATTGCTCCAGATCTTGCAATTGAAGCATGTGATTCCAAACCAGCATGTTGTCAACTGTCATTTCCCATCATATCAATATGCCCTAATACCCTGACATAAAAAATCAACTTCCAGAGCCTTTTCAAGGGTTTGGCCCACAGACTACATTCAGTAAATTTCGTTTTTCCGTATATTGACATGTTTCCGACATGTTATGTACTTTGCTGTCCATTGATAAAACTACTTCCTTCTATCGGAGTTCATCGGTAGACATATAATTTTGTGTTGTTCGTCCGTGAAAGCTATATGTTTGATTTTCTTTGTTGATATACTGTTTTGGCTGGTTGTGCAGAACTATCCTCATATGAAACTTGATTTCCGCAAAAATGTCGTCAATCCGACCACAACACCTGGCCGCGTTATGTATATGGGCACAGAGTAAGATAGACAGAGTGGCAACACTTGCATGCCTTTTGTTCCATGGTCGTCTCGGTAGACTATTGGCTTTTCATATTAAAATGAGCTTCAAAGGTGTTAACTTTTTGGAGGCTTTGTTTGTGGTTGTGATATTACACGAGATTATGCAAAACATACGACGAGATGGCATCGACGCCCGTAGCGTAGCACCCATAGTTACTTTGTGAGCTCTCAGGCAGAAACACTGCTTCACGCCAATCAAAACATAACACGCCAGCAGTTTCATAAACATGTCCTTTCTTGACGCACGTGTAAAAGACGGTATGACTGACCGTAAACCATTGAGTAAAACCAGACAGTATCGATAAAAGACTTTCAAATTTGGTTCAAACACACTCATTATATATTCATAAAAATATGAGAGGAATTTTTAAAACGGTAAAACCCACTTTCCTGAAGCTAAAAAACACTCCCGTTTTTGCCAGCACATCAATTCCGATCAGCACCACACGACAACAACAACACAAACTTTGTCAAACATACTTTCGCTTAACAATTGGTGAAAATCCGAAATTACCGAAGGGTGCATGGTCGGCACTCTTCGGAAAAGAGAGCCAAGAGCTTCGTGAGGCGAGGCAAACATGGATTGCTTACGTAACCGCTTCACGCCTTAACAATAGGTGTTGCCACTCTGTCTATGATGTTACTCTGTGTATATTGGTGTTCAGCGCGAGGGATTCTGAGACACGGCGAGATTTCCGCAGCTCCGTTGACCGAAATCGTTGAAATTCCTCACATGAAGGTGTTCACATGCACGACACATTTGACGCAATAATTTTTCTTTTTTCGAAATGTCTGACCCCACAATGCCCGAAACGTTTAATTTGACAGGTTAAGGGTTTAAATTTTGCTGTGCGCCCATTAAGCTGCTCTACCTGAAGCAGCATCGTATCAGTAATTATGACAGGAACGCGCTTGATATTTTCGTATTGTGCATTCTACGAGAGTCCCGGGTTTTCATTTTTATTCACTTTTTGTTGCGTTCTCCTCTGTTTGAATCATTCCATGGGCCGGAGTTCACTTTCTGCGAAACGTGGGTGCAAAACAGAAGTGAAACCTGTCGCCGCCGAGCGGAGTCAAACTCTCAAAATGAATTATTGAAATTATAGCATATGTCGATTACCATATTTATGAGTGTACTCAATGCGCCCGCAGAATGGCTTCATTGTTGGTGTGTCGCTTAAATGTGTGCGTTACTTCATGGGTAAGAAGATTACCCATTCGCGCTTTCAACTAAAATGTCAAAAACGTCGTATGAAATATATAGACGTCCTGCAAGAATAAATGCATCGCAGTTGCTCCAGTGTAATAATTTCTGATGGCTTTTTGTGCTTTTTGACCTCTGGGAAAGTTGTTGCGAAATTGCCTTCTCGCCTCGTTTCAGTGTCGATTTGTGCAATTCGTATGCCTAGGCATAGCAGAGACGTGTGCAGCGAAAAACAGGTGAAGACATCGAAAAAGACATAGTCGCATGCTTACACATACTTTTGCCTTTTTATTTTAAGGAAAACCGACTTCAAGGGGACAGTTTAAGTTAAGCCTTTCACTGAAATAACCGTACAAATTTGGTAATAACTTCGGGCTTAACATAGAAAGAGAAACTGTCGATTGTATTTGAAGAGGAGCGCTGTATCGAGTTTAATCCCCACAAGGTATATATTAATGCTACCCCTGGAAGCAGGAGGGTTCATATCACAAGCGCACGGCTCCGAAATTTTCTTAGAACTAAGAAAAGAAAAAGGTGAATAATATGCAAAGGAGAGTCCAAGCGTCCTTGGACTTGTTGTCAGCCGAAAGAAATCACCAATCGGCAGTTTCTTTGCGTCGTTTCTACCGCATTGTCAGTCTTCAGTAGATTTTCATCAGTAATCGATTTCAAGGTCAGCATGAGATGGCTGCCTCGATTCAAACCGCATCATTTTATGTCAAATCTATGAAATCGAGGGAAACGGAGGGGAGGCATCACTTACCAACCTTGAAGAACCCCCCCCCCCCGAAAAAGCATAAACACAGCTTAGTTTTCCCCCCAAAATGAGACATTCCTCTATTATGGAAATTTGAATATGTATCTGAGGAATAGGTGAAACCCACTTTTAAAAATTTAATCTTCATAATGTTGAACTTGATATAAACATTTACAGTTGTGGAGTTATTCAATTACGGGCACAATCCTCAAAGGAGGCCCGAGAAAAAAATAGAGGTCAGTGACCTTGCCCGGTGTCATCTGATTCACATTAAAATTGTTCATTTTCTTGAATTCGAACTTGAACAAAGTCCGACCTTTCTTACACCATTATCGATGATTGGGGTCAGAATCAATTATCCTGGGAGTCGCTAGGTGACTGGATGGACGTTGGCGATTCGAGGCGTTAGACTCGCTCCATTTATATGAATATAACCTGCTTTGACTTTCAAATTTCCTCTCTGTCACGACATTTGTTTTCAGAGATCTCGGCGTACAATTAAAACAATGGTAGAAGATACGCACACCTCTGTCTGGTACTGGCGAGACTCAATTTTATTTTACTCCCGTGTTCGGGAAAACTCGGGGGACGCCATATAAATCTTCTGTCTGGCATTTCAACGGCATTTTACACCATAATTTAAAGACGAAGTGTTCACTGAGAAATGATTTTCAAATGCTATACCCACAAGCTATGAAGCGAATCTAATGTCGAAATGTTTTAGTCGAATCTTTACTTGCTTCTAACATATCTAAAGCCGCAATATGTTTTGAGTGTTTGGATTTCTCATTCACAAGTGATCCTCGTATATTGTAAACTATGATTCGTGTCTTGTTGTCGGTTACGAACGATGATAAACCATATACAGTCGACTCTGAGCGATCCTTGCTCGTGTAAGTATTTTTTTAATGTTTTAAAATCGAAAGCTTAACAATTGCTATCTTTCCACAATACGTATCAAAGTTGTATCATATGTTGTCGAAAACAGTTCTCTTGGCTGGAAATTGTCAGTACACATGGAATTCGTTATCCAATCGAACTCTTTCGATGATACACTGGATACACAGACGTTCAGGATTAAGAGAGACTTCCAAAACCACAGGACCATTGTAAAACACCTCGACGGTAACTTCAGAGTTATATATGCCTCTCGATGAGATTTCTTCTCCTCGTCTTCAGGTGACAGGCTCGGTTTCTAGATCGGCATTGGGATAAATATGCACGGGCATAAGTGCCTGATGCTCGTTCCCGAGTTTGTTTCGACGGAAAAGACTTCCCACTTTTATATCCTTTGCGCTATGCTTTCGTCGAAAGGAAGCAACAGACTGCAGTATGCAGAACGCTAAACCCTGAAAGTTTTTAAAAAAAATACGCGAGCCAAGCACTATGGGAATTTGAAGAATTCTCTGGATATTCTTTACGCTGTTTATTTTCTACTAGCAGGCTATACAAATTGAAGTTCAACTTTTGTGTAAACACATTTGCCAGACTTTTTTGATATAAACTTTCCTTTAAGTTCCAATCCTTTGCACCTTGCGCTGTGTACAATGAAAATCAGATGTGCACATGGCGGGGAGCAGAGGGGAATGCGATGCTTGATAGATGTTCGATGTTCGAAACCACTTTCTTCGAGGACGCTTTTTTTCTATCCACATTTTGATCTTTGACTTTGACACGGAAACTCAAATATTTTGACACGTTGACCCGCCGGTGACTTCATCGAAATGAGTAGAATTCCTCGCCGTGCGCTTCCTACGCTGTGTATATTAGACGTAACAGCATACTGCAATGCCGGGTTTGTTGGGCTGTGTATCCATAACGCCGAAACGTGTCTGGATGAGCGCTATCGGTCCGATGCAGAGTCACCCTGGGGCGAAAGCCATCGCTTCCGAGGGGAAATGGTAGATCATGTAGGCTACTCGCAAATGCTCACATATCACCCGAGATATGAACGCCACTTTCGGCAGGCTTTATGCGCTGAAACTGAATACGGCGTGCGTCGCACTACGAGGCTGTCCCCCGTTGCGAGAGAACCTAGCGATTAGCTACCCAACACACGTCGTTCCCCGTTGTTTTCTGATCTTTCGGGAAAACAGACGAGAAACGCCGCGGGGTTGCCTGCTCTGATTACACATTAAATTGATACATTTAAAGGAGAAAATCTGAGCGCAGCTGAAGCACTGGTGAGTGTGCAGTGTTTGAAGAGTATAAAGAGTGTTACATGAAAAAGTCTAGAGATGTGCAGCTAGCTACACAGACAACAAAAAGTCATGAGCTCGGCTAGGAATTTTTTTTCGAATGTTACAAAAAGCCGCAGCCATCGAGGTGTTAGAGTGATTCTACCCTCCCCCCCCCAAAAAAAAATAAAATTGCATAAAACGAACACTTTGAAATAATGATGGCTTTACTCAGCGATTTTTATCGTGATATTGGGTGACGGGATCTGAGGGCAACAACCGTGGATCGTTTGTTCGGCAAGATGATCGATTCTAACAGGTTGTTGAAACGGCAGGTCGACAAACACCATGACTTCCTGTGTTTGACGTAGAGATTGTCAGATATACACCCACTGAGAGAACAGCGAAGTATAAAGGATCATTAATTTTGTCAAGAGTGGAGACCTAGGAATGGAATACCATGAGCACGTGCGAATGGTTATGAATATGGGTCGGTTCGCTTTTTTGGAATCATGGTGTCGTTGGGCGGGGGAGAGAGAGAGAGAGAGAGAGAGAGAGAGAGAGAGAGAGAGAGAGAGAGAGAGAGAGAGAGAGAGAGAGGAGAGAGAGAGAGGGGGGGACACAACAGACAGACAGACAGACAGACGGTGGCACTGGCGAACGCAAATGCAAAATTGAGGCAAAAAGACTTGGAGATTGAGAGAGACGAAACAGAAAGGATCTATGTTGGAAGAAAAGAATGAAAACTGATAAAATTGAGACCCATGATCCCTCAGGATATCTGAAGATCAAATTTCTGATCATCCCCTCATCACATCATTTGACGGACAGAAATAGACAGACAAACACAGAAAGGTAGGAACATATAGAGGGTAGAAATATGGTGAGTTACATAGAGAGAAGTGAATACTAGTACATAGTGTATTTAAGTCAAATCTCATCTCCATTGTTTATTGCGACATCCATTACTTAAGTATGTCTCACTTTAAAATACAATTTTAATGACTTATAGCATGTAATACTGACCTATAGGTGAAGTAATAGTTAGGGCCATAAAACAAGCCTCACCTTATCACCCGATAGTAGTGACTCATTTGGTCACACAGAAGTAATTAAGTTTTGATAAAACGATCCTATGAATATGATTTAATTAGGATCAGGATATTTCAGCCAATGCAATTAACCAGAGTAATACGGCAAGCAGGCGTCATTTGTCATTTCGTGAAATAAAACGATGGATGCGGATAAGAGGATAGAGTTGAGGTAAAGCGGTGCGATATGAGTCATAAAAGTGTTGTCGCAGTGTCTACTTGACTTGATAAATGAGCGGTCATTTTACGCGTCGAATAGAGCATTGTTTTTTTTACTCATGTACCGATAAAAAAGTAATTTGATCCAGAGGGGTTGCCAATGTTATAACTTGTCAAAGATTTTGACAGGGCCATAAATAAATTATGCCGTGTTATTCGTTTTGGTGTGCGTTTTGCCCCCATAAAATTTCATACTCACAGAACTCGCGCAGAACTTTTTAAAGAGGCTAACTGTCGTTTCAACGTTTTTTGTTTATGTACCCATAAAACACGATTTAACTCACTCAATTTGACTTGGATATGTTGATTGTTCCTTCTCAGGGCTGAAGTCCACCCTCAACCGTAGTTGAAGGATTGCACAGGCATGAGCCATATAAGCACAAAATCCCCAGAACAGAAATATGAACTACGATAACTTTTCGCCATCCTGGACTGTCAGGGTCCGAGAGCACTTTGTTCTCTAGCGCTCGATTGGGAATTTTCATGGACACCATGCAAAGAATAAATTTAATAGCAAACTCAAACTACCAGCAGTATGGCGACAATGCCAAAACTTTATATTATATATATATATATATATATATATATATATATATATATATATATATATATATATCCCATCTAGTCATTCATCCATTTAGTCATTTATGCATTTTTTCAACGTATGTGCATATTTACATAAGTAGATACATGTTCATACATACATACATACATACATACATACATACATACATACATACATACATACATACATACATACATACATACATACATACATACAACTAATCCTTTGAGTAATGATATCAAAGTTTAATGTTAACTGAGAACATAGTTGTAATAAAGATCATAACATTATCCAATCTCATTTACAGGCAAAATGTCGCCATATTTCCGTATGCCAATTAAAAGAACAACGCAATGTATGCCTTTGAAGTCGACTAAGAAGACAAATAATATGGATGTGAGATATGAGCGTCAAGCCTTACCATGATGCATTGTGCAGTGTCGTTTGCTGTTTTCTGCTATAGTCTTTCAATGGTAATGACGTATTACTGATTCAAATAAAGGCGTAGGTCATTTCTTTCCTTATCAACATCTCAGTAAGAGGGGCAGTCGATATATTTGTACTCGTTTGGGAAATTGTTTGATATATGCGACTTATGCAAAAATTTTTTTCTACTTTAATATACTCTGCTATCGAAAACAACATACAAATCTCCTGAAACAACAATCAGTGAATAGTTTTCAGCTCAGCGCAGAGTTCACTTTGGGAAAACATCCTTTCAAAGCGCCGACTTTTTTTCCGAGATAACTTTTATCAACGTTTCGATAACCTAGCGCCGTGCACACACAAAATTTTTGTTGCGATATAAGCGGAAGTTCCCCACCACGACTCAGAGCGAGCCGCGACCTGGGTCGGCGTCGATGTAGTAGGGAGTTACGCCGCAGTTATTTCGGGAATGCATCTCTGAATTGTCGACTATTTCAGGCAGACCAAACAGCGCGACCCCGTTATCGTCTAGCGTTTCCAGGGCCCCGACCGCAAGCTGCAGGTATCAGATCTAATGACTTTATGTTAGGGCACCTTTGACCTTTGACCCGAAGCGAGGTTAATCAAAACTGTACGGCGTTTGTTTGTCTCGTACGAGAGATTCGTCCATTTAAGTTGAACTTTCATTGAACATGACTTTGATTAGCCAATTACTGGCAATATTGTCAAACAACATCCCGGTCTACAATCTTGACTAGATTACTATAATTGTTAAACCCTTCATTCTTGACTTACTGGTCCTGACCTTTCCAATAAACAACACACTTGAGTATTTTTTTTTTCCAAGGAAAGTCAGTAATTTCGATCATGGGACAAAAACTTGAATGAGCTGGTACATTTGTCTAGGCTCTATAAGACGTGAAAAGTGCACAGATGAGTACGGGCGTGTTGGTGATCCCGATACAGACGGGATGGAAAATTTGAATACATCGCGGAGTCATATGCAAAGCCACGTAAAGCTCCACCAACTGAAACTTTTAAAAGTATTTTCCACTTTTATGCAGAGTTTGTTATTCTACTCCAAAAACCGTTCCTATTTCTCACTCTTGTTCAACTATGTCAGTACGGCTTGTATGTTTGTAAAGTCCAATACTAAAAGGTTGATTTACGGTCTTGACACTCTAAAGATGTGAAAATGATTATTCACGTATTGATGATCTATTAAACAGTCTGTGGAGAGTTTTTGAATCATGAGATCATGTCCGGACTGGGATTCGTATTGTCAAAGATAACATGATTGCATATTGCACACGGTGCACTATGGTTGCAAACATATACTTTGTAGGTCACCACACTTTTTAAAGATCCACTTGACAAATGCTAGGGCACAAAAACAATAAAAAATTCATCGAAGGTTACAGCTATTGTCCCATATGTTCCGCTGATAACATTATCGACGTTCTTAAATTTTCGTAAAATTTGTTCCACCTTGTCAATCCGTGATTGTTCCAACGATTTATTTAAAATGATCTTCACTACACACACACCGGTGCACACCATTTGTTTGTTCGCGCGCGTCTAATTATCGGCTTCGGAATTGCTCACTCTGTATCCTTCCGCGATTCAGACGATTCCGTGATTTTGCGCCCGTTTGTGCAGGTCTGATTTTATCAACATTTCTCCAACAAGCTCTTTTTTTTGTAGATGATAGTGACCAGACTGTTCTTGGCATTTCTCATTTCAAACATGTTCCCCAGTCAGCGTGTGTAAATCGTAACGCCGGTATGGCATAAAATGCCTTTGTATAAGTTTTGTTGCCGGAGAGAATCACGTTCTCAAGGACGATGTTTCGACAAAATATCACCAGTGTATGAAGTTTTAAAACAGCTATTCGTGTAAATATGTGTGCAAATTGTTCGCTGTTTTATAAGTGACGGTGTTTGATAACAGATTGCTTGGCAAAAGAACTTTGATCTTCAGTGCTGAAATTCACGCAAACCAAACGAACAACTTTTGGTAGATCTGTGTGTGAAGTTTTTGACTTGAAAACGCAGTCGTTTCGAGAATCTTTGCGGAGAGTTATGCCGTCAATTCTGTTACATTACGTCATGCAGTCACGTGATCCGTGTAAATATCGCGTGGACAAAGTTGTGTTTTGTAAAAGTCAAACAAAAAGTTCGTTTACCGTTTATCTGCAAGACTAAAACCATGCAGTAACTGAACATCGGTTTAACGAGCTCATTTTTGCTTTTTTGTTTTCGTGTTTTTTCTTGCAACGCCTAAATTTGCAGTTTTCGTAGCGTAAGCTTTTCGTCAAAAACTGCAGAAAGCACACGTTCTAGAAATACGGTCCATTTTCAGCAGAGTGCGACTTTTCGCCGCTACGTGTGCAATTGCACCAATCAAAAGCCGGGCTGCGTGACAGTTGCCAAGTTAGACGTCTCGTTCTGAAAACACTCGGACGTGCTCGCGAAGCAGATCAGGCCAGTTACGCTCCGGTGATCGTTTCTACAACACAGACCGCCTCGGTGCCTTTTCAGCTGAGACCCCAAACGAACGTTCATTCTGGTGTCACAATTGACTGGCGATCAGACAAAAATCGTCGGCGGCACGTTGTAAGTCGCTCGGGTCGCCTTTCGGCCATATTGCGGTAAATACCAAGAACATCCTATCATCGTCGCCTGTTTTCTCCAGTCCCCGTGATGGATGGTACAATGAAACTTTCAAATTTCACTTCACACAAAATCAAGTTTCGCGAATCAAACTTTCTTCAGTTCTACAAGATGACAGCGGATTAGTCGCCGTACGTACTTTAACGCCACAAGGGCGAACTTGTCTCCGCAAAACGATAGTGGAAGCATACATTATCACTTTTTTGACGTCACAGATGACGCTATTTCTGTCAAAATATGAGCTACCTGTTTTAGGTGTTCAGCTGGTTTTCGAACTTTGGATAAAGCGGCTTTCGTTTGGCTTACATTGCACAGTTAAATCAACAAGTTATTGAAGTCGGGATAAAAAAAGGAAACCTAACCTATACTGGAATGCGGTGGTGTGACAATATCACAATGTAATCTTGTCATTTTGCACATGTATGTTGGCCAACTAAGGTATGTTGGCCACTTAAATGAAAGGTAACTTTAGATTATTTAAAAAATGTAAACTACAGTTTCTTGTTCTATTCCCAGAAGCATGCTGAAATATACAGTATTCAACTTGTCAACTCAGCACTGTACCTGTGCACACTGCATTGTTATTGTTAACTAAATGAATTCTGGTCCGGACTGGAATTCAAGTGTAACCAATAACAGTGCATTCTACACAAATAGACGGTGTGTTTACAAGCTAAAAAGTCGGTGTTTTAGCATGATTGTAGATTAAAAGCAAGTGACATAAAAATAAAAAAATTGGTAAAAATCATAAAAAAAGTTGCAGCTACTGTCCTGTCAAACTATATTAGGGTGCTTTCAGTTATTACGTTAGGGAGGGCCGGGGGATATCAGGGGTTTTCCACCATGTAAAATGTGACTCTTCCCCAAATACCTTATGTAAAATGTGACCCTCCCCTTTTCCAATTCGTAAACATAACCCTCCCGCCCTCTTCAAAACTGAAAGCTTGAAATGCGTGTATGACCTAACAGCAAGAATCACTTCGCCCTTAGACTTCCATCATTAACCTATGTTCACACCCCATTGGTAGTCACTGGCAGTGCTCATATGGTTTGCTTGTCCTTTTGAATTTCACTTTGGTTTTCATTTATGACATTCTAGGCCTTACTGTTATCAAAAAGATACTAAAGCTACTGTTTATAATGAACACATTTGGAGCGCATGCGACCTGTTTAAATGTGTACACACGTATGCCTAATACTCCGACGTGTGGCAAATTGACACTTTTGGGTGGAATTCCAATATCATATTTGTACAGTAGTATACATATGCACTTATAACCACACTGATCTAGCCAAGCACATTCATATCAATTGCCAAACATACATATAAATGTACTTATTTATTTTGTATAAGGGAAATTACATTTTGGATGAAATTGATAAAAATTTCTTTCATACATATGCACTTTCAATCATCCCTTTCAAGTCAAGTGCTTTTATATTTGAAATTGGCGATGTATGGTGTCTAACGTCGTATGTGTTTATATAGCCTGTCTTTAATTTGGGGGGGGGGGGTGTTAGTGGATATTACATACCGCAATATCATACCGATTGATAGACAGACATACACACACCATGCCAGTGTTATTTGGTTTGTGCCGTTTATAAGTGAACACATTTATGTATTAAACCTACGAGATGTAATATTATGTACTGTGGACAGCCATTACAATCCTCTTTACAGGATTATTGTTTAAGTATTTACATGCCCTTAACAGCACATTTAAAATTTGTATTAATTACAAATTGGCAAATGTAAAATGTGACTCCGTCCCGATGCTATTTTTGCAAAATGTGACCCTTCCCAAGGTAAGATTTGTAAAACATGACCCCAGACCCACCCCAGGCCCATCCCCTCATAATAACTGAAAGCTCCCTTACTGTACCAACGCGCTCTTGGCAGCTTTGTATATGTTTACGTCAACTGCGACGTTCCTCTTTCGACTGTCTAACCAAGCGTTTCTTGTAACTACATTCTTTTTCCTTTGTACCATGAACGGATGCCTGTAAATGTTGGCTTAGCTATATTTGCTTTGGTCTTGAATATTTGAGTTGTGTTATTGTTAATACAGGATGTTGTATTTTTTATAGAAATAAGCTGAAGGAGATATCATTGTGGCTTACACTGCCGACACTACGCTCCTATTTCATTTTTTAATTCTTTAATGTTGCCGATTCCGCTCATTCTGTTTGGTAGAGTGAATTCTGAGGCACAAAATCACGAATCGTCAAATTTTTCTGTGAAATTTGATTGCATTAATATATTTGATAGACTTTCTAGATCTGATCACTTGTGTTTCGAATTATCCAAATCCTGCCCACTGCGAAAATCCTTTCTTGTCACCTTGACAGTGGTACAATCGATCAGCTTAAGAGACATTCAGATACTACAATGTACCTCAAATCATTGTCAAAAACTTACATATATTAAGAGTGGACTACCCTAAAAAAGCTTTATTGCATTGAAATAAAAGGCATTCACATGGCCACGGAGTCTGCGATCAAGAGGTACTTAACGGCAGGGCCATGGAGACACAGCAGCCGTGCACAGAGCCGATGTGCGTGTGACGACTCACAGCACGGTGTCTCTACAGTTCCTGCATACGTCAAAGTGGAAAGTGGTGGGAGCTATTTAGTGTGTGTGCCTGTCCACATTACATCCTGCCCGAAGTTGTCAAGGCAATAGCGCGCTGAATAGTAGTGAATAACATGCAATCGCTCGGTCAACCTATCCGTACAAACCGTCTGCGAGGAAATTCAGAAAAGATACGAACATACATGCCGACAAAACCATACCTATATGTTCACATCCATTTAAAGAGACATTTTAATGAAGGTAGTCTTGATGTAGTCGTCCGTTTCAAGAGTATTTTGTCAGAAAATTGTGTTATTATATTTTGCGGCATGAAAACTGCAATGAGCGACACATGAAAAGCACCGGGAAAGAGACCGACAAAATATCGAGAGGAATATGGCGGGAAAATTGATACAGAGCTGTATGGAATATCAAAGAAAACCACTGAAAAAATTTGACACCAAACGTTCATCGTTATTGGCCTGGAACGTTAGCTAGAACTTTCTTCCTATTTTGGAGTGACGTCAGTAATAGTGAGAGTTTTATATTTGCACAATTTTTATTAGTTTTCACATAAAAATTGCCATCATCATGTAGACGGTGTAATTTTTTATGAGGTGAGTATTCTTTCCAGTGCACTGACTGTACATCACAGCCGATGCGCAGACGAACCAGGAGAAGCGAAACTTCCACGCAGCCACAAAAAATATGATAAGAGCTCATTTGTACCGTTAATGCCGATAATGCTGTTTGAGAGCTTTGGGCCCCAGGCACATAACGACTTATCTTCGCTCATCTTCGGAAGAGTTCGGGATCAACCATCCGGAAGTCGGCAGATAAGTGAAAGCATCGTAGCGTTTGCTCACACCTGCAAGGTAGACATATTCATTCAAAAGTGCGCGCTTTCTGTCTGCCCCGGCCAACTAGTGTCGAACTTTTTATGGCATATAGTGAAACGGTCTATCATTAAAAATACTCATTTTTATCATAGTTGTTTTGTCAATTATATTCATCTTCCACGAAAGACAACCATAAGTTGATTTCGGTAGAACGCGCCTCGGGGACAGATATTCGGACTCTCAAATTGTTACATTTTTTTTCCTGATGTGATACTTTTGGGGGCACATTTTGAAGCTCTTGGTGTAAGAAAAATTTTCACCGGCTTAGTTTTTTCGAAAACTTTCTTTTTCTCGACTCCGTAGAGTTAACAAAGGGATGGCGGCCATTTTGAATTTCAAATATCGGTAAATCTTGGGTAATTTGTTTCTCTGGTACCAAACTTTGCACGGTGACCCCTGATTTTTGTTCTTGATTTTGAAAGAGATTGGTTGAAATATTCGTTGAGGAAAGGTTGAACAAAAGTTGAAGACTTTCACTTTCGAGGCGCATACTACCTTAATTAAAATTTCACATGATACCTGAACGTAAATAAGAATTCAATAAAGGTCCACTTTTCGCAAAAACGCATTCATATCGCTCTGTATCCCGCAAAAGAGGTCTTTCTTACAGCAGGCAAAAACCATATGGCTCTTTTATTTGTTATACATATGTTGTGATTTTCGTCCGTCATCGATATTTTCAACGAGTGCGCATGCGCTCAACTCGGTCCTAGAGGACATCGGAAATTTTGGCAGAGGTATGCTTGACCCCCTTGGCGTAAAGCTCAATAAGCTGTGGTCAATTTTTCGCGATTTTCGTTCTGTTTGTAACTTTAAATTTTCAGATTCACATCAAAATGCCAAGCGTCCAGCTTGTCAACACAGCCTGTTTGTGTGTAATGCCAACATTATTGTTGACAAAAGAATTGTAGCCCGGACTAGACTTCATTTGACAACAATAACACTGCATACTGCACACCGTGTGTTAGGTTTACACGACCGATACGAATTCGAATTTCTACAGACTTTTAGGGAAATAGCAAGAAAAGTGTATTTGTTTCGAGGAAGAAAAATAACGTTAATAAAGTTAGAGCTGCTCATTTGTTTTTATACTGTAGTTGCAAAGTGTATAAACAATCTGAGGTTGGACGTATTTCGTTTTAAGCCATTCATGGTTTTCGAGAGATACACGTAAGCAGTCCTGCAATATCTTGTCGCTATAAAAGGAGGCTTATTGCAGGCAACAATCAAAGAGACTGAACAAAATAAACCCGGAGTAATCGCAAACTATATTCAATTATTTTAGAGTGAGAAGGTTTACGACGCATCATGGGAAAGTCGGCGCTTGAAACACTTCTGTATCTGTCCAATCCGATATCATGCTATGTGGACCGAAAAATTATGCGAATCTAAGAAATTTAATTTTTGAAAGTAAACACTTGTGTCAACATTTATTTTCCAGACATCCACACTTTAATGTTCTGCTAACCGATAAAGTCTCCTTAAATGGATGACATCGACGGAAAGGCCGGCTTTTTATAAAATTTTCACTTAATTTATTATAAATTTTGCTCGTATACGTCTACCGGTTTCAAAGTGTAATTGACCCATTTTTTAGCCCTGACTTTTACCAAGGCTTACCCTAATGTGATTATTTCATATCCTTGATTTCTCTCACAAATATTTTCACTGTTTTTCCCCTCACTATGTTCCTCTTATGAATATGTAAATGAGGTATTACTTTGTGTTCAAAACGGTATTTAACCATGTCGGTTGTGATACTAGTGTGTGACTTCCCTATCAAGGGAAATTACCTAATTTTGCTGTGTCTGTGTGTGTGTTTGCATTGGTAAACTTTTGTTGCATCTACTCCACCCGCTCCTATTTCCTTGTCGATTTGCTAAAAATCCAAGGAATAACAGTTATTTCTTGGCTATTTCTTGAGCTACTTTGCTGAAATCTTCCACTGTTTCTCTACAATACCTACAGTTGTTATCTCTGCTGAAAACGATTCTTAACACTGCAGCTTGAAAACAAATAGCGTCAGCGTCATCACCGAGACTGAATTCAAGCATTGCTTTATTCACTGAATTTCGGAAGGAAAGTTTCAATTAATTTCAGTATGTTTAAGAAAAGGGGCTATGTTTGTTACATTAACGTGTCTTGTGGATGGGGAGTCCACCGACCATTTGGTCTTATTGGGGAAATTAAACCTATTGATGCCAGACGGCTGTTCTTGAATTGTATGTAGGTATAGTTGCTGAGCACAGCTTCATTGCGAAGTTGTATGTATTACAGTATCTGTATCCATCGATTATTAATCACATTCAACGTATTAACCATTGACTAGGCAGATACAGCGCCTTTTACGCGTCTAAAATGTCGTAACGCATGAGCTCATGCATAGTAGACTGCTTTTTTTTTCAGACACAACAAATATTATGTGATCGATTTAGTACCGGTGACGGTTCTCGCCACGCCAAGTCGAAGCACCGTAGGTGATATTCGTATGAAGCGTTCAAACCGCTCGTCTACTTTGCATTTTCCATGCGATTACATTGGGTCAACAGCAATCGCAGACTACACGCGGCTTTATCACCTCCGTGATAAAAATCATGAATTTTATGGCTGAAGATCGATACAGGTGTAGTCTGGCTGGCGGAACCACTTTTGCAGGACCCCCTGCGGCGGCGCATGGTGGATGCGGATTTCCAGCAGTCATCGCAGCGGTCTGGTAGACGAAGAGTTCGACTTTCCGAGGCACATGGGTGCCCTTGGGTGCAAGTAAAACAGGAGATACTCTAACCTGATAATGGCCTACTCCTACAGCGAAAATTGGTAGTATCCACGGCGACATCGTCGTTACCCAGACAACGCGACGATGTACCTGTCATCGGAACAATAGGGCAGGCGTATTGCTAAACACCGCGGGCGACTGGCGCTCGCCAAGCCACCCCGATGGGACACGGCTTTTGAAACCATTACGCTCCTCGCCACTTAAAGGCATTAGGCGCGCTGCGGGAAGGATGACGAATAAAACCGAACGACGGAAAGCGACTTACGTCTGTTGTATTAGCGGGTCACGGGGTCAAAATTTAGGTGTTTGCGATAATGCCACTTTAAGAGCTAAGACTCGACGAATCTGAGGAAATCCACTGAATATCTAGTGCTGCGGTCCATATTCGTCTCAGGCCGCCGAACACAATTTCTGGCTTGCTCGAACTTTTGCTCGCTCAGGAAATGAAGGAACAGAGAGTTTCGCGACGACCACTGGGAGTGGGCGAGTTTGTGAGCATCGCCTTTGATCCAAGAGGCAGCCATCCGTGTTGGAGAGGATCGCCAGATAGACCGATTGTCGTCAATATCTCAGTAAAGAATTCAAATTACCCGTATCTTCCGGACGCGTGTGTCAGATCGCATTGGCAGCACATGTGCTGATGCGTGTGTGATCTGGAAGCCAAGAGGTGTAGCTGGCGACCGAGGCGTCGCCTTCGTTAGCATTTGGAGGAAATCGGGGCAGAAAATGCATTGGCTAACGTCACTTCTAGTCTGCAACTCGTAAATGGAATGCCAAGCAGTCCAACTTTCTCTGCGCGCAGTTTTGCCTCAGGGACGTGAAAAAAACGTCCTATGCTCTAAATATTTCAAACCGACCATAAGTTTTTTTATTCATGATACCAGAGCTAGGCTCGAGATCACGGGTTTCGTTGAAGCTATAGTCAAACACCCTTGTTTTCAGACAAGGGGATGACTTCTTAGCTCGTTCTCCGCGTACAATCATGGGGTCATAGAAAGATTTGCATTGTGTCATGCTGCAAGAGATGCGATACCTGTCAAGTGAGATCTCCAGTGCAGTGTTTTCACTTGTCCGGTGTTTGTGTTTGTGTTTGTGTTTGTGTTGTGTTCATGTTTGTGTTTGTGTTTGTTATGTTTGTGTTTGTTTGTTTGTTTGTTTGTATGTGTTTGTGTATGCATTGCGACTCCGCATTGTAGCCCTGTTTATCAAAGAATGAGCTTGCAATCGACCCAATCCAACACATACAGAGAGGTGTGTGTATTCTTTAAGATGTTCATGAATCTAATATAAGCCCGCTTCCAGTTCTCAGCAAAATGACATACATTTCGTCGTATTTTCTGTAAATTTGACCCACTGCCCTCTTTATCAAACATTCTTGAGATACTTATACAAATCAGCTGAAGAAGACGGACAGTCAGTTGAAACCTTCATTATTTCGAAGTGACGGCAACATGATTCCTGTCTTCTACATTGGTGGTTGCAAGTTGGTTGACCAGCGTTAAACTTGGTTTACTTAAGGAACACGCATGCGTATTCCGATTCTTTGCGTGCCTCAGTTTTATGTCCGTTCCACAAATTCAACCGTCAACAATAACACAACACGTCGCTGATTGGTGTAGATTGCATGTAGGCTTCGAAGTCGTGCGCACGTTGTACTTTCTTCCTAGGGATAAAGCAGGGCAGTTCACTGAAATTTACAAACATTCTGGGTAGATCCATCAAGTATCGCTTTAGCCTTTTCGCAAGCCCAAACTGTGAGAATGAAAGTGATTGACTCACATGTGTCATCTTTTGTGAGTGGGTCATACGTGCGACGGGACTAATAGCAACATACAAGTGCTCAAAACAGTATATACCTGATTATAAAACAGGCAGGTAACGCTGCGCAAACGAACCTAATTCTCCCTTTAATGAATTGCATTTGCCGCGTACAAAAATCTCAGCGAACAGTCAGAAGTTGCAAATGTGATTTTTTTATTTCTTTGCTACATGCCGACAGTGAGCCAGGACACGATAAGACCCTGTGCGGCCACGAGATAGTTTTCGCTGCCGAGGGGGCGCAGGGGTGGGGGAAATCGCATTACTGGCATCAACGGGGCAGTTTTCGCAAAAATGGAGCCCTACGTGTATTTCGTTCAAAATACAGGCAACTTCTTGGAATGTTTGGTGGGCGCGGCTTTTTCGAGATTGTGTGACTTACCAGATACATAGGCTGGCAAACCAGGCGATGCTGCTAATTGTTTAATCGGTGCAATTTCACCATACATGCGCCATGATAGGGAGACTTTTTCCACTTCATTAAAAGTATTTAACTATAAAAAGCTATTGAGTTCTTGGCGCAAATAGGCTTTGAAGAAAGAAGAAATTTCATTTATAGGTAGTTTATTTCATTTTGTATCTATATCGATTGAAAAGGATCCGATTCAGAGATTCACACAATGCTGAATCGTAAGTCGGTTTGAACGTAATATTCTGATGAGCTCCCTAGGAAAAAGTGCATCAAAAATAACCCAAATCAGGTTAGTGATGAGAGAGACATTGTCAGGTCGGGATAAGAGCATTTTTCAAACGATCAAGAATTATAACATTGCTAAGATTGTGAAACAGAATCAGTGGCACATATGCCAAGCGCAAATTATCACAATGTTTTACAAAAAGGACAAATATACACAGGCTTATTGTTGGTTGACTTGACACACAGCGGGGCCCGCTTCAAAACGCTTTCGCTTAAGTTGAATGTTGTGTGGGTCTTATTAAACTGACAACATCTATAATGTTTGACACTCATTTCATAAATTTTGTTCGATAAAACAAGTTCATGCTTTCAAATTTGTTTTCCTGATTCGTGTTGAAATGCAAAGTTTTAGCCCTGCAAACGCGACAGATTGTGTGCAATTTGTGCACAATATTATTTTTGACAAATGAATTCTACTCTGGACTAGAATTCGGCTATCAACAATAACCTTGAGCATTGCACACATGCAGGCCGAGTTGACGAGTCGAACACTGGGCATTCTGTTGTGACTTTAGATGTTCAACAAGATTCTGAATTCACAGAACAAAAATTGTGAAAATTATGTCAGTAGCTACTGCATGTGGATATTTAAGAGATCGACAATGGCACTAAGTTGTTCGCTGTACAGACAAGCGACTGTCTCATTCGGCGTTCGCCTGCAACACGTTGGACAAAAATTGGCCTGTTCATGGACATGCGATGTATAGAGTTCTCGATGACGATCGGATAAAACGCCGAGAAACCATCAACGAATCGTACGAAAGGGTTCGCTTGAATATATCAAATCTGTCTTTGGTAACGATGGAGTCGAAAAAAGTCTATTTGATGAAACGAAGGGGTTAGCAAATAAACGGAAACGCAAGAGTGGGTACTTTAGAATTTGGAATAGCTGTCATCCATCTCTGTCAAGAACCGGGATGGTAGTCTGGCGTTCCCTGGGAAAATTGGCTTCGTCGGCGTTAAAAATCTTGTCTCGCGCTACCAAGTACAGAGAGCAATTACCGACACGTGGACGTCGAATCGATCTGTTTCTCTTCTTTTCCCGCGTCGAAATGGCGGCAATTATGTGATAAATTATACCAATGATGGAGGGTGCCTTTGTGAGCCCCACAATTTCAATATGCTTTGTAGGCTGCTCGTTACGTAATGTGGATTTGTTCGGATGGATGGCAGCAATAAAACTATTTTGAGTAGGGGGACGCGGTCCCCCCGTTTTCTACTTTCCGCAGCTTTATTGCGGATTAAAATAATTTCGGTAACTAATTACCACGAATCGCTCATGCGGAATACCAGGCTTCTATTTCGTGTAACACTCGCTCAAATTGACTGCAGGCAGTTTTTTAAAATACAAAATGGTATGGATTGTCGCATCAACAATCAATCGTTACAAACAATATTATACGATACGTAATATAATACTTATTATTTATATAATGAGGAAACAATTAAGTTTTTTGTCCTTTATTTTTTCATTGTAATGATGTCATCAGTATTTGAAAACTAAATTTACAAGTTTGCAAACTGGTCTGAAATCGTCACGCAAATTAATTTGTGGATTTTCTGACCTCATGCCATATCACTGTTATATTTACATAGTATTCTTTGAAAGCATAAAAGGAAACGTGTTTTCCTGTCTGGGAAACAAACTCCCAAGAGAGTGACCGCATAGTCGGCAACTTGGATTAAAGTAGTTCGCCCAGCGAAAATAAACTTGAAAGACTTAAAATTGTGCCCAAACTTTCCATAAAGGAACTTTTAAACCATTCACTTTCGAAATTAAGTATAAAAATCAGCGTCACCGTGCAAAGTTTAGTACTAGGGAAACAAATTGTTCAAAATTTACAGGCACCTGAAATACACAAAATGGCTGCTATCTCTGTGCAAACTATTACAGGGGCAAATATTTTCGATTTTCACAAAAAATCAGCAAGTGAAAAACTTTATTTACTCAATGAGCTTCAAAATAAGCCCCAACAAGTGGTAGACCAAAAAAAAATATTGTTAAATTTGAGAGTCCGAATATCTGTCCACGGGGCTCAATATATCTTAAAGTTTTGCTGTACATGTCAATGCGGGCCACAAACGAGCTGCAAGTGTTCTCGCTGGACTCCAATGGCTACTGATTGGTTGATGGTTGTCACATGACCGCCAACAGGTGGCACGAGCCATACGCGAACTTTGTGGTGCATGCATTGCGCGCGAACGAGGAAGTACTTCGGGGTTCAACAAATATATCTCCTTAGACAAATTCGAAGTTGTCTCTGCTAGCCGCAAAAAATCATTCTTGCATAGTTGGGGAAATTCTTTATTTTTCCTCATCACTGACTGTTTGCCAATCATAGCTCCATGAACGTATGAATTCTCAGCTGTAATCACACCCATCTACGCTCTACGGTCACATTGAAATGGAAAACTGAGATAATGAAATTAATAGAAAAATAAAAAAAATCGCAACGACATATTCTCCGTCACCCGCCCTAATCTCATCCGTATCAATATTCCACATGAGCGCCAAGCTGTCAAGTTCATGTCTAAAGAATTGATTTGGCAGGTGTGACACCTTGACACGTCTAACAGATGTTATTTGAATTTGTTTAATAATTTAAACAGTGCTCGAATAATGACAAGGTCACGACTTCAACCGACAAGATAACTTAGGAAAAATATATATCTGAAGTTCTAAGGAGGATGCATAGTTCTTTTTTAGCAGGAGAGATTCAAGTACTGTAGAGTGCTCAAGTATGTATCACAAGGGTTAAGGCAAATAAGTGATCTCTGAGGAGTTAAATCGTTCGATGTACATGGTCAGTCACAATAGATATCCACCTATAAGCTATATCAACGCTAATTGCTACGTTTTGACAATAGTTTGCTCAGATCGTCCTAAAATGAGACAGCAGTCGTGCAATTTGAGTAACAAACCTTCTGGCCTAACATTTCTCCTTTCGTGCTGAAAGTTAACTGCGACAGATGTGTTGACCTTGTTCCTGTCATGAGTCTGCGATGGTTATTTTCCCAGAGTTGAGGTGTAAAGGGCGGCGACCTCCACAGTTGAAACGGACATCCTTTTCACTTGCGACACGATTGACTCACAGGCCATCGATCAATCGTGATTGGCAGTGAGACAAACGGTAAGAGACGAAAGACGATTGATTTCTGTGTCTGAATGGTAAACCAATAGCTCCAGTTTTCTGGCCAAAATGGTTTCAAGAGAGCGTACATCTCCACCTCCTTTGGGACTTTCTCTTTTGATGTTTAGTAAAAGAATGTAAAGAGTAACTTTTGAGTGTACCTGTTGTTTGCCTTGGTTACTTTTCGGAAGTGTCTGGCTTTCTCTACACTATTTCATATCTCATTATGCTACACTTGAAATCACACTACGAAATGATGTGGGTATCTGAAGGTTAAGCAGACAGCGAAGATGTCACATCATGCAGACAAATAGGCACTGTTCGTGATCGAAGCGTACAACCCGTCTATTTTATTTGGTTTCGCCATTGTCGGGTTGTGCGCTCTCGATGTCGACTGTGCATCCGTAGCTTTTAACGTGTTCACTGCAGTCGCAAAAGAACTCGTCGTTCAATTCGACGGAAAGCGAGAGTAACGAACTGGAAGTTGCAAAAGTGGACCAATTTTTTTTTTTAAAGCGCATTGACTGTTAGAAAACGTATACAATGCAATTATCATTGACGCTCTTTGGTATTCTTCTTAATGTTGCCTCATATTGTTGAATTCCGTGACTGCTTGCTTCACGGATTGTTTACTGTTATGATGGTTTGTGTCGATAAGTAACATTCAAAATTGACACAAACTATAAATCTAGGACAGGAACTAACTTGAATATGCCAGCATCAATGTTATTTTGTCACGTTACTCTACGTAAGCTGCTTTGCCTCATGGTAGGGTTCTAGACGGAACCGTGACGAATGTGCTGTGATATACAAAGTCCGACGATAAAAGCGAAGCATTTAATTAGATGCAATAATAAAGTTGTTTATGTCCGCAACAAGGGTACTTATCAGAGTTGTTTGTACATAAAGAATATCGGGTATTTGTATTTCCTCCGTGGCAGGGGCTGGGGTGCTTAAAAACGAATTTTGATATTGTTACCGTATGAGACAAAATGCACGATGTATCAACAGTTGTGAATTGTCACTGAGAAAGAATCGTACACAGGGAAATATTTTTTTAATAGGAAAGCCTTAGATATTCCAATATCGCGGCTGTTTGGTCTGCTGCTATAACATAAAAGCAATAAAGCAGTGGTCCACCCTATAATATCTGTGAAACTCAAAGTGTTTTCCGTTGAAGTCTGTTCAAAGTATGGTGGCCATATTGAATTTAAAGCATCCGTAAATTTAAGGAAATTTGATTTATACTTAATGGTGTACCAATTTCGCTGGCATTTGCAATTGCCCGTTCGGTAGCTCTTTCGCGTTTTCAATTTTACCCGTTGTGCAGTAAAAGAGGGGTCCATTACACCGCAAATGGGTGAATCATTGTAATAAAGCAGCCCTGCTTTACAATGAAGGTAAAGTGAATTCTAAATAACTTCCCCGAAGAATGCCCTGAGAGTGGCTCACTTGCCCGCAGATATCGCAAATAGTTGACAGATCAAAAGTTAGCGCAGAGCATTTTGAATTCGAAGACAAAACCAAATCATAAGTGCAGTGAACTTCTCAATTCTTTGTCTGGAGACATTCACAATTTTTCGAAGAAACCGGAAAATAAAAGTTATAACGTGCTGTATCCTTATATTAACTCCTCCTTAACTAAACGCTGACTTCATACATCTTGCACTCAGGATCCAGAGAATCGTACATGACGAGACACAGACAATGACAAAGATCAACATCAACAGCGACCCCCCTCCTATCCCCTGAAAAATCACCACATTGTTGAGAGATAATCAGCAACTCCCAAAATGGACTTGAAAAAGTTTTTCCAGGTCTACCAGATGAATTATTCTCATTTCTTTCAGAAACGGTCAGTGTTCTCGATAACTCATAGATGTCTGTGTATCCGGTGTGTGCTTGCTTCTTGACAGACGTCTATGACCTACAGCCGAATGTTATTAGTAGGTTATACCTATTTCTTTCACGTGCGCTACGCTGATACTCACTGCTTGGGCAATAACGTATAAATAATACTGGGCGCTTTGTTAAAAGCCTACTCTAGAATCCATTTCTTGCTCATATTGACTACTCTGTGACACAAAGGTTATGTTTAGGCTGTCTCTCTAAAAGTTTCAATTGTTGGGAATGTAAATTGCAAACTAATTCACCTTTTTATGTGGGGTAATCATCGTATATACACTCAGAAGTGGGACCTAAACGTTTTATTTTCTCCTTGAAGGTTTCTTTTGAATGCCTCTTCGACATCGCCCAACCAAGACTTTACGGGCCTACGGTTTTTTCATCACTACATCTAGCTACTTGCAGCTGGTCGACGGAAGACCTTTTGAGGGTTTTTTTTTCTCTTTCCATGGTCTTTGTGCAGTGTCCTTGTCTAGCGTCGATTGATGTAATCTCTCGCAGATATTCGCTCGGGATAAAAATTAAAGCAAATCATCGCACGCGTGGTTGGGCAATAATTTTCCGTGTGGCTAGGTCTTTTCAACAGAGCCATTCATTCCTTTTTTTTGCTTACATTTTCCGATTGTGCGCGCTCTTCGCACCGCCTGGAACTGACAACACGACCGTATAACCCTCGTCTCGAAATAATGACCGTCCTTCACAAAACGGGCCGTTTGAAAGCTAGGGGAGAGGAAGTCCCGAAAATGGTCCAATTTGATCTTCTGGCGATCGAGTTTCATTGGAATTGACGTGCCTCACAGTTGGGGCAGGTCCCCCACCTCTTCAGCGATGATGACCGTGGTTGACCAACCCCAGCTTGGCGGTGTCATGAACCCCTCCCAATTTATACAAGACAGGGCGTCTGACGACACTTTGTGTACTGAAGCTCTCTTGCTCGCATAAAAGCCCCGCGTCACACTTGAGTGGGTCTTGTCTGATAGTTGCTGAGCGTTTTGAATAGATCTTTGTTCGCCTGCACAAACTTTCCCACCTTTCGCTTTGAAGATACCTGGCGCTTTAGGCAAAGTTGCAAACATCAAAGGAGTCAGAAAGTGGAACTCTTGAAGACTCTGATCTCCATCTTCAACAGACATGGCTCTCGTTCTCAATGTCTCATCCAGATTTCCCACCGGCGCATCGACACTGATAATCCGCTTTACCAGCTCTCTTACATTTCACCATGATGTCACCCTTCATCTTTCTATCCCAAGTATGACGTCATTGAAAAGTTTATCACGTTTCGCCGAAGTCACTTATTTTTTTTTCTTGAGAATTCTGCAAGAAGGAAATGGTTTGGGAATGTAAAGCAAGACTGCGACATAGACGTATGTCGGCGCTGGCTCTGTAATTTGGAACAAATCAAAAGCCACTGCCTCCACGCATGGATACTCAAGACCGGCTCTTAAAAAAACCATACCGCTCTTTGTTTGGAACACGTCATTTGTTTTGGGTGTCAATCACAACCTGTGCCGTACACTGTTTAGATTGTTCACACAACCGAGACGTTAGTCGCTTGAGCGCACCAGCTATAACACGGCAGTCATCAGCGTGGCCAATTATTGTCGGGCTTAGCCCTCCATTTGTTTCCATTTGAGTTTTCGCCTTCCCTCGTGGGCTTCGGACAACTTTTTTTCGCGGGGGTATTATGATGGTTTCCCCCGCAGCTAAGGGAGAAGTTTTCATTCTAGGATGGCTTTTCAGAAAGGCGACCGTAAACAAATCTTAGCTTCTTTTGCCCTATGCATAGTCTCATTGAAAGTAACTCCAGGCGCCAAGTAGGAACCCTGGACAGTCAAGAAGCCCGAGACTAAAGGTATTGAAATCTTTTAAAACGATATGATAACAATGTATTTTAATAAAACTCTCCTTTCTCAGATATTTTCAGATCACCGTCTGAGTAAACAGTCTTTCAAAATCGTGACCATTTTTCTGCTATTTAGATAAGGCCAACCTTATACTGTCCCTAAACCCATTCAAGGTATATTGGCACGACATGGCGCCTGTACAGTAAACCGTACGCATGGAATTGTTCTGGCTATGAGACTGTTTCCAAGGAAACAAATGGCAGACCATCGCAAACGTGAAGTTTTTTCCCCTGAGTTACAACACGCTTAAGACTTCCAACTTTACACCACAGAAGCAAGGTGCATACACTTTTAATGCATGGAAATAAACGCCATCATCATAGTGAAATTTACGACTGAGATGAAATCAACACTAAAGTGTTTCATGAGAGTTTGCAGAGAAAAATCCTGGTTCGTGTAAACTGAATAGATTACCATTGTCTTTCTGTTCTGAGGAGGACATCGCGAATCTTTAAACAGAAAACGTGGATCGATAATTTTGGACATCCCCACACGCCGAGAGCTTTGCCTGTCTCCATTTGAAATGTTGGAAGAAAAAGCGTACATCACGAAGAAAGTGCAAAAGTAGCCAAGTTTACCTTTTTTTAAAAAAATGTAAGAAAAAAGTTATTAAGTCACCAGCGGTGAGAAATAATTTCTAAAACTTTCGACATTTGTTTGTCATGTGGTGTATACACACAGGGTTATATGCTCAGAGCGAGTACGTTTGCCGAGGCTTAACCTGTTTTTGGGACCAGTCAAAGCTTTTATGGCTGATGTCCCTGGTTGGAAATCAAGCACGTTCCCGATAGTGTTTACCCTTACTACCTCGAGGCGTGATCGGTCACACGGTATGTTAAAAGCAATAGCGAAACATTCTCCCATATTACAGAAAGCTATTGTTCATCTGGCCTTCAAGCCGCCAGAAACCTGATTCAAAATATTGCATTTCTCTGATTTGGCATATCTCAGAGCCACCAGGCGTATGATATATTTATTTGACAGGATGGTCACCGTGACAACCAGGGGGGCCGATGGAGTATCGTTTTTGGAGAAATATCATCGGGCGCGGTCACAAAATATTTCTGAACAGCAGCAGCGAATGAAAATAAACAAATACAGAGGTGTATGGAGGTGGACAATAGTAACCTTTTGTGGCAATCACGCTTTGTTTATGTAGTTTTATGTATTCGCTGGTGTCCTTACTTAGGGAAGGAATTAAGAGCTGGATGCACCTTGATAGTTTATTCAATTAACTTGGGATGAGGTCGCGGTTCAGACGTTCTTCAGGTCTCTATCAACGAGGGGGTATACTTTTTGTGCAAGGTTTCTGTGGTTGCGGGTGAAAGTGGGAGAAGTTCAAAGCTGTGTTTAGGTCGGTGGTACCAGTCTGTCTGTCTCGAATTATTCCAAAACTATGGTTTATTCAAAAGTTAAAATCAATACCAAAAACAAGCAAACATTTGTGTAACTTCGAAGTGTGAGAATTAAAAAAACGCATTGTTGGGCTTGAAGTTGAATATCCCTAAGGTAAACCACAATCATCGACACTGTAAAATAAAACAGTTTGAGCTGAAACTATGTCCGGATTACCTTTGTTTAATCATTGCCCACATTGAGTAGCTTGTCCCATTATCGTTCAGCCGCATCGACCCAGCACAGCTTTACTCTGATTCAAATTGTATCGATTTAAATTTTGAAAACACATATCAAAAACTATTTACCCTGAGTTGACCCCTAGAGGGAAACGTTCGGACAGAACAGTTAACACGTGTGTGTGTTGCATTGGTCTAAAACTCGTCCGGTCATTTTTTGTCCCCGAGGGCATATTTTCGAGTTAAACTTTAATGAATATATCATCAAGAAAGTATTGCAAATTGTGGAATTACGTATACAGAGGCGGAATGCATTCAGTTATTGGCGTAAACTACAACTTACTGAGAATTTCACGCAAACTGGGAACAGAATCACTGTTACTTATCGAAGAATCTTTCTGATAAGTCTGAACAAAAATGGCAAATTGACTGGAAACTGTGAACACAGGGTGTCTGCTCCCTCACCTCCCTCCACTACAGACAGTTATGCCAATGATTTTATTCATATATTGAATGTTCCACGTCAGAGCCGATGAGTCAAAGACACTAATATCCTTATTCTCGCGATTTTAAGCTCGTCACTGCAACAATTGTTTGAAATTATCTGATAAGGAGACCCGATTGACGTGCTATATGTACACTGATGTGAAGCGTCTTCGTAAGGTCACAATCACTTCACCATGGTTTTATCGATAGAATACTTCTACCGCGTGAAACGCCACAAAATGTTGTTTGAAGGTCAAACAACAGTGACTAAAGTCAGTGAGTGCAAACACTGACCGCTGAAAATAAGTTTCTCATTTTTTGACTTGCGCAAAGTATATATAACTGGGCCAAAGCACCGATAACTTACAAGGATTGCGCTGATAAAGGGAAACTTTAATACTTTGAGATTGTCGTAAAATATACTCAGAGACCCAGAAATCGGCTGTATCGTAGCGTTGATACACGTTTCCCCCTCCCTCCCCGCACATCAAGATGTGACATCGTCAGAAGAAATAATGTAATAGTGTATGGCTTCTGCATCGCGACCGATCTTAAGCGAATTCTAATCTGTCAAAGTTGCGCGACATCCAACTCTTCTTAGGGGATAACTACAATAAAAACGACCAAATGGGAATCAATACATACTATGTGAGTCCAATTTCTTTTTTAAGTTGTCTGGGTGAGTACCCACTTTACAACAGTCTCCACAGGTGACGAAACAATCAACTTTGCGAGATGACCAGAACACAGGGCAATTTGGTGTGCGACGGGGAACCAAACCACACCAAACCGAATCAACGCTTGTGAGGGGAACAGCCATTCTTTCTGACACCAGTCCGGGGTAAAATCAACCACGTCATTGAACCGCAATTAAAATCGCATTACAAACAGTGTCGATATAGAACTGTGCAATTTCTCCTGCAGGAGGATAATTTTATTTAATCCTATAGCAAGCGTGTTTACTCTAACCCGGAGACACTTACAAGCCACTTAGAATTCGAGCCCCCTTAAAAATGCCCAAATACCTTATAAATTACCCCATTGTCGCACGCATAAAAGGCTTACGGAGGAAGCGAGTTGGCCAGAGTACAATTGACCAGTTAAGTTTGTATTTCTCGGCAGACCACTGGATTTGAGATTTACAAAGGTTCTCTGTTCCATCTAATTTGGCGCATCCAAGGTTGGACTGGTCCTCACCCTTTGTAGAGAATCCAACAATGAAAGTGATCGAAAACGCCTTGCTTTGCTGTCTCGCCAGTGACATAATTGCTTTCCTTTTTGAGACGTGTGTGTGTGTGTGTGTGTGTGTGTGTGTGTGGAGGGGATAAAACTGGGCCGGTGGAAATTTGAGGTGAAATCTATTAACTTGTCTGTCAAGATCAGGAATTGACTGGAAACATTCTTGGCGTGTTTCATCGACGTTGTTGATTGCACGTAGGTAACGGGGGCGTCTCTGAGGCCATGAAATGAACATCACTAACAGACAATTTCTGAGCATCACTGGCCTTCTCCAAATCACAGGCTTGATCTCGTCTTTTAAAATAATTTTCTTTGTTTCTGAAATCCCACCATGCCTCAGAAAATACCTTGCTTTTTGACTGCAAAACTTTCTCGCGTAAACTGTGGTTTGGTTTCCATTGTGTTGGTCTTACGCGTACTCCGATTGCTTGTTTGTTAATTGGTAGTTTCACGATGAGAGTAAGCCTTAATCTATGGCCCCTGGAGCTAATCACTCCGGGCTCTGCCATACCAATACGTAAAGGCTAGGGAATATTTAATGCATTTAGTTTTGACCGGCCAGTTCCTATAGCGGGTAACAGATTTCAGATTGAAATGGTGGACCACATGGGTGAGCAGGTCGAGAGTGCCTTTAATAGACATATTTGATGAACGTTTTTCAGCTATGTTTGCTTGGCAAAACAGTGAAACTACCATATAAGCAGGCTCTTGAGATAGCCACGCACGTATACGTATACATACATACATACATACATACATACATACATACACAAATACATAATTCTATATACATACACATGATATAAATTACACACATACTTGTATATACGTACATGATTAGACTTATTTTACTTAATTGAGACCTTTGTCATACTTTTAATCCAGATACCGTAATGAGTGAGATTGCAATAAAGGATTAAAATATTATTATTACACTAATAATTAGTAGTAGGATATATATATATATATATATATATATATATATATATATATATATATATATATATATATATTTGTATGTATGATATATATATATATATATATGTATGTATATATTATGTATGTATGTATGTATGTATGTATGTGTGTGTGTATATGGATGATGATGATGTGTGTGTGTGTGTGTGTGAGTGTATACACATTTGGCACATTTTCATTACAAACATCTTTAATCTGGGTTTTAAAACTGTACTTAGAGAACTTGCCCGTGTCTGAGAGTAAGTCTATTTTTAGTTGACAATTAAACCTCCATTTTTAAAACGTGGAGGATCTAAAATAAACACGAAATAGATGCTTTACGGCACAGTGGACAAAGTCTTAATCTCCGACTACACCTACGAACGAATGCCATATAGAGTTCCTGCAATAACATTTCCCGTCTCGTCGTTGAAAGTTTGACGTCACCTTCGGCAGTTGTCCTATACGAGTCCACACTCTTTGATCTTCGATGAAATCTTGGTTGTCAAAGTTTCTTATGAAGGGGAAAACAGAGACGAGAGGAGATAATGGAATGACAATGCACGTGACGTTGAGAACAGAAGATGTGAACTGCAGACTGCTTGAAGAAGGTCTGTGGTGAAGACAAATTTGACGGTGGGGGACATCAATTGACAGGAGGAAAGAGACACAGATACAGTCTGGCAGACGGAGGAAATGACACGCGGACAAACAGACAGACAGAAAAACAGGTGGAAAGACGAGACACACAGACAAAAAATACAGTGGTGCTTTTATCTGAATGAGTTTAATGTCATGGCTCGTTTTGGCGCGGTGGGTCAACATTTCTGTTTCCGATATTTGCTATCTTTGGATTGAAGAATCTTGACGACATGCCAAGAAAAACTGTCAAATTTGCTTTCTTAAGAGCTTAAGTCTAGAAATATTAAGTGTTACCCAAAACACTATTTAGGGGCATTGTTTTGTTGCCGTAAGTGTTTTAGTCTGTTGAAGTTTTAGTGCGCTTAGAGCAGAAGGAGATCAACACAAACGTGTATCTTTTGACGGCATGACTGGCTCTGTTTTTCCGACACAGCCATCGGCAAAGTGTAAAGGATGACGCTGTTGACAACCCGCTTATCAAAACTCCACATTGCTGTCTTGTCTCGCTATTATATGCCGCTTTATTTTGACTGTTAACATGCTCAGCCATGAGTGAAGATAACAGCTTGTTCGCTTTTCCACTCTCTCGATCGAGAATGTCCATGCACGGGTGCTGTGCGGAGTTTCGAGATAGGCAGATGGAGAAGCAACGGCATTGTTTGCATCGTTTGGTCGGACTTGGACTCAGAAACCGAAACTTTACGAAGTGAAAGATTATATTTTTATTTCCAACTGGAAATCTGAGAGCAAGAAAATATCTATCGCTTGTAACCTCGATCTTGGTTCGAGTGAAGCATTTTGTGAGAACCACACTTGATTTCCCTGTCGTGTCTTTATCCTTTAGGCCCGAATCTGCAGATCTGTATGTCCAAGAAAACGGAAAAAAATTATGCAAACAGTTTTGAGCTCAGCCATAGATACTACACTGGATGTGGATGAAGCGATAGCGAGAACCTGTGAGTAACATAGAGAGAGAGAGACATAGAGGGACACACTGCCGGGAAGGGTGGGACAGAAAGCGAGGTCGGCAGATAGCCTGACTGACTGACTGATAGAGACGGACAACGGACTTAGGGACAGGAAAGCAGAGCAAACGTGAAGGTAAGTCTGATGATGCCGGGAAGTAGAATGAGAATCGCGCTATGCAAACGCCGTTTGTGAGTGAGGGTCAGGGGTCACAAGTAGTGCACCGAACATGAACACGCCATCACACGTCGCATCGTATGGCACTGACGCGGAAAATTTCAAAATTCGACATATTAAACTTATATTTTACCACAAAGTCGACGCCTTCTTTAATTGTAGCAAAACATTTGCATTACATGGTAATAGGTGGTTTACTTTTATACTTTTACAACATGTGTTGGAGGTCAAGCGAAGGTTATCGAGCACTTTTGTGAGTGCGGTGTCCAGGTGTGCGTCAGGATGTTTGACGCGGGCATAACAAGGAACGTTGCTTTTGGTTCGGAAAGAAACAGCAGCGGGCAGAAAAGTACAATTGAACCCTCTAAAAAATGTGAAGCTCTTCGCATGCTGTAATAGTATACAAGGTGTATGTTGTCGATCACATGTCTAGCAAATATCAAGCAATTCGTGACCTCGAATCCGAAGAACAATCGTGCACTGCCATTTATACTGAGTCTACTTTCTGTCCCTACAAACCTCCATCACCCACCTCAATTGATCTATCAATATTGTATAACCCTGTCATCTACCAGTATGTCTATTGTATCCTCCCTCCCTCCCCCCTCTCTCTCTCCCTCTCTCTCTCTCTCTCTCTCTCTCTCTCTCTCTCTCTCTCTCTCTCATATCAAATATATAATAAATAATCATATATCGATATGAAAGTATACCGATGTTCTCGTGGGAAATTACAGCGCTCGATATACTGTAATTTGTGTGTGTATATTACAGTGCTCGATGTACTGTAATATATATATAATATATATATATATATATATATATATATATATATATATATATATATGTCAGGGGTAGTTATTGTATGTTTGTACACACACACACACACACACACACACACACATATATATATATATATATATATATATATATATATATATATATATATCTATATATATATATTATATATATATATATATATATATATATATATATATATATATAAAATTATGTCAGGGGTAGTTATTGTCCAAAACACTAATTACAATGTAGTTGATTCACTTGAGAGATTCGAAGGTTGATATTCTATGGAAAATCTTCCTAGATCCTATCTACAATTCTGTGTCACGATTTGGCTAATTAATATACCACACTGGTGACTCAAAGCTCTGATATGTCTGATGAAAAGCATAATGAGCTGTGACAAATAGTGTGGCGAGACTGTCGCTGGCGAAACTGATCGTGTCAAGAGAGAGGCGTGGAAGTAGAGCTTCCATCAGGTGTCCACGGTAGCCTGCGCCACTTTCACCGCCGTCTGAATGAAGACACGGGGAAAAACGGGGCTAATTTTAAATAAAAATTGCAGGTAATGGCAATTACTGTGTCTCGGTCCGAGCCCGTGTCTCCGCGCGGCTAGGGGTTCTCTCGAGAACTTGACAAAATTTGATGGGCCAGTCACCCTGGCTGGCACCGAGCGTCGATAAATCAAAGCTTTGCTGAACCACGTTGACAGATGAAGGGAATCCAAGCTCCCTGCAAACGCCTGAGTAGCTGTTAACACTTAACGAGGAGAAAGGGCACCCGCTTCAACGAAGGATAGATTCGTCAAGCACGCTTGACAAATTTCGTTAAATTCTGTCGATCCTAGCGAGTGTCCATCCGTCGACGATGAAGATGGCTCTCACGGGAGTCCGAGATTTTAGTGCCGAAGAAACTTTTTTTTGAATGACGGTCGTACTTACGCACTGCCCAAAGGATCTCAAGGGTCGTAAAAAATCGGGGTCTATGATACACCTGTGGATTTTCTGAAGAATGGTGCTATAAATTTTAAAAAAGCGACTCTGCTCTTTATAAGGAAGACGTGCATTGTTTCGATGACGATTACTGATCAACACTCGTACAGCTGAAGCTATAAAAATCTGTTAGACCGTTAAACTTGATAACCAGAGTTACACTTTTGTTTTTATTTTAATTTTTTTACCCCCGTTTTACAATTATTCACATAAGTCTGATTAAAATCGCTGTGTATAAAAATTTTATTTCAAGGTTAATTGTCTTGTACGCACTTAACATCCAACGCCGTCGGAGATATCGCAAGCGCAAGATCCAAAAATGACGCAGTCGGCCCTTAACCTTGCCACTGGGTATGCACGTAATTACGGGTACTTGTTACAATGAAGTTCACGGTCGTAATGTGTGGGTGACGAAAGAGCGACAAGCTGGATAAAGCAAATCCTCAAAAATACAGGTCAGAACGTTGTCCTTGCTATCTGATTAGAGAGTCGTACTTCACCACTTCTGAAATAATACATACATATTTGTAAATCAACTTCCCCCCGTACTTGTATATTTTGCAGTTGGGTTTTCGTCGAGAACAAATCTCAGAATTTCATATTCGAAGCTT
Organism: Ptychodera flava; assembly: GCF_041260155.1. Taxonomy (NCBI): domain Eukaryota; kingdom Metazoa; phylum Hemichordata; class Enteropneusta; family Ptychoderidae; genus Ptychodera; species Ptychodera flava. The sequence goes on from NC_091939.1 coordinate 4,637,778, forward strand.
GTACCCAGAGTGCCTCCAGTTATACTCTGCACAGTTAATTCTGGCACCTGTTTGGACGGAGTCAGTGTTGTTGATGTGGAGGAGAGAGTGAACGAATGTCACACCTCACTCAGCCTGAGCGCGTCCACTCTTCACGCTGTTCGGTTTGCACGATTTTAGAAGAAAACATGATCGGCGATCCTATGCCAGGTAAATTTACTATCAGTCCTCCAAAGGAAAAAATACGTGTTCGCCTTCCGGTTTTCAATCCTCAAAAGGGAAAAAAGTCGAGCAAGGCGTCCAGTACTATCAGAAAAGTGAAATCTGCTTTCTTTCTATGCAGCTTGGCGTCCACACACAATTTGACCGCACAAGTCTATTCATGGCGCGTATAACCAATGTACTGTATAAAGCGACGCTTTCTGTTCAAATCCCAAATTAAATTTGATAAAATCTTAACTACTTGTGCATTTATTATGGCCAGAAATTGAGAATTATGGCCAGTAATTGACGTAATAAAATAAGAGACAGCGTACACGTACTTTCCTGCCTCGCAGGAGTCTCTGTCGAGCGTGCTGTCTGTCGATAATAAATTATTCTATTTTCTGTGGCGGGAAAAGTAATGCTGTTGCAACTAAGCTTAAATTTCGGGACTGTACGACGATAGGTTGGAAAATATGTATTTCTTCAGAGTTTTTTTTTTTACAAGTAATCTCATGTATCGTATTGACTGTCTGAAAGCTCATCTGGCGGCTTTGTAAATGCTATTGTGGAATGACAAGGATCAAGTATGATTTGTTAACACGGGGTTAAATTGTGCAGCAACTTTCAAAATCATGGCGGCAAGCTTACAAAAATGGTGGCTGTTTACATCTTTTTTTTTCTTCGACGCAGAAATACAGAACATGTTTATCACTCAGTATTGGTGGAATACACACTTATGAATTGCAAAATAAAAATACCTCAGCTATAACACAGACGAGCAGCGGTTAAAACAACCGAAGCGGTATTTCTACCATAAAACCAGATTTAATATCAGAACAATAATTGTTGTCATTGTCAGCGATAACAATGGCAGCGGTGAAAAGTACTGATGTACTTTGTAACGCTGTCATTTGTGGACAGATGACGGACTTGTCATTCGTTGGACGTTGAGTAGAACTGGAGAAGACCTTTTTATGGCTGAAATAGTATTTTGGGTAGTAACAGCTAAAAGTAGACGGAAAGGCACATAAACGCCTTTGACTTTGAACACAGCAAGAGGCAGGTGGCCGACAGAGGAAAAAAACCCGAATTTATGGCCATCATCCTTTTTGTCGCAATCAACACAATGGCAGAATGCCCGGATTAAAGCAGTTGTCCAGAGCGCTGGTAACACGCAATCGCCATGCAAGCAATCATTTGCCAATATTTAATCTTCCGCGCTGCAACTACACCGTTTTCTGCGTAGAGATCGGACACACGTTTTTCAAATCCCCCAGTATATCGCCGATTGCGGGTAAAGCCGGTTACGCACTCCGAGCTATAAAAAGCACCCCAACTTTAATGGCCCTTTTTGGCGAATTAAAAACAATGACTATTTCGGTCTGCCTGTGTCAATAGAATTATGAACTGAATTTGATGTCTTATCAGGTATTTGTATCAAAAACATGACTTGCCATTTACTGCAATAAGCCAACCATTTAAACCTGACTCGTCCGCCTGTCTCCCTAGAAACGCATAATACTAGTCACTTGGGGGCCCAGATTGAGAACCTCCAGGTGCCTGTGGAAACACGATGACTGGTTTTTGTCTCACAAAAATGAGATTTGTAAACATTGAGGATGACACAGAAAACAATGTCATGTAAATACGGCGATACAATGTGAGACTTTTAATTCTCTGATTAGTTGCAGAGAGACATTCAGCCACTGTAAGAGTCAGGAATTTTTAAAAAAGATTTTTTGAAAATGCGGGACTCCAGCCATAACTGTATCCAGCGGCAACATTGCTGCCACAAATTTTACTGTTAAAACCATTTCCGCTACTTCCTGATGTTAACATTAACTCCGTTATTCCATATAAGATCTCTATTTAGTTCGTTTTTCTTTTGAATCTTCTTTATGGAACAGCACACTTTCAAACTGAAGTAGCTGTGATTTGTGGGAAAGATCTCACCGTACAGAAGTTTTGCTGTATATTTCACAAAAAAAAAAAAAACTGAAAAAATGAACAAAATTGCAAGATCCTACGGACCATGAATTCTCACATAAAAACTTGCATTGGAGATTAACCATTTCATTTGATCTCTTTTGATCATGGAATTCACTGCAAATGTAGTCTGGGTGTTGACAACATTTGATTGCACACCATAAACTGAATGGAAACAGTTGCTGCATATATCGTCACAGACAGGTATGAGGGGACAAGCACAAAGATCTGAACTTTAAAATTTACGAGTTATGGAGCAATAACAAACACATAAAGCGCTGCTTTCCATCAATGCTGAGACTACAGTTCTTTACAGTTGGCCTAGGGGAACTTTTTTTCCATGCAATAAAATTAGCTCTCCCTGTTTCCTTTGTTTTGCTTCTGGGATTTTCCCCGAGATCTCATCTTTGTTTGGAAGATTCGGTAAATGAGACCAAATTGGGTGCGTCCACTGGGAGGCTGGTCCATGTATCAGATCAGTGGCTGACTCACTGCCAGGTTGACGAATGTCTTTTATGGCAATAGAGACGAGTTTTTAATGTTTACTGATTCACAAGAGTGAAATGCTGGGCTTCTCACTTGGTAAAAAAAACCAAAAACGGCACACGCACAAAAAATGATACCTGGGTTTGGCATGATCTTGTAACCATGGAAACAAACCCTCATTGCATCAGTTGGCATTTCCAATGAATAGATACCATGAACCTGATAAATACGAAATTAAATTTCATCAAATTGTAAAAGCTTAAAAAGAGTTACAGCACATCATCTAAGCTTTGATTTGTCTTGGGGGATGTTTGTCTACAAATTGTGTCTATTTCGGTCTTCTCTCTATAGCACGGACTTTGAGCAAATGTGCATACTGCATCATGACCACGGCACCCTACGTTGTCCTTTCAGACTAACTTGCGCTGACTTCTGTGAAACTGATAACACAGCTACAAAATCAACTTTCTCTTGACCTCATCTTTGCAATCAATCATGAGCTCCAACAGGAGATCATTCTCATGGGTCAGAGTTGACAGGGGTGCATCCACGGGGTCAAAGTTGAAAGTTGACAGGGGTCAACCTGAGGAATCGCAGTTGAGAGGGGTCAATCTGTTGGGTTAGAGTTAAGGGATGGAGAAATTTGATTATTAAATTGCATATGAAATATTTTTAGGTTCCATGAGATGTTTTTTTGACATCTTCCAGGGTATATTTGAGGAAATGATGAGTGCAGATCTGCTGGGATTGTTCGGAAATGAAGAGTTGATTCTGCAGGGATTTCCAGCTGTGGTAAAACTGAGATATGTTATAGTCACACAATGGCAAGTACAGTTCATCTGATTATGGTGTGTGTACAATTAATATGATTTTAGCAATGTTTATGATATCTCATTTTGTCGCCAGTGACATATGTGTACTTTATTTGGATTCATTACACTGGGATATATTCATGTCAAGCAATTAACCCTCATGAGAATTAGTGTAGATGCACTTGTAACAGTATAAAAGTGATTTGCGGGATTAACATTTAGACACAGAAAAAAACACTTTTTATCATATATTTGCAGTTCCTTGAAAACATTGCTTGAAGCAAGATGCATATCAAATTATGGGAGTGCAGAGTGACCTTGAGTGTCTCAAGGTCACAATGATGATTGCCATGTCAGTGAATTGTGCTTATGGCTTCATTGACAGTGACTTTTTAAGTATTATTTTGAAGTATTTTAGTTTAGTTACAGAATACACTTTCTTTTTCCAAATCATGTCAAATGTTGTCGATACAGCCTATGTAACGTCCACTATTTTCTGTCAAGAGCGTAATTTCAGTCCAACCTAGAATTCTTTTGTCAACAATAACACCGCATTTTGGACAAAATGTGTTCATTTCTGTGAGGGTAACACCATTACTTCATATTTCGTCCTAAGTACATTATGGAGGAAGAGCTAATGAACTTGTTCTCTGAAACAAAAATAATGATAACGCTATCAAAAGTTCAATCTTGTTGGCCCTTAAAGGTCTACCATGTAGGCGCTGCGTTTCTTTTGTGGGTTGTACCTCTGGTGATTTTATACTACGTTTGACAAAAACATATCCAGCGTGATGAGCTGATCCCCATGATAGATCTCAACTGGTGATGATGACAAAACGTGCTCCCATCTCTAGTAACTGGCATCTATGAATGATGGTTCCCCAAACCAACCGGCAAATGCACCAAGTGGGGGCCTTTCAACTCAAAATTTACGATTGGTAAAGTGGAAAAACTTGTTTCGGCTAATCAGGTGGAAGGAATTAATGAAAAACTGGCGGATGAGGTGTTGGAAAAATGTACGGTACGTCCCATGGACCCAAGTTTCAAAATTGATCCATCAAAAATGTGAAATATCTGATTCTCTCACAGTCTAAATCTAAATTAATTGACGGCACTGAGTGAAAAATTGATGTTTCTGACACTTTAAACAAATTGTCACAGCATGTTTTTTGTGAACACTGAAACAAAGGCATTCAGCGACATCTGCACCAGTTGTGTCAAAACACATCCCATAATACTTTATTATTATTATTCAATGGTTATTTACATTTAAAATCTGATACAGGCTGTACTTGAGCATTCAGGAAAAAAGCAGATGTTTTGTTTCATTGTTCGTTGAAGTCCCATTGACCATGGTCGATGTTGATCCAATTCTTCCATTACAAAGTGATGGCCGCTGATTGTCTAACACAGTGCGGCCAGAGTGCTTGGAAAATCCAATTATCATGTAAATAGGCAGGGTCATAGGTCAACTGATGTTGGGGAGCAACAACTTGCCTCATTGAAATTATCATGTCTGTTTCTTTCATACAGGATAGAAATTTCCGTATTATCGTAGCTTGATTGAAGACACGAAGTTTCCTGAGCAAATCCCAGAGACACAAAACTAGTTCATGCTGCAAATGACTTCTATACACCTAGAAAATATAAAAAAAAAACCAAACATCAGACGGCAAATATTAGGGTCACGTGCATTAATGAGTGTCTTGGCAGTCAAAATTTGTAGGCCTCAATTTTGATATTCCTTGTCGACACTGAAGAAAGTGTCTCCCTTTTAGAATGTTAACAGTCTTTAGGGGCTTGGACATTGGATCAACATCACAAAAAATAACTGAACATAATCATCTGGTAGGCAAATTTTACAATTTATCAAAGCATTAGCACGCAATGTGCAGGTGTCAAACTTGTGAAAAGTGACAAATTTAAGAGATGACGATTACAGATATATCTCTTTTCTATATATCTTAGCATACATTTTATTGTATGCCTGTATGACTGTACACGTTGCCGGTCCCCTTGTCAATAAATTCATCCACTCCATGCTTATTTTGATAACAGTTAACATTTCATGACAGTGAACGAAATTAGGTGAAAGCTTTTTGTAAAGCATAGAGATTCCCAAAAATTGAAAAAGATATTGAAAAGACTATTTGAAAAAAGACAGGAAAGAGTGACAGGCAGGGTGGATGGGGACAGATGTTATCATTGGACATTGAGTCACCGTACAGTCATTAAATGAGGTGTTTACTTGCACACTGTGGCTAATAAAAGCACCCTCGTTACAAAATGTGACCATGACATTGTGCAAAAGAGATAGTTTATGTTGAGTACAGTTAACTCTTTGAAAACTGTAATTTTTCCCACCAAAATTTTAATGAAGCATTTTGCCAATTTTTTATAAATGTTTCTGTATTTTTTTGATAATTCTAGACCAAAAGGACACAACTTTTTATTGGCAATATTGTTTGATCAAAATTTCAGGAAAAAATGTGAAAAAATTGTCCAAAACTGAAAAAAATTGTTTGTGTCATATTTTATTAAAGGTGACAAAAATTGACTTTGATACTCAAAGGGTTAATGACGGTATTTGGGTGTGCAGCTGTTGTCAACTGCGTGTTACGTTTTCAAACGACTGCAGTATTTCATCAAATGCACTAACTGTGTAGTAAAGACGGACACAAATATGACCAATATTTTCCATGAATTCTCAATAACAATTAAGTATTTCCATGGTTTGGTTTCTCACTGACTCTAGCCATGAAAGCGAATTAGAAAGTTGTCTACTTTCTGTGTTTTGAACTTGAAACCACGTCATATGACCACAACCTTTTCACTGTGATAGACGCTACTTTCAAGACAAGAATCATTTGTGCATCTGTGCAAGGCTGCCTCATGTGTGAACAATAGAATGCCAACACATATTTTAAACAAAACCACCTAAACCAACATGTGAAGTGTAGATGAAAACACGTGCTGACAAAAAAAGATATCAGTGATATTGATGTATAATGCGTAACATCTGCATCAGAAAAAATAAATACAAAGTATAAAGGATCCTGCCTTAGGCATGAATTTGAGCCGGAGATTATACATTGGAGTTGAAAATTGATGTTGTGTGTACTGTTTCATGTTAGCTTTGTGAAATCTAGCAAATGTGGCCATGAAATCTGGGTTCTTTGGGGTGATATAGGTAACACTATCCTGAAATTATATCAATGTAAATATATGATTATTGAAACTTTAAACAAGCAAGTCAAGAGGGAAAGAAAAAATTTCGTTATTTAAAAAACAAACTGATCAAGAACTTGACTGAAAAGTACACTTGGATTACTGTATGTACAAAAACTGTTCTTGCTCATAGCAATGTTGACAGTAGTTAGAATGACGCTGACGGGGAAGAAAATGGATTTAACCCTTTCATCACAATGGTTTGGCCCAAAACCATTGTTATGAATAGTGATTGCGGACCTGTTTACATGGAGTAGGGGTAAACAGGTTTCAAAATGAGGGCTTATTCAAACTTTGACAAATCACTGTTGGACCTCAATTTTAATTATTACTACTCCAAGAGCTACGACATAATCCTTCTACATACATTCAACCTTTTGATATGAACTAGATATTGTTTTTTTAACAATAAAATATTAAAAAATAGACTTATAACACATTGCGTCACACAACTTTGCAGTGCTATGCCTCTGTTTATAGCTTTTAATTTCATGTTTTATGCAAACTTTGTACTTTCGGTGGAATCCCCTGCTGATACGTAGGCTTTACTACTGAAAGGAATTTTTGTTCAACATTTTGAAAACAAATCACAATATTTTCCTGATAAAGAGGCAATTTTTGTTATAGTACATGAAAGGAAATGATAATAGGAGTGTTGTACAGCAGGAAGTAAAGATTAATTTTAATCTTAAATCATCTTACCTCTGTTTTCCTGTATATTGATCCATAAAACCTAGTAAAAAAATGGAAATACATTAAAATCCAGTTGTGAAGGGGTCAGAATGAATGTAAATCCATTGTACATGAATTCTGCTATGTGTGAGGAAAAAAAATACTACACTGTGCTGGGTTTGAAAAACAACATTATGGGAAACAATCTGCTAGAGACACTATCAAACACCGGCATGTGCAATGGTAAAATTAAGAACATACGACAGAAATTGCACTTGCTGCAGCAATGCCTAATGCTTTCTATTCTGAGCATTGACTTTCAGACGGCACATCAGCAGCTCTTAGACTTGTCAATTAATGTGCAGAGAGGGGGAGCATTGACTGTCATAAAAATCTGGATAGTTAAAAAAAAAGAGCCGGTGACAGTTAACAGTTCACAGTTTGTTTCCTATTATTAGCATCATGGTGTGTTTTTATGATATCTCTCTGAAAACATCCACATGCTGACACTAGGGGGATGAATGGCTGTGTGTAAATCAGAAGCCAGCAGATTTCAGCACTTTTTTTTTTCCTTGACTCAGCAGGGGCAGCCCTCTCAACATTCAAGGCCCGATTTCCTGACAGTAAAATAAAATTCAAAGGTCAGGCAGGAAATTAGCAAAGAAATGAGAAAATGTGCGAAAAGCGAGATTTGTGTATTAAAGGTAGTGGGAAGGTCGCGACACGGCAGATAAAAATGTTAGCAACCACGCCGAGAACTGTTAACTGGTTTATTTTCAGATAATAAAATTTGCTGTTTTCGCTGACCTTTTGTGACCCTAATATTGGGAATGAAATCAAAGCTATGCTGACGCAAATTATCTAAATGCCTCTGATTTTCACAGCACTTGAAAATCTGCAGATAACATCCACCTAAATTTATACACTAAAAAGAAAATTTACGATTTCAGAATTTCCCCTTTGTAGTGGATTGCAAATTATTTTCAGTCTACTAACGTGTATGTAACTGGTCTTCTAAACAAGAAATCTTTCATGTTGAGTTATTGAGTGTTCAATACTTCATTTAATTTCCTATTATGTAAAAAACCCTTAACACAGAAAACACAGGATAAAAACCAAGTTTTTTTCTCTATTCAAAATTTTGAAATTTGAAATTTATTACTCGGATTACATTACTTTTCGATGAGAAGTTAGTTTGTTTTGACACTTGGACGACTCCGCAACGAAAGGACCTAAAAGGCTGCAAAACCATTCCTGACCCAGAGAAACCCAAAACACCGTACAGTAATTAGTAAACATCTCCCAAATACAGTTATGTAAAATTAGACAATGGCCTCTGGCCCCAAAAGTAATGCAATTCGGTGACAATCTGCAATGCAATAGATGGGTTGGGTATGGCATGCATATTACAGAAATTCAAAACACACCACAACGGTATGGGTTACAAGTATCGTTATGCACTACATAAATTCCTAGTAAAATAGAAATCAATATTGGTTAGGCTTACAATTTTCTAAACGTTGTGATATTCCACTGATTGTCACAGCTGAGTTGAATATCCCACCAGCTAACGTTCACTTCAAGTCAGTGACAAGAGAGTACAGCCTAATTCAATGCCGACTGTGTACACTGAACAAAGGACGCACTCGTTTAACGAAACGGCGAAAAATGACAAGTTTACTTGCACACTCCGGGCCAGTCTCTCAGCTCGGGAGATGGAAAACTAAAAATGAATGAAACACCACTAAAAATTTACCACGCCACAAGGGGCAGTAATTTTTCAGAGAAGGGGATTTACTGACAAGCCCATTCAGCAAGTAGGACATCTACCTATAAAAAGATCTGAACGAGAGACAAATTTATGAGCCCATAAGCGCAGGATTTATGTTGGTTTTAATGGCGCCGAAAAGTTCTGCATGTTCCTTTACCTGCAGGCCATGTTCCTGAGATCTTTATGAAATCCATATTCCTGTTTTTCTAGTATGTAATATTTGATAACTGTGATGTCGTTAAAATTTATCCCGGGAACTAGCCTTGACTATCAGCCACTGCTTCAGATCCTCTGCACACAACATTGAGCATCAAATCACAGAGATCAGTAATTTAAGTGATTTCATTGGACAGCCCACAGGTGCATATTTGATTTCAAAAAATCTCATTTAATAACACTTTCTGTATTATTTCTCAGTACTTTTGGTGATTCAGCAATGTTATTGGTTATTATACACTTGAACGGTTTAATTTGAAAAAATTGTAGGTTTCATCCGCATACATATCAGTCTATACATTATGTCATACATTACTTGAAAACTTAAAATTTTTAGAGTTTATCAATATCAAGAAATCCTTAATATTTTAATAATAGATGGACAGGAAACCACAGTCATAGAATTGCCTTGACGACAAAAGTTTATGAACTTGACTGATAATTGGATTTTCTTTAAATACCTGTATTAAAATTAAAGTTGTCTGAAGACTTGATGAAAACTCAATAAGTAGGTAAAATAAAAGTCCATGTTATCACTCTGGTTTTTTTCCCCTACTTTTTGGCAAAACTGCACCTGCCTTACATATCCTTTAACTGGGTTTTTACAGTCAACCATCTGAGGTACAGCTCCAACTGTTCTGGGCATTATCTAGATGTTCTATTAGCTTATCTATGCATATAACGGGAGATTTTGCAGAGGAAACGTAAAACCCATTTAAAATGATTCACTATCTCTTTGTCCGTTTTATTTCTAAAGTACACAGATTGGGTCAGAATAAACTTCCACCTTTTTCTCACACAAAAAAAATTCACCTTTCAGGTTTATTTTCCTCGTTTCCTTTTTAAAAATTTATTCGCAGACTTGCCATGCCCCGTAAACCAACACCCAAGTGTCATCACCAAATAAAACAGACAACAGTGGAAAGAAGTCACCTTCTTTTGATAAAAATCCAAAGCGCTTTCACGGTCGTTCTGGCGGGAAAATATATCAGTGATGAAAGGGCTAATTTATTATTCATTAAGGAGAGGAAATCACACACAATTGCTCTCAATATTTCAGTCTTAATGCACAGCAAAGTGTTCAATGTAACTCAACATCAGTGGCCCTAACGGTATACTCCTATTGAAAATCAACAGTACTGTATTTCTACACTGTATTTAGGCAGATCCATAAGGCTTTTTTGCACTCGGTCTCTCTGTGTCTCTGTCTCTCTCTGTCTGTCTCTCTGTCTGTCTGTCTCTCTCTCTCTCTCTGACTCTCTCTCTCTTACTGATTCAAAAAATGTACTCTCTCCAAGATTAACTTCACTATGGTGGTATAGTATACTCTTTTAGCTGTTGAGAGTTTATCTGGAAGGTTTGACGGTTCATGAAAGCTGCACAGTAACCGATGAAGAGATAAACGTTGAAGGACCCATTATTTATGAGTTACGAACTATAACTCAGACACATATGCTTTGCAAACACAGCGGAAATTCAATGAGGACCGTTACTTCATTGCAACGACAGGTGACTTCAGAGTTTGAGTGATACCCTATACTCTGTGTTATCATTTGGCAAAAATCAGTCAAAATTACTCTGCGAATATCAGTCCTGCACTTCATTAAATAATGCACGGTCCTGAGTATTTTCACCAACAGGTATGTTATTATTGCATCATCAGATGTATTGCCCCAATTAATAAACAAAACAGAGATTCCAAGCATGAAATATTTCAAAACTTGATTTTCAGTTATAATGGCGGTAGTGTATTTGCAATATTGAGAGATATGTCATGGTTAAAACTTGTCACAAAGCACCTGTGTCTAGGACTTGGGGGACATCTTCAATGACAGCTTGAGATGGAGAACATTGTTGTTGACGTTCTACTCTTATTAAACACGTCAAGGAGAGAAAGTTTGTCCAAATTGTCAGAACGGTGTAATTTGTACTTTGAAAACATTACCCCTTTGAGCGCCAAAGTCTATTTTTGTCCCCTTTATAAAATAAACTCCAGTCAATTTTTCTCAGATTTTCGCCAAAAATTTTGAAAAAAAACTGTAGCCAACGACATGTGATGTCCATTTGGTCCAAAATTATCAAAAAATTCCAGAAAAATTCATAAAAATTGTTAAAATTTTGCACTAAAATTTTGGCAGGAGAAAATTACAGCGTTCAAAGGATTAATGTTCAAGCACATGAGCAACCTAGAGAGCCGGAGTTCTGCAATGTTTTAGGGTCTAAAACATACTTTCTATCAAACTCAGTAAATATTTTGATGGGATTGCTATTCGTTGGTTATCTGAATTCTCAGTGGATGGGTCTCATTCCAGTGAGATGGAAAACTTTTTTTTACTTCAAAAAGAGGTCAACAAACTTCTCACGTAGGTCATTGTACGGGAATAAACAGGCATTTTGTATAGAACGAACCGTAAACTTTTCCAAGAAAATACACATTTCTTAGAGAGTGGTGTAAATTAATATCCAAGGATACTTGATGAGAAAACTGAATTTCCATGTGATGTAGTAAGGAAATCTGCAAAACGCGCATTGCACGGTAGATTTCTTTTGGAAGTCACATTCCTGTGGGTACATTTTCACGCAAACTTTGGAAACAACTGTAAAATAATTTGTGTGTAACCTGAGGCAATCCCCTTTAAAATAAGCTCTAAATGTAGCGGGAGTGAGTTTGAGGAAAAGTTTATGGGCCACTGTAAAAGTAATGGTACAACATAGGATTAAATTTGCGTTTTGATGGCCACCGTTCCATCCAGGTTCTGACGTACTTGGAGCAGACAGGAATTGGGAAATCATTCACTGTGCACAGGTCAACTAAAAGTCTCTACCCTGATAATAAACATTCTTAATACTCTGGCAATCACAAGCACTGGGTGCCCTGGTGTCTCCTTGTTTACAGGATTGAAAATTATACTAGACTTATAGGTGAAATCACACGACTCAAACATGAGCAGGCGACGTGGCTTGCTATATGAATTTATTTTCTGAATGTAGAATGGAAAAGTTCCTAGGGGAAGACCATCTGGTGTGAGTTCAAAATACAAACAAACACTGGAAACCTTGACTGTGAGAACTTTCCTTTACATTGTGTTGCATGAAACTGTACGGCAGTTTTCTTTTATAATCCAGATTAAAAACTCTGTGGTCACTGCACAGTTTTGGATAAGATCTGAAGCCTATACCATTGCTTGACAAATTTTGAAATTCAAAAGTGGCTGTCGATCTCGACAGAAAAACTCAAATTTTCAGTTTTCACAAAAACAAGACTGAAATTTTATTTCTCTACAAGTTCAGTCATCCCATCATGTGGTTTAGAATTTATTCAAGATTGCATCTTCCTCAGGAAGTGTCCTTCAAGAAGCTACAAAACATTTGAAAGAAAAAAGGTTTGAAACAGTAAAGCAGTTACGTCCAAATATATGTGCATGTAGTACTATCTCTTTCCATTAGCTGGAATGTAGTATGCATGTTACTGGACGCTGTAAAGTAACTTGGCTCTCAATACTAGCAGATGCTTGCAAATGCATCCAATAGGGACAGATATCAGAAACATAAGGAAGAATTGAATTAAAATAAAAAATATTAGATTTGAAAAACTCTGAAGGTTTTCGGTAGACCATCCAATCATTAAGTGAGTAAAAACAACTGCTGCCAATCAGAAGTGTTACGTGACATTGCAACCAACCAGCAGAGAGTCGGACATCTATCCAGAGAGAATCAAAAAATATTTAATAGATGTGAATGGCGATGATCTCCTTGGTTACTGGTGAAGTGAGGTTTGTGTGAAATTTCACAAGGCAAATGAAACTGACACTGGATGTATCAACAAAGCAAGTTTTAGAAGTTCAATAGATTTTAACAACACTGTGTGAGGATCTGTTATTCACGCAGAGAATGATTTCAAAATCTTAAAACCTGAGAAAATGTGTCACCACAAGTGATTAGTTTGTGATTTGTCATGGCATATGAATGCCAGCTTCTTTTGGTTTCATATGGAAATCACGAATCACAGCTGATATTATCAATAATGTCACGGTCACCTGTATGACAAGCAACAATGTCATTTCAAACAAAATACACTGAGCATTGTCAGTGAAGGTAGCAAGATTACAGAATGATGAGATCACAATAAACCATGTATTAGTTCAACATTACTTGAAGGTGTACGTTTTTCTTTGTCCACTGAACTGTAGAAGGCATAAGATTTGGCCCTCTATTTTTTTGAGTGTGCGACGAAGACCAGTATTATATAAATAGTACATATACTCTGATTGGTTCCTGGGATAAATTATGCACTGCTGTCTTTTTTTTTACCTGTATTTGGGTCAGTGTACTCTTCCGTTGCATTGTGGGAGAAGGAATGGAATGAAAACCGCGGCTTCAGATTTGACCTTCTCCTTGACGCTACTGCTGTGTTTGATGAGTTACCCTTTGAAAGGTCCACCCTATACACTGAATCTTCCCACCCTATACACTGAATCTTCACCCAACACAGACGTGTTGAACATTGAAATTACGTCAAGAAATGACAAGAATCTGGTTTCTGAGGATTGGATATTGCATGATTGAAATGCAGTGTCCACGATTCCTAACATACAGTAACTGTTTCTTGGTAATGAAGACAAAAAAAACAAAAGACACAAGCCAATATATATATATGTCACTCCTCTGCCTTCCTTCAGTAGGCAAATAGTAAGTGACCCAGTGGGATGTTTATTTATTTACAGAACCTATGAAATGAGTCCTTTACAGTGAAACGGTGACTGCAGGGTTTGTAGCCAACAGGCAGCCGGCGTACACATCTATCACTTGTTCAATGAAGTCATGCTGAAAGTTCACTACGCATACTTACAGTAAAGTTACAGAGTCTGTGTGTGGATTTTGTGCATTTGCTATTGCTCTTACAGGCTGTGTTTGCATGTGACAAAACAGCACTGGCTCTGGAGATGACTTCGGGTACTCACTGGTGCAGTGCGAAAGGAATCATAGAACCATGAATTATGGGACAGCAAAGAAGATCAAAAGATCGTTCATTGCACATGACTGTTTAACAGTCTGTCTGTTGATAAAATTCCAGATGCGTCTCTTTATGCAAGGTTGTTCCTCTTGGTGTGTGTGTGCATGAGTGTGTCACCATAAAGAAACCGAGAAGAGTTCATTATGAGGGGCATGTGTTTGAGATTTTATCAATACTATGATTTGTACCATCTTAATCATAATCATCAGTACAATTTATGATGTCATAATTTAATTTGATGTTGCACACAAGTGCCATTATTACCATGGTAACCATCTCTCTCCTCCTCCTCCTCCTCATCATCAAAAGAATTGAAAATCATTATTTATAGCATATCTCATTTAAAACTTTTTTGTTGGGCAAGCCCGGCTGGTACCAACTTTTCTAAAAGTCGTGATTCAAACAGTATTGAAACCAAAAGTCAATGCTGAATGAAGTCAAAATGGCTGTATCTTTCATTCTGCTGAATGTCATTCACAGGACAAGTCAATGTAAGTCTGAAACGCAATGTGAATTCTAAAGTCCATTAAATTCTTGCCGACTAATTTCTAGACTTCATGATGAAGCAACGGACAAAAATGATAATATTAGAATTGCAGTATCAATAATGGCCATAGCTACGATGAATTCAAAAGAAGGCAAATAACGGTGTCTACTGTGAAAATAACAGTGATACGAATCCTTGCCTCGATGCAACCCTGGAACTGTGTAGTGCGTGTGGCAAAACAGAAATCAATTGCCTGTCTACATTACAGCTATAAATGTAGTTTTAAGACCTCTTTTTTGGAGCAACATAATTCATCTCGGTGCTTCAGCCTAGTATCACCCATGGGCCTTGCACCCAATTACACTCTCTCCTCTTCAGAGAATCTGTCTCCAGGATGTATGCCCCACCTTGTTTATAGCACAACTGAGACTAAAGATAGCGGCCGTATACCTTGCCTTCCTTTTCTATTGTTTTTTCTGTCTCTCTTTTTGCTGCATCTTGAGTTGTTTACTCCAGTTCTAGAAATCTCTCTCCCACAGTGCTTGAAAGAAACTCCTCTTCACCGACAACTCTGATCATTTCACTAATCCTCTTTCTCCTGAGAATGCTGCAGAACACATACCTGCTGGGGTAAATATCCATGACAGCAAAGCCCCATACTTGATGAACTTGAACATGAAAATGTCTGAAAATTTTTCACCTTTTTTGGTATGTCATAAATTCGACGCCCATGAAAGTCTCTGAATATGGCAGGTTAATTTTCAAATATCAAAATAGCAACTAATACTGTCAATTGTTTTGAACTCTATTTTCCATTATCTTTGGGATTACCTTGGACAGAAGCCATGTGTTTGAAAAGATTCAACTTGGCTAGAAGAGGATTTTAACCCTTCACCACCATCAGACTACATGGTTTCACCCAAACCCATTGTTATCAACAGTGATTGAGGACCTGTTTACCGGGCATTGGGGGGAACAGGTTAAAACGACACAGGTAAGACACAACTATTTATTTCCGTCACAAGTTTACACAAGAACTGCAGTAATCATAAAAAAACATCTTCGTATGCAAGAAAAAACTATTAGATGTTCAAAATATTAATGCTTCAAGTGTTATTCCAGAATTATCAAAACAAAATTAAAAGCAGATCAAATATTTTTCTTACAAGCTATAAATTATTCTTTCAACATGAACAATCTTCGATACAGTACAGCACCTGCTTCATTTCTTCAATTTTTATGGATTTACGTGTGACTTTAATTTGGCAAATCTCATTTGTTCTAGTTACGACTTTGATGAAAAGTTATATGAAGAGTTATTGCACTCTCACCGTCAAATGAAATTATCTGGTCAGTTTTTACATTAGGTAAATCTTTGATAGTGTGCTGTATTAAAATCACACACAACATTCATATAGCTGTTTGTTTAGCTTCATCAAGAAGCACTTTTATAAAACAGTGAAAGAATTAAAGGTAAAATGTACCTCGGGGACAGACATGCAGACTCGCGAACTTTTACAATACTGTTTTGATCTCATTTTTCGTGTTTAATTTTGAAGCTCATGGAGTAACTAAATGGGCTTATTTTTGCGAAAATCGAAATGTAATTTTCCCCACAGGGATGGTGGCCATTTTGAATTCCAAGGCTCTGGTTGTAGAGTTGGGGTCATTTGATACTAGCATGTTGACCCTTTAATTTTATTCTTCATTTTAACTGGGAAAGATTTGAAGTTTCATTGCAAAAAGTTTGAGCAGCAGTTCATATCTTTCAATTTCTAGGCGTGTAACACAGTAGTAACGTATTTGTGTTAGTGTAACATATTAGATAGGGACAAACCATTCATTTCCAAGAGGGGAAGTGAGAGTGATAAACTTTGTTCAAAACAAATATTTGCCACATCTTGACTCTGCCAGTGATTTGGTTGTACCTTCTCTAAAGTAACTGTCCCTGAAACAAAAACTATGTTTATTTTTCTATAGTTAACAAGAAACATCTCAAAAAACATTATCTGTCAAATAGAAGAACAGAAAAAAAATATGAAAATAGGTCTGAAACTGAAATAATCTCAAATTTTAGCTGACTGCTGAAATTATAAAACTTCCTCTGTGTTGAATAATAACATCCCAGATGGTCGATACCATTATTTTTTTTCAGCCAACCTGAACTTTATAAGAGTAATCTATGAAAACTTTTTGAAGGTCTTTCATTGATTTTTATGCTAATGAGTCCCATGGTGCACCATTCTGAGTTTTGCAGTGATACAAGTATACACCAGTGGGGCTGATAAAACATTGCCTTTGATGCAGGCAAAGCAATTCCCATGACAACATGCAGGCAGCTGTATGACATTTATGTGTATTCAGAAAATAATAATAAGAGAAGTTGAGGTCGGCGTACATAACTGCATGTCTGTGTGTCCAGCAGGGCCATACCTGTGTTTGCCTATCTAGTTTGCCATGTGGGTGTAATATTCCAGTATGTGTAAGTCTAGCCTTCTGCATCCAGTTCAAACTCTTTTGTTTCACATACTCCATCGACGCGATAAAAAAACCAGAATCCGTATTCATCCTCCTCCATCTAAAATCTCACTCCTAAACATTCAAAAAAAATTAAGCAAAGCTTACGGCAGAGATTGGACGACCTTTAGAAATGTTCATGTCATAAAAGATTATCAGCGGTCCATTTGATAAAGTACAATAAAAAGAACGAGCTGTTGCTGGCAGACATATTTGGAGTTCCCATTGACAAATCTCCTTGTCAAAGGTAGTTTTCTATCATCCTGTGTCTCAGCGACAGTCTGACAGTCTCTGAGTCGCCGTGCACCAGGTGACTCATTGTTCGAGTCATTATGCCAGTTGTCTGCATACAGAAACACTGCAGAGACAGAATACTAACTTCTGTTTTGAAACACGTAATATAAAATCATTGATTTCAGGGAAAATCTTCGCATGAAAATCTCCAGAAAAGCGAGCAGTGGTAAAATCAAAAAGTTTATGTATACCAGCTTCAGATACAAGTGTGGATTTGAGCTGCAAAACAAAAATTTGGCAAAAAGTCCAGGTACAGAATGTGATCAAACTGATTCCCCGAGACATATGTGAAGACTGATACAACTGAGTATATATATACAACATTTCCTTGATCAATACTAAACTTTCTTGCTGAACCATCCAGCAGAATCTTTAAACCTGCCATATCTCCCCCCCCCGGGTCTGTTACCCCTGTTGACCACAATGAGCAATAATTAGCCGACCAGTTCACCCCAACTGC
Source organism: Ptychodera flava (assembly GCF_041260155.1). Taxonomy (NCBI): domain Eukaryota; kingdom Metazoa; phylum Hemichordata; class Enteropneusta; family Ptychoderidae; genus Ptychodera; species Ptychodera flava. The sequence goes on from NC_091939.1 coordinate 4,655,904, forward strand.
AGGTCCAAAATTTAATACCATTGATAGCAATGGCTTTGGGCTCAACTACGGAGCTGAAACCGTGTAACTTTGCCAGTGAAAGGGTAGGAAGTTCAAATTTACAGATAAAAAATCTAACAAGTTAAAGAGCAAAATAATACTCCTCACACTTCTTGCTGTCTCATTCCCATTGCTAACAAGACCTGGGCTGATTCCTGACGGCAAACATCCGGATCCTTGAAAACCAACGTTATTGTGATCATGCTGGTGAAAATGCAAAAGGCATCAAACCATGTCTGGGCTTTTGACCACGACCTATATTTTTCCCAGCACTTGGAAAATAGTGTGTTAATATTATAGCCAGGATGCCAATTGAAGTCCCCAGATGCCCATATCAGATTCATGAATCGTTGAAATACCTCATTGGTATTCCACGGATACATTTTCTGTCTAAATCGGCGGCCTGCACGAAATGATAATTAATGCCATCGCTTTGATCATAAAACTTTGTTGTTGCAGGCTACAAAATTTATATCTGGAGGGAGCTTGTAAAAAAAGCCCCGCTGTCTGATGTAACTTTTGGTTTGTATGTATTTGTGAGCAATATTCTCCTTTTATTAACAGTTGATATTTTCTGTGTCAGTCTGGAGTTTTTCTCTACTTGAACTGCCCCTTGGCATGATATGTGAAATATCTGAAAGCTCCAGTCCGATATTTCTGTCCTGAAATTACAGGAACTGAGAGAGCTTGATTTCTTTGAACCATTTTGCCATGGATTTGTCAATATTTTTGCTATTTTTAACACCAATTTTGTAATTTGAAGCAATTATCAAAAACGGCACACAACCATAATAGGCAATTTCAGTTTTTGATGAAAATACACGCCAAAAAATTATTTTCCATTTTTTTTTTTTGCTTTGAATGCTTAAAAATCAATTACATATACGAAAAAGGCAGAAATCCAACGTCATTTTATAAAAGTGATGTCACTGGAGCGCCGATGCCCCATCTATGGCCTTTGACCCTTGACATCTGTCATCACCTCACTGCTGCGTCACTCTGTCTCTGTCAGTTTATGTGTAATTAGAAAAATTTCAACACGGAATGAAGACAGGAAAAATAATAACTATTGGCATTCGGGGTAATTGACTTCAGACCTCAGGTATGTCTAAATTGGCAATTTTCATTTAAATGGCTGCCTTTGTGACCCCGAAAATTGGATTCCCTGTTTTCGGTGGGAATTATAATGAAAGAAGGCAATTAAAATGTCATTTACAGTAACAATGGCCGTGTTGAGTTTTTCACCATCAATTGCTGAAAATGAAAAAAAAAATGCAGCACTGACAGTCTTTCAACTTGAAAGTTGGAACTTTGCTGATAGAGCGATTTTTTTCTCCCTTTTTTTCTCTCGAAAATTCAGAAAATTTTAAAAGTCACAAGTACCTCTAAGAGAAATTACATGATTTTCAACTAGCTGAAAGTGTATTTGCAATATTTACAACAGACAAAGACGGCAAAAATTTTAGGTAGACTTTCAAACCTTGGAACATAATCTATGACAGAAGTGTATAGGTCTCAATATTCAAATTACAACTCACAAAATTCATCTTTCTGCCAAAACTTATTTTTGTCTCTGTAGAATACATGAATAAAGGACAACAGCTAACCATTTCTCCTGAAACTGTCGTTCATAACAGGTTCAAGATCAACATGGAAAACTCTAAGGTTTTACTGAAATTTGGCCTCATAATGCTTATACTTTGTTATACAGCTGTTAAAGCTATTGATATCTTATGTGACACTGGTGAGAGGTTCACCTCATCAGCATTTTTCAGCAAATGTTGAATCGATGAGAATACAAACTGGTCTAAATTCATTCTTAAGTACTATTAACAGATTATCTCCTCTGAAAAACGTCTTTCAATTATGCCCTACCTTGTGCAATGACAGAAGCAATAGATAAGGCATTTCTGAAAGGTCATCACGTATCGTACCCTCCATATACGTCTGATAGGCTAAAAAACATCAAAGCTGGCTGCATTTCGAGGGATGATTTTGAAAACTTTTATCAGTTTCCGACTCCTCACTGTAAACAGGGGAAAGAAATGCACGATTTGAATCACCGGAATTGATGTCGAATGCAATCGGAGATAACCCCTGTCCATTATTTCTTGTGATCGGAACAAATCTGATAAACAATGCAGTCAGTATGAAGCTCTGATCATGGACCGAATTCTATCATTACTCTATGAATGTACCTGAAATTGTGCTTACTGCTGAACTCTATGAAACTTATGTCTGGCAATACTGCCTTTTGTTTACAGTGGTACACGTATGGTTACACTGGCATAGAGGAAAGCTTCGTCATCAAGATTTGGAGGTAATTTTTTAAAAAAATTTTTCTAAAAAAGCCATTTTATTGATGATTTCTATGTTTCCATTGAGAATGACATAAATATTCTCAAAACAACATCACAATATACATATCAAAAGTCTACTATGCTCTACAGTACTTCTGGACTTATTTCTGTTCAGCAGGTTACTAAATACCTAAGCAGGTGCAACTCTCATGATTATGCAAATTATGAAGCTAAACCAATCAAATACAACTTGTGTATATAATATAACTGTAGGCTTTCAATATTTGATCAGATCATCACCAGATCAAAATAGTCCTACTTAAAAAAAGAATGATGCAGTGAAGAAAATGGAAAAGAGTGACATAAAAGTTGACGTGGTGAAACTAATATTATGCATATTAGATTTTAGAGCACTGACACTGTGTATGTTTCTATAATGAACATTCAATAAATTTATAGTCCTCTCGGCAAACTGATGGCTAAATTACCTGAACACACTTTTCAATTTAGAACGACATTTTACTCGAAAGCTAACTTGCAACAATATGATTGACAAAAAAGGTGACGATAAGTTTACTACAACTGTGATGTCAGTCAATTGGGCTGTACAGCCTACACCTGCAGTTCGGAGATTTTATAATGTTCCACAAACATACAAATATGGGTCAAACCAACTCTAAGAGCCGGAATAGATCAGTTTACAAATTTCGGCGGGGTATAAAAACCAGGAAAACCAAGTAATCTCCTCAACCTTCAGAGAAGCTTCCGTTTGCCTGAGATTTTGACACAAGCCAGGCACTTGAGTAGAGAGACAGCCTTCCTGACCACATCAACATTTATTGCAGTACAATTTACGGCTTAAAAGTTGAAAATTAAGTTATCTAGTAAGAAGCGATACTGCTGGCAAATAAGAAGACCCAAACATAATTTCCAAACTAAATAATACAAATTTAATACTGGCTGTAAGGCATAATATTAATATTCATGACTTATTAATTTTAGAACACACATTCTTCCATGGAGTGGATTTGTCAGTTTCATCTCTCTATCAAGCTCATTCTCTATTTTTTCCTACACCTTTTTTGCAGCGCCGCATTTGAACAGGTATCTTTTGAAATATTCAAGCGTATTTCTGAATGAAGTGTGAACTCTAAGGAGTCTTGTTTTCATGATGAAAACGAAGTACGGAGGATAAAATGGATGATTTTGACAACCAGGGTTTTACATGTTTCATTAAGTGATGCACACGGTACACTTAATAGCTTTATAAGTTCTATTCTGATCTGACTTACAACAGTACAAAAAGGAAACATTATATTTTCATCTTCACAAGGTCGCACAAATATCACATTCGCGAGAGTAATGACCCTGAAATGCTACATTTGTGAAAATGGCTACCACCCAGTAACTGTACACATTTAAACAGCCAATCGTGGAGCAGCTTGCACTTGAACTCTGAAAGAGTTAGTTTGCTACTCGTAATGTTACGATATTAGACGTAGGCAGGCGTTGTTAGTGTTTGATAGCTGTGATCTGCAGCCCTAGTACTACTCCCCGACACAATGGCATTGAGGTAGTGGGAGCGCTGCGAACTGAAGCAAAGATGTCGAAAGACAAAAATGTCGGGCCAAGTTAGGGGAAGATCATAACACTTGAAATAAGTATCAGTTCACTTTTGACGATTATGTCAAAAACCGCGAAAATGATATTTTGGAATGTCCAAACCAGAGTAACATTTTCGTTTTGAAACTTGTCACCAGAAGATTGTATCATTACTGTATTTGCTTCGTTTTTACTGCATAGAGGGGCTCTACTGGTCAAAATTGTACCTGTTTCATGCAGTCACAGAAGGGAAACACAGTCTCTCTTGCTTTGTATTTCTTGCTGTTTATTGGACAGGTAAGTGTTCACTATATTATCGTAACTAATGTCAACGGAACGTTATTGATGAGTTGAAGTTCATATTCCATACTGTAGGGAAAACACAACCCAATTTGTGTTGTTAGTGTTGAGAGCAAAACTGAATGACTGACTTGCCTAATTGTGATAAATGTATTGACACTAATAATTAAATAACAAATAAATATAACCAATGTTGTAATGATTATATTCCACTTTCAATCTTTAATGAACTTATGATTGCAATCTACATATTTTTCAATTTCAAAATCTTTTTGTGACATTTCCGCTGCAAACTATTGATTTTCATTCACATGTGTCCTATAAATGCCATCCTGGGAAATAACTCATGAGTAATGAAATAATAACCATGTCTCAAAAAGCTCATTTTTTATCGTGTGGCACCAATGCACCCCCATGTTCCCTATGGTATAGCCCACCTGACCATAGACAGCCATGTGACTGAACTTTTACTAGTGATATTGTAGGGCTGATCATGTGTTGATATGATGGTAGGAAGTGCAGCCGATGCAAACAATGGCACGCAGTCAGCAACTTATCGTGTCTAGTTTTTCTGTGATAATAAATATTCTAAATTTTACTGTTATTGTAGTTGTTTTATTTTGTGTTTTAAGAACTCCAGCCCATATGTAAAAGGGGATTGCAGGATATCTTGATGGTACACATAGTCACTATTCAATAACACATACCATTTCATGATGATTCCAGGCAACAAAGAAAACGTAAAGTGTACTTTTCAGTAAAAATATTTCAACAATTCCTAATGATATAAAAAGGTATCATCCAGACCTGGCTGTCTGAACGTCAAATCTTTATTGATAAAATCATGGCTTGAAACCCTCATATTCATAATATGCAAAAATTGTTAGACATGAGGGTGTATTGTGAGTTCTTTGGATGGGTATTCTTTTCTCAGATTTCCACACTGAACAGGTTAAAAGAAAATGACGTTCATCTCTTCATGATCAATGGAGCATCTTTGTGTCTCCCCTCCTCTATGGCTGACGAAAGAACACTGTGAGTGGCAAGAGCATGAAAACAATTGAACTATTTTATGATGATTACAGTAAAGCCTGTGAAAAAACTTCTTTCAAAAGAATTACTTTAGGAATAAAAGAGCTTCCTTGTTGAGTCAAATGTTTGCTTTTCACATCAAAAGCAAATTAAATATTTTGAAAACATGTTTTTCATTGTAATCTTGATACTTTTTAACATCTCTAGGACACTTTCAGGTTCTGAGCAGCTTTTTTGTTTGGACCATCAAACTCACGGAACTTCACAAACCCATGAGTATAATTTTTTAGGGGGATTACGGAAGTTGATACAATCATTTTAATGTTAAGTATTATACAGAAAATACAGCAAGTTGTTTGGTATATAATACATCTCTGATACGGACATATATACATACTAAAAATACTATCAACCCTCACAGAACATTGGTCCTTCGGGACTCGCCAGCGTGAACACATATACAAAGTCAGCCATGTTTTTTCCTTTGCCTCTACCAGGTGGAGGACCTGTATGATGTATCTGTTGTGTGAGCAGAAATGACAGCATTCTGTGGGTAATTGATGTTGATGCGTACGTGTAACGACTACTTCTACTACGAATAACACCGACGGAGGACTTTTGTCTTAACCATGATAAATGAAAACTATGGACTAGTTCCCATGGGAACCATCAATATTCTCTGATGCCGTCATAAAATTCTGAATTCATTTTTCAATTTTGGATTATTTTTTCTCCCCCTGTACCTTTCTTTCATTCTCAGTGAGTGATGTATACACACTATGAGAGTGGTAATTATTAGCCATTAAAGTTGTGAAAATCATGACAGCATAAGTAAATGCCAAATGGCAGGCTAAAACATAACCATTTCAACATGTCTTGATGTCGGCATTTTGGGTTTCGATTCTGCCATTGTGGGAAATCAAAATCTTGACACTTAACAGAACTCTGCGATGGTTGTCCTCAGTAGTAACAAGTTTTTCAGTCTTTTGAGATTTTTGTTCTGTTCACTTGCTGTCATCAGTTTCAAGCACAGAGGCTGTAAAACCATAACTTTGAAGTTCTGGTGCAGTGTTAAAATCACAAACGCATTCATAATTGCAGAAAGTGTTTGACTTAATAGGTGAAAGAAAAACTACATTCTGAAAACTAATATCTCTTTAATAATGTAAAATACTACCATTTCAAAGAATCGAAATATTGCTTTAAGTCCTTGAGGAAAGTCACAATTATTACCCCTTCTAGATTTCCAAACATATTAACCTTTAACTTCTGATGTAGTTTCCAGAAGAATATTGTTTTGTTTGTTTGTTTGTTTATTGTTCTACTCCAAAAGCATGCTAAAACGCCCGTTGTTCAAATTCACATCATCGCCAAATATGTGCATATGATGTAACACTTTGTATTTTTGCACGATTTTAGTAACACAGAATGAGAAACTTTACTTAACAGACAGTACAAAATACTGGAAAACACAGAAACAAAATATGGCTGATGGATCTGTAAACGTTATTTTTATCATTGATTTGCTAAATTGAGTAATAATAATACACATCATTGGTTTTTTGAAATTTTTATGTACTTTCCCACCTCAATGCTCAGGTACTGCTACAGAGCAAGAATAAAATGATAAACAAATTTAAATTATGAAAGCGATAATTTGGAAGTCTTTATTTAATCGACTGAAAAAAAAAAGCTTCTGCAGACATCCAGCTCTGAAATTAGAACATGGCGTAGCTGAGCTTTGGGGGACACACATGGGAAATGTTGTCACCCGGCAATGTGTACCACGAGAACAGCCTATGATTATAGATTAAGGGTGTACACATGTGACTGCGGCAATATGTGGGACACAGATGTCGCTGATCTCGCAGTTAGGATGGTTCTGATGGAAACATAGCAACCAGGTGTTCTGGTAATCTCAGACAGGCAACAAACCAACCATGTCCCTGACAGGCTCAATGAAAAAAACACGGTTGTACAGTTCATGAAAATAAAAGGATGCAAATCTCAAAAGAAAATCAGTCAAGGGACGCGACTATTAAAGGCAACTAATTTCTTTTTCTGGTCTTTCGTTACAAGGGGCAGTTTATCCTGACAGAGGCAAAGACTGGATCATACAAAGTGTGATTAAAATTTGTACAGAGCTGACAGACTTCTTCTGTAAAACCAGTCAATAATCTTAAAGAAAACTAAGAATTAGACTAGTTCAAAGTGAATTTGAAATCCTCCAGAAAGTCAAAGCTGTCTTGCTCAACTGTCAATCAAAGTCTATCAACCTAAAAATGAACACATACAGTGATTACACAATGCAACCTACCATGATTAAACCAAAAAAGCTTGTACCTACTCTGATGTTCCATTGCTTTTTGAAAGTCCCAGCCACTCAGGCATGAGTGCGTCCCGCATTAAATGTGTCTCATTTGTTATCAAAATCTGTCACCCCGCATTGTTTTTCTTTTTGATTGCCAAAAAGAGAAGATGCCCATCAAGAACGGCTAGGCTGGGTGATTATCAAATTACATGCACGGGTGAATAAATGGACCCCTAGTCAAATCTGACTTGCTTCACACATCCAATGATATATTCCACTACAGTCTGAATCTGATTGCTCTTTACCCAATCCATGAGAGGAAACCCCCTTTTGGTGTTGACGGCAATGGCTCCTCAATCGGATTTCCTTGAGACTGCAGAGCTAAATTCTGTTACAATTCCGTGACCTCTTTTATTAAGCCTCTCAAAGTTGCTTCATGGCTTTGACTGAAGTAGTTATTGCTTTATTCTTCCAACAATGCATTCTTGTTTTTTGTTTGTCATGTAAACTGACAGTGACTGTGGTCATCCTGATCCGACAGCTTCCTGTCATATGCTATCCTGTTGATTTCAAGAGATAGATCTGTTTTGACAGAAAAAATAATTCATTATGAGCATCACGACAGGTGACGTGGCAGTTACCCATGTTGCTGTAGTTTACTGAGCTGGAAAACCTACAGTGAAACAAGCGGACGAAAAGTGTGGTAATTACTCTTGTCGTATGCCACAATGAAGCTAACTTGAAAAATCAATAATCACGAGAACACTAAATTTGAACACATTTTATAATGCTGGATTCTCAGGGGAACCACATTATGGCAATTTGAAGGCGAACAGAGAAGGCGTGACAAGTATGTGCAACTCTCTTATAAAGATACACTTTTTAGCATGACTTGACGTATTAAAAATATTATGCACATGCAAGCACCAAGCCATAATTTCTGGAGTTAACTCAAGAGTTACAGGACTTATTGAAAAGAACATTGAAAAGAACAATAGCTGTAATTTTTCATATTTTCACTATACTTGAAGACAAATACATTTTTGAATACCAGGTCCCCCCCATCAAAGTATGTCCAAATACTGAGTATAAACCTTGCAAGTAATACAATATCATCATTGACAAAACAATTCTCGGCCTGACCATAACTCAGCTGTTGATGATAGCATTTGATATTACTCATATACAAGTTGTATGGGCTAGTCAAAAAAAAAATCTGCATTTAGCATCTTGGTGTGATTTTCAGAGTAAAACAAGAAGCTATAGTTTTCAGAGAAAAAAAAGAAATACAGCTTTCAGGGTATGGAGATTTCCAACATATCTGAATTTGCCAATTTTTTGGCAGTGACCAAAATACCTATGATACAGAAGCGAACGTATTATTTGTAAGGATTAAACCGTAACAATAGGTGAGCATAAGGCATAAACTGATTGCTGTGTTTTCTTCATCGATTTAAAAACATCTTATCGTGAGATATTTTTATCACATTTAATATATTCTAAACTGGTGCTTTACAGAGTAAGTGATGGTATCTATCGTTGGGTGCTTCTTGCTTTGAAATAAAATGAACCAGCACAAAATGTTAATCTCATTACAGAAACCTAAACCTTCATGAGTGATGGATGGATGGATTGAAAACACTGGTAGCATGAACACACGGACCATGCTGACAACTTTTATTACCGGTAGCAGGTATTTTCAAAGCTATGCTTTTTTACAGGTACTCCTTATTCTTCATGGATTTGCCTTCATTTTGAGATTTGAATTCTCTTTCATAAATGATGTTTTGAAATACTTTTCTTTCTCCGACACGACGTTGACGCAGTACAGGTTAACCATCTCATGTAAGGCTTGTACCAAACCCTGTTCAAATATATTGAGGTGGCCCGATCTAAATGGGAAGGTTTTTTATCAGCTTCACATGTATCTCCAAGCAAATTGACAAAACTCTGCGTAACTTTCACAGGAGAGCAAGGGACTAAAAGTTTCACATATAGTCAACGTCAACAACCATTAATGCACTAATCAGGGATTGAAGACTGTAGCTTCAAATTTGTATACTTTTTCCTGCTGCACAACAACCATATTGCAGAATTACACCACAATAGAGTACTTGTATGTGTTAAAAAAGGAGAAGGGGGCAGCTATACTTTCCTGAAAACAAAGAGTTGGCAAAATAGAAAGATGTATGTTTCTTATTCTGGCCTCTAGGTCTTTTATGAATCTGATGCGGTGACTTTTTATTTTTCTCAGCTCAAACAAATAACGACTGAGATCACAGCAACAGAACTGGAGTCTTTGGTGATTTTGACTCAAAGCAAGATATAAACAAGGATGACTTAAAGGGATGAAATCACTCTTTATTGAGCTTTTTTCATGAATTCCGTTTGATATGTAAAGAAGTATATTGTTGTTTGACTTCTTGAAACATTCTGAAATACTGGTCAACTGTTCACATTGCAACCTCGACTCTGCTTGCAGCCAGGCAAGATTAAAATATTCAGAGAAACATTTTACAGTCTGTACCAAAAAATCAATTTCAAAAATAAAAGTATACAACACTCAATGTGTATGGCTGAACCTACACTGTTACATAAAGTTTGGACCTCATGCTCATGCACTGTACTGAAATCTTAACCCTTTGAGCGCCAAAGTCAATTTTTGTTGCTGTTATATAATATAGTCCTGTCAATTATTTTCAGATGTTTGCCAAAATTTTGATAAAAAACTGCAGCCAATGAGACGTGATGTCCATTTGGTCCAAAATTATCCAAGAAAATACAGAAAAATTCATAAAAATCGGTAAAATGTTGCACTTAAAATTTGGTGGGAAAATTTGCAGCACTCAAAGGGTTAATTGGCAGTGCCTTTCACATGTATGTACGTAAGGATAGCAGCTCACCCTTGCATTGTGGCAATGTTTATACTTGTCATAGGGAGAGTTGGAAAAATCCATTTTGTCTGGAATTCATGAACGAAATCATCTTTTGCATTTAGCAAACGCATAAATTTTGAAACTTTTGCAGTTATGCACCATCGTCATTTTGTACACTGAATGACTTTATGCTAGTCTTTCACGTTTTCTTGATAAAAAAGGTCAAAAAGTTGGACTTTGTCCTTCTGTAACTGTTCAGAACTGTACAGTGTGAAAATACATAATTCAACGGACACTGACATCACACAGCACATTGATTTAAACCAAACGCAGAAAACAATTTCTAAGTTGATTTTCTCAGTGTAGACTGATATACAAAGGATGACAAGCAAATCATTTTCTTTCTATGACCTACATAAAGTAGACTGCATCAGGTGGATTCCATCCGGCACACTGTATCGCAATGAAAGAGAGCTTACAGCTTGAATATTAAGGCATGGATAATCGACAATTTTTTTTATAGATCTTCCCAAAATACCAACATGTGGTTCGAGACGAACACGCACTGCCCTGAAATTTCGACATATTTGATGGCAATGATTTGATGTATACCTACCACCAAAAGTAAGAAACTTTAATTGGATTAAGAGACCGAGAAAAATAACTGCCCACTAGGCTCAATGCCGGACGACAAACAGCAAAAAATAACAATAAAACGTTTTATTATGATGGTACCATTATTTTTCCACGTCATCTTATATGATCTGTGTATGACAACTTCAGCATGGAATGGCTAGTGTTGTTTGAACTGGCAAGATTTTTTTGAAATTGATGTATTTATCGCCTCTGGTCATGCTAAGTTTAACAGGCATTGGCAAGGGGTCTCCGCCAGTCTGCTTCCAGTGCAAAGGTTTGGGTTGCAAACATGGGTTTGCAGACCTTTGGAAAGCCGAAAGTGAAAGTGGTTCCACCAGGCCAGTGGTGACCACCTTCTTGAGTGGGGGTAAATGTAATGGACGGTCCAAGCGGAAGACAGTCAAACAGACTGGACGGAGAGACCCTCATGTGTGGGGGAAAAGTGTTTATAAAGGTCGTATGGATGATAGTGACGCTCACAAGCAGAATTTAAGTATGAAATGCCTACATTGGCAACCTCTGATGCACTTTTAATATTATGTGTACAACAGACTGAAAAAACCTATGATGAAATATTACTTGTGAACGAGAAGCATTTCTGACGACATTTGTTTAAAAGCATGAGTCTCCAGTCCAAAAAATTATTCCAAAACAAACAGAATTTATTTATAAGGAAATATCAATGAATTCATGGAGCACTTTCATTTTTGTTCAAGATTTAATAAAAAAAAGGGGAGGCTACCTTCGGTCCTCTGAGTTGGATAAACACACATTTGTGTGGCTAGACAATCTTGGACAGTTTTGAAAGTTTAGCTCAGATTAACACCTTCAAGACTAGCGAGTACTAACACAAACCTTGATAGGGAATTATAGATGAAAGTGAGCTACACTAATTATGGATGTCTGTGTGACCCTGTGAATACAATGGTTTTGCCCAATCATAGTGTTCACTATAGCAGTTTTGGACCTCACCACTTGTTAATGGGGGTGAATGGATAAAAACAGGACTTAGCGGTTCAAAGTCCAGGAATGTAATCGATTCTGTTGTATTTTTGAAAAATTTTAACGCATAACTGAAATTGCTGGTCAAATTGGTAGGACTCTAATCTCATTACAGTCACAGGGCATGCGTATTCTCTGATATGACAACTTTGTCAAAAAAAGAATCTAGATAATTGGAAAATTCTCATTTTAAAAATAGCAGCCATCTAAATTGATCCCGCTTTAATACTGGCAAACCATGTTTATGTAAAAGTCAGGGTAGGCAAGATAAGAGGAGTTAATTAAAAGCTATCAATATTTCATTACAACTTATTCGTGGCAATGTTTTCAAAATGCATGATCTCTGGCTAATGACACATTTACTTTCAAATGGTGTAATTAAGACAAAAATCAAGGCGGTCAGTTTCTTTGGGAAAATGCCCTGGTCATTAAAAATGAAATGACACTTGCTGTTTTTTTGATGTGGCTGATAAAAACGATAATCCCAGAGTGGCGGTGTGTGCGTTGATTTTCTGTATCTTTTTTTGGTATCTCTAGGCGTGGTGAAGCTGAAACTGGTTTTACGAAAACCCGCTGAGGGGCTAACACGGCCACTCGTACAAATGAAGCTGAACTTTTTTCTCGTTTTGATTGCGCTGAAGTCAAAAGTTCGGGCCTGCTCATTTTGATTTTCAAATTTCCAGAGTAATTAGGTGTCAACATCATTGTACAAAGCCACATATGGCGCAAGTCACAATCAAGAAGTAAACAGGCAATAAAATATATAAAGTCTATATTTAGATCTGGACTGCCTTCAATTTGTTGTACAATCTCAAAGATAAAACAAGATGCACTACAAGTAGTTGTATTTGTGCTATTTACGGACGGATTTCAGCGCCCATGAATCGACTAGATAATACAAATGATCGGTGTGATGGCCATGATTATGGCAACATTTCAACAATGCTATTGCTCACTACAAACAATCCTACCAGTAGTATACTCAACATGAAATCGTCTGGATGTCTTGATTTCAGCAGAGAAGCAAATCAGTACTTGTACAAAAGGCAATGATCAAATAAATCAAAAAAAATTTGAAAGTCAATAAAACTGGAGTTCACTTTGATCTCAGTCAACTAAAACCTAACTCCATTTTTCACACCCCTCTGACTGTACTTGGTGTTATAAAACAATTATCACAGAAAGGGAAATTTGAGGCAGGAATCCACAAAATTCAACAAAGTTTTCCTGCAATATCAAAATATTCTTCAATTCAGACAATGTATTTCATCGCATACTCTCTTGCTGGCTTCATCATCGACAACCTAAAAAGGAAAATCATAATTCACCATAGTGTAATATTAACATTAGGATTATAAAACTAAATTTCACAATCATGAAAATCTTGCCCAAAAATGCGAATGGAAGACATATTCTTTTTGATAAGATGGAACTGAAAAATGAAAAGAAAAAATGAGACTATTGAATGCACCACGATATAAATTCAACTATAAATTCACCAACTCTTTTTTTTAATATGTTTAAGGTAGCATGCACTTTAAACTGAATGACTAAAAATTTGCCAAAACTTTCTGTAAAGAAAGTTTGAATCATTCTCATTCGAAATCAAGGATAAAAATTACGGGTCACTGAGTAAAATTTGGTGCCCAATATTTAGCGTGTCTTGAAATTCAAAATGGTTGCCATCCCTGTGTTAACTCTATTGGAAAAAAATTAAATTTTTTTTTTCAGAAAAATAAGCTGGACAAAACAGCAGTTCTTTCATGAGCTTCAAATGAGCAAACACAAATGGTAGACCAAAAAAAAGTATTGTTAAAGTTCCAGAGTCGGAATATCAGTCCCTGAAGCCTATTCTACCTTAATTGCTTATTGTTCCGGACTCTTCACTGAAATATTGTCATTACAAAACTTTGTTTATGAAACCTTGTTTCTCCTGAAGATCAGTGACAACTTAGCTGACGTAAGATACCATACCGAAGCAGCTTTGTTTTCCTACATACAGGTTACACAAACTGCCCTCTAGTGGCAGAGAAAATCCGCACTATATCAGCAGTAGGTGTTTAAACACTCCCTGATTTTCTCAATTACGGGAGAAGTTCATGAGGTTAACACCTTGTCTGAAACTCGGCATGAATGTGGCTTTTCTCGCTACTCTTCGCCCTGCAACTAATACACCAGTTTATACAGTTTTAAACAGCGTACAAATCAGTGCTGCATTGCAAGCTTTTCTATGGTAAGTGTCAAGGGCATATAAATCACTAACTGTATAGCTTCTCGTCACAGCCACTGGTGGATTTATTTTGCTTATTTCCACAACGCATATCTGCATGTATAAATATATCCATCTGCATTCCATACTTCATGACCAAGATGGCATGAGAAAACGCCTTATGGACTTTGAGTCCCTGAAATGCTGTGTCAATTCTCAGCGTGATGGTTTCAAAAAAAAAGAATAGATTTTGTATCTCATCCTTGAGCGTGTCAATTTAGACGCATCAATCTCTTTGTCTTCGTGTTCGCTTGAGAAACTTATATGTTATGCACCCCAGAAAATGTGAAATTTATTATCTGTAGGATCACATTCACAAAATTCACAGTTCTGAACAGTATACGTGATCACATGCACATTATGATGGATGTCAGAATTACCGTTATAAGCAAACATTCCTAATTTTTTTCCCTGTGTCAGATCTTATTTCATGAGATCAAAACAAAATGAAAATAAATTTAAAAAAAACGCCATTATTTCTGTAGGAGATCCAGAATGAGGAGAAAAGCTATTTTTTTGGTCTAAGGAGTATCACAACTAAAGTTGCCTATGGATAACAGTATGACTATACATTCAGCAATATAACAAATACTTATGATTGTCATGTATGAATTTAGTGGAATAAATGTCGCGTTAAAATGCATTGAATATTTTAAAATAATGTAAAATGTTTCGATGACAAAAAAAAAAAATTGGTCAAAACTCCATTCAATTTGCTTGAAGAGTATTTGTCTAATTTAGAACAAAGTTATGATGAGATCTCTATCAGTTATCTCTATTCTTTTTTTAATGCGATGAACAAATAGAGCGATCAGAGCACCATGGAAACTGCATCTTCATCAATCAGACCATTTTGAGGGTACTTCTAAATGTCACAATGAGAGGGCATAAAAACACTGGGAAATGAAAGAAGTAATTACGACTGTGTACAAAAGAAGGGTAGGGGACTTCAGAGACGGCTAATTATGGTTTTGTCGCAGAAATCGGAAATGACAGCTTATCAATTTCGGCTGTCCTACTGCTTTCATGAAATGAACAAAGAATACAATCTGTTTGTTGACCACAAAGATCACAGGATGAAATGCTTCGCCCGCACCAAAGGCAAATAATCCTTGACATCCAAATGTCATGCATAGATGGCGTTGCAATGCCAGCACCATTGCAGTAAATGTGTCTGGTTATTGTTCAGAACAAGAATTCTGCAGACAGTTCATAGCATCATCGTTCACACTGCCTTTTTGCTGTCTACCAAACCACATGTCAAATGTACATATAGACTCTCTCAGCAAGAAATAACAGCACATTTACAATAGAGCACAGAGTTGACAGAATTTATTTAAAATTTTTTGTCCTATCTCCTGTGGCACAATACAGGAAATGAAACGAATTGGCAATATAGTGTATTTAAATCTTCAGCATAGTTTGAGAATGGAAGGTTGTTAGGGTGACAAAACTATATTTTTGTCATGATCGCTATTTCAATACTTTCAGCCAAAGTACTTTTTTGGACGAATGTATCCATTTGGAAAGCTACTAATGTGTTCAGAGGACCAGTAGCTGTAACTTTTGACGATTTTTTTCACTATTTTTTGTTTTTATCGTCAAAAGCAAATTCTTATTTTTCTCCCAAAAGCCATTTTGTAAACCTTCTTTGTAGCTTGTCAACACAGTATCTCTGTGTGTAAACTGCACTGTTATTGCTGACATGTGAACTCTAGTCCGGACCAGAATTCACTTGTCACAGTAACAATGCAGTCTACACATGTACAGGCTGAGTTGACAAGCTGACATACTTTTAAAAAGAGTAGAAAAAGAAATTAGTTGACATAAAAACAAAATGAAAGAAAAATCATCAGAAGATACAGCTACTATCCCTTTTAAGTTTGTCACTTTCAATGAAAAAAGACAAAGTTCAGTGTTATGAACCGAGCTGTATCCGAAATTGTCCATCTGTACATTCAACACAGCAGTCATAAACTCTTTGCCCATGTATCCTTCCATCTCCCTGAATCTATTTTGATCAACTCAGTCCCTGCCTGAGTCAACTCCTTGTTTGGTCTTTTCAGGGCTGAAGATGACAGATGTGCACTGTCATAATCACTGGTTGCTTTTTGTGTTCGTGGCGGGCACACAGCTCATGAGAATAACATGGAATCGCTGAGTGTGAAAACAATACAATCACCTCTACTGAATTCATAAATCTTAAATAATAATAAATTCCTTCGGCAATAAACAGCCAATACCACTTAAAAGTCTCTTAGTATTCACAGAGAATTAAAAAAAATGCACTCTCAGTGAAGTCCGATCGAATCACCTGTTACCATGACGACAAAAAATATTGAACATATGCAAATGAGGTAAGTAGAGGTCAGTATTTTAACTGCATGGTTGGAAAATGCCAACAGATGGGATGAAGAGCTCTTGATAACAAAGTTATGTATTTTGCAGAAAACTCTGAGAGAAGTTCTCTAACAATGGTATTTAATCCCCACTTTAATCTGCATATTTTATTCAAATCTGTCGTTATGCATAATCTCTCATCACCATTCACTAACTCCATTGAAATATTTTGATGACTAAATCACGTTAAGTTTGCTGGATTTTTTGCTATATTAATCTAAAATCGAGACTAGCAATATCATATTGTTAGCCGCTATTTTTAACAATCTTGCAGTACAGGAAATGTTGAGACTCGCAATAACTTGATGGAAAATTGGTTGAGCAGGGTGATTTTTGTAACACAGCCACCCTGGACTTGTTATTTCATATTTTTTTGACAAGCTTAATTTTTCGGCAAATTTTGCGGGGATTAATACAGGATATACACATTCTGGTGATGTTTTACAATTTGAATGCAGAAACAGTATCAGAGTGATTTTCATGAAAAGCTGTTCCACAAACATTTTGTATTGAGACCGTGGGACATTTTAAAAAGTTATGTGCTGTGTAAAACAAACCGACAGGAGCATGTGGACGATGGCACACACTTAGAAATATTTCTTGCTTGTTTCTGTTATGTAAATCTATCAAAACTATATCATTGGAAGCAAGAGTGTTGCAACTGAATATTTGATGGCAACGTTGAATTTTTCTGATATTTGATGATGAACA
Source organism: Ptychodera flava (assembly GCF_041260155.1). Lineage (NCBI taxonomy): Eukaryota > Metazoa > Hemichordata > Enteropneusta > Ptychoderidae > Ptychodera > Ptychodera flava. Next base: position 4,673,382 of record NC_091939.1, read on the forward strand.
GGACTTAAAAATGATTATATTCTGACATTTTGACCTGAGTTGGTGTTCTAGGAATGTACAGAGGTGTGGTGGGCTGAGCTTTGAGGGCTGACGAAAATAAGGAATTGCCAAAAAAAGAGAGTGAAATCACATATATTGAGAGCCAATGATCTGATAGTCCCACATGCAAGACTAAAATATGGAATTGAATTCTGGGATACAGATAGAAAAATAAAACAACGTAAAGTCAGTGATAAACTAATAGAATTCAGTGCTTCTGTTAGACAAGACCTTCCATAGGCATTCATTTCTGGACCATTAGGCGATGAACTGAATTTATCAGGAAATTACCAAATAATAACAATAAAAATCCCGTGTAGAATCCATTACCAAGGCAAATGGCTTTTCCACTTCTATATACAGGATAAAATCTCAGATATGTACGGCCTTTTCCTTTTTTTTCATTCTAGTACTTCTGCTATCACTTAAGTATGCCACTGATAACGCAACTGATGTCAAAACATTTCACAAAAGCTGTTAATGCATGAAACATCAAAACATTAAACAAATTGTACCCATCCAGAGTTCAGAGATCGTGACAAGCTGATAGAGTGTTGACATGAAACTCTTCGCTCTTCTAATGCTCCTATTGCTTTCTATTTTTCTGTGTGTGATGTTGCCACCTCCTCAACACTGTCATAATACCCTGTTGTTTTCAAGCAAGTGATTATAGATCTGCACAGAGGAAATTGAAGGAAAACATAATTGATACTGTACGACTGCATGCATTTTTTGTGACAATGTGGCCTATGAAACACAGCCGCACTCACTGACAAAAAAAAATTCCTTGACATTCAGCAACACGCTAGCCGTCACAAGCAACGATTAATGATACAAGATTTAATGTTCCAAAGTCAAATGTCACTGACGCTAGATACGCTAAAAAGTTACGACCTTGGTATCAGTCTTTTGTAGTGACTTGCCGTTAGATTCTTCGTGATATTACAGCGCTGTTTGTAGAGGCAAAAAACACGAGAACTCTAACAATACAAATCAGCACACAGCAACTCACTTGAATCTTTTTCCATTTTTTCTTCATTTCAAGAGATCGGGTAATGCTCTTTTTTTTTCAAAATGTCGGCATGAGGCAACCGTTGATGAGTGAACACTCCCGTTAAATCATAAAATACAACAGCATAAAAATTGAGTGAACAATTTTGGAGTGATAAACTACTTTTCGTTTTTTCAAGAGGTACGCTATTATGATTTATCGTGTAATAACTTTTAAGTGTGAAAAAAATGCTGTGTATTTGGAGTCGCATTTGATTGCTAGATGTAAATTATGTTGGACCGATTACTGCCTTTGCCGTATATGGCTCTGAAAATTTATTGCATTTTTTTGTGCAGGTTAATAAGAAGTTGGTGGAAATGTTGAAAAGTTACAAACAAACGTGACTTTTTTTGAAGGTGTGGGAATATTCTGATGTACGTTCCTTCTGCTGATTCCTTCCTTATAAAAGATGTTCACCGTTCAGAGCATAATACGGGGAAGCAGAGTTGACCGCGGGGTCAAAAACACATCACAACATTAATGGCAATTTTGTACACTAAACACTGAAGCAAAAAAACTCCCCGGTTCTGTTGGAAGATAAGGAAAAGATACCACAGTACTACTGCATGACAAATTTTATTCACTCTTATGAACTTGAAGGAATTAGCTAGATACTCTGTGACCCTTAAAGTGGTACCGAATTAGTCTAATTTCCTGTGTCGGAGTTTTGAGAGCCATTGTTCCTGTCGGAAACCCTAGCCAACACTATGGAGCAAAGTGATGACACAGTTGATGCCGGTGAAATGTATTCCTTATACTCTAAGTGAATTTTCAGGGACTCTCATTAAATTGCTATAAATGTACCAACAAACCGCCCCTGGCACGGACGGTTCCCAATTCACAAAACTATGAATGAGAATGAGATGGATCTCCTAGCGATTCCCTTGGACGACACGGCCGCTGGCAAAAATCGGTTAATTCACTTTCTGGAGATTGCCTCGGCGGTGCGGCAGATGTTGGCATTCCGTGCACAGTCTGTGGGGTTGTGATTTCTGAAGGCGCAACTGCAAACGCAACGCAACCATGGGAATGGCCGGGGCAGGCGGAGACAGATCAGAGATAACGGCCAATACCGAGCAAGCCCATCCGAAGACTCCTTCACAGACGTGGATAACATTATTTTTGACGGGTTTCACCGCACTTAGATCGGCAAATTAGATAACCAAAAAGTTTCTTTCGATGACAATGGGAACTTCAGGAAATGCACGCAAGCATGAAATTTTCAACAGTGCTAGAGGCAAACTTACATTAAGTGCAAGGCACGGCGACTCTTGTCGTATAGGTAAAAAGGTAACAACAGAAATAACATTCATTTTGGAATGCAAAAAAAATGTGTCTGAATTTGAAATCAAAATGAAAATTTCAACAAAAACCCCACAAAATCATAATTACAACCTTCTGAAACCATAAGTCATTCAATATGTCTGGATGTTTATTGACAAAAACAGCTACATGTAACATACATTTAACATTGTGAATAAATTTTGAACAAAACTTTGAAGTAAGATCGCTGTGGATGTAACAATGTGTAGTATATTATTGCCATAGACTCTGATATTTTACACTGATTTATTTATCATTTTGATTAAACAAGTGCCAAAATGTTTGTTGAATGTGTGAGTCTTTCAAAAATATATCTGCTTTGAGCTTTGATCGTCGGCATTCCTATACTTTGCAGCCAACGTGTTCACTCAATAATAATTCTGTTTCTCGTGTCAGGGTGACAAGACAGATTTTCTTCTTTAAATTTTCAATCAAAAGCTTCTTTTTTTTCACCGGGTTTTCCAAATTTTTGCATGTAAATTGAAAAAGCTGATTTAGTACGAGATTGTATGCAAAAGAAAGGAGTGCAGATTTACAGCGGTGGAAATCGATGCATACGATTTACTGCATTACAAACCAATCTCTTAGTCTTCTTTCCTTTTTTTTTCACTTCTTTCGACGAGGAAATCAAAACATTTGTTCCATTTTCAGAACACGGAGAAACTTCTTTGCTATTTGTATGATAATTCAACACTGGCTTTTGTAGTAGTAATCTTTCAGATGGATAGTATTTTTTCCCTGATTTCTCTCTGCAAATCGTCAGGGGGGACAAAAATTCATATGCAAGGAAGAATTGCCCAGGGGATTTCTCCAGTCATGTTAGCCTAGGGCTTAAGTGTTTTGTGAAAAATCCTTGATTTGCATATTTATTACAATGTAAATTTCTGATTTCTCCCTTAAACTATCAGTTTTGCTCATCCAGACCACCGCTGATTAGAATGTTTTGTCCGTCATTCGTCTCATAAATAACAAAACACTGGACAGTACCCTCTCACGTTTTATTTCACTGTGTGTGTGTGTACAAACTTCCAACACACGGCATGTCATGTCGGCTGGCATCTGCCGGTCGCTATAACGGAAATAAGCCTTGTTGGAAATTCTATTACCCTAATTTATATTTAAATGCAATACAACAGGGAGAAAATTGAGGTAATTTGATAAGAATTGGCTTGTGTGAAGCATCGGCAAATTGTCAACGTTGCCCTAGGGGAAGGGATGAGTCTGGATTCCGTTGTGTCACGACTTAAAGTATTTTACAGCGACACCGACTGCACCAATAAAATATTCCTAGTAAACCAGGTTTCGATAAAAACAAGGCCATCAATTTTTGAAACTCTCTTTGTTCACCTCTTGGTTTTTTTCCCTGATGTAATTATGGGTTTATCTTCCCCCGGGATTTTCAACAGTTTTGGTTGCGATTTGCCGGTCATAGATGCTCGCAGTTTACATTAAACATCATGCCCCTTTTTTTCCCTCGATCTGCATATATTGATCGTTCAAAACTACAAAACTACTAAACGACCTAGCTTGCAAAGACACAGGGATTGTTCTCATTGAATGAAAAGTGGCAATCAAAGTAACGTATACTCAGTTTGGCAAAGACGCTGAAGCTCTATGTTGATATGTTTCATTTGAGAAGCCCACCACATATTTACATGACTAATGCCTCGATGTGACTACCGCAAACAAGTCACCCACTGGCACGGTAAAATTAAAAAAAAAAACACACATATGCTCTCACTCTCATCAGTGATTATAGACTTGTTTTGCTCTGAAGTAACACTCCACTTTTCAAAAAGTGGCTGACATGATGAAATTGTCTAATGCTTATTGTGAATTTTTATTCTGTAAGAACCCTTGATGTTTATATTCTGAAAGACTGCATTGAAGACTGCTGTAACATTGCTGGAGGCATATTTGAAAACACCATATATTAACATTATGATATATTGTTTACTCTGTGGTAAAGAAAAATGCTATTATCTTATTGACTTATTGATCTGCAAGATAGCGTAATCTCATCTCACAGATGATAACGTATCTTTTTAATTTCCCACAAATCCTGTCTAAATAGTCGAAAAAATATTGCTAGTCTTCTTACTTCTGTGCATAATCATCTGTTATTTTCAATCAATCTAAAGATACTGCACCAATTTGTCATTGCAGACGACATTATTTTTCATATTTCATCAAACCTGGACAGGAATGAGAACCCTAAATTGCTGAGACAACAAAGATTCACATGAATTAATACTCTGTGTGGCAGAATTTGAATGAGAGAGTGTCAACTGTGTCGGTGGCACCTATACTTGCAGGCAAATGATTCTCCTTGAGAACACTGATGCTGTTGATTTGGTTTTAGAACTCAGCCTGCAAATTTGTTCCATCCAAAACTTCATAACAGAAAAGAAATAACAGAAAAGAATCAATCAATATCAAAATACAGAACACAGATAATGTGTGTTGTCTTTAGACATTGGATATTGGTGTTTGAATTGCAATACTTACTCATCATATTGTCTTTGATCTTTAATCTACAAGTCTAAACTAAACTTCCATCAAAATATTAATCCTCTGGTCTAGGAATGCTATTCCACTGGAAATTTCATTCCATTGTGATCATGGGAAAACTTGGCTGGGATATTCTTAAACTGCATGGAAGGATTGGTGACCGACCAAGGCATGGATTCTTATCAGATTTCTCTTGGCAGGAAATTGATTTCACTGATATGAATTTCAATGATGTACGAGAGACAAACGCAGTGTTTCTGCTCATATCAAAAGTACACATTCACTGACATGAACACTATGGCGGGAAGATTGGGTCTTTAGCTTTGTTGCGCCCCCCATTTCTGAGTACTTGGACCAAACCGACCAATAGAAGACAACGGGACTGAACCAAGGATGGGCAAGGAAGCAGTACAAAGGGGCAGAAGATGAAAGAGAGAAGCTAGTGTCTGCTGCATCTTCAACAGACTACACTCATGCAAAATGGATGCACTTTGTATACAAAGAGTTCTTTTAATACACACTGAAAAAAAAACCTCTCAAGAACTAAAAAAAAACTCCAGAAATGAAGAAAGACACTTCAGAGACAGCTCAAATATCAAGCATTGAGCCATCTCAAAAGACAATGCATCATTTGTATGTAAGCGCAGATCCTCCACGTTCATTTCTGCTCTTATTAAAATTTATCAGTGGAGAGATCTTTACAAGAATTAACCGACATGATTCTGATAAATGGGGATAACTGCCAGCTATCCCGGAGAATAAAACTTGTTTACATCACTGGGGAATATAGCAGGATATGATGAATGGGTCAGCACGGACAGAAAAAAAAATACTTGTACTATCAAAACTTTGACTGTACAGACGTGCTATCATTGAAAAATTGCTCTGATGATATCAATCACAGAGATTTATCTAATCCAATTGGATTTGGATCGGAAGGAAACAAGAGGTGATAAGTCATGTTTTGGACAATAATTCAAGTAAAACAGATGACACAATATTCAAGGTTTTATGAAGAAGTTGGTATATAATGAGATGCGTATGTTGCCTTGGGTTCTGCGGATCTCGATTTTGGTTCCAGAATGGTTTTGTTGACTGTCTTCATGTTGCTTTGGTAGTCCAATGTCACGCTTGATGGAATTGTAATAGAGTGCTTGGAGGCAAAACTTTTAAATCGTGGCAGACTTTCAGCCTTTGGAAAGTTTCCAGCTATATCGCTCAAAATAATGGACAAGTTTTAACCACACACCATTACTTTCAAAAGTCCCCCTTCTTCATATACATTAACAATATGGCTTATTTGCATAATTTATTCAAATGAATTCAGGAGAACCAATCATTTACTCCATGACTTGCATAAACAAATGAGAACGGGGAAAAATGGCTTTGTAGAGGGCATGCACATAAAAACAGCCGACCAATGACACAGTTTCCTGCAACAGTTTTTTTCTGTTGGAATCAAAGGTGAACATTAGTCATTTTTAGCATTCTCTTCCCCTCTCTTCCAGCAGCTGACTCTGAACGGATAACACAAGAACACCGTATCATGTTATCAGATTGCAATAATTTTTCCTGCGAGTGCCTTGGGTGGATCTGGAACACCACGTCCTTATGACAAATTGGTTTTTACTGCATTTCGCCCACGGTGATGCATTGGAAGGGGCAAGGAAAATAAGAATGACTGCAAGACAAGTGCTAAGGCAGTTAACAACAGTAAACATTGGAAAAGAACATTTTCTTTTCTCCCCGAGGCTAGTTTGCATTAACAGCTGAAATGATATCGTTGCAAAATAAATTTTTGCCCGAAGCCAGGTGTACGTTTCTCCATCAACATGCAATTCTTTTCTGCGGTTTCCACCATCTTTTGTGCGGTATACAATTCCTCTTGTCCTCAGACAAGGTTTTGTGTGGAACAAACCAAATATGCATTACTGGTGACAAAATCTCATCCCATAGGGGAGTGAAGTTTCATATTTTTTCTTTGAAATGTTTTTGCGGTTAACAGATTTAGAAAAGTCCATGCTCCCAAGTAAAGAGGACAAGCAAAGATCAGTTGTTAAAAGTAGACTCGGTACAGATCGTGCTACATATCGACCAACCTTGGTGTATCTACAAAAGCGAGTACACTGAAGCTTGTGACAGTTTACATACTATCAGAATTTGGACAAAGTTGTCTTTTTCAAATCAAAATTTGGGTCTCAGTTACAAAATTTGTTTATAGTGTTTTGAAATTCACACGTGAAATCTAAGTCCTTGATGAAAGCACTTAACATATTATGATTGGAGGGGATAGTATATCATTGATGGAAAAACTCAAGATAAAAGGCAACGTTGTGTGTCGGTGTGTGGGAATACACTGGCAAAATTCTAAACTGCCAAGATGAGTTGATACATCGTAAGAAACAATTCAAGTGGCTAAGAGATGGTGACAGGACCACTGCATGTGTGGAAAGCTGCAACTGGTCTTTGGGGTTGAATACTTGATAAACTGGCAGTTACATTAACAATAAAGTACCTTCTCTACTTCGTTCAGTGGTGATAAGATTTGCAAACCTGAAACCAGGTAGCCATTGACAATGGATGGATATGGGCTGTATGTCTCTGACGTATTTATGCAGAATGACACCGCATCGATATAGTGAACCTGCGGTTGCAAATATCATAAAGTACTGATATTTGAACCCTGAAAAACAAACCATAGAGTGGCTGATCATGCCAGTTATAGGGAATTTATAATACAGGCCGGTAAGATTGAACAGACGAGAGTGTGGGTAACATAGTGACACTGTGTGGATGAATGAATCGGTCACATTCAAGAAAACCGAACAGACAGTTGTTATTACTGGCTTTTGAAAAGTCAAACCACATATATCATATCTGCCCTCCCCTCTATTGCATACCAATGGAAAGCGGCGCCTAGGTTTGACCCTTCCTCCCCTAGATTAAAGTATCAACTCCATTGAATCAATGACAGAAATGATAACTGCACGAATGAATCAATTAATCAAACTATCAATGAACAAATCAATGAATGGGTCAGTGAATCAAACAAGAAGAATGAGACAACGGGCAACAGGAAAATTTGAATGAACAAAAAATGATTGATGATGTAGCCTTTGAGTCAATGAGTTAGTGAGTGAACACTTGTACAAAGTCAATCTGTGAAAAAGATGTTGCATAACTGCATGAAGAAATGACAGAATGAATGTGTGAATCATGGTAATAAATGTGATATGATGATAGTAGTGACATTTTCAAATACGTCTTGAAATAAGGAGAAAGGGAAATAGGAAGAAAGACGAAAAAATAGAAAAGTGCGAAAAAAGGAAAATTATGGGAAGTAGGATTTTGAAACTGTCCCCATAAATTATATCAACAATGACATCACTTTATTTGAAACTTGACACTGACGTCAATTACCATTCAAAAATGATTAGATGAAAGTAACTTTCAATTGTAACTGGATCACGAGTGATGAGTTACTCTCAAAGTACAAAATTGTTTTCCCTGTAAAAATATCAACAGAGAAAAAAAATGCCATTAAAAAAGTCTCGCCGTTTCAACTGTCTGACTGTGATGTATTATCTGAGCTGGGTATATGCATGAGGTCTAGGACTCGATAAAGTATTGCCTCAATTCCCCAGGAGTATTTGGGCAAATCCTCCTACGCATGAACATGGTGATCCGATCTGACAGAGCAGATTTAGCAAAGGTGGACGGGGTCAGTGCGAAGGCTTTCGGTACAGTTTTCCCGTTAGAGATTCATCAACTTGTGGCTGGTCCCATCCACCATGATATATGGCACCAGTATTTACCGGTGTCAGGATTTGCCCCTTTTCAAATCATTGACCCCTCTCCTCATGTGTCCTTTGACCTCTGACCCTGTCATCAGCTAGTGCTATCCCATATATTTCAACAATTTCTCATCTTATATAGATACAAAGAATGAATATGATAGTTAGGGTGTATCAGAAAAACACGCGTTGGTGGAATAGCAATGGTTTGATGAAAAGTTGACTTGTAAAACGAACGACAGTCTGGAAAATATGTCACAGTGGTACTGATAACGCTTGATTTTATTGGATAAAGGAAAAAAATTACTACAGGATACCGCCTACTGCAGTACGTTCCTCATTTCCAGCAAATACAATGAGGGATAAATTTGAGGAAGTGATTCAAGAAACAACAGTGATGTTTGATTACGCCAATAATACTCAAAAAACAAAGCCATTGTTGCAACGCTGATGATCTGTAATCAAGTCCAACATGATATCTTTTTATGTCTGTCATAGGAGGTAGTGTTTTTGCCAAACAGATCACCTCTGAGGACAACATTGAAATTTCTTCTCTCTGAACTGTATTGTTAGCTTTTAGAAGGGGGAAGGGGAGTGTCTATAGTGCCAACATGCAAATTTTTTCACATTCAAAAATTTGTCAAGATTCCCCTATCTTGCACGACAGTTCTACCTTTTCTCTAACGTTCCATATATTTTTTTTGGTTCCACTTCAAGTGAATATTTTTTGTCCATAAAGCAGCGCAACATTAAATTTGCGATTTTCCTTCTGCAGACATTTGTGTTTCCATATTGACCACTCCCTCCCCATGACCTATAGTAATGGTAGATCAAAAGACTGACTGACTGACTGACATATTGGTAGACTTAAACATATATTGTAATATACATGAATGCGGTTCAATTACCTATCACTGTACATAGTGTTTTATCTAAAATACAAACATTGTGTCCATCTTGATAGAATAAACTGTAAAATGCTACCGATGGTCGGAACACATAGACAATATGACTTTTGGGATGAATAATTTTGCATGGACAATTTGACAGGGTTATAATTACCTAGAACAACTTGGCTGGATTTGGCATTGCCGAGTTTCAAGCATATAAATATGGTTTGGGGCATTCCAACACGAAGCCATCATGCACAGACTTTTGATCAAGTAATTCAAGTCCAAAGGCATGGTAAAATTATAATGTTAATAAACAGATAACTACAGTTGGACTGATCATAACCCAGCCTAGGACAACTAGAATAACAACTCCATGAATTACTCAATTTACAGTCTTTTATTTGAAACATAAAAAAATTGAACACCTAGCGGCCGATATAGCTCCGCTGTGTTTATGTAGAGAATAACTATTTTTGATACATGTTGATGAAGAAGGTGGAAATCTTTGATAGCTCAATGCAGTGGCCAGAAAAAAGTGGCTAAAAAAGCTGAAAAAATACACAATTGAAGATTTCATCATACTTTGAATATATCACATCAGATCATCCCTAAGAACATTTCAACCAAAGCTATCTGATGAGTGTTTTTTGAGAGTAAAACTTTTGACCAAAAATGGCAACAATTGCCCCCCAAAACAAAAATTGCAGATTTCATCATAATTTCAAAAGATTAAATTTGGTTCATCTATAGAAACCTGTATACCATATTTCAAAGCTGTTAGACCAGTACTTTTTGAGAAAACACATTTTTTGACCAAAAATGGAAAAATTGCCCCAAAAATTCAAAATTGCAGGTTTCATCATAATTTCAATAAATACTTTAAGTTCATCTATAGAACCTGTATACCAAATTTTAAAGCTATCAGATGAATAGTTTTGGAAATACACATTTTTTGACCAAAAATGGCAAAAATTGCCCCAAAATTACAAAATTGCAGATTTCATCATAATTTCAATAAATATTATTAAGGTGATCTGTAGGAACCTGTATACCGAATTGCAGTGCTATCAGATGACAAGTTTTGGAAATACACATTTTTTGACCAAAAATGGCAAAAATTGCCCCAAAAATACAAAATTGCAGATTTCATCATAATTTCAATAAATATCATTCAGTTTATCTGCAGGAACCTGTATACCAAATTTCAAAGCTATCAGATGAGTAGTTTTGAAAATACACATTTTTTGACCAAAAATGGCAAAAATTGCCCTAAAATTACAAAATTACAGATTTCATCAGAGATTCAATATATATTACTTAGTTCATCTGTAGAAACCTGTATACCAAATTTCAAAACTATCAGACCAGTACTTTTTGAGAAATACATTTTTTGACTAAAATGGCAAAAATTGCCTTAAAATGCAAATTTGCATATTTCTCCACAATTTGAACAAATCTGAAAAAGATCATCCCTAGGGACATATGTACCAAATATCAAAGCTATCTGACTGGTAGTTTTGAAGAAGAAGATTTTTAAAGATCTTTTTACCAAAAATGACAAAAATTGCCTTAAAAATACAAATATGCAAATTTCACCACGATTTGAACAAATCTGACTGAAGTCACCCTAAGTCAACTGCATATCAAATTTCAAAGCAATTGGACAAGCGGTTTCAGAGAAGAAGATTTTTTTACCAAAAACACCAAAAAATGCCCCAAAAATACAAATATGCAAATTTCACCACGATTTGAACAAACTCAAGTGAGGTCACCCCAAGTGAACTGCACATAAAATTTCAAAGCAGTTGGACTTGCGGTTTCAGAGGAGAAGGCAATTGTTGACGGACGACGACGGACGACGACGACGACGGACGACGACGGAAAATCAACCTATTTGATAAGCTCCGCGTCGCTGACAGCGGAGCTAAAATTGAACAACTAGGGCTAATAATACGCGATATTATGACAAACCTATCTTTATTAACATTTGAAAATGTTAGCAGAACACGGTTACTGACTGAGTCACTCACCCTACACCATCTGAATATCAGCGGAGGTTCTTTGTTTATAAAAAAAAGAAGGATTTTTGCAGGTAATTCAGTGCTGTGTCAGTTCCTCGCAAAGGTGATGGCCTGACTGATTCAATGTTGACGTGGAAGTCAGTATCCTCCTTTGATGAGAGAAACTACCCCCCTGAAGGTAGAAACATGCCAATTTCCTGTCAGCCGCTGCTCTGACAGCCCGTCATCAATGTTTCCTCAAAACATGACTTTTTCTTGGAGAAACATGACAAGAACAGACAACCAATCAGAATGACATGATTACGTCAATCTTTGTGTCAGCTACCGGCTAACTTTTCTTTTTCCCTGTAACTCGTTCACTGTCTGCAGAATTGATGGACTTGTATCTCTGCTGATGGATATAATGGAAAGTGAATTTTCATGATTCTCATCTTCAGTCAATTTCAGGATTGTAATAGCATCAGACCAGAAAAAGTACATCAGAAAGCGAAATGTACCACATACGGTCAATTTCTCAGAAATCAGCAATCACAAAATTGGAAATTAGCCCCTATTACATCTACTGATGAAAGACATCGGAGGCACAGACAAAGAGAGACAATGATTTGATTTGGGAACTGTAATCCATCCAGGCCATCCACATGTGGTAACTAACGTGACTTCTGATCAATTTCAGCCTGAGCCTCATTTTCAGATCCATTTTTTTTTCGCAGCAAAAATGGACTCCTTGAAAAACAAGTCAACTTCACAAACCAGGGAGAGACCTAAGAGGAATGAAAATTTGACCAAAAGCCTGTTTTCCACTTGCAACCAGATGAACGATTAAAAATTTCCACAAAGCAGTGCTCTAGAATGATACAATAAATATTAGTAAAGTCATGCATAACAACAGCTAAAACACACAATTCTTTATACAGCTTTTATAAATATTCTTACCAAAGCTGAAAACCTTTTTAAACACGTACATCAGAGACTTAATTACTAAAAAGAGATGTTTTTTCAGTTTTTGCACGATTTGAACCTTAACGTATGCAATGTACGAAATCTTTCAGCAAAGTGATGATTGCGGTTTTTTTTGAAAATAAAAAAATACATGCATGCACCTACACGATACAAAGCATTTGATAAAGAGTAGCTCATAGTGCCTGATCAATAAGTATACAAAATAGCAGCCAAGACAGCGATCACGAGTGAAAAGAAAATTTGACAGCATCGGACACAATCTAGATCATCCGAAGAGTCTATGGTAATATGTAGAAAAGACACCTTGGACTGAAATAGGATTGTTTGCTGTTGCAGGTTTGTTTCTTAATTTAGCAGCACACACGCGGCAGCAGACACTGCTGCCAGAAATTCGGAATAATTTTGTCAGAGTTGCATACCTGGCTATTGTTGCAGTTTGTACTCTAAGCTGGTCATAAGTCTTTTCTAGTGTTCATGAACTTAGTTTAGGCATTCTCGCATGTGTAATTTCCAAAATGTGATCTGATTTATGGACAAATGTTTATTTTTGCATATTAATGAGAGAAGATGACGTCATTTGTGAACAGCCCTATCACTACAGTCTCACAGAGATACCTGGTTTCAATGTTATGATGCATGTGTTGAATAAATAACAGCAGAAGATATTCAAGGTTACAACATATGCCGTAAACAGTAAATTTACACATTAGATATAGATGCCTTTCTTTAAATATTGATGAATTTAATTCACATTTAGAATTAACGCTATGATGAGGCAGTAAATATTTGATCTGCATGAAGTGCAAACAACCTGGCTAAGGTTAATTTCATTGCAGCGCACAGAAACACAACTTCCTCAAGAGTCGACAATTGATGATTTCTCGAAGAAGACGTATAAATATCTGACCACAGAATCAGTGATAACCATTACAGATCTTGGCAATTGCCGCGAAACCTGATTCGGGAACTCTTCTGTGAGACGTCTTCCTTGAGATGGCACTGTGATGCGGATCTCACAGACATGACAACATCACCTCACCAATGGCAATTACGTCACCCTAATGAGTCAATTTCAGACAGATTCTGTCAATTTCAGTTGCCGGGGTGCAGACATTTTGTCCAAACAAAGGGCAATTCAGCATCCCACAGAGAGAAATGCGATAAATCCAAATGTTCATTTCAGCAGCGAAATGCACCGTCTTTATGCTGTACATTTTATTCCTGTCGTAGTCCTCCAAAATCCAAATTGAATTGGCCCTCTTAATTTGTAAAACTATTACGCATCTAAGCTCCGGGAAATAGATTTCTGCATCGCCATACCTCGAGTGGCTTCCCAGCAGAGAGAGGGGGTTTTCTATTGTGAGGCAAAAACTGCATTATGACCCCCTGATTACTGACCAAAGGATTGAATATAAGGCAGAACAAATTGGATTACAGATGTCTATTTCAAAACATCATGCCTGGTTGGAGAAGAAAATTGACCGCCTTAGCACCCACACAGGAAAACAAATCAGATTAGGTTCCTATAACCTTTGTATGTTGATAGGATTTTTAGCTTGATCAGGAGAAGGTGTGGACTACGCAGGCAGGCTGCCAGGGCAGGCAGTGGCTGTTAGCTTTGAAGTCTGCACGTCAAAGAACAGCGTATAATCCTCCATGGATCTGAGTGAGGTGACTGCTTGCCTGGAACTTAGAACTTGGAAATAGACGTCAACAAGACTTTAGCTGGGAGATGACACGCCTGTGTGGAAATGAAAGAAGCAGGTTGGGAGGTGGGGGATATCATTGAGTTTTTTTTTGGAATATTTTAGTGCCAATGTCAAGTGGTTCTGATGTCAATTTCTTCTATTGGAAGCACAACAGGCTTGAGAAGTAGTCTTTGATAAACACTGCAGTGACTGACAGGCAGCGATAACTTACTTCCAATGTCAAACCAAAGCTTGTGAACTTGAATGCAAATCATGGCATTTCCATTATGGTTGTTAACAGAAACAGTGAACAACTATTAAAACATACAATTCTTTATTTTTCATTGCTGCTGCTGCTGCTGAAGATGATGATGATAATGATTATAACGTTGATGATAATACCATAGCAACACTCATGATAATAATGACATTGATAATGATAATAATAATAATAATAATAATAATAGATATTATGGATGATTAATAATACCAATCTACAGACAAATAGTGTTTTATTGCTGTGGAATTTCTGCTATACAGTGTGTGATTGCGCATCTGTATTTTAAACAATGTGCAATGATTTACATGCAGAGTATTCATTCACACCATGGTCTGATAACATATAGCCTGGCCACCAAATGTGACAAGATATGGTGATCTTGATGGGTTCTCTTCACAAGCACCTCTATGTGATGTTTGGTTTTAGCTCTAATATGTCAGAATTCAGTGAAAACACAGGGCCACAGATAAACAACCGTGCAGAGATCAGCTGACAATGTGATGACAATGGGCATTGTTATACAAGGAAGAAAACCGTACACAAATTACCAACAGCAGGCTCAGTTCCAAAAGAGTTTTTGAAATTTTGTATTGGTTGTGAGATTTTTACACCCCTAACTAAATAAGACATGCATCAAAATCTACAACAAAACATGATGCCTTTTTGGTAGAAGTCAGTATAGCCTGACCCACAACAAAGAGTTATCACGGGATAACATATCCATTTCATTGTGTTTTTCATGGTGAGGCAATTATCAACATAATCTGTTTGTCTTTCAGCCACTTGGAATATTTGCCTTTTGTCTCATCAAAGACAGAGCTATTTACTCACTAATTCAAAAAACTTTGCCAATGAATTTGATGAAAATTAATTGTGGCCTTTCAATGTTTGTTTATCACACCTCAAACAATATTCTAAGACTTTGCTGGGAATATAAGACATCTGTACTTTTCCCATTTGCAGGTTTTGATTTTTGGGGTTTGTTTTGTCAACTACCGCAAAATCAAGAATTTCATGGTATTGTAAACCTTTGCATTTAACAAAGCTTATCGAATCATCCACTTAAACTTAGCTCCAAAAGCTGCTGAACGTTTTTTTCCCCCAAAAACCTTTTGTGAGTGTTACGGACGACAGTCTGCCAAAAGCAACACTGCAAGCAAACAATCTAAAGCTAATTAAACAGATGCCAGGGAAGTTTGCAGAACTTTGCCTGCTTTCAAATTCAGCCAACTTTAAAATATACCCCCTCCCCTCCAACAAACGACTGACAATGAAAAGTTAAAAAAGAAAATACGACGGAGAGAGTGCGTAACCCACCACAAAGAAATCCCCACCGGCCTTCAGAGAAGACGGAACAATTGACATTTACCCATTTATTACGGCAACTTAGCTAGTAATTACAAACAATAGACGCACACTTCCAAGTAATTGTATACAACTTTGAAAACCCCCTATAATTAGGTTTTAAATGCTCCCATTTGGGACAAAGTCTGCTATGGGATAATCAGTAAATTTGGTTGTACAATACCACTGAAGAGTGCCCCCTTTTTAGACGCTAAACTCGTTGTAATGGCTCTAGTTTTGGCTTTTTACGGCTTGCGCACTTCTACAAAGGGAATTTTTGCCGCCTGTAACACCCTGTGACGTGTGCTCTCTGTAAGACAATGATCCAATGTCTTGTCGGTCGCCTCCCTTTCACAGACTTTCTTGTCCGCTGAGTAACAGAAGCGTCCATTGTTATTGGCATGTGAACGAGCAGTGTATTGAGGAACAGAAAAAAATCATAAACAACCACAGAGTCAACACTTTTCACACAAAAAGAAATTTATACTAAAAAAATATCCGAAACTCTAATAAATTGCTTGAATACTGGGTCAGTTATTTCTCTGACAAAATCTTTTGTTATATTTTTTGTAAACAACACCTCACAGAGAAGAACACAAAAATCTGAACACTGAGAAACTGACACTGGCACATGGGGATATTGCCAGCCAAGAAAACTTGTGGTTGATTTCCCAGGAGATCTACTATTTCTGGGTTAGCGAGAAAACGACAGCGAAAACCGCTGGCCCGACTTCGGAGCTAATTCTGTTATCCATTGTTTCACTCAGACTTCCCAATCACCTACAGAAAAGTAATCATGCTGCAACCAAGTTCTGGCACAGATTGATCAAAATTCCCCCCCAAAAAATTTTATATCGTGGTTAAAAAAATTCAACAGTAGACAAAAATGGAAGTCCACATAATTTAAGCACTCATTGACATATTATACTCTATCAGAATTTTCTCAAAGGACAGATGGAAAAAAAAAAAAAACGGGGAAAATAAATGGCACAAAGGATGCTTGCAAACTTGCTTTTCAAGAAAACAAAACCACTTTGTGCTTGAAAGTGATAACTGCCAAGCAGTCTGATGGAAATCGGACCTTTCCCATGTTGGTAAATTTGAGACAAGTTCATCTGCGTAGACTACAGAAATGATAAATTCTGAGATCAACTCCCTCGTTAGTTCCTTGATTTCAACACTGAGATTGTTGAATGTTTCACTGAGCAAGGCATATCATTGTTCACTGAACAGTTGCGTGGTCATTTTTTTGAGTACAAGTATATCACCGACAAAATGAGAAACGCATATTATGGATATATTCCCTTACAAAAATATATTTATGAAAACTAGTGCAAACAGATTGTCATAGGAAACAGAGCATAGACATTCATTCACGGCTGATTGCACTTCTCTAGTCAACTCAACTCTTGCAAAAAATTGACAAACATTAGTTAACACTAATTCACGAAAATCAAATTGGAACTGTAAGTATTATGTGATCAAACCTATTTTGTAAAACAAATTCTGCTTTCATATCACCCTGAGTTATACTCAAATTTAATTCAATAATTAATGCTTGCAATTTGTAATTTGTCTTTGCATTCAGAAATTAATCAGAGACTGTTATTTTGTCATATTTCACGGATATCAGAAATATGGATTTTTTTTAGTGTATATCCCGCCCCTCCCCATCTCATCTTAACTTGACTGCCTATAGTTTGAGTCGTGTCGAATTTCCATGTCAATTTCGCATCACCCTTCCACGTCAATTTCACTTAAGTGTTCATGTTTGCTCGAAAAATAACATATCACACAGATGGGAGAGTGGGACTGCTTCCCCTGTGATGTACTCTCTCTGCCTACAAATAGCACTCTTAAAGCAGCAACAGCCACGGGGGAATCGAGACCTAAGCCCACCGTGAGCAGAGCTGGCTTATAGAGAGAAGAGAAAAGATAAAATAAAACAGTTCAATTGTAGGAACCTTTTTATGGCAAATCCCTGTAGTTTAAACTTGATTGTCTCCGATCTGTAAGCCTTTTCTGTTTCGCTTTGATCTGACATCAAGATGTTAATTTGTTCAATTCTATATGTCCGTGTTCTCATCACCCCGCCATAACCTGCACACAATGGATGCCATTTCACTGTATCATTCTTTTTCTTGAATATCGCATTTCCACCCACTGATTTTATTCGGTCATCCGAAAACTCTTTTTTTGCTTGTTTTGGAGCATATTGTGATGAATTCATAACTTTGGAAGAAAATATTTCCTCGCTTCTGACGCTTAGCCAGGTGAAAAGCTCAGAAGCTGTTCAGGTTTCTTCCAAACCTGACACAAATTGTCACACACAAAGAAGTTGTATTTCATGACAAAGAGAGAGAAAGTTCAGTGCATTGGTGTATTTGATATCGATGCTGGTATGTGTCAGTAAGTTCTTCATCTTATTCGAACTCTGACATAACGAGTTGTCCGTGCTGAGCAACTCATATTTTATTAAAGTTTGCCAACTTTGATTTTTCTCGATATTCTGCAGATATTCTCTGATTGAAAGAACCGTCAGTTTTGGCCCCTAAAAATAATAGCTTTGCTTTTCTTTCTAGGTCTCAAATAATGTGGTGATGAGATTTTTTTGAACTCAGTAGATCCGACTACAAACACAAGGAAAACCCAAATTGGGAATGTTGACATGCAGTGGTGATTCTGACATGGAGCATGACGACGGTAATAAATTCACTGTTCGGAACTGTGCATGACATCTTACAGATAATGAATATTACATTTCCTGCCAAGTGTAACAAACTGTCATTTTTTTCCATACAAGTTTTCCAAGTGAACATGAAAAAAGGGCTAATGCAGCTAGTCTAGATAGACGCACATGCGCTTGAGGAGACACACAAAAGCTTTTCTTTATTTAGCCTTAAACGTTGAAATTATTTTTGTGTTCTTTCAACATTTTCTCATAGCGATGTTGGTAACTAATTAACTCATTGAGTGCCAAAGTCAATTTTTGTTGTTTTTGTAAATTATCATGCGGACACTTTTTTTTAGATCAAGACAAATTTTTTCAGATTTTTGCAACATTTAGATCAAAAATTGTTGCCGATGAAAAGTTATGTCCATTCGGTCCAAAATTATCATAATAATCACAAAAAAATTCATAAAAATTGGTGGAATGTTGCACTAAAATTTTGGTGGGAGAAATTACAGCACTCAAAGGGGTCAACAAAAAAGAGCATAGTATCACTTTGATGAACTCTATTGCACCCTGTCCCTCATTATGGAGTCTTTGACGTCAAAGATTGATATTACTTGACCACAGATCAATATAGAGCTAATAAACACAAAAAGTGGATATCCCGAAGTCATAGTTTCTGCGATATCATGTGAGTTTCGGGTCTTTACCTTGTATTGACCACATCAAGATTAAAAAAGTTGCAGAAAACATACAGCTACAGAAGAGGAAAGTAAAAAAAAATTCTTTATTACAATGAACTGCTACATTTTTACATATTTTTTTCACCTTAGGGTTGCCATACATAAAACACCATTCTGTGGTTCCTCAAAAAAATACATTGAATGAAAGTTTTCTATGAAACCCGGGCAAAACCAGGAGCCGGAGTCCTGTTATCTAAGAAAATAACTGGGTTATTTGTCCTACATATGCAGCTCATTCCAAGCTACCATTTTTCTAATAAATAGTTGCTAAGTCAGTAATTGGTTTTTAAGTTTGCCAGAAGGCGGCAGGCAGAAATGCTTGTCAAACAGTGAAAGGAGGCATAAAAAATTCATATCTTATTTCAACTGTTGAGCTGGGCACAAAAAAAAGCAGGCCAGTCAGCGAAAGTTGTTTTTCGCTGAGGGGCAAACTCTGCAACTGTTCTCGCAAGTGTGAAAGCAGCCACACTGAAAAGCAGCTCACAATACAGAAATGAACAAAGGGAAGGTGCGTTGGTCACATGACAATCGGCGATATCCTCCCAGCGATATCCATGAGAGTGCTGCATTGTTACAGACTCTATTTTCTTCCCAATTCAGCTGGGAACAGCCACTCTGGATCAGAGAGTTTATTTTCCATTGCTTTCACACTATTTTCTCTTCTTTTTCATCAAGATTTATATTCCTTCCATTTCACCAATACATGTTTTCACATTAAATGCAGTTTATTTGATATCCACACATTTAAAGACATTTATTTAAAAAGATCGGGAAAAAAAGCAGTTTGATTATGAAAGTGAAATATAGGGTTATTGGATATAAAACAGTTTATAATTATGTGGAACGAGATAAGAAAGAGTTGATTTATGTTTGTCATGGTGTGATCTCATAGTAAACTTGAAAAGGGAGTTTTATTAAACGACCAGTAGCTATAATTTTTGATGATCTTTTCACTATTTTTGTTTTTAATGTCAACTACAATTCTTGTTCTACTCCCCAAAGCATGTTGAAATATGCAGTCTTCTGCTTGTCATCTAAGTCTGTACATGTGTAGACTGCATTGTTATTGTTGACAAGTGAATTCTGGTCCAGACTTAAGGATTCAAATGTAAACAATCAAAGTGTATTTGATGTGTATAGATGGTGTGTTGAAAAAGTAAACAGTGAGCGTTTCAACATGAGTTGGGGAGCAAAATAAGGACTTGCGATTAACAAAACAAAAAGAGTGACAAAAAATCATTAAAAGTTCGTGCTACTGGCCCCTGTCAGTAAGTCCTTGGTTGCAGGTATTAGTAATCATTAAACTGGGCAATTATGTTTCGGAACACACAAACATAAAACGTCATAAAACGGCATTTGAAAGTGATGATGATAAAAAGATAGCTGGATCATTTTCTTGAGCGCTGTAAATTCCGAGCTCACATTTTTTAAGAAGGGAACGAGAGGATTTGGGAGCCCTCTCCCTGGTGGGTTGAGAGACTCCTCTCTGATGACTCCGTCACTCGGACATTTTGGCAGACACTGAGATCAGAAACCGTCATCTAGAAAAACCCTTAAACCTCATTAAACTTTAAACACTTCCTTGCAACGGCACAGGCGGCTGTTTTGGCTTTTCTAGGGGGATTTCAATCCCACTGAATATAGATGCTGAAGCTAATCTTTTCAAAGCTGCATGGAAATGAAGAAAAAAGCGGAGAGACAGACAGGAAAAAGCAGGTGATGAGGTTGGTCCAGAGAAAACCGTGCCCACTGCCGTCTTGTTTTGTGAGACGTCACTGTGTTTACAATACATCGGGAAATCCTCTTCCATACTTCATGAAAAGTGCCATTTTCTGAGCACCACCAAGTTCCTTTCTGGGAGAGCTCGCTAATGGCTCCCCCATTCATGACCGACTTCCAGCACAATGACTTTATTGTACTATAAAATTTTGGGGGAATATATGCACAAAATTAATTTTTAAAGACCTGACTTTATGGCTTGAATGGTACACTTCCTGGATATGCTTGCAGAGGAAAAACCCGTCGATCTCTGACCAGCTGCTTCCCCTACATTTGCAAACACTCACAACACCTAACTCAGCTACAACGAAGGCTACGCAATCCTGCCGAACAATAAGTGAAATTCATCTGGGAAAATCCTCTATAAACTTGCCAACTGCACACTATTGACACGTTGGAAAATTCATGAGCAGTATCGTTTATTTGTTTCACATTAGCAACTGCACAGAACTCCAAAGTGAAAACCTTTGTGAACAAACCTCTTCTTAAATATTAAATTGAATTTCTAGATTACCACTTGTAACTTTTGACAGCAAAATGAGTGATTGGGTATTTTCACATTTTCTTCTCATAGAGCCCAAATAAAATGCCTGCTGTACACAGAGAAAATCTGCTAGCTTAACGTTATTTTTGCTTTTAAAATATCAACATTTTCAAAGAATTTTTTACAGCGTCTTTATCGACCAGCTAAAAGATGTACCACTGTGACATCAGCCGGTAACTATCGTAGATACTTTATTTAAATAATGTGTTTTTTGTAAAGATGCTATAAACAATCCTAGACACTAAAATCCTCATTATGCCTAAGTTTTGTAGATTTATTTTGCTATTGTGTATTAAAAAATCTACCTTGGGCTAATGATCAGCTGTCAAAAATACGTCATATTGTTTATTCAGATGTTGATTATAACAGCCCAGTTACTTTGTGGTTTTATAATCACAATTTCATTGGTAAGATATCATTTTAAAAATATTGAATGTGTTAGCAGTTTTTCTGGAAAAAATTAATATGACTGTTGAGTTCTCTTCTCAGGGTTATGTAGGTATAGTCTGATTGGCTGGCTTAACAGAAGGTGCCAATCTAAAATAGACTAATCTGATTGGATAATGAAGAGCAAATCATTGTTTGAAATTTTCCATGTATGTGTCAGTATTTCTACGGTATCGCATTCGTAAGAACTGCTAACATTAACACTGTTCGCAAAAATTGAATAAAATCAAGATCTGAGCGACAAGGTGGTGAGGTAATTTCATATCTGATGGCAACACAGAACTAAACCACAGTACAAACTAAGCATACACAATACGACACTGTCTATCAGTGATGACAAACTTTCAATGATAACTACTCCAGGAACAGACTTTGATAGAACAAATATCAAAAGGCCAACTTGAATAATTGATGAGAATGTGATCCGTCCACAAAAATTCTATACAAAAAAAAAATTTCAGAAACATAAAATACATTTAATTATGTTATGTGTTATGAAGAATATAGAGGCAATAAAAATGTGGATGAGACGGCCAAGATAGGATGGGTGGCTTGGTCTGCTCGGAGCAAAATCCGGAACAAAATTTGTGAGTTTGGAATAAGAAGAATTGTCACAGTTTATCATTAATCAGAAGTGAGCTGATGTTATTTAAAAGCGGGTGATCCAGCCAAACTGTAAGCAAGGCCATTCATCAAAATGGAAACGACATCGGATCTGCTTTTGTGCCGGGGATAATCCCCGTGAAAAATATGAAGCTGAGTAAGAGGGACAGACAATAGAAATTTGTCATTGCTGGGATAATGAAGTGTGAAATAAGCAGGGCCACTTGAAAAATTACCAAATGTCAACAGAGATATGGGCAGAAATTTATCATAAAACTGGCATTGTTGGTTTATGGCTGAACAGCAGGAAAGGCAAGGGGAAAGCCTTGCGCATAATAATGAGCTACACTTTGGACTCAATGAAATCTGGGAGGATTGAGGGATTTTCAGTGCTCTGAGTGCAGTCCAGCTCTTAATGCAAATATTTGAACTGACGGGCAAAAATTCAAAACTGCGAGGGCTTAAGCTCTGGATGGCCAGTCAAATAGAAACACGAGATCACTATTTTCTGATAAAAAAATTAGCAAGAATAATAAACATGATATTAATACTGTTTTCCGAGGGCACTGTAAATGAGTGCTGTCCTTTGGAATACGATGAAAAAACAAGGTGACATCATGCTGTGATAATCTGCAATACATTCATAGCCAACGATGGGTGATTTTTATGTCAACTGTTTGGTATTTTAGGTCTGACGATTGTGTTGTTCTACAATTGATAAACAGCATTTGTAAATACTCCGTAATGGCCCGCATTGCCGTACTTATACAAAGTTTGTTATTGAATGTTCACTAAAACTCACTACTGTCCTGACATAGTTGTTGTTGTCTTACCACTGTCGCCATGACAATGAAATCCAAAGATGTGGTCAAACCAAGTCGGCAGGAAAAATAATAGGCTGACCCTAGACAACTAAAATGGTGTCATTACCATTATACTTGATGGAAATATCTCTTCTGCCTTTGCTGGTGAGAGCACCCTGTACATCAGCTTCATTCAGATCTTTGAAATTTCTCCTTATTGCAACTTTTCATCAGACTGCCAATATACTCAAGAAATAGATGTAACATATCACATGTTAGAAAGAGCATCACGCTGTTTTGGCGAAAAGCCCCAAAAGTTATCAATTCATTCCGAAACCTTGGACAAAAACACATTACAATATTTGTCTTCCCGTGTCTCATCGCTAATCTACGAGTCATCCATCAGGAGGGCCTGAATATTAATTACACTATTTGAAAGCAATTTACAAGCAGTCAAAAACTGGTACTGGGGTCGTAATGTGTTCATTGTCAACCTGATACTGTCAGTGCTCTTTTGGTTTTAAAGACTGACAGGTAAAAAAAAATTCCCATCAGCCTTTTTGACTGAAATATTCAGTGGCTAGGTGTTGAATACAAAGACTGAAAAATGGGTGCTGAAATTTATCACACGGGAATAAAAAAAATTTAAGAGACAGCGGGTACACACCATCGGTGAAATATGATCGAAGTCGATCATCAAGTCATTGTCAATATCCTAATTCACAGTTCCATTGTATAACCATTGATATCAGTTCAAATTTACAACCATTTCTGTCAGCTTTTCAGATCTTTTTGTTGCATTGCAGATAGAATGCAAGGACTGTCATCGTATATCATAAGGGACGGGTATGAAACTGTTAGCAAAAAGGCATGTTATGAAAAAAAAGTCACAAATGGCCTTTTTTTCTCGGTTTCCTTGAAGAAAACCACATTTCTACATTTATATGAGTAGCAATCAAAATTATGGCTGTTCTACTCTGTGGCACAATGGCGGTGACTCGTTTCAACGATTATCATGGAAATTAATAATGCACAGTGGTTCAAAATAATGCGCAACCAATGTCAGCTAGCTATCTCCTGAACAATTGCCCCATCAAAGAAAGCTTAATGAGAACAGGAAATCAGAGAGGAAAAACAAAGTTATAGATGAGGGTAGAGAAGAAAGAAAACACGTATGTGAGAGTTACGAGGGTAGAGGAGGTCACAGATCAGAAAGGTAAGAATTTGGGAGAAGATAGAGATAGGTATGAGTGTAAATTTAGCGACCAGGCTCTCACCCTGACCCTAACTCTCTTTCCAGGCCATCTGGTGAGTAGGAAATATCAGGTGGCATATGTGGAGAGGGGGTGTCAACTGTCCCCGATGCCAATGTGTCACCATTGGGAAGTGCTGAGAGATCGAAAACCGTGCAAGTCAGAATATGAGATGACGGCTTTTATTCTCTACAAATATAATCAGAGTAAAGTTGCATGGAGTTACAAGACACTTTTCCAATACACAGAGTTGCGTTTCTTATCAAATAGAGGGCATAAAAAAACGCAGGGATGGCTTTTCACGGAATGGAGATTGTACACACTGGTCCGAAAGTCACAGAACCCTGAAACAACAGTTGTTCATCAAGCAGATTAAACAAAAGAAATTTGTAAACACCGTCTCATACTGCCGACACTCTCAAGTATTTGGCTATTAGTCGTCAGCTGCCGTTAAGAGAGCAGAGATTCTTAATATTCTGCTGATGAGTAGGATGACAAAGACAGCGGCAACCGTGGTGGCGATGATGATGATGGTGATGATGATGATGATACGCGGCATTAGAGCTTCCGAGTGAAAAAGCCCTGTCAAACTTGTATCCCGTCATCCATCATGCGATGTACTTTACTGCCTCCGTGTGCTTATCGCACAAATACGGCATTTAAGATTCATATCGGCCAGCTTTTGATTAACCTTCATTAAGACAGCGCGTGGCTAATGGCCCACAAAGATAAAAACGCTGGATCTTCGCTTCCTTGACTGCCTGCGCCCGCGCCAACTCCGCTTCATTCACACAAAAAAGCGAAGAGAGAACGCTGAGACAACAAGACACGTGATTAATCACTTGATCGTCTTTTTTTTATTGGCTTTGTTAACAAAAATCATTCATGGTTTACTCTTTTGAAAAGAGAAGACACTTCATAAAAATTTAACAATACTTGCCAGAAAATACAATATCGCACATGTTAATAAATCAACGAATTTATGAGCTGTGTAAAGTTCGTCAAATATTATTTCTTTTGGCTGCATATTTTTTTATGCCAATAGTTCAGATTTTGCAAACTCAGAGAGAAAAATAACAATAAAATTGTGAATCAAAAATTGACAGAAATCAAAGTTTGACAGAAATCACATTCTGTTTCTGAAGACATCCTGGGGCAGCAAACCCTAAGTCTACACAAAATTGAGCATCAAACACTTCATGTTGTTTTTATTTTATATGATGCTTCATTTTTTTCCATTTTGATAAACGATGATAGACAACCATTACTACATTGAGAACACGATATTATTGCACACATGTGCCTTCTAAGATAATGTTGAATAGCATTACAGCTCAGTGTTGGCCCAGTATACTTCAGTTCTACCAAACTGTTCATTTTCTTGGTAAATAGCCAAACAGTATGATAATTTTCAAACAATTACAAACGTAAGCTTTCAAAGTAAGTACAATTCTTATTTATAGAAAACCAGATAAATGCACATACAATCTTGTAGTTTCCTTTAACTTTATCTTAAAAGGCGTCTTAAAGCTTTTATTAAAATTTTTCTGCATACATTTAACATTTTATGACATGTGAATCACTGTCCAAAAGAACATTGTGAGTGAAAACAAATTAGAAACCAACTTGTGGTTGATTTGAAATTTTTCCATAAGGAATGATTCCATAAGGAATAATTTTACAACATGAGACCGCCATTATTTTACCAAAATTTTGGGTTCAAATCCATTGAGCTGAGTATCCTGGAAAACCTTCACTTGATATTCCACTATCAAAACTCCAACTCCAATATTGTTCAAGAAAAGGAAATCTCCTGCGAAAAAAGGTTCATGAATATTCATTCAGAGGCCACATCGGCACACTCGTGTCACAAATCTCGTAAAAAATAAATCATCGCCTTCTGACAAATTTGACACCTCGTTTTCATCGACAAAGTTTTCAAAGGCCTGTACGGGTAACACTTCACAGAATACATGATAAACTCATTCACTCGGTGAACTAATTCAAAATGAAAAGTTCAGTGGCTAGGAAAGGCCCAGCCGTCCAATTTAAACTGATACTGCGGTGGATACACATGGCGGTTATAGGAAGGGCAATTCATAACAGATTAACTGATTCTGTAAAACTATACATTACTTATTCATGACTGGTATTATTCATTTTGTTGATTCAAAAAAGGCAATATTTGAATATCAGAGTGATATGCAGATACAATATTCAGATATGCTGATTAGTGTCATGGCAACTTCCTTATTTTAAAGTAAACATATTATTGAATCGGGTCCATTGAAAATTATTTACGTCTTGATAACTCATACAAGTATTAATTTAAAAATGGCTGAGACATTCTGTGTCCAAAAATTTGGTCATTGGAGGTGAAATATTCAAATTAAAGTGAACTTTCGATAAAATTTTGCAGTTTGCAAGTTTTCATCCTTTACTGTTCATTATGAGTTTCAAATCCTGGTTTCTGTTTTTTGATACATTAATGAGCTGGTCTTTAAAAGAACTTGCATGTTCACCTAATAACTGATAAAATCACTTTTTGTTTGTCATCGGCCAACAGTCTTGTACCCTCAGTGTATTCAACATTTTGCAAACTCACGTATAATTTTCAAAAAAAAGAGAAAAAAAGATTTTTCTTTCCTGATTGAAGAAATTAAATGCATTTCAAAGCTGGCGATGTAAACTTGCCTCTCAGAATTTGGTTGAACTCTTTGATGACGGCTACACCTCTAATCACACTACTAATCATATTCATGTTTATCTAATCATATCATTTTCCGTTTCTTTGTCCAGAGTACACAAACTTGCAAGTGCGTTAATTACCTCACTCAGAACCCCTGAACAAATCTGTCGGATCCATGCCAGCGTAAACCTCTTCTGTGCATCTCTTGGTAAATTTTGGAAAAGTGTATTTACTCAGTGTAGTCAAGCTTTGCACTGATAAGGACGCTATCGGTATCATTATCGTACCTTCTAACTGTGGAGAGGGGAGGTCAAAGTTTGAAATTTTGTTATCAAAAAGCGAAAATTATCCTTCCATAATTTCTTAATGAATGTGGCTGCTTAGATGAAAAAAGATGCGGCTGATAAATGCCTCAGATGAATTTTCGGCTCTTACAATTTCATAGTGTTTTTACCTATTTATTGAGTCTGCATTGGCGTAACCTCAGTGTTTTGAATGGTGACTTGGAACGTTTCATAATAGCGGAGGGAGGCAGGCATTAAAAATGGCTGTGAAACAATGTTTGTGATAAGAAACTTGTAGCCATCATGGTTATAGTCTGTATTGTCACTGTACTTACAACCTGGGTATCATCAGAGTTTTGCCACCTCACGGCTGCAGTGTCTTTGATGGTTTGAGACTTGTTTAATCAACTTCCAAAAGTCCAACACATAATTTCATGACAGAGACGATATCATACCCAAGAAGAGATATTCCCACTAACAAAATTGTAAAAAATACCGCAATTATACGGTGTCGCTCAAATTTGATCAGAATTAGTATATACCAGTATGGGTTACCAATGATCAACAATAAATGTTGTTTCTATCTGTTCAGTGGAGGAAAATTCTATGTTGATGTTATGACAATGATTTCTGCACAGTACAACCAGAAAAACAACAAGAAATATTTAAACCAGAAAAACAGGAATGACAAAAGTAATTAAGGTCTGAAACTTTAGGTACTGGAGGTCAACTTTAGCAACATGCATAGCAGAAACAAGCCCCTCTTAGTTTGAGTATAGACGGTCTTCCCCCCCCCCCCCCCCCCCCCCTTCTACTGTCTATGGTTTCATCAGGTCTGTTAATATGTAACAGTTCATAAACAATGACAGGAAATGATTCAAGATCAGTGGAGTTGGCCGGTTTCTTACTGGCCTGCACATTTGCAGGATTTCACTTTTTCTTACCTCATTTGCACATTTTTGACACTGATGTGTTCATTTGAACAAATTCACATCTCAACCCCTACATCTACCTGTACACCAAATACTGAGATGGTAGCTTTGGCGGTATGGGAGCCTTTGTGTGTGACGGACATACATCCGCACATACCCACAAATATACAGACATACAGACATGCAAATCAGATGCAAATGAACTGATTCAGCTTATACGATAACCTCACATTGGTACACCAAATGTGAGCTAAAAAATGCATGTTTTCCGACATGAACCACCTCTCAATAGATGAAACCAAAGCAAGGCACTGCTCAACCAATATGGCATACAATGGTCGCTCCACGGACAAACAAACAACAACAGCCTGCCATTCAAATGTGAAAAACTGACTCCCAAAACATTCAAAATATTAGGAAGAACAGAATGTTACAATTAAAAGATGGGAAACTTGAAAAAGGATCGTTACACAAGTTCTTTGTGACAATATGAATGTTTAAGCAAGGATCCAATTAATTGTGTGATCTAACACCGCTGCGGGCAATATCTCTCCCATCTCTTCCCCCATTAATTATTGATTTATTCATTTTCTCACAGATGCTATTGAACTTCCAACACTGATAGCTGAATTAGACATGAACTTGGAAATGAAATTGAACACGACAGATAATTAAGGAGCCGTGATAGCCAGGCATGGACTGATCGCCTTGGAATGCAAACGGTAACCATGGAAAAATTTTGACTGATTGATTGATTGATCAATTGATTGATTGCCCGAAGGTGTTTCTGCTTTCTCAGCCTGCAGATCAAATTTCATCTGAATTTTAATGAATGGTAATGAGTGATCTTATTTTAACAAATTTACTGAAAGTTGATTTCAAATCCATGTGGCATTTCATCTAAGCTGACACTTTCAACCCCATTTTTCATGAAATGGATTCAACCGCACGGTTGGTAACAACAGGGATTGGACACTATCAATAGTACAAATGGGCAAAATAATTTCACCAATTTGAAAGTTCTTTGTTGTTTAGATTTGACAAGAGAAATAATCTCATGTGTGAATACAGAATATTGTCAAAATTTTATGAAAGAAATTTGTACATAGAAATAAATGGATACTGTAAATGGGCACTGTCAGAGGCATTGCCAAATATACATATCCATTGTCAACCAAACATTAGGACACAAGTCAGAAAAAGAAAGAAAGAAAGCAAGAAGAAAGAAAAGAAAGAAAGAAAGAAGAAAGAAAGAAAGAAAGAAAGAAAGAAAGAAGAAGGAAAGTGAGCAAAAACTAACAGTTCCAGAGCTGGTCTCTGGAACTAATTCTGAAAATGAAATTTAAAGGTCACTGAAAATCAACACTGACAGTTGCATTTTTTAAAGTCCGGAGCAGCATATATCCTATTTTGTTTTGCACTCAGGATTTAATGATAGATTTAAACATTGAATTAGTTAAGTTGATTGCAGAAATTTCAGAAGGTGATGATGACCCACATTTCACTGGCAGGGTCATTGTCAACGTCAAATGCATAGAGATGCTATCGGAGTAGTTGGGTAATCAAAATGGATGACCAACGCGGACATTTCTATGGAACAGGAAATTTACACTGCATATGTTCAACGAAAAAGAAGTGATCGGAAAACATGGGGATGAATAATTCATAGACTATCTTCACTCAAGGTCTGTACAGTTTCGGTGAGATTTTGTTGATATCTTGAATGGAAAGATAAAAAAAAGCTGATGCTAGTAAAGAGGTTATGGATATTCATGAAATTGATACCATGTTTGAAAAGCATCTAAAAGTGTGAAAATTTTTGAGCATATATTTTAATTTCAGTTTTTTGCAGCTTGCGTTTTTTCTCCCATTTTTATTAAAAAGCAGATCTCGAGTCCCAACTCTCTCACCCTAGCAACTTTGGAGACAGAGCGATGTAAAAGAAACAAAATCAACACGCTAAATATTTGAACAAGGATTCAGCATCAAACACTTTACTGAAGATACTGATGGGTGAAATAATGTTCTGACAAAATCCAAGATTATTTCATGATTTACTAACATTCAAAGTAAATTATCATTATAACCATGTTGGCTATTACCATCATAAATTCCTGTTTTCTTAAATTTTTGACTAATCATATATTCATTTGATTTAGTTAAACACACGCATAATCTGATTATTTGTTTCCAAGAGCACAATTGCAATGTTTCTATCCACAGATACCACTTCAAATGTAAAGTGTGTGACAGGGAGTTACACAATGGGCTGATCAATGTTGAAGCGTTCACATTGCAGCTACATTGAACTGTAAGCATTCACATTGCATGGTACACTGAAATAAATTTGCCTGTTTTACAAGTATTTGCTTTTGAGTGTGTCTGTGTCTGTGTGTGTATGTGTTTGTGTGTGTGTGTGTGTGTGTGTGTGTGTGTCTTTGTCTGTCTGTGTCTGTGCATGTGTGTGTTGTTTGATGTATGTATGTATGAATGTGTGTATGTACGTATGTATGAATGTAAGTATATACGTCTGTATGTATTTACATACGTCATATGTCTATATGTTTACGTGTAATGTACAAATATGGATGTACATAAATACACACACAAACATTGACCTATACTTAATGTGCGCACTTATACTTGTTTGTGTGAATGCATTTCAAATTGAAAGACAGAATGAGTGTCAATGACCTCTGTAAGAAATTCAATACTTTCCTACTCCACTGACACAAACAAGGTGAAACATTATTCTACTCCGCTGAACAAATCTCTGTCTAATTGACTAAACATGAATATAAATATTTAATATACAAAAAAATATTAAAGTTTTTCCACTGGTCTGTTTTAATATATACATATATTACCAGCCTAGTTATAATAAGATGAAACAATTCTGTAGAGTGAATGAAAAACTGACAAATTTCAACATTTTTCAGAAAAGAGAAAAACTGAGTTATGCTATTCATAAAATCAGCCAGAGGATGGTGATTAAGTGGATACAATATAAAATTACTCTTATATGACAGATGTACAATATCTAACAAGTTAGACCTTTGCTACTTGTTTTGCTGAGAGGTTTTGTCTTTCCGATAGCAATGCTACATCACAGTGTTATTCTCCGTAAGGTTCTCAGGGAATGTCTGTCATTTCAGAATTGCCCTATATCACTTTGCATGGATTTACTCAAAACAAGTTTTCAAGCCGTGGACCACTTTCTGCTCTATTTTAATGGAGTCTATTGTACAACTATGAAACATAGAAGTCTATACATACAGGAGAACAAGAATATCGCAGCTTGTGAATCGTAATCCCAACACAGTATACTAAGTCCCGTTGTGTTTCAAAATGAGACTAACGCGTGATTGTCTCCACAGAACAAAAGTTGCCGATTTCACCACGAGGTGAGAAATGAAACTGACATCACACTGATAAATCGATGACGAGCAGCCGTGAAATGAATCGCACATTGTGTCATTTGTACCCGGCCCTATTACAGGAGATAAGACACGACTGAGAAATAGACGATAAGCGGGGAAATAGATGATCAGATGTGAGAAAAGTGTACTCGGGGTGGATTATGATATTTCTGCTTCAGTGGGCACATCATCGACAATACAACCCTTATCTTTGACTGCGGGCTCATTTGTATGACGGTTGGAGATTTGGTGTGAATTGACTGTGACATGAACATCCAACTTTAAGCACCATTCAAGATATTTATGCAGGTAACTGTACACACGGCGTAATTGATCAGACATAGCGGAACGTTTGGCGAAATGTACACACGGTAAAACTATCCACCTGTACCCATATCTTGTGTACGTTTCTCAGAGAATTCAACCGCTGTGTTAATTTCATGCATGGCTGTGCCTCCATCCCAGGCATTTCATTACTTGGCAACCGAGCTATGTAGGTAACTTCAAATTTGTGACCTCAATTACGAGGCGAGCAAAAAAACAACCCCTGCCAAAGAAAAGCCATAGAAATAAGCAATAAGCAACACAAATACTGCTTGCAATGACATTTCTAATCTGGTCAGATTTAAATATTGCTCTGTAGACACTGCCACATCAATATTTTTTTGGTCGCAATCACTGTTTTGAAGTGATACTGGCAGGGAATGGCGAATCGAAACTTGGCTTTCATCAGATAAATAACGACTGCGGCCATCAAAATTTATGTCCCCTAATAAAGAATAATAAATAGGGGGGAATGACAACCAAAAGGGTGAAATTACTACCAGCAGCTTTGCTCAATGTCCCCTTAGAGACACGACGATACGTCACCAATGGTTCTTTCACAACTGGCCATTAATCAAACCCTGTTTCTTTGCAATTTTTCACATGCCTACATAAAATATACTGCCCCCTAGTGGCTGAGAGAGAAATGGGGGTTTTCAATCACCACTGCTTGGGGAAAATAAACAGCGCCCCCAGTCACATTAGCATGAATGTGTCAATCACTTGTCACAGATTCAAACTGTTCAATCTGTGGCATGTGGTTGTACCAAACACTGCCCTCACAGGCGATATGATAACATCGTTTGTTTTTCATAAAGAAACGTTGACGGCAAATTCAGCTCATTTTCAAATATTTCTTGTTGGTGTGATCATAGTATGCATGTGTGAATTTGTTTCATAAAATTGCTGATACATATTGTGAAAATTCTATTTCAATTTTACTAGAAAGTTTATTGACCTCTGCAAGACTTCTCACCACAACTGGTATGAAAGGAAACTAGTCAAAGTCCGATCTACCGGTGAAGATTTTTGTCAAGGAGACGAGATAAGAGATGGGAAAGAAGAGTTACTCAGTACAACAGCAACTATTGCTAAAGGAGTCTACATACTTGTCCTGTCACAAGAAAGGAAGTGGCATCCGTTGTGACACTTTACTAGGCACTACCAGAAAATGGCTGTACTCAAACAATTGCCAAAAGTAATAATATTTGACAAGGATGGTATAGAAAAACACTCAAAATTTTGGCAGTAGTTCACATGCAATGTAATATATACAGAAACTAACAACTCATGCCAAACTAGTAATCCCTTCAACAGTTTCACAACTGACAACTTCACACCATCATGTAACATTAGAGACACAAAAAAAATTGACAAATCGGATTTCATCAGTGACAGCAATACGGATGAGAATGGAGTTGAAATTTTAGATTTTCACTCACTGTTGTTAGCTGTCATCTTTACCACTTGTCTTCAACAAGTCTTCCATTATTGTTGATTTCTTGAATTTCTTAGCTGGCCCACCTGTCATGAAACACAGAATCAGACAATGTAACACCAAAGTAGCACAGGCGTCAGGAATCAAGATATGCGTTTATGACTTACATGTACCAACATTTGAACACTTTCAAATGAGCACTTCTTCAACATTTGTCTCAAAATATGTTTTTTTTTGTCTCAAAATCAAAGATCAGAAAATAGATATCAGGTTAAACTATGGTGATGAAATGGTAACTTTATTTGCGCTCTGTACCAGCAGAAAACAAAGAATCTGTGAGTCACTGAAATCAAGTGTGCTGCTGCCATGAAGTCACTCTCTGAGCTACAATGTTGTATGGTATGTCAACAGCAAGTTCTTTTTTTTCCTCCACACAGCGTGCTGAAACACCAACTGTCACCACCTTTTGTTTACAATGCACAAATTTCACATACATCAACAGACTGCTAACTTAAGTTTGGAAAAATAACACACACTGGATGAAAATTCCAGGGACATGTTTTCTCTCTATGGTATTCTTTAAATAAAATATGTGCAACATATTAAAGTTTTTCTGATAACGATAAACATGCAGGAAGCACTTTGCCATACCTTCATGGAAATGCGCTGCAGTTTTTCTTCGGAGTGTTTCAATGTCGTCTGCTTCCACCTCTGCCCATTCTAAAACCAGCCTTCTTCCGTACAAATGAGTGCTGTGACACAGGGCATTGAAAGCTCTCTGCAGAATGTAAAGAAGGACATGCCAGTTTGAAAAATTCTTTTTTGATGGAATATTATCTAAGTTCAGAATACATATCATTTAAGGTAGAATGCACCTCGGGGACAGATATTCAGACTCACAAACTTTTACAATTCTTTTCTGATCTACCATTTGTTGGGGCTCATTTTGAAGCCCAAGGAGTAAAAAAAAATTCCACCATCTTAGTTTACTGAAAATCGAAAATTTTATTTTTCGTCACAGAGTTAACACAGGGATGGCAGCCATCTTGAATTTCAAATATCAGTAAATCTTATGTAATTGTTGCTCTAGTACCAAAATTTGCACTGCGATCCCCGATTTTATTCTTAATTTCGAAAGAGAATGGTTGAAAGATTCCTTGGGTAAAGTTTGAGCAACAGTTTAAAACTATCACATTTGAGGCACATACTAACTTAAGGTACTTCTCTTTCAAACATCGACCACCTTGCCTACAGAACATTAAAACTTTCTGTACAATGGACGACTATATCACAATTCTACACTGTGCTATTCCAGTGTTTAAAAATACCATGATTTCTACCACATTACAACCTTCTTGTCAACAAATCTTACTTCTAACCAATACCAAAACCATTTTCCAAGAAAAATCTAGCATTTCATAAAAACTTTTTCGATAAGATTACTCAATACGATTCAGTAGAAAAAGAAAATATGACGATTCCTAGTTGTTTTGTCTTTACTTTTGTTAAAGAGAAATGAAGAGAAGAAATGTTGATGTACCTTGGCATCTTGTTTGGTCAGGAAATCCACAAACCCAAAACCTCTATGCTTTCCGACACCGGCGGCTTTCTTCGGAAGTCGGATTGATTTGATCTCACCAAAAGTACTGCAGCAGACAACGTGAATAATTCATATCAATGGTGGCTGAAAATGGTACACAGTGTCCACTTGTTTTTCATGGATTTTGAGTGTTTGTGTTAGAGTCAGCTCTGAGATTGTGTGTGTGTGTGTGTGTGTGTCTGTGTGTGTCTGTGTGTGTCTGTGTGTGTCTTTGTGTAGGTTTCCCAAGTAACGATTTAATACTATCAATTAATGTTGGAGAAACGGCACAGTGGGTTTCAATTCGGTGCCACATCTCAGTGTATGAGACGCACACATTGCGTGTACAAAACAAACAATTAGCTTGGGTATCACGACACATTTCAAAGTCACCGACTCATCCACACCGCGGATGCCCAATGCTGGTTTACTGTAATTCATCAATGAGTCGGTTACTTTGAAATGTGTCGTGATACCCTAGCTAATCGTTTGTTTTGTACATGCAATGTGTTCATCTCATATACTACATGTAAGTTGTGGCACCAAACTGAAACCCACTGTAGACTGACAAAATGACTGGTGTATGGGAACTCACACGCAGTGGCTGGCTTGCAAGATCTTGCCTCACCTGAACAGTTCTCTAATTTCCTTGTGTGTTGCTTCAAATGGTAAATTCCTCACGAGTATCTTGGTAGATTTTTGTTTCTTTGCAACGTGTTTCTTCTTAGAACTCTTGGGCTTTACTCTGAAAGATGTTACTCGGAGTCAATTTTGAATGACAGACACTTTTGCTATGAAAACTAAACACATGCATTATACCCATATTGAATTTTGCACTATCAGATGGGATGATGAGATGTAAATTGCTGAGTAATCATTATGTTTAAACAAGGTGAATTCTACTCAGAAAGTCCATGAGTTTGAACACAAACATTCAGATACTCTGCAATCGCTTATGCTGCAATTTACACGACATCTATGGAAAGCCCAAATACACATTTGCTAGCCCTTTTAATTCAATTTGCAGACATCAAATTTCCATTACGTGACTGCTGTACAGATCTCGTCATTGAGGCTAATATGTCACAACTTTTGATGAACATTCACTGGGTGTTACCTGCCACAGGTGCTAAAACTTCAGTATTGATTGCAACCTGACATTAATAAACAATAAACTTGACATAATGTTCTGATTTGTAAGTCCGGGAATACAACCAGATCTATCTTTTGAATACAGTTGATCATACACAGACATTTACTACATGGATAGAGAACAATAAATGGATACACTGTTAAGGTAGAACGTGCCTCTGAGGGGCAGATATTCAAACTCTCAAACTTTTACAATATTCTTTTGGCCTGCCACTTGTAAGGGATCATTTTGAAGCTTATGGAGTAAATAAAGTTTTCACCGGTTTGGTTTTGTGAAAATTGGGAAGTTTATTTTCTCCCATGGTGATAACACAGGGATGGTGAGAATTTTGAATTTCAAATATCAAAATTTGTTTCTCTATTAAATACCAAAATTTGCACAGTGACTCCTAATTTTTATTCTTGATTTTGGAAAAGAATGGTTGAAAGTTTGCTTGAAGAAAGTTTCAGCAAATTTTAAATCTTCAAATTTTAGGACATGAACAGGCAATACACATCCACAACTGATAAAGTCAGTGAATAAAAGCATTGGTCGTTTGAGAGAATGATTGACCTTTGAACTTACTGAACTGTAGCTCTATTGGATAGTTTCAGTTCTAGCTGATGGTCGTCAACCATACAATGCTGTAATTCTTTCAAAGCTCTCGTTGCATCTTCTAGCCTCTTGAACTCCACAAAGCCATATCCCATGGACAAGAAATGCCCTGTACAGATAAAGTCATAGTTTCTTTTCACTTTTGCTTGATTCAAACATCATTTGGTTTGTAATTTTGCTGTGGCATCTTTATTGGAGTTTCAGTGTTTTCAAACATTCTTTAATTATGTAGGATTTTTTCATGGTTTTACAAGATTTTTACTCAAAGTTCGAGTGGCTGTGACTTTTGATGTATTTTTGGTCATTTTTGTTGTGTAAGTGAAATAGTTTTTTCGTTCTCCAAAAATCACCATCAAATGCCTAGTGTGCAACATGTCAACAGAGTCTCTGTGCATGAATTACTTGATGTCATTGCTGACAAATGAATTCTAGTCTGGACTGGAATTCATTTGTCAACGCTATCATTGCAAATAGTGCATCATCTGTTGTGTTGCCAAGGAGAACACTTCGTATTTCAGCATTGTTTAGGAAGACAAATAAAAGCATAACCTTGCCGTATGGAAACAAAAATTATGAAAGTATTGTCAAAAATCACAGCTATCGTCCCAAAAAACAATGGACACACTAGAAAAGATCACCACATCTCATTTCTCATGGACAAAAATTGAATCAAATACAAAAAGCAGTAATAATCATTTGCTAGCCTAAGAAAAATATAGTTAGTCGGCAAATGTAGGATGATTAAGGTAGTATGCACCTTGAAAGTGAAAGACTTAAACTTTTGCTCAATATTGAAACCATTGTCTTTCAAAATCAAGATAAAAATCGGGGTCACCATGCAAATTTTGAACTAGAGAAACAAATTACTCGAGATTTACCGATGTTTGAAATTCAAAATGGCCGCCATCCCTGTGTTAACTCTAAGGAGAAAAAATAAAATTTTCGATTTTCGAAAAACTAAGCAGTTGAAAATTTTTCTTACACCAAGAGCTTTAAAATGAAGCCCAACAAGTGGTACATCAGAAAAGAATTGACAAAGTTTGAGAGTCCGAATATCTATCTCCAGGCACGTTCTACCTTAAAAGGCCGGCAGTTGTTACTTAAATTTGA
Source organism: Ptychodera flava (assembly GCF_041260155.1). Lineage (NCBI taxonomy): Eukaryota > Metazoa > Hemichordata > Enteropneusta > Ptychoderidae > Ptychodera > Ptychodera flava. Next base: position 4,711,657 of record NC_091939.1, read on the forward strand.
TGATTTCTTCACTGCTCCTGTTTTTTATGTCAATTGTTTTTGTTCTTCTCCGCAAACATGTTAAAACACCTATACTTACAATGTCAACATGGCAGCTATCACATGCAAATTGCACTGGTACGGTTATTTGAATTCTTGTCCGGACCAGAATTCACTTGTCAACAATGACAATGAACTTGACACATGTACAGGATGAGTCGACAAGCTGAATGCTGTGTATATATCAGCATGTTTTGGAAAGTACAGTAATGCAAGAAACTGCAACTTATTATATCAAAATCAAAATAACAGGAAAAATCACGACATGTTGAATTTACTGGCCCTTGAACACTTGATCGTGTCGTAGCTTATTTGTCCTAAACTGCAATAATGACCATGGTATATGCCATATATGGACATGGCCATCAGATTCAGTTACATGTTCAATTTTATGAATGGACAATGTGTAGGAGTCTGAAAGTTGCCTGAGTATCTTGAATCTTTGAATCATCCGATACTCACCTGGATTTTTCAAATCTTTCTTCTTTGAAATTGAAACATTCCGAAGTGGTCCACACGTTGAAAATTTCTGTCAAGAAGCAAAAAAATTATCTTTATTAAAAGAATGCAACATACGGAAGTCAATATAATTGGCGTTAGTAATGTCTGACTGTTCTGTACAGAAAACAAATCTTGTTCAAATTCTTATTGAGTTTAGCAACAAAAAGTTTTGACATTGGTTAGTTTATTTGGAAAACAAGTAATGGAGTTTGAAAGATACAATGTATATGCTTGGCTTACCTACTTAATATCTAAAACAATCAAACAGCCTATCAGTTAAAATAGAAGCTCTATTACTACAAATGCAATTGTTTAGAAAGAAAATATATGAATATAACATTCTGAAAAATATGATGAGATTCATTTCAAACTGATGTTGAAAGCATCTTACCTCTTTCACAGTTGCCTCTGTCGTGTCAAAGTTCAGATTTTTCACAAACAATGTACAACCTTCAGTTGGTTCTTCCTCTGATTCGCTGGACTCCTTGTCTCCTTCACCATCATTGGCTGATTCACTGACCTCCTTGTCTCCTTCATTCTCATTGGCCGACTCCTGTAAAAAATTAGCATACATGACGCTCAGACTGTTAATGTACTCACACAAGCTGACATGCAACAATCCAAGTTTTTGGTCTATTTTTTTTCTCTTCTGTATAAGACTAAGTACAGTGAAGACTATTATAAGCATGACAATTGGTAAGAGAATATAAAACTGTCACATCTACAGTGGCTTGAAAGCCCTGCACATTTAAAACCTGTTCTGGAGTGAATGCCCACATGATATTGCAAATCATGGGGGTGTCAGGGTTCAAAAGTCGCTGCATGATATTATAGGTCACCAGGAGGTCAGGTTTCAAAGATTTCATCAATTTATACATCAACTGTACATGAAAATTTAGAGTGATTAATAACAACAGTCATATGCCAGGTTGCAAAGCGGTTGTACTCATGAGATTATTCATTTTCTCGGATACTTTTAGCTCATTCAGTGCTGCACTATTATACAAGTCATCTGTTCTATGATAGCATTGAGGCTGCACATGAATTGAGTCAATCTGTAAAATTGGTATATGTGCACACGGTACACTGTTGAAATATATCTTTTAATAGCAAATTACAGAAAAACCTCAAAATTGCCATAATGAAATTTAAGTGAAATGGTACACCAGCATATTGCATCATGCACAAAATGTGGGATCACAACAGTCCGTATTTCAATGTATTTGTTCGAACCCTGTCACTGCCATGGTTGAGCCCCTATCAATTGTTATCAAGGTGATTATAGACCTGTTTACAGTGAACTTGCGGGTGAACGGGTCAACATACCTTTGTGTCAGCTTTCTTGTGTTCACCTGCTTTCATCTCTTTCTCTTCTGCAGGGGTGGTGAAGACACCAATGGGTGCCCACTCCAGGTACAATGGCACGTGCTGGAACTGAAAGAACACGAACACGAAATGTGAGGTTTGAACAACATCACTCAAACTTTTGGATACAGAACATACACATCTCACTTTTAGAAAAGCCATGCTTTTGTGAAATCAATGTTTGATCCACGAACACAAACTGTAGATGGTGGGGGGTGGGGGTTAGCACACAAGCTGTGTAGACAGCTACTTCTGTAATGACAGATTGGCATTCAGTTGATAAAAAATTAACTCCAGTCATTCAATTGATAAAAAAAATGAACTCCAGAACTCGGGTCATGATTTCAAACAGACATACATCACCTCTCTGACAGTTAAAATAAACACTACAACGACACTGAATCAATAATTACACATGCATGGGAACTATTAAACTGAAACTTTACAAAAACAAAATCTTGATGAATTATTTCACCTTGGTGTATGCCAATTTTCTGAACCCCAACTTGGCTTCATTTGGTTCAAGGTACTCAACGACGGCGGTCACACCAGCAGGCGGCAGAACTACTCTGCCAAGGTCACCAAACTTGGAAAAGACATCTCTCAGTTCGTCGGCTTTGGTCGAAGCAGGTCAATTTTTGACAAGAATCACTGTATTGCTTCTAGGTGCCGATGCCTAAAGTGAATTTTAATAATACGCAAGATCAGTTTTTGTTTGTATAATAAATAGGAGCACATAGTAGTATTTGACATTTAAAATCTCTACGTTGTTTTGACCATCATTATGACATCGTCAGTGTCACTTTCTATTTTTTTATCTCTTGCCCTTTCTCCTGATGAATTCCAAACATTCTCTGTGGTGCATGAACCTCACCTTGTGAGAGAAGTCAGCAAACATGGCGTGGTTTCTGCCAATCATTCATTCTGTGTTTCCAACCTTTGGATGGCATTTTCTCTTTGCAATATCTAAACATTTTGTTTTAATCAGGTCATTATTGGGCATTGCAAATGCATGCAGAAATAGCTTTTTTACTTTGAGTCTTTACAACCCCAAAGGTATGTAACAGAGAGTTACTAGTTTTTGAATGTATCTGTATATGTACTCCCTAGCCTGGTTTGCAAGAGTGCCACAGACAAACATCCTACAGGTATATCTTCTTCAATATAAAGCTAAAAAATGCTATCACTCTTGTATTGAACTTTGAGCGATTCACACACAATGACCAGGCCAAATGTTGATCATTACAATTCAAATTACTTATTTCGACCTTTTTACTACAATGGTATGGTCCGATCCATGGTTATCAACCATGAGTGTGGACCTGTTTACCAGAAACTAGGGGTGAATTGGTTATTAAAGAGATGTTACACAAGGTGATGTAACTTTGACACATTGCTTTCCACTCTCTGCATTTGTCTATCTCTGGTTGTCTCTCTTGTCACTTGTCAGTCAATCCAATCTTTTTCTGCCAATCATTGTCAACCAGGCTGTCTTTCTCAATTTACTTTTACCCCGGCAGCAAAACAGTGACGACCTTGTCACACCTGCTAGGGATCACCAAATCTCTGCTCTTTCCTCAAAACAGCAAAGCAGGAAATCAACAGTAATGTCACACAGGGTGTCGCCGTGGCGACTGCAATGTCTAACTCACCTGACTGAAAGAATCCAAACTGACTTGGTTGTCAATCAGGAACTGCCTCGTCTCCGAGACGATCTGTGTCTCTCCAAGGGCAACCCTGACGGCGAGACTGTTGGAACTTTCCTGCGTCATGAAGAAAACAGATGACACTCGATATCAAGTGGTTCACTTGACTGACTCGAAGCACTGGGGGATCATGTCAAAGTGATGAGGTAGCAACAGAAATTTGAATTTGCCGGAGAGTCTGTTTTTATACTGAGAACTGCTTCATTGGATTGAAAATTTAAAATGGAAACCCGTATAACAGAAAAAATGGCCAACCACATTGGACACATACACATGTAATCAGCATTTGTGTCGAAAAACGTTGACAGTGATGTATCTCTGCACCGAGGTGAACACCGTAGCAGATAATTGCAACATAAATGATGAAATACATTCTCAATAATTCATGGACTCGCGTAGCTCACCAGACTGGTGGAAAATTGAAACGAAAACGGTCAGCAATATCAAATCATTGCTTCTGAGACTAAAACCCTGAATCTGTGGATATATTCTATTGCTCAATCCAGGACGTTGCGCAGGAATAGAACCAATAACACAATACTCTGGTGCAAATTTCACACAAGACACTAGAGCCAGAGTCTTGCCCTTGTAGTAATTGAATGCTTGCCATTCTAGTGATTTTATAGACAGCTGCAAAGCAACATATTGGAACAGAAACATTATAGCTAACATCTCTAATCTTTTAAATAAATATTTTTGAATCAATATTGAAACGTCCAGTTTGAATTTTTTTACTCACCGAGTCCAAGACTTCACTTTTTGAAGTCTTATATTTTTGAGCCATGGCATCAACGACTGCATTGGCTCCAATGAATAGCGTGTTCCAATTGTGAGAGCTGTACAGTGCAGAAAAACAAGCATTATCAAACAGTACTGTCATCATAAATGAAGAAATAACATTTCTAAAAACCAATTTTTTGCAAGAAGACATACAGACATTGTTACCTTCTTCCTGGAACATACTCATCATGGATTAATACTAGCTGTATTTCATCATTTCTCAAAAACATGCAGTCTACAATAATTTCAAAACTGGTTTTATATCAGGAAAATATAATGGGCTAATGTTCAGCGTCTCGGACGCTTTTCGCCATTTGGTTGACTGATTTTATTGGGGTATTTCCAAACAGCCAATCAGGTACTCAATAGCTTTATAGTTTCAGACTCCTTAAGTTGGTGTAAATAATGACAATCTACCAATCAGGTATAACCTTCCAAGACGCTGCACATTACTAGAATATATAGTCTGTTGAAACAAAATAGATTATTTTAGCATTTGACTTTACAAAGAATTCAGTGCATATCCTTTTAAAGACATCTACAGATCAAACTGTAATGCTTGGCCCGAGATGCAATAATGCTCATTTACGCACAGTGTATTAGTGAGTATTGTATATGCAAATCCATCATGTGTCACAATCTGGGTACAAATAAAGTAAGATAAGTATTGAGGTTACAACAATCTATCCTGGATGTGATGTATGTGCAGCCAGAAAGACACCAACCAGACACAGCATGCACACCTTTACAGCAGTGTCTTGTAAGCTCATAGACGACATGTCATACAGAGACAACAATGCACAACTGCAAACCAACTGTAATCACAGTAACAATTTACATGCCAGGTACACAATCTTAAAAGCAAAAGTTACAAAGTGTAAAACCAATCAAATTACAACTGTATAAGAATGGTAATTTTTTGTGCTGTATGCACTACTTAGTGATTTCTGAAAATCTTTTTAGAAATACAAAACTATACATCAGAATATTTCCACCACAAAAATGACAAAAACATTGGGTGCAAAATAAATCCAAGCTAGGCAGTACTTGTTTCAGCGTACCTTGCACTGAGTGCCTTGTCCCTTGCCGCTTTCTGTTTTTTGTACGATGTGTCATCTTTGCCAGTCGATGATTCATCCATTTTCTTCTCCTTGGATGGCAAGATATGCAGCATTCTTCCCTGTGGCGGAGAAAATACAGGAAATCCGGAGAGTAAGACATCAGATGCAAATCTAACTCGCCCATGTTACTCGGGGCAACCTCTGTTCAAAGATAACATCTATGGCAAAGGCTATGGATGGCATCAGTATATGGTATTACAGATGCCGTTCCCTGATTGTGGAGACTGTAAAATCCGATGGAAAGAAATGCAAAGCTTGGCTTGATGGTCTACGTAATAGCTTGCTTGTCCACATTTACTATAAAACTCAAAGTTTGAATTTCAAAGTCAAGATTTTACATCTTCTGAGTCATCTGACTGCGGTTACAATTATCCTAACTACCTCCACAAATATATTTTGCGTTGCTATACTTTTTCAGGAATGTTCAAAGTACTATATCAAGAAAACAGTGGAATCCTTTCATTGTTTACACAGAAATGTGTCTGTGCCATATAAAGATATAACAATCTCCATAAATTACCATGAAAAACTTTTGTATTGATTCCCATCTGAAATCACCCTGTATCAATACAACCAATCTTCAACTCAGTGTGCCTAAAAACTTTGAGTGCTGAACTTTCCCGCCAAAATTTTAGTGCAACATTTTACTAATTTTTATGAATTTTTCTGTAATTTGTTTTGATAATTTTTACCAAATGGACATCAAATTTCATAGGCTACACTTCTTTATTAAAATTTTAGTAAAAATCAGAAAAAATAGACTTGAGTTTATTTTATAAAGGCGACAGAAATTGACTTTGGAGCTCAAAGGGTTAAGTGAGAAATTTCGTTGAAGTTGTTGTCGGTGGTGAAAGGATTCACCTACATTACATGTACACACAGATCAGCTGACAAAGCACAGTAACATGATTAATGTATTGCACATTTTCTTTATGCCAACTTTGAATGAAATCAATTGAGGCATGTTTCAGTTACGACTCTGGACAAAAAACATAAATAACAACATAGCTGCCACTGTCTCATTGGATCATATCAATTAATCTTCTTTCTACCAGGCTCCATAGACAAGCCATAGAAATAACTACAGCTTGGGAGACAGAGGATTAAACTGATGTATAGGTATAAATCATACCATTTTGCCTTTGTGCTTTAACTCTTTGAGCGCCAAAGTTAATTTTTGTCACCCACACAAAATATACTTTGGTCAATATTTTTCAAAATTTTTCCCAAAATTTTCATAAGAAACCGTAGCAAATAAGTGTGATGTCTATTTGGTCAAAGATTATCAAAAAAAAAAATGCAGAAAAATTCATAACAATTGGTAAAATGTTGCACTAAAATTTTGGTGGGACAAATTACAGCACTTGAACGGTTAATAGTTTAATGATTACAATTTAGGTAAATCTGAGCAGTTGCTTTGGAAATCAAAAACTTCATAATCAAAGTGGCCATCTGATGGCTACATGATACACAAAATGTGAAGGAAAATTAAGATGCATATGCATGCCACAGCTCATCGTTCTTGTGCTGGTAATGTAGCAATAGTATCTGTTTTGTAATGAGTAACTGATCAAGAAGTAGAAATATTTCTAATAAAACGGACACCATATTGGATCACACTGCAAAACAAATCAATGTGCATGTCTATGCACAAATCCATTGTCCGTGTTAGAATTTGAATGAAATCAGATCATATGCCATCTAAGAGGCAACTCTGAATGTAGAGGATCTGGAACTCATCCGTTGGGACTAATATATGGAAATGAATACCTGGAAGACGGAGCCATCAAGCTGAGTGTATGCTTGGACGGCATGCTCCGGCATCATGTATGTGATGAATGCAAATCCTTTGATTTTCTTGGTCAGAGAGTCAATCGGCAGATACACTTCCGTCAGAGGACCTATCAAAACAGAAAATCAACAAAAATGGCAGTGACACCAGATTGTAAACATTGGGTGATATTGAAACATGTACTGGCAATGTTCTGATAATGCGTGATGCTAAATATTGCAATACATAATGAGGACAATAGCTGTATAAACTCTTGATAATATTTTCATTATTTTTAATCAGGCTGAGTAGACAAATTGATCATGAGAGCTGTTTTGTCATGATGAATATGAAACTGTGTTGAACATGCAGAAGAAAAAATAAAATATCGTCAATACCGTATTGGCTGAATAACTTTTCCAAATCATCTTCTGTACAGACATATGCCAAGTTTCTGACGAACAATCGTCCACTCTGAAACAGACAAAGCATCCCATTGACATCAAATACAGCTTTAACAAGTGTTGATTTACAATGGATCTGAAAAGTTTAACCCTTTTGGCCGTCACTGTCTTAACCTAGCGGTACAGGTCTGAGAATATTACATTGCATTGAAAAATGCATGATCAATATCTTGGGTTAATACTACTTTCTTATTTCAAATCTAAACACATCATAGGAGTTTTCATGTACACTTTTGTACTTTCTAACACGGTACTTTTTACCATCAAATCTGCTCTCTTCACAATAGCAAATACGTTGCTATAGACTATTTACACCCGACACTGATATATAGCGGTCTTCTCTCATTTTCAAACAGAAACAGATTGCAGTACAAAAATTTGCAAGAATCAAAACCACCTGAGTTCGTTTTGATTGTAGTTCTTCCTTTCAATATATATTAATATGATCACTCATTAAAAAAGAAACTTTTTAATAAAGTTTCAAAGCGAAAACATTATGCAGTAGGTTTTATGAATACAAAATATGAAAGACAAGTGAGATTACCTCGCCAATGCTTTCATCGTTGTCTTGGTCAGCATTCTCTGAAGCCTGGAAAGAATTGAAAAGAAGAAAGGAATTCATACAGAAACTAAATTTCATCTATCCTTCTTTGATATGCTTGCTTTATTGAAAATAAAAGATAAATTCTTTCACAGCCACAGAATGTTAGCAGAACTATGATTATGATCGTCGATGACAATATCTGGTAGAGGAATACCCATGAATAGTACTGTGCAGTTATTGCCAATGGTTCTACATCAGATTAGCAAGGACACACAGTGGTTTAACAGACTCAGTACACCTAAGAGGTCACATGATGGCGATATAAACAAATCCGCCTGGATAGAAGCAAATGGAAATACACTAAAACCTGTCTAAACCAAACACCATAAGGACTGAGAAAACTTCAGTTTACAGAGGTGTTTGGTTTATTGAGGTTCGTTAAACATGGCATTCTATGTTTAAGGGACAAGAAAAGGTATTCAGTATAGACAGGTTCCGGTTTAAGACAGGGTTTGGTTTAGACAGGTTTCACTGTACATGCATTTCTACACGTATGCGTGTTTCTGCATATGGTTTTGCTTGTACCGTGGTCCATTTTGAATTCCTGTTTGAACCCATTCAGGTATACAATAGGGAAACCAGGCCCAATCTCCAAGTAGTAAACAATACACTTCACCTAGGGGGCCTTCCATTGCTCTTTGAAACAACTGGACCTCCTAGGATTATGTTAATTAGTAAAATTATTCAGTATGGGCACAGTCTTGTTCAGTCTTGCACCACTTCCATTGCCTTGCATGTACAATATGCAAGACCATGTCATTGTAATATTGTCATTTTCCTGAAATTTTCACAAAAGACTGTGTGAGAAGCCATTTTGAAAACTGTATTCAATGTAAGATTAGGATCACTATGCTTTACTTCAAGATAAAATGATGAGATGTGATTTCTTTCTTTCTAAATGACACGTGTAGAATGCTGACTGAGAACTCTTTTCCTAGACTAAGTGCTTTTGATAAATGTATCACTGTAGATCTTCATTGTGTGGTCAGCAAACCACTGATTTCTTCATACGTTGACAATTTAAAATTGTTTCTACAGGAATATTTCAGAAATCTACACTGACGGAAACTAGCAATACTTCAATATTGATAATGAGCTCTTTACATTTTTGATAGCTGAACTTTGTCATCAAGTAATGTAATGCTGCATGAAGTCCTATAATTGGACATATTTCTGTACGATGGACTATCTCAAAAGACGCGATGGGAACACATCTTTGTTTCATCAAATTTCTCACATACTCACTTCAACCCTGAACATTTCACAGTACTGTAGATTTCCCATAATTCATTGCCATTTGTATCCTCGGAGATACCTGAGTGAAGTCTACTAAGTCTATGTGTAGACACATTCACAGACTATTTATCAAAATTTTGAAAACGTACTTTTATGCACACCATTCTTCTCAATCCTCATTTTAAATAATTTGGAAAATTATGCATAATTGAGAGAGGAGATAGCATTTTTGTGAAATTTGCCAGAGATTTGTCCTCAGCCATACAGAATAATGTGATGGAAAGTAGGAGACTAGTTGCACCTGTTTTATGAAACAAAAGGATATTGATTTTTTGCAATGGAAGTGACAAAAGAAATTTGCATGCTAAGTTTTCTCAGAGAATGACCCTTTCAGTTCGTCATAACTTGCTGCCTAAAAAGTATGGCATTTGTAGTACCTGCAGAATATGACTTTTATGGTTGTTTAGTGGTTATTTTCAAACTTTCACTGAAATATCTAAACATACTTTTACTAGATATTATTTAAAAAATATTCTGATGCTGTATGCTAGTGCTTACATGCAGAACTGAAAAAGTTTTTAGAAAAGTAACCTTCAAGGATACAAAAAAAAAGAGTATTGTGGGTAATTTATTGTACTGTGCATTTGTACTTATCAGAAAATGACAAAACTGTTACTCTTGCACAGTTGTGCATCTAAAAATACTGGATGAAGGTAACATCTTTATTATATGGACATTCCAAGAAGAAATAATTTTCTTCATATATTAAATTCAGAATCCCGAGAGAAAAACGGAAAAACTTTCCTTGCAACATCAGGAATGTTAATTCCGAGACCCATCTTGCTGGAAATTTCCAACACAACACTACGATATTCACACGCTCAATAACCTACAGACTCTGAGTTATGGGTACAGTATATGGTTATCCTTGATTCTTATCATCGTAAAATTGCTATTTTTCACTCAAAGTATAAATCAAAGATTATACCTTCTTTATCCAAGGTCTGTCATCTGTCTTGGCTTTGCTTGGATCCCGGTCGGACGGTTTTGTGTCTCGGATTAGTTGTATGCACCGTCCCTCTAGTGGGCGGAAGAAGAAACAAAGAGAAAAAAGATGTACATGTGTGTCTGCATGAAAGACAAACAGGGCAGATTTAGATCAGATAAAGAATAACAAACTTGGCGTGTCCCTTCCCCAAATCCAGGGAGTGTGTCTGCTTTCTGTCTGATATGATCATCAGACCATGCTGCAGGCAATTCTGAGACTGATAAACTATGAGGTACGAGCTGATCTGTATCTTATCATATCAGCTTGAGTTATCAGTTCCTCATTATCTCTCATTTCTATTATTGATGACCCTTCATCTGTGTCTATCAGCAGAACCAATGAGTATTTAGCGAGACTAAGAAAAAAAGTGGAAAATAGAGGCAATGTTGATTTATGATATAAAGAGGCACACTGAAGTGACCTTTAAAATAATGAATCTCAATCTGTTTTTTAGATTTCTTGCTGGGTAAGTATATGCTCGTTGTTTCACAATATCTATCATCAACTACAAGATAAATTACATTATTATACACCTATTTCTGTAAACAACGGAGTTTCCTATAACAATGATGTGCAGTGAAATAACCTTGGGTGTCGTTGGCTGCCGTTTGACCTTCGACCTCGAAGGTGTTTCAGGTACACACAGACAAGAAACAAGAAACAATGAGACAATTTTTCAAAATGACATTTTATGATAATTAAGCCACACAGTAAACAGCGACAAGTCTGAAAAGTGTGAGTTTTACTTACAAAACCATTCTGCTAAACCATATGGTTAAACTACAATAATTTTTTTACAGGGCAATGAATTTTTATTCTTTACATTTAGTTGGTGTTGCTGTGCACATGCCCAGTCAGCATGTAATTACATAACCAATTGGGCATACAGGACGTTCTAAAACCATTACATTTTTAGTTTGAAGGATAAAATTTGAATGTTTCAACTCAAAATGCACATCAACATGTAGTGCTTGATTTTCTTCATTATATAATATATTCATCTATGCAAATTATATTCATTAGAACTGTGTAAATATGCAAATGAAATGCTAATGACTGATTATTAATGACAAGTATTCAGTTATTGGCCTTAAATCATGTACATTGTATTTCTGTACAACGAAACACCTTTCTGAGACACTAATGATTGATATGTGCTAGTTTTCTAGTTTTCAAAAGCACCTGTTTTACCTGTTTTACCTCTGTTTCAAGGTGTATATTTGGACCCACAGGAGACGGGGTGCAGAGGATTAAAAGAGAGATGACTTACTCATGAAATGTTTGTTCTTCTTCATCGCCTTTTGTAAATCCTCTTCCGATTTAAATTCAACGAACGCAGACCCTAGTAAGAAATGCAAAAGAGAAATCAGAATTGGAAAATATGAATTCAGATGCTGGACAGTGATTTTAATGCATATCACTACCACTACTACTACCATTGTTAACAATACCACTGGTACAACTATTACTCCAGTACTATCACTAAATTCCACTACTACCAGTACTACCTCAACATAATGCAGATTTGAGGTGGAAAGTCTGACTAAATTATTTCCTCTCCCGTCTTCCTGGATTGTTGGGTTTTCCCTGTTTTCCTCCCCAAGGAGTTTCTAGGACCATTGAATTACGTGCTGCTGTTCTTTATAACACTGATTACAGAAGTTTTATTTGTGGTGCCATCCAGTAACGCTGCGGAGAAAGGCCCAGCGACCAGGGCCAATCTGACACAAGTCCTACTTTTACAGTGTTGTTCATCTGTAAATTTCATTGACAATGAATACAAAACAGACCACAGAGTAGGAAAGTTGAATTCAAAGCCACTGCCCTGATCATAAAATTGAGTATTTAGTAAAACAGAGAGAACATACTGTGCACAACAACCACAGCTTGCCACTGATGAGTCAACCTTGCAAACAGAAATGATTTGTTAATGAGCAAACTAACAGACGCATACCTGCAACATTTTAACGCTTATGAAATTGGACATGAAAGACAGCTTGAGCATAGACTAAATGTATAGAAGTGTATGAAAGACAAATATTGTCCCTTGTCGATTCTTAAGCTCTGTGGATGTCTGTCGAACATACATACCAGACTTTTTGCCATTTTTGTCCTTTGGGATCCGTACTGCTGTCAGCTCTATTGGTGACATGAAGTCTCGGATTTCTTTCTATATTTATGGAGAATTGATAAAAAATATATTAGTTTGTTACTGTTATTTGGTATACATCCTGATTTAATATGGACATGTAAATGGCTTCTCCTTGACAAGATTCAACACAAAACATCACACAGACAAAGCTTTAGAACTTCATCTCTTCATGAAGCAGAACTTTTCTGAAGATTTTTTCCCGAATAAAACAGTACAGAATGAATATTTCGCAAAAGTAGACATCTAGCTACTTGAAAAGTGAGCAAAACAGAATGTGGTATTCGTCCACTGCAATGTCTCACCTCTTGAGCTGTAAATGGAATTCCTTTCATTTTCACAACAAACTCTCCTTTTGTAAATGAATCACCGTCGCTTTTTTTCTTTTTCTATATGAAAAGCAAGTATAGATCAAAAAGAAAAAAATTCACATTTAATACAGGAACACACAGAAAAAAAATATCTCTGATCAAAAAATGTTACTAGTACATACCATATGATGTGAGATGATTGGTAAAAGTTGAAAAATCAGGCACTGTTAAATTGTCATTGACAAAATTTCAAACTTTTTGGAGGGCGCCCTCTATAGTTCATTGTTATGCCAACCTTCTTTTTCTTTTTCTTCTTCTTTGCCTCTTCCACCTTCTCTTGTGAAGTAGCTTCTTTGTCTTCATCTGAAGAGTCACTGTCTAGGTTTGATTTCACAACTTTAGATCTAAGATACTTGAATAGAATGAGAGAATAGGACAAAGTAAGACAACAATGTTGTGATCTTGAGAAGGTTATTCTCCCATACAGATTGAAACATGGTGATCAATTATTGATTTTCATCTAATAATCAGTAAATTCATACACAATAACTTAACCTTTATAGATTTTGCCAGTGTGTCAGTGTTTAGCTTACCAAATATACACATTCACTGTACACTGTTTTGGATTGTTTTGCACAGAGACTTGAATTTCTGTTCATTTTGACAGATCACTTTTTTGATCAGCGTACGCTGGCTGATCCCTCAAACTGCAACACTGGAAACCAAAACATTGTGATGCTGTTACAAAACTTAAAAGACAACTTTTACTACCATCAACCCCTTTTACAAGAGTAGGCATAATGTTAGCAACTTGATACAAAACGTTTTTGCAAAAATGACAGGAAAGTGGTTCAAGCGGTGATGTATTGTAACAATCATTTGAAGCACTAGATGCATGCCTGTTCATCTTGAAGTCAAACCTGGATCTTACATTCACCATGCCGTCCCTCTTTATCGGGAAATAAGTCAATGCAAATAAGCTAAACCATTTTTGCATGGCAATTCATCTGTGTTGGTAGCTAATTACTGTCAATTGAACTTTTGATCTCAACACGCTAGATGTGCAACCGAAAATTTCAGTGACTGAAAAAAAAATCTAGCGTGTTGAGATCAAAAGTTCAATTGACAGTAAACTAAACCATTATAAATAGTAAGACAGTAAAACTGTTTGGTAACAGAGTTTATGAAGTGTCCATATGAACTTACATCCATGTCTGACACCCCTGGTTTATCAGCAAACTTTGTTTCTTTGACTTCTTCCACGTTCTTTTCTTCTTCATCTTTTGTTGGATCTGATGAAAATGTACAATATAAAAAGACTTACAGTATGCTCACTGTCACATCAGATGATGTTTACTGGCAACTTGCCCTCTGATTTTACGATTTGTGAACTCTTTGAGTCAATTTAGCAATTTCTTAAAATATCCTTGAGTCAATATGTGTAACACAGAAAATAATCTAGACTGAAAGAGAACACTCGAGAGTCAGTGGTGCATTAAAGTGCTGTCTAGGTTACATTGTTTATGAGTCTGAAAAAGCATAGATGAATTTCACTATCACATATCCTAGTTCATGTGAGATTTATGACTGAAAACTCAATCGCACTTACAGCAAGAGCATAATTCCCTTTAGCATATAATGAGAAAATGTGCGGCTGCAACTTTTACAGAAAATCTGAATGCTGTCATGAGAATATTGCTGAGTCAGACATATATTAATAACAAAATTGACATTCTACCGTCTGATAATTCTACTATCTGATACATGGTGTTCACAAACTTCATGTCTGGAAAGTGATATGAAACATGCATTACTTTACTCCAATTCCATCACCAAAGATCAATTGAGCATCTTTGAAACTTTTAGTGTTTTTTTTTCAGGTTAGTTCAACAAAGGAATTTGAATCTGAAATGTTAACTTCATTTCAGAATTCATGAAAAGTCCACTAATCTCACCAAACATTTCTTCATCATCTGATGCCACCGATTCCTCCTCATCCAATTCTACATCTTCCATCTTCCTTTTCTCTTTCTTCACCTTGGCATCTTTGCTGTCCACATTCACGGTAGCATCATTCGTCCATGCCTTCACCGTGCCTCTGTTTTTGTGACTTTCCAAGAACTCCTGGAATTCTGGGTCATCATCCAGCTGTGTCATAATAAATGCAAAAGAGATTAATGTTATGGCAGGGATCACAGTGCATGATATAATAATAGTGTATGTAGTTAATAAGCTCATGACTTTATTATTTGTCCATGAAATAAAATCAAGATGTACAGAAGTTTTGATAATTGTTACAAATGGTGATTATGCAATATAAATTGTGTTAAACCATGTAAACTGATGTCAGAAAATTTATGCCTCATTATTTGGTAGCACTATTATAACATGTAGTGTATTGTCCTTTGCCAATAAGTACGGAAACTATCTTGATATTAATGGTACCATAGTGATAAGTTTAAGTAGAGTCGTGCTGATCTTGACTGATACAAATAATGGTTAGAATAGCACACTGTTGATCAACTGTTTTACTGTAGCATGAGCTTTCAAAGACAACAGTCTCCTTTGTCAGATACCATAGTGTAACTCTAATGAGAATGTTCTACACTTCTGTAGCCACAAAGTAGGAATGTGAATTCAATAAACTTAATGATATCCTCATAAAAAATGTCCTCTTTGTGAAACGCCATATTGGATTAGTGAATACAGCAGTCAAATTTAACTTCTTCAAAGAATTCAAAAACCTGACAGTGACCAAAATGCGTATGGTATGTGGTGAAAAATAAGAAAGATGTTACCTCTTCTAGGATTGCTGGTTTTGTTTTCTTTTTCTCTTTATTCTGCAACAAAAGGAATCCTGTGAGATAGAGCTACTGCACAGTTACTGTTGTGGGCTGTACTTCATAAAGCTTTTCCTCCAACATTTTAGCAGCACTTGGGCTGAGCCTTGTTCACAATAAGCACCTAAGCTACTAATATTGACCTGTCAACCGCAATTTTCTGTAAAAAGATCCACTATTACCATTGATATCAATGAGATTCGGTCAAACCATGGTGGAAAAAGGGTCACAATAATGAAAGACATGATCAATCTTGAAGATAACTTGAGCAGTCGCAATATAACGATTCTTAGGAGGAGAATACACAACATGGCAAATGAGTTGGTTAAAACAGAATTCAAAACAAGTTAGTTTTCATAACTTTGTAAACCTTACATACCTTAGTATTTTCACCATCTTTCTGTTTTGTGTCTGCACTGGTCAGTTCTTGCTTGTTCTTGCTCTGTGAGTATTTGCTCCATGGTCTTGGTAACTTATCATCACCAAGATTCCTGGCGATTTCCACCTTGTAAATGAAACCGAACAAAGCATGGAGATTCTGAATATGAAATTTCAATGATGGCAAATGTGAGCTGTGTGGAGGATAATGTCTATCTCATGGAAAAAGCTGTAGCAATGAGGATCAGCCTATATAAGTCTGTGGTAACATGATTATGGTCTTAAATAAAACCTACACTAGTTGTAAACTTTGATGTATTTTCTGTTGATTTTGCTCAGTTTGTTACAGACATTACCTTGTTTTGATCTATAATATAAGCAGTGAATTGGGGTCATTGGTTTATTGCAACTGTTCTAAAGCCAGGCCATGTGTAATTCTCTGGACATTTACAATTTACTCCAAATATCATGACAAGCAATTACCTGTATTTTGGAACTGCCAACAAATGTATTGTTGTAAAACTTTAGCGCTGCCTGGGCTTGTTCCGGGGTCTTGAAACCAATGAAACCAAACTGTCTGAAAATTCCATCCTTTGTATACTTCAGCTGCACATCTGTAATTTCACCTTTCGAAGCAAATGTAACCCTAAACTTCTCTTCTTTGATCTATATAGAAAGGGAAAAAAGAAAGAAAATATGAACAGCAGCACTATTTATGATAAGTGGACACAAACCTCTTTGTATAAAAGGGTTTTCCTGAGGGGCCTCTAGTTTTGTACTCTTTTCAAAGAGATTCCCTAGGTTACTGGAAACCAGTACAAAATATTGTCTGTATCCAGTACTCTTTATCACTCTTGCCTAAACAGCCAACAGTGAAAGCAGCAGTCATAAATGATAGCTTTAGACTGTGTGTGTGACCTTTGAAATATTATGCGGTTTGGCATGATACATGGGAATGGTATTGGGGACAGTATACGTATTGCTCACAGATGCTGATCATCTGATTCAATTACTGTGTTTTTTAACCACCATGCTGTAACAATGTTTGTATACCATTTGCAGCTTGACTGTCACAACAGTCTTTCAGGAAATAGCTGAAAAATGCTATTGTACACATGTCTATATATGGCCACTTTTTTCAATAAACTGAGTACAAATATACTACTGGCATTATACAAGGCTTCAACGGAGTCTTTTTGCTGTGAAATATCACAACTGTACACTCAGTGTGACAGTTTTTGGACAGGGTAGTGAACTTCGCCCAGAGCCATTTCATAAATGACGAGCACAACGAAATCTTATTACCATTACCTTTTGAAACTTTATTACGTTTATCCTAAAACTGTTAACAGGACGAGAGTGGTAATTAGGGGGTTAAAGTTGCCAAATTTTTGACCCCATTTTGAGTGCATAGTAATCGGACTGCTATCGCAATAATCGGACGTCGTATTTGGAATGTGATTATAGGGGCTAAATATTGATATTTTGAAACTTCAAACCCCCGATTTTCAATTTCGATGTGTTTAGAAAACTGTTTGTAAAAATTTCGTGATAAATTAGTTATGTTCAACCCATGGACGACGCGCAACTATATTTTGACGTGTGTGGTTTATCAGACATGGGCTGTCTATGTGTGTTGCTTTTGACACCTTGTATCGTACGGCATGTTAACTTCCCTAAGTTTGTAGCGCCTAAAATAGCTTCTACCGAAAAAAACTATTCAAAACGGGACAACAGCATCACCTGACTTATAATATGCAGTAACATGACTTGTAAAACACTATCAATACAGAGCAAAGTGAGTACAACGAATAGCATGTCATTAAATGTCCGAAAACTGAGGTCGTCCGAAAACTGTCACACTGACTGAGTGTATTTACAGGAAATCTTCATTACTGCTGCTTCATTATACATCTTTGCCATGCCTGACAAAAAAAGCCATCAATCGGATTCTTTTTCATCATCATCATCATCATCATCACCACCAGGCATGGCAGGCAAGGCTTTGAGTTGAGACCAGGGTCACTGCCCAACTGCGTGCTAAGCATTTCTACCAACTTACGCCATCGTTGACCAAGCAATTTTGTGAGTTGTATGACGCTCCATACGACTCCCTCGATTATGTTATGTTGAGAACATGGGCTTCGGATCGCAGCAACGTTACTGACAGACTGTATGTTGGGATTGTATAGACGGACGTACTTACACTACAGACTCAGTCCCTTCGTATGGGATCCGGGACTGACTCGACTTCATGGAACTTAGAAAGTCATAAGTCTTACACAATGACTCTTACCCCTTTTGGCAGGTTCTTGACGATTATTCTGCTCATTCTGACTTGATAATCTTACAACGAAAGTTAACGAATCTCCTCCAGGCCATATATAAACACAACAATTCTAACTCACACGTGCAATATCGACCAGAAGGTACGATGCTGAAGTTATTTTCGTATTCGTTTTCGTATTCGTTTTCGTATTCGTATTCGTATTCGTATTGGAGTCACTGACAAAATTTTTCATTTTTAGTCCAAATTTCGTACGTTTTATATAAAAGTTCTGTCTTTACAGAATTTTAAGTGCTTTTTATATGATAATATATCAATACTTCAATATTTGAGAATGTAAGTTGAAAAAGATCCAATCTTTTTAGGCCCTAGATTGAAAGATATCGTTGCTATCATTAGAGGAGAGATTTTAAAAACAAACGGCCAGTACACAGGCACTCCTTAGCTGGGTAGTCTGTTAAATAGATCGATTTTCGGCTCGATCTATCGATCCCGTGGTCGATATGCGCGCCATTGTAACCAAAATACTCACTAGGTTACAGTGGCGGGCATACTGACCACGGGATCGATAGATCGAGCCGAAAATCGATCTATTTAGCAGACTACCAAGCTACAGAGCGCCTGTTGGCCAGTAGTAGTCTTTGGAGGAAAGATTTTTTAAACAAACATCATTTTCGTATTCGTATTCGTTTTCGTATTAACTTCTATCACAACAACCAACTTAAACATTCTGTTGACATCATTAGTATCGATAATGGAAATTTAGCTGACCCGCCAAATTTGACGAGTTGTAAACTTAAAAGGTAATTTTCTTGTTTTAAACTGATATCTCTGAGAAAGTGATCGTCATAACGACAGTGAATGCACGGCTCAACGTTATCGCATGCCCCCAAGTCGAAATTTTAGGGGCAAACCTTGGACCTTGAAAATATTAGAGGCTTTTGTAGTGTCACGAAAACCTTAAAAATTATATATATGACATGCTATATTTAGACTGCTGTCGCAAAGAAAATATCATCTCATATGATGTGGGAAAGCGTCATAAAAGAAAACGAGATGAATAAAATGGTATCATAGGCCTATGTCCCGATCGGTACATTTGTTTCCCTAATAAAGATTAAATTAATGTGTGAGCTGTTGTCAGAGTCTTTATTTGAGTACGGCCCATCTCTTTTTCTTTCCTTGCGTTTGCGTCAACTGTCATTGCCAGAACATGTTGATCAACTTGCGTTATGATAAGATACACCAGAATGCATGGAAATTAATTTGTATCGCGAAATATCGAGAAATACCTGTATTCTATGATAAATAGACCAGCTAGTCTAGTAGCTGTCGCGACTGGCTCGATCGGTTTCCGTCATTTGTTACTGTGCGATCCAGTTTTAGTGTTACGTAGTTTGCCCCGCTCTACAACTCCGTTCTGCAGGTCACTCCAAAAACTTTCAGCAGTACTATTTTGGGGGACCAATTAAGCCGCTAGCCGTAGATAGCTACTTTTTCTGAATAGAAATGCAGCAACTATCAACTTTCGATAGATATTTTGTAGGCAAGAGAACAAAACTCAAACGTATATGCGCATTAAATCCCAGTGTTTGTCGATCGCCGGGGTCGAACGCTAAGATACGTCTGTTCTATTTTTGTACATCCATGGTCTGTTCTACATAATTGCAGTCGCTACCCGGCAGATTTGCCATGATATTTCAACAAAGTTGCTTGCTATTTAGATCTAGCTGAAAACGAAAACCTTTATAAAACAGGCTAATCCAGTCCAAGCTTGATGAAATCGATGCTTTGATCTGCTTTCCAAAGGACGATTTCCGGAAATGGTCTAGCCGGTCACATGCCACTAACGCAAATATTCATTACGCACGTGAACGCATGAAACATGTTGCAGTTACTGGTTGCTTGTTTTCCCTTGTCAGCTATATTTTGATGACATTTTATGCTGGGATTATGATTGGTTCAATTGAAATGATGTGACAGCACTAAAACTGCTTCTGATACTTGATTGGATTGTAGTAAAATTTATCATTAAATTCATGGGATATTTTGATATTTTGACAGATCATTCAAGATAACATCAGCAGACACATTGTCAGGGCTGTGCAGTGGAGAGAACGCGCTCAAACCTTTGAGTAACTCCGCTCAACGGCTATGCTTATTCAATGCGTATTTTGGGGTCGCGGCCTTTCGGGACAATGCTCCGTGAACACTGAGAATACATGTTGTATTTGATCACGTATACGGTATGGAGAAATGTCTTGAAAAAATTCAGTCGCAATCTCATAAAATTTGGTCGCCTATGCGACTGAAAATGGTCGCTACTTTGAGCCCTGATTGAATGTAATACATGAATTATCGGTCGGTCCGGTTTTATGTTATTATTGCCCACATCTGTACTCTGAAAGATAAACTACCTATTGTGATTGATTTCTGTTACTTTCTCCCCTGTAGCAGCACGTACAACTTTGTCGTAACTAACTTGCAATTTTGCAATTTTTGCCTTACCGCACTCCCTGAGTGTGTTGTTGAGCCATAGAGTTTTGTAAAGTATTGTATTGTATTGTTATTACGTCTACGTAGAGCCATATCAAAATCAAGTAAATACTTGAAATACAAATTGTAAATGGATATGATTATTCTAAAGTGAGTCCAAAAGGATGACCGGATATAACAATTTTCACATTTTTTTAATATAGATAGTTGTCCTGGACAAGTCCCCGTTCATCATAACAGTCCCCCGTTTTGCAGCGCCTCACAAAAATCTGCCCTCCCCGCAAAACAATGGTACAGTCCGGGGCAGCTCCTTTGCATCCGCTCTCACGAGTCCCATTACTTGGCACTGACCACCTGATTTCGGGGTGCATCCAGCTGCCCGGTCAAGAGACATTGGCAAGCGAAGATGCTGCCTTACCAGATCCCAACCGATTTTAAGTATTTTTTTTTTCGAATAAAATGAGGTGAACAAAATTCTTAAAAATCTACAAATGCAAACTTATGTAAATTTAACCAAATTTGGCAGATGAACTTACGAATCAAATTATCACAATATTTAAACCTCAGTAAATATCGTATATTGCACGTTTCATACCTGAAACCTGGACTAAAAATAACAAATTTTGTCAGTGACTCCAATACGAATACGAATACGAATACGAAAACGAATACGAAAACGAATACGAAAATAACTTCAGCATCGTCCAGAAGGTGGCGTTTTTTACGACATAGGGCCATTTAAGTGTGTGATCATTTTAACTTCCGGATAGCTGGTTTGAGCGCTTTAAAAACAGTAAAAAATAGCGCAATGTGAGCAACTTCACTTACCATGCGGCGTTTCCTCTTCACTCAAGTTCAACTGGTGCTTATGTACAGTAATTCACTGAAATTTTCAACTCCTAACAAAGAATGGGCATTACATCGCGTAGGAAATCTGTCTGCAATCACCTAAAGGGCCCAGTTGTCTCATCTCAAAATGCAAAATGGCGACTTGAGGTTCAGAATTACACCGAGTACTGTGGTATATTATGGGTCAGTAATTTCTCAACTCCCGCAAATTATATCAGCTGTGTCACTTGCAGACCTTATAAGTTACAGGTGAGTCAATTCTATTTTGGAATAGGCCAGTCGCGGAGCTGCAAATCGTATGCGAATGTCGACGTTTCAAGTCCGTAAACAACCAACCCGAGTCAAGGGAAGACCAGCACTGTCAGCAGTATAGTCTGTACTACGAGCAGCATTTGGCGGTTAGGGGAAAACACCGAGACTCTTTCGCGTTGTAACACTGCGCCCTTCAGTGCTCATATGATGCAAAAGAATGATATTATAGGTAGCAAAACTCCGCAGTCCGCTTTTTGCAGTGTGATTTTTTCCTCAGAAGATATTTTGAAATGAATTTCACCACACCAAGAGTGCCTTGGAGTTGAACCTTTTTAATTTTAGCAGCAACCACCACTACTACCACCCCGGGACTACCACAGAGGTTGCTGCAGTTCCACTCACATGGAGCTGGAACTAGCACCATGCACACATACTCAGACACACATTATATCAAAGCTTGCTAGATGCATGAAACTTAAGTAACATGTAATTTCTATATGCTTGAAGAAGTAACTTGTTATGTATTTATATATATATATATATATATATATATATATATATATATATTATATATATATATATATATATATATATATATATATTACAAATTACTTCAATACAAAGTAGTAATGCTACATTAAAAATTAGGGTTATGGTAAAACATGATAAAAATATAAACTATATTATTTATACAACTGTATACTTTTAGCATTAAGTACTAATTTCCAACAAGGACCTCTTTGAATTTTATGAATATATATATATATATATATATATATATATATATATATATATATATATATATATATATATATATATATATATACGAGCAGGACGTAGATTGATGTCTTCATCGACTGGCAGAGTGCTCAATAGTTGAACTAGAGCCATAGGTAGATGAAAGTCCGGAGCTGGATTATTAGATTAATCTAATAATCCAGCTCCGGACTTTCATCTATATATATATATATGTATAGGATAAAGCCCGAGTACGAGGGCTCTTCTGGTATATAAAGTCCAACCCAACGATAAAATGTCGAGGCCGCAGGCCGAGACATTTTATCGTAGGGTTGGACTCTATATACCAGAAGAGCCCGAGTACGAGGGTTTTATCCGACTTAAAAACTATCGCCCCTAACTGATATATTTTCGTTTTCAATGTATTTACGTCAACCGTCCCCTTTGTCAATGTAACATGTTTAGGATATGAATTAAAACTTTTATTTGTGAAATAGCCTTCCAATGTAATGGAACATCCTATAAATGCCCTAGGGCACATAATATAAATGCCCTAGGGCACAGCAGATTTTGTGTTGCAGCTGGTTTCCGCTGTGTTACCAAATTTGAATATTAAAACGTACCAGATGTCTACAGAATATGACATGTTCACTTTTGATTGGACAGTACTTTACTACGGCGCTGTCATTCGTTTCTGGAATTTGGTGACCAAGGCTTTACCAGTAAATAAAACACCCTGAATTGAGCACTCTGATTGGTCAATCAACAGTAGATAGTTTTTAAATATATATATATATATATATATATATATATATATATATATATATATATATACACCACACACACACACACACACACACACACACACACACAAACATTGTTAATGGGTTGTAAGTTAAAAATTTGGAACTAGTACAAGTGTACATTGGATTTGTAAAGGTCATTCATAACCAAGGTAAAGTTTTCTTGTTATTAAAGTGCTATATGTTTATGGATTCTGTTTCCATTCCTAGGTCATAATGTTCAGTAAAGTTGACGCTACAAAAAGGAACGAGTTCTTAGACAAGCAGAAAGAGGCACGCAATGAAAGAGCCAACTTGAAACACAGAGATGATGCCTCCATCAAAATACAGGTATAGTACAGTCACTTTTCATACAGAATTACAATACTGCAATGCAGATGTCGTGTCCTTTTGAAGAAGACATTGAAACACAGACAAAAGATGGAAATTTTGATATCACATCTGATAGCGTGCTGAAATTTTATGTCCCTCTGATCATAGACTGTAGCCTCACTTCTACTGTCTATGTTCTTATTCAGGAAAATACAAGGGTATTTATGGAATGTACATGTTGGGAGCGTGACATGTAGAAAGTTTTTAACAGTCACACTGTTACAGATCATCTGATGTTCTCAAAGACAAAGCATTAATGATATTGCACTCAGATATTACGGTAAAGGTAAACATTAAGTCAACAGACAACTCAAAATTAAGAGCAATCTGATGATCACTGCTTCCTTATATACATTAATCAGCTAACTCGCTATCAAGTGGTCCCTGCTGACTAATTGCAAATTCTCTTGTCAGAAACACTTTCCAACAATCCAACACTGATTTCCAGAAAGCCTGAGCATCGCATTAGATCATGGATGCTGTAACCTCCAGTGCATTCATGATCCCTTCATGTGGCATTCTGTGTTATCAATAATACATACAGTAGTCAGTTTCTTTTTTGATCTTTTCACTTGGCTACCTGTTATTTAACTCAATCCCATTTTATTCAGTGTTGAGGCTTAACCTATGTACAGGGAAACTGGGTGGAAAGGTTGGGACTCAGACAGGTAATACCAAAACAACATTGTCCCAAACCAACTTGTTCCAAAGTGACCTTGTCCCCAAACCTCTTTGTCTCACTTGCCACTTCCTAGTGCAATTCTGTCCCAAGGCCTGCATGTTACAAATTTCTTTTGGAGCGTTGCAAATTTAATGTGCAAATTGTGACTGGGTGATTGTTGTGGACTGGTTAGAGGTCCTTTGAGATCAAGAGTTTTTGGATGAAGTGGCAAGCACTTAAGGGTGAAAATGTGCTTGGAAGAAGTGATTAAGGGGACAAGGTGATTTTAAAATGCAATGGTAAGACAATATGCTATGGGATAAAATAGTTTTGGGACAAAGTGACTATGAACCAATGGGTTTAGGGTAGGCATACTTAATACTACAGCAGATTGAATGGATATGAAAAGAACCGAAAACTATTTTTTCAATTTTGGTGTTTGTCATAAGTGTGTGATATTTAATATGCAAATATTTTGAAATCAATTTTATTAAGCTAAAAAGTAATTAGTTTATTGGATAACCGGGCAGCTTTTTGAATACATTCTTGGAAAATGCACACATGACATCTGTTCATTATGCATCATGCAATGGACAGATATATTGCGTTGCGTACATAGTAAATAATCTTTTTCTTAATTTTCTAACTCTTAGTTTAATAATCCAATTTCACAAAAATAGAATTTTTGACGTAAAAGAAATATGATTCTTGGTTCAGTCTGTTCATCTGTGCCTATTCTTCTCATCAGCTGTCAGACCTGCAGGCGGTTCTAAATTTAGAAATGTACATGTTGAAAACCTAAATGACAATTGTAAAGTATACATTTAAGAATGAAATGAATATCAAGCCCATCAGTCAAATTATATTATTTATGTAATATACTAATAAAAACTAATCAAAACAGTAAATTTGCCGCGGAATATTGACTATCCACAGAGTGTAATTGCGACAAAAAACTGATGCAGTAAATTTCCAGATACATTTCTTGAGTTTGTCCATGGTCCCTTTACACACACACACACATTATTATCAAATGTCAAACAGAAGATCTAGACATGCATATTCAAATAGGATAAGAAATCAGATGCAGTATATCTACAGTGCATTTATATATTAAGGTATAAAGGGTCCTACTTCATAGGTGTTCAATTATTTAAGAGTACTGGCTCTCATACAATTGCAAACATGTAAAAGTTTACAGATTTACATGTAAAAATAGCAGTGGCATAAAAATGAAGATGAGACAACTAAATAGGTAACACTTCATACTTAAGGCAAGTTGAATATTTAATAAGATTACAGTAGTTTTGGATTTGATTTATGTTTTTGATAAGATATTACAGTAGTTTTGGATTTTATTTATGGTTTTGATTACTGCTCTATAAATAAATGATTTAACAATTACAATTCATGATATCATTTATTAGTAAATTATTGCTTTGTAAAGTTCTACTGAATTTTGTCTATAAAAATGAAACTTTTATCCAATGGAAATTTTCTTAATGTCAATCTTCACACATGAGGACATTGAGGTAAATTGTATCTGTTTGTACATGCATAAGGTATAGACAAGGTCCTGTGAAGTTAAAATACGCAAATTTCGAATTTTGGTACGTAAAAAAGCTGCGTACATGTTTGTTGTGTTTACAAGTGTTTTCTAGTGAGGTTAATATGGTATGAGGAGGTTGGGCAGAGGGAGGGAGTTCAGACATATCAGTTCACAAGATACAAAGGGACAGCAATGATTCAAGAATACATGTTGCTGTGTGTGTCCTTTTAAATAGTTGAAGAATCAATAGTGAATCTTCATCTTCAGCCGTACTCAACCATACATCTACATATAAAGTGGTGCAGCCTATTGCAGGGTAAGATGTACTGAGCATCTGTGAATACCATATCAACGATGGATAATTTATCATTCTATCAACAATGGCTATTAACCCTTTGAGCGCCAAAGTCAATTTTTGTCGCCCCTACAAAATATACCCCAGTCAATTTTTGTGAGGTTTTTGCTGAAATATTGATAAAAAACTGTCACTGATGAAACATTATGCTCATTTGGTCCAAAATTATCTGAAAAATTGAGGAAAAGTTCATAAAAATCGGTAAAATGTTGCATTAAAATTTTGTTGGGAAAAATACAGCACTCAAAGGGTTAATTGTTGTTACAGTTCTTATCAAGTTATTGTTTCCATTATTTACCCTATAAAATAGGGTGTCTAATTAAAAGATATTGCTGTTTCCTTTAGTCCTGTGAACTTTTTAAAAGTACCTTGAACTCTTTGTCGGAAATCGCTGGAATGATCATAAACTGCAAATTACAGTGAAAGATATTTTCTCAGATTGTTTGGAACACATCATTGAGGTACGATCTCTATTTGGAAAGGAAACACAGGTAACTGCTGTCAACAAATGTCTGTTGGCCAATGAAAACATGAATGCAGTCGGCTGTATGGAAACACAGCCTTTTTCACAGTACCCTTTTCCATGATGTACTGTACAGGATAAACCTCTGAAAATCATAGAAAGTAGTTGCCAAGTTCATATTTCATGATCAAGTCAAGTTGGCTAAAACCAGTGAGGTATAACCAGTGAGGTATAATATGTGAAATATGTTGCATTTTAACAAAAACTTCAATATTTGAAGGCCATGAAAACAGAGATAAGTTGTGAACATGATTTTTACTGTCTCAAATGGCTAACAAGTATATATATATATATATATATATATATATATATATATATATATATATATATATATATATATATATATATATATATATATATATACATACTATATATTTGGCTCAATACCACTTTTTAACCCTTTGAGTGCTGTAATTTTTCCCATCAATATTTTACTGCTACATTTTACCGATTATTATGGATTTTTCTGGAATTGTTTTGATAATTTTGGACCATATGGACATTGTGTTTTGTTGGCTACAGTTTTTTATCAAAATTTTGGCAAAAATCTGAAAAAATTGACTGGAGTATATTTTATAAAGATGACAAAAATTGACTTTTGCGCTCAAAGGGTTAATGACTGAGCAGACAGGGAATTGATACTGTGATAAGGTGTAAGTGGAATTGTCAATGTATTTGCTAGTATTTTTGGTAAAAATGTTTCTCATGCTGCTTGCCAAACCATATTGATATGCCTGTTATTCAACTTGTCTATGTAACTATGCAAAGTGACATTTAATAGCGCTGTTCACTGTTACAGGTTTGTTACTAAATATAGCTGTACGCGCGCGACATCGGACACGCAGCTTGAAATGCGGACAAATTTTATCAATGTTGCATGCGTGGCTGTTTTTGCAGCTTGTACTCTGAGGCGTGAATATGTTTTTAGTATTCATTGTTACACGAGCAGTCGCCCACTGAGATGTATTTTTGTCGTTCTTGCATGGTAATTTTCAAAAGCGTAATCTAAAAATGCGGACAAATATTTATTTTTGCATATTAATGAGAGAACAGTGACGTGAACTGTGAACGGCCCTATTGTTGACAATTGATTTTTAGCCAAGACTGGAATTTAGTTGTCAACAACAACAACAACAACAACATTGCAGGTTCATAATGTGTTTTCAAGGGATAGGACTTCCTATCTCAGCATATTTAACTTTTTAAGGAAAAACTTTCACTTGTTTTATAGACAAAAGAATGAAAATATCAAAATGTATAGCAATCATCCTTTTCCAAAGCTTAGATCATCAAGATCATCATTGAAATTCCTACTGTGTAAGGATGTGACTGGGCAGATGAAAAGAATTAGTCATTTAGAAGATCAATATAGTGTGAACAGACCCAGCAATTACTTTGTACATGAATTAAGAATGGTAATAAGACATATCCCTTAGTGTAGCAGTACAGTGTTTTCCCTGGAGTCTATCCAGGGATTTAGCATTGGACTTGTGTAAGATCAAAAACGGAATAGTTTTTGTTTCTTATCCTCACACTCTTTGATATAGACTAGCTAGGTCAGCCTTTTGATTTTGGTTGCTTTAACCCTTTGAGCGCTGTAATTTTTTCCCGTCAAAATTTTAGTGCAACACTTTTACCAACTTTTATGAATTTTTCTGTAATTTTTTGATAATTTTGGACCAAATGGACATCACATTTCATTGGCTACAGTTTGTTATCAAAATTTGACAAAAATCTGAAAAAAAAATTAAGTTGAGTATATTTTCATAAGGTGAGAAAATTGACTTTGGCGCTCAAAGGGTTAAAAAAACACAAAGAGTAAAAATGACAGTCTACTATGCATGGTAGAAAATATCCATTGGATTACAGATATGCTTTGTATATTTATTAACAGTGAAGTTTCCCCGTCATCTTGCAATGTGTCATGATTGCTGAGTATGATGCAATGTAGAGCCTCTTACTCCTGGGTCTGTGATACAAGTTTTTGTATTATTTCAGTTGTCACATTTTATCAGCTCAAAAGACTCTAAAATAAAATAAAATAACATATTTTTGAAAGAGACCAAGGAAGTGATAGCTTTGCAGTGCCCTCTGCAAGTTGAGGTACATGTACATTTCTAGTTGACACTGACAGCTTCCCAGAGGGTAGATCAGATGAATGAAATTTTTCCTCCAGCAAAAATAATCACAAAATTCACAATATTAGTATGACATAATGAAACACTAATAGGCCAGGATGATCCCTTGGAAATTCTATTCAAACGTCAGACACCTTTTCGCAAATATTTAGTATTTACAGTAAAATTAATAACATCCCTGCAATGTGATAATGGGTAGTGCATGATGACAGCCTATGAGTGACAGTTTGGAAAAGGGGTTATCAATTAATACTGTGAGTGAGAATCAAGATAGATGTCAAACATCATTTATGTTTTCAGAAAAGTGATGTTGGAGAGAGCTGTGGCCAGTGTGTTATTCTGGTCTTTCAGAACCTGTAACTTGGTGGTAAATTTCATAAACTTCAGCATATGAACATTGGGATCATAAAGTATACAACCTAGATACATGATAATGGAAGTAATTACATGTATCTATCTTGTGAAAGGTATGCTGAAATTTGCTGTGCCAGAGATGCGTGTAATTGAAAGCTACTTACTTAATTAAGTAAATTGAAAGCTCGTAATTGAAAATTACTTACTTGAAAGGGAAATGAAAGCTGCACATTGAACTTTTCATAGTCAACTGACACTTGACCATGCACTGTCTCATCTAACTGTATTTTGTTTTGCCACGTTTGAGTCCATAAACCAAGTCGGACATGCATGTCTATTCTGAGTAAAAATTTGAATATGAGAAATAAAACCTTATTTCAATGGTCTTGAGCTACAATTCCAGGGATAATAACATTTGAGCCAAAATAGATCAGTGGTCACTTCCATTCATGTATAAGCAGCAACAGTTTTTGCATTAATACACATTTCATACATGTATAATCACATGTACACATGGCCTGGTAGGTGGCATAAGAGATAGTTGCCAAGAATGAAGTTGCATAATAAATAAGATAAAAATATTTCAACAATCGGATACAAATTTTTTTCTATAGAAGTTCAGGTCAGGGCCTCAGCAACGCATTTTATGTGGGTCACCACAAATGTGAAATTGTTACGCCGTGAAAAATGATTGTTCATTTAGTTCTCAAGTATGAAGAACTTCAGCTGTCATGTTTACTAATTTTGGACATTTACAGATATCTTGACAAAGACTGTCCATAATTTGATGAAATTTTCTGTGTAGCTTACTCATGATGACCTCGTCCAGGTTTATCAAAACGATTTTGAAATTTGTAGACAACATTCACTGACTTAGACCTGTCTGTAAAAATCAACTTATGTGCTGTATAAAGAAAAATGTACAAAGGGTTTAGCTTCTCAATAAAGTTTTATTGACATACAGTCAAGTGGAAATGGATGATGTGTTTTGAGACTACCCATATATCATTTATCATGGCTAGGACAATATCACAATTAATACTCTTCAGTATCATTCACACATTTGTTGTCATCTGTCATGTTGATTTACTTAAATTTTGTCATCCCCTTGCAGTGCACCGAATGATAACAAGTATTATTAATGTCAAGTTACTATTTTCCTTTGAAAATCATAAACTGTCTAGCTTAGATTATTGGGATTTTTCACCTCCATGTGCCTTATCCTGCCAAGCCTATCACTTCCTATCTTCTGAGTCAGTTATAAAGCGGTATTGAGCCAAAACTTTTATGTGCTTTGGCCTACTTGGCCATGTTGGTATTGTATGTTATAACAGGCTTAGTACTGTATTATAGTAAAACTCATGTTTACAGTAGCTATTTTTTCAGGGGTCCTCAAATGTTTTCCTCTTTGTTAAAATGCAAGATATGGGACAGTCTGACATGTTATGCCTTGCTGGTTTTAACCAACTTGACCTGATGGTGACCTTTGAACTTTGCAGAATAAGAGTGAAAACTACAGTTCTCCCCTACTTGTACCAATCTGTGTAAATGTCCTTATGTCATAAAAATATATACATTATACGTGTACGTATGTTTTACTGAGACATCATCATTCATACTTTCTTTTAATCATTTTGAATTTCATGATACATGTAGCTAGTGTTTTACAAAGAGTTCCAAATACACATACTGTTCTTGCAGTTGTACGTTAACCCTTTCCCCGCCATGGTTTGGCCCAAACCAATTGTTATCAATGGCAAGCATGGACCTGTTTACAGGGAATTGGGGATGAATAGGTTAAATCTCTTTTAAGGCACATTTTTTTGATTCACCAAATATGTTAATTAAAGAGAAATGCTCTTCACCATACTGTATGTAGGTTTATATTATAACAGGAATTTTGAACTGCAATATCAAAAGCGGAAACTTTTCTCAAAGGGAGTACAATGTACATGTAATGGATTCCCCGTCAGGAATGATACAAAAGACTACCACGTGTCCAGTGGATTCCAATCCACCGGAATGATACACTATACACACAACACTATTGCATATCTAGTGGATTCCTATCCACTTGATACATGTACAGCACTACCGTGTATCTGATTGACATGTATAATTTAAGGATTTCTTTCCAAGCATTTTGCTTAACTATTATAATCTGTACACAGCTCACATGGAACCAGTCAAGCACTTAATGAAACTCTCAGAAATTGACAGCTTAACTTTCCTGAGAGAAAATGTCACATTTTCCCAGCTCTAGGGAGCTAAACATTTCAAGCAATGTATTATGTACATGTATTTGCGAGCCTAAGTTATTGAGTGACTGTAATAAAAACTCTCTTAGATGTGAATAGAAGAATGTTCATTTGTTCATGGGACATAACCAATAAGAATGAATTTTGCAAGATACCCACTGTCAATTAGAGCTGTTTTTAAGGGAATAATGGCGACATTTTCTGATTTCTAAAAATGCGTCCATTGGGAAATGACAGTAGAGAACCAACATTAAATTAGAAACTGGTTTATAGGGTACTTGGTGTATTTTTATACATGCAAAAATAACCCTGCAAATTGGCAACTGTGATTAAACCAATTTGAGCTAGTTTGTAAACTTTGACCAAAGAGGTGAGATTTTTGTTGGCCTTGTCAATTTCATTTTGATAGCCAACATATTGATGTGAGTTGTTTGCACATAAAACGTACATACAGTATGCAGACACTGAGAAATCTAATATGTGTGTTCTCATAGAAATGATAGCATAAGGTTGACAGTGTCAGAAAACTGCTGAATCATTGAGTGTAAGTTATACCCTTCTGTACTTTTGAATGTAAATGAACATATTGTATGTGCATTTTATTTTGTAAAAGTGCCAATACGTATCTAACAACTAAAATAGTAACTAGATAAATAAAGAAGTAAATTGAAAAAATGTGATTAGGAAATGAATACTGGTACATGAATGTAAATGAATGAATGAATAAATAAATTTCATTTAAATAATGAATGAATGAATACAGAGATGATCAGAGAAGGATGATGAAAATAAGATGATGTTGACACCGTGCTGGTCTAGGATTGGCTTTGTCCGTTTCCTTCCTGTACAGTTTGCTAAATTATGGATATCTTCATCCAGACACTTCCCACCCACTAAGTGGACCTGTGTTAGTGATAGGGTTAGAATAGGTGGACATGGGTTAGGGATAGGGTTAGGGTAGGTGGACATGGGTTAGGGATGTAGGTGGACATGGGTTAGGGATCGGGTTAGGGTATGTGGACATGGGTTAGGGATGTAGGTGGACATGGGTTAGGGATCGGGTTAGGTCAGGTGGACATGGGTTAGGGATAGGGTTAGGGTAGGTGGCATGGGTTAGGGATGTAGGTGGACATGGGTTAGGGATAGGGTTAGGGTAGGTGGCATGGGTAAGGGTAGGTGGACATAGGTTGGGATAGGGTTAGGGTATGTGGACATGGGTAAGGGATAGGGTTAGGGTAGGTGGACATGGGTTAGGGATAGGGTTAGAGTAGGTGGACATGGGTTAGGGATAGGGTTAGGGTAGGTTGACATGGGTTAGGGATAGGGTTAGAGTAGGTGGACATGGGTTAGGGATAGGGTTAGGGTATGTGGATATGGCTTTGGGATAGGGTCAAGGTAGTTGGACATAGGTTCGGGATAAGGTTGGGGTAGATGGCTATGGACTAGGGATAGGGTTTAGGGTAGGTGGACATGGGTTAGGGATAGGGTTAGGCAGATGTCTAGTTGGTAATTTTCAGGGGGGGACTGTCCTAGAACTTACTACTAATGAGTTTTGCACATCCTTTTCATCCACGTACAGGCAGCTGCACGAGGATTCCTGGCCAGAAAGAGAGTACGACATCTCCTGACCAATCAGCTTGATGCGATTATAGAACCAGGGATCATCAATAAAGATGCCAGTGGTGGTGTCAAACCGAAGTTCAGTCCAGGTGAGTACAAATGTTTCAATAAACATTGCACCACCACGTGAACAGGCTACTCTCATAATGTCAGTGCTTCAGTAACTGCTAATCCAGTTCATTGTTAATCACATTTCATGTTTCCATGTTCATCATTAAGAATGTACTACATGTATTTGTGCTGCAAAAGAAGTTTATATTCATTCACCTTCCAACAACTACGATATGCAACAGCCAGTGACCAGAAATGATATCTCTCTGTTGTGCATTGGTAATTTTGCAAAAGTCTTACAGGCACACACACACACCTGTACTCACAGCATATTTGTAATTGTATTGAAGCACCTTAGATATACCAGAAAAGCAGTACACCATGTCTGGCTTATATGTATCTGCCAGCAATAAGCCCTTTCTGACAAGTTAATTTATATGACCTGTAAACGTAATTTAAATGGTTTTTTTTTTTGCATATGAAAAATATGTGATAAAAGACAGTTG
Organism: Ptychodera flava; assembly: GCF_041260155.1. Taxonomy (NCBI): domain Eukaryota; kingdom Metazoa; phylum Hemichordata; class Enteropneusta; family Ptychoderidae; genus Ptychodera; species Ptychodera flava. Next base: position 4,745,782 of record NC_091939.1, read on the forward strand.
AAATTTTTACCAAAAAGGACTACATGTAGCAGATCTTACATGTCGTGCCTTTCTAGAATTAAAATTTCCTGAAATAATCAGAGTACACATATACATATAGGAGAAATTTAGAAAATGATAAACAGCACAGCACATTTGAACATTTATAGCTGGTTCAACAATATTGTAGAGCAGTTTAATTTTTCAGAACATATTATATTCTTGTGATGAAAATGTTGACCAAAAAAAGGAACAAGGAAAATTGCAATGAGTATGGAGAGAATAGCAATACTTGATTTCCTGAACACAGGAATCGATAGAATACCAACTTACATAAGCCACTGAATATTTTATTTCGATTTACGAAGAAATACTACAGGCTGCACTAAAAACTTTGTATTGTGACATGCATAGCAAAGAACAAGCCAATTGCTGTATACTGTAACATAGTTCTTTCGCTTTATTTGATATAGTCATTTCAGAGTGAAATTTTACAAAGCCATTGCGAACTTGCATGCTTTCAGTATACAGTCTGAAAATGCAATATCTGGAATATTGTGACTCTGTCATTGTGGTATCGGCTTGTCACAATTTTTTGTTTATAATCAAAATAATTGTTGTTTTCCCACAGCTTTTGACCTCTATATTGCAGTCAAAAGGTTTTTATTTGTTTTCAATGAGAAGAAAGACAAAGAGGTGAGATGTTGATGCAATTTTTACGTATTTTATACCCAACTCAATTCTCTTCCTCAGCCATAAAACTTATGTTTGAATTGTTCCTCAGGTAGAATGATCCTTGGGGACAAATATTTAGACTCAAATTTTTGCAATACTTCTGTAATCTACCAGTTCTTGGGGCTCCTTTTAAAGCTCTTGGAGAAAGAAGTTTTCACTGTCTCATTTTCTGAAAATCAAAACTTTTATTTTTCTCTATAGAGTTAACACAGGGATGGCGGCCATTTTGAATTTCAAATATCAGTACATGTTAGGTAATTTGTTTCTCTAGTGCCAAAGTTTGTGATCTCTGATTTTATTCTTGATTTGGTGAGAGAATGGTTGAAAGTTGCATTGAGGAAAGTTTGAGCAGAAGCTTAAGTCTTTCACTTTTGAGGTGCATACATATACTACCTTAAAGCCCCAGTAGCTGCTAGCTGCGAATTTTATGTATTTTTTTTAGCTCCGCTGTCAGCGACGCGGAGCTTATCAAATAGGTTGATTTTCCGTCGTCGTCCGTCGTCGTCGTCGTCGTCGTCGTCATCCGTCGTCCGTCGTCCGTCGTCGTCCGTCAACAATTGCCTTCTCCTCTGAAACCGCAAGTCCAATTGCTTTGAAATTTTATATGCAGTTGACTTAAGGTGACCTCACTTCAGTTTGTTCAAATCGTGGTGAAATTTGCATATTTGTATTTTTGGGGCATTTTTTGGTGTTTTTGGTAAAAAAATCTTCTTCTCTGAAACCACTTGTCCGATTGCTTTGAAATTTCATATGCAGTTTGCTTAGGGTGACTTCAGTCAGATTTGTTCAAATCGTGGCGAAATTTGCATATTTGTATTTTTAAGGCAATTTTTTTCATTTTTGGTAAAAAAATCTTTAAAAATCTTCTTCTTCAAAACTGCCAGTCAGATAGCTTTGATATTTGGTACATAGGTCCCTAGGGATGATCTATTTCAGATTTGTTCAAATTGTGCAGAAATATGCAAATTTGCATTTTTAAGGTAATTTTTGCCATTTTTGGTCTAAAAATTGATTTCTCAAAAAGTACTGGTCTGATAGTTTTGAAATTTAGTATACAGCTTTCTATCGATGAACTAAGTAATATGTATTGAATTTCTGATGAAATCTGTAATTTTGTATTTTTGGGGCAATTTTTGCCATTTTTGGTCAAAAAATGTGTATTTCCAAAACTACTCATCTGATAGCTTTGAAATTTGGTATACAGGTTTCTACAGATGAACTAAATGATATTTATTGAAATTATGATGAAATCTGCAATTTTGAATTTTTGGGGCAATTTTTCCTATTTTTGGTCAAAAAATGCGTTTCTCAAAAAGTACTTGTCTAACAGCTTTGAAATTTGGTATACAGGTTTCTATAGATGAACTAAATTTGATCTTTTGAAATTATGATGAAATCTGCAATTTTTACTTTTGGGGGCAATTGTTGCCATTTTTGGTCAAAAAATTTATTCTCAAAAACTACTCATCAGATAGCTTTGGTTGACATGTTCTTAGGGATGATCCTATGTGATACATTCAAAGTATGATGAAATCTTCAATTTCGTATTTTTGCAGCTTATTTTAGCCACTTTTTTCTGGCCACTGCATCGAGCTATCAAAGATTTCCACCCTTCTTCATCAACATGTGTCAAAAATAGTTATTCTCTACATAAACGCAGCGGAGCTATATCGGTCGCTAGGTCGCTTGTTTCATGATTGTATTTTCAAACCAAAGTTGGTTCGTGTAAATGTGCTAACTGAAGGACGTGTATAGAAGTATCATTGCTTGCTGATTTGGACCATGCCTATATGTTTTAATAGGCTGAATAATAAACAGGTGCTGCACTCATAAAATGGCACCCCCACGGAAAAGTACAAAAATCAGTATTTCCTGCACAACACACAATGGTCAACATTTTGTTGCTGTAATCTTTACTTTCTCTGTCATATGATTAGTTTTTCAAAATGGTGGGAAATCTATCATGATGTTAAAACGTTTGAATTTACATGCCACTTTCGACGCATAACAGTATTATACACTTTTTCAGTCGTTAATGGGTTTTATTCAAAGAAAACTATTGGACAACTAAGGATATTTTGAGATTGGTTTATTACACATTCGCAGCTATTGGGGCTTTAAAGAAATAAATAAGACGCTTCAGTGGTCAGTAAATCAAGATTCAACATTTCATGATGAGACTGGGTGTAATCTCTGTATAGTTGTCAATAACATGGCTGGGATTGTATGGAAAGTTAATGATGCAGAATTGTCAAGCAGTGTGAACGGTGAACAATCATAACAGCAAAGTGCAACCAATGTTATCATAGATTGCAATGTTAACCATGTATAATAGACTATTGTCCATTCACTGGGACCAGAGATCTCGTGTGATTCCATTATTAAAAGCACCCATCCATTACCAGTCGTGTAAAATGAGTCTGTGTTTGCATGTGACATCTGTGATATATGTGCTACTTAAACTTAAATAAGAAATGTGACTGTACACAGACTGTGGCGTACGCATAGTTTTACCCTTTGTCACGAAACAATGTCCAGTCAGACACCGCAAACCGTGCAAGATCTCATGCAGTCTCCTACGGCATGGCAAATGGTCTGTTCTTTCATGAGTGTTTATCCCAATGCTTGGATCAGTGTCACAGTTTTATGAAATATCATTTTACTGTGAACTGGTACTGTGGGGGCATACAAATACAGCATCAACTCGTTTATGCAGAGTTAGTGCTCTGTGTGAAATGTTGGATATCAAAACAACTGTAAAAGCAATGTTTATCAAAATATTATGAGATTGCTTACCTTATTTAGAATATTTTATAAAGTGAGTGATAATCAACAATTATTTTCCAAAATTCTGTTATTATGACCTTATATCTTATGTCCTGGAAACATGTCATTGAAGTTACCTGTTAACACCTCTCAGTGAATTATTCACCATTCAAAATGTCCCGTAACAGGTGACAAGTACCCTGAAATTTATCTGTACCAGCAGCAATTATTGCAGGCCCCGCTAATAGCACAGTTTGTAAAGTTAAATGGAATTTCAGTATGTAGTGAAAAAAGAATTTATTCATTGTTGTGAGGTCACCTTTTGACTGATTTTGTGTATGAATTTTTTCAGAGATTTGAGAAGTTATGTCGCTACATTGTTGCCTGCATGGACGCACAGGGGGAGCCAAAGGTAAATATGAAATTTCAAAAATTTAAACTTTTTTTCACGTGTAGAATTCATGTTTTTGTTTTTGAAGATGTTTTATTGGTGACAGTAGAGGAGATCACAGTGCTTGTCAGAAAAGGTGTAATATAGTATAGTTGTCAACTTTAACACCGAAATGATTTCAACATTGCAGAAAATTCCTTAGAGCGTGCTGATTATGAGAATTTCAGTTGAAAATTTATGTCTCTCGGCTAAGTTCTAATTCGTTTACTTTGGGTGACCAGTGTTGAAAGGTTTACATGAATTGCTTCTTCCGCAATCAGAAAATTGAGACACTGCCCCAGGATTTTTCAATGGTGAAGGAACTGCATAAGTTTACTGATTTAATTTGTGGAATATCCCACAATGGATTTTGTGTGTTTGCTTTCAAATTCTGAAGATGGGGGTCCATGATGGACTATGAATGCGTAAATTGTCAGTATTTGTTGAAGAGAAATCTCACAAATGGAAAAGACGCTGTGTCCACTTTGACAGTTGTGAGGTGATGGACCGGGTATAGGTACATTGAAACTGAAAACATTGACATCGTATTTATGCAAATCCAGTCACTCAGCATTTGCAGAGTGCCAAGATAAGGACTGTATTTTCTTGAAATTTGCACATATTTCGTTATCACATCTCACAAAGTTGCAAGTGCTGAAAATAAATTCCTCTTTCCTTGGAAAGGGGAACTTACTCCATAAACCACCATCAGAAAAATCAAATCTCTTTATTTTTCATAAGTGACATAATCACAGGACGACAGAATCTATCATAGTGAGCTGATGAGTAATATCTTGTATCAGTTCACGATTCAATACATTGAATAGTGTAGTTCTCCAAATTAACGTTGATGCCTATGCACTTCTTCTTAAACTAATCTAATTTTGCACTCTTATCCGGTGTGACAAAAAGGATCCCAAGAATTCTCATAATAGTGCTTTATCTGTACAAGCACAGATCAGCAAGTTTATTGCGAGTTTCTTTCATTTTCCCTTTCACTTCGGAATTGTTGAGTTAGCCACACAGTCCGCCAAGCCAAACGCTGGGTATTAATTCTGCATTAATTTATGACATTTGACACCAGAGATTTTGACTCGAGAGGCCGACAAGTGTTTGTTTCAATTGAAGTGGCTCCCATATGTAACTCTTCTGCTGAGAAAGGCTGTCGTTAAGTTTAACATTTTAAATTATGTATGATGTAAAACTTGAGATAGATCGTATGCAAGATATCTGATGTAGCATACATTCTCATATCCTCCAGACTTACATTAATTACTCACTGACTACTGGTATATCAACATTTTTCTTTTTTCTATTCTGCAATCCTTAATTTGTCTGCTTTCTGTTTGTCGTGATGGTAACACACATGCATGAAAACGAATTGGGATTATAGCATGCCCTAACGGAATGGCTGCATTTCTTTGAAAGTGTGTTTGTTCGTATTTATAGAAATTGACCAGTGCCTATTCTGAGAATATCGCTGAATTCATGAACGGAGAATTTAAATTAGAATGTGTTCAGGGATTGGATTACTCTGCATCTGTGGAATACTAATTCACTTCAGCGTGAGTGCTACTTCACAGAAAAGTAGGAAATCTTCATCCTGTATGGAAAGCCATGGATATCCTGAATTCTGAGATTTCCTGGCAAACAAATCTGTCAGAGTTGTTGGGCTGACATACCGCACGGAAATGCCACACATCCCAAGCATTTGAAATTCTTCCGGAAGACTAAAAAGTTAGACAATATCAGGAGTTATTGAGATTCAGGAAAGTGGGGGTGTTTCCAGGTTGTGTGGGTGTCTTCAAGGATATGAGATATCCTCTCAAATGTATCAGAATTGATGTCGTGGTGTGCTAGTTTGGAAATGATTAAAATTTTGAGGACAAGTACTAGAAATTAAATGTTCATATAGACATAACAAAATTAATTTCAGCTGATGAGTACCTTATGAATCATCCAAATTTTATCACCACAAATTCTTTTGATTTCTGATTATCTATATGTATTTTGATAGCTATTCTGTAAAAGTATGCATTTTGATCAGTTTTCCGAGAAGTAAATTACATACCATACTTTGAATTCAACCTACATTTCACTGGCAGCAATTTTTTAGTGTCACAGTGATAGTAGATAAACCATTGAAACCCAGCAGCTTTAATAATTGTCATGTGAACTGGAAAGAATTTCATTTGTTGAATTGTATTAATTTGTATGGTATAATCACAGCCCTGGAAGCGCCAGGGTCCATTGTATGATATTTAACATCAGCAAAATCACACCTTGCAAAAAATACAGCTGTGCTAAAACGGAAAAGAGATATATTTTTGCAAATACTGCTTTTGACAATCAGTCAATGTTTACAATCAGTCAATGTTTACAAAATATCTCACACAAACTACAATGCGAGCTGTCACAAAATGATTTCTTTGATGAGTCATTGAGTGTAGAGGTAGACACTGTGGGTTTTACTTTTCAAAAAAGCCAAGGTCAAAAGTAGTGGAATAACAAACGGGTAAATGATCAAACAAAAGAGGAATGGATTGATCATTGATTGGGTAAACCAATCTATTTGTCAACTAATTCAAAAGCATCCTATTACATCGACATACATGTATACCCTTAAACTAGGTTTGATTTTAAGAGATCCTTTTTTCCACGTGTTTGAGGAGCATCTTCATTTCTATTCTGATATTATCATTTTTTTGGTGATGAAACTCCTTTGCACTTGACACTTGAAGTAAATGATGAACTCTCTGGTAGTCGGAATATAAATGTTCAACATCTCCAGCACACTTCTTGTACGATGACTGAACTGGGTAACCATGATGCTGAACGTTGGTCCAATGTTTGCACAGGATCTCCATTGCTTGGTTGAATACCTGTTTAGAAAAAAAAATTTACAACGTCAATAAAATTAATCATACTGTAAATGTAAATTGTCTCTTGAAAAGTTCACAAAACTTGCATTTGATAAATACGTGATATATTTCTTTGTATATAATTTTCTGCAATCGATGCAAATTTTGCTTGGGAGTATAACACCCGCCAACTTCTTTGAGAGAGTGGCTCAATCATATTATACTCGCTGAAACCTGGGCAGAAGGACGTCAGCACAAAGGCATCTAGGTTCAGGTCTCGCCATAGATGCATGTTATAAAACATATTGGTGACAAAATTCACATTGAAATCAGAACCCCATAAAGAATAGCACAAACAACTGGCATCCAGCCCTGTCGTACGATAGAGGTGATGTCGGTGACGTGGGCTATGATAGAGCATGGCCGGTAAGACTCAACCCCATTGACAACCGTCAATGGCCCGCTACGCCCATAATCGAAATACATAAAAAATCTGCCCTAATTTTATTGTTTTCGACAGTACCAATTTCGCAAAAGAAACTGTTTCGATCGTCCGATTCATTTGGCTTTGAATTTAACGTGAAAGTACATCAAAACTTGGCCCTTTTTTTTTTTTTTTGGTCGTACTTATGTCGCAAGAGAAACTGTTCCGATCGTCAGATTCATTTGGCTTTGAAATAAAGGTAAAAGTACATCAAAAATCAGCCTTGGTTTTGGAACCTCCATGTGATTGTACTGCAGTGGGGCGGACATTAGTGGTCCCCAAATTTAAATTAGCATAGTAGAGTGGCGTCAACTCATGAATATTTGTGCATATCATGAATATTCTATGTCCAGTATCGTCGCCTTGCAGTACCTTGCATTGTCACGCAGGATGACGGGCCTTTTGATTTTGACAAGCTTCCTTAGCTTACCAGCAAACAGAATGCAGTCTATTGTCAAACAGATACCCAAAACTATTATTGCTCAACCAACTTGTCCAACCTCAACCACAAATTACCTTAACAAACCCATGTCAACAAACTTTCGCCAGTACAAACCAAGCTTCATACTCTTTAACCCTATCCAAACTGGTTCTCCCCACCCCTGTCAACAGTCAAACAAACCAGCTTTCTCCCCAACCAAGGGAAACTATGCCAAATATTGACCAACTATGGAATATAATAATAATGATAGTAATAATAATAATAATTTATTGCCGCGTGCATTAAATGCAATGGAAATTGATTTTTCATATGTGCATCTAATGGAAAAATCCAATTTTCTTTTAGATCGATTCTACCAATCAAAACCAAAACCAAAGTCCACCACCAATAAACTATACATAATGAGGTTCACACTGTCAGCATTCACTTATCATCCCTATGGCCCTCACTGAGTTCATGTATGATTACATGACTTTGAATGATGCAATATAGAGTAGCTACATAAAGCAATAAATCAAATTTATCAATAAAATTATGTACACTAATCAGTATGTTCTGTGAAAAATTAGGTCAATGGGATTTGTGGAAATTTCTCCTCAAGTCTGAGGACTGTATCATAATGGGAAAAATTCCAAGTTTTGATGTATTGCTCCAAATTCTCATTAGCCAGTGATGTATCATATTTCATATGCAATACACACCTGCCTACCAATTAATCAACTCTCAAAAATACACAGACATGCATAAACATATGGTGTACAACAACACATACATACATGTACCTGACTGCTTTCATACACGTACCCATACATTGCCATATATTCACCACACACTATCGTACATGTTACATGTGCAGTTTGTTCTGACTTATAAAAAATATATCAGTTTGAGGATCAAAATGTACATGTCAAACAAAAATTTCATTTGTCAAACCTGTGATTCTCTATAATGACGACAAGACTTACAGAAGCATTTTAAAAACGTAGCTTCACTCATAGTCTTGCAAATTTTGCCTTACATTTTCACTGCGATGAACTTACTTGAATGTGCATTTTTAATCAATTATCTGCTCTGTAAATGAAATTGATGGGAATTTCTAAGAGCTGCGGTAATGAAGTTGTACATATTTAGGTGTTCAATAAATTTTGGTCAAATATAGAACCAAAAACATATGCAGAATGATTATTGAGCAAAGTTGTAACAATTAAGTCATCAGTTGTAAATGGACAAACAGCATCATTAAATGTGGCATCATCAATTTGGCTATATGTAACGCTAGAGTTTGTCACCAAACTCTATTTCTAATGACAAAATAAAACATCAGACAAAGGGAGCCAGTAGGGGAAACACTGCAAATACATAGAGGCACATGTCCACACATAGACACACATGCACATAGATACTTTTACCAGTACATTCACATACACAGACACAAAACCAGCCACAGATAAATGTAGATGAAACTAATTAATTAATATCAAACCTAAAACATGCGGGTAACATTTTCTGTTGGGTATATGAGAAGTATTAAATGTAATTTCTCTCTGAGAATTTATGAAATATTACAATGTTGGCATCGATTGGAAGTTACCTGACAATGGCATGAGAACAAACATTAATCTCACCACAATTTATTTCTATTGATTGAAAAAAATATTAGGTGTAGAGTAAACATTCAGTTTTTATATTTGATGCAATTTCTGCTGGCCAGGTATTGGTCTGGTATTGTATTACGATTTTTTTATTGCAGTCCTTCACATATTGAATTTTTGGTGAAGAACTTTTTTAAAAATTGCTGCGTTAGGAATTTGGAAATCGCTGGTAAAGCAAACCAATCCAGCTTTCACCCTTTCTAGTCTTTCATATCCCACAATATCTTTAGACATCAGAATTATAAACAGGAGCTACCAGAGAAAATGTCATGCTCAGATTAAAAAGTGATAATTCAGACACGATTGCAAGCTGAAATATCACGTTTTTCAATCACTGAAGTTTACCTTCATGTAATTAAAATAAATTGTCTCTGTCTACTTTGACCCCCAAATTATCTGCAGACTGACTTTGCAAAGAATTGAGTGCAGATGAATTATGTAATCAAAGTTTTCAATAAAGTATGTAAATACCATCAGAATTGGAAAGAAAAATTCTGTCAGAATTGTGACAAGCTGCATGTTCAGCAATCATTGCGGTGATAATCAGGAAGGTGACACACCGGTACGTGTGATATTAGATGGATTGACTGCTTTCTTACTGTTATTTCCATCGTGTATTTACCTCCATGTACATTCCTAGTCAGAAAATATGCATAAATATTAATTATTTTGATATGTGCTGTCACTGAATAAAAAAAAAATGGAAAATTTCTGACATATTACATTGCCCGTAACACTGACAGCTGTGTGCAATGTCAGTGAATGCTGTATGGGTGGCATTTTGAAATGTCAGTTTTCGGTTCGTCTTTCCATGTAATACTTACATGCAGTCTGGGTCAATCTGTCACAGGTGATGAGTTTGGAGGTAAATCACAAAGATTAATTAATCACTGTAAATCAACCTGGCTTTCTGATGGGTGTTTAATTAAGTCAAGGCCATTTGTGAATGAAACTAACACCTGCAGAATGTGTATTTAATGTTACTTGATCTAGGGTTGAGCGATTCTTTGATTATATTTTTGTCAATGCCAGTGAATTTTGTGACATCATACCTTCAGATTATAACTGATAATGTATCTGATTATTCAACATTGTGGCCCCAGATATTTTCTACGTCTAAAAATTCACTGGCATTGCCAAAGCTATAAAATAATAGCAATAATGTACCACTCCCGGCCCATAATGGACTCAAGCAAACTTTGCACTCCATAATGTACTCGGCTTCACCTTGTACATTATGTCGTGCAAAATTGGCTTTCATCCATTATGGTCTGGGAGGGGGTACATATTTGCTTAAACAGGAACTATCCCTCTAAAAGCCGGATTATCATAAATCTATGCAAATGTAAAACGGCCACGCTACTGATCAGACGTGTCGTGTTTGGTCCCAGCATCCAGTAACTTTGCATGTTTTAGGCGTTCATTGTCATTGAATCTTGTATATGAAGTCTGTGAATACATATAGCGACTAAACTTGAGTTGAAAATAAACTGAAAAAATGTTCCGTTTTTTTTTTGTTGGAGAACGCATGTTTCAAATGTGTTCCCTGTACGATCATTTGACCTCTCTTTGCATATGTTACGAAAGTGCCCATCATGATTATTCAAATATATCACACGGTCAAAGCGATGCTATGAGAATTAAAAAACTCCTGCCCAGTGTATGCAAATGGCAGTGTCATCAGTAATCCCCCAATTGTGCACCAACAGTCCTGTAACTTCCCGTTTAAAATATACTGACATACATATATTGGTGTAAATCTTGTAGGGAATTGTATGCTTGGGCAAAATTTACAATTTTTCAACTAAATCCAGAGAAACAGATCAACAGATTATTTGTCCAAGAATAGTCGCTCTTCTTCCTCTATGAAAATGCCTTACTGATCAAACAGAAACTTTTTGTGTTTATCTCTTCTAATCATGACAAGTTGAGTGTACTGAAACACGTAAACCAAGAACACAAAATTAAAGGTGGTCTCCATTTTGATTTTTTGAATGTTTCAACTTGACCATACTGAACATCAAAAGCAAATTGTTAATATTTTCATTATTTCAATAGAGTCTGTTCTAGATTTTAGGTAGAATTCAACTCAAAACTGAAACTTTTGCTCAAAAGTTCCATATTGGAAACTTTAAATCATTCTCCTTGGAAATCAAGATAAAAATCAGGGATCACTGTGCAAATTTGGAACTAGAGAAACAAATTTGCCAAAATTTACTGACACTTTTAATTCAAAATGGCTGCTATACCTGTGTTTAATAGCCAAAGTAGAAAAATTAAATATTTGATTTTCACAAATATAAACCACGTGAAAACTTTTTTCACGCCTACTGTGATGTTGATGTGATAGCAAGAAGACACATCTTTCAAGCAAAGTTATCGTGATGGTACATGTATTTGATCAGATCTCATAACATGGACTAATTAATTTCTCAACAGAGAAAAAACATTTATTCTCTAAGTAAATAGAAATGTTTAATGTAATTACGACAAATGCTATCATTACTTTTGTGCTTTTTGTAAAGTATTTTGTGAGTTTTTGTCCCATTTATGACTGATATGAAGAAGATAAAGCTGGTATTTATGAGTGTCTATGAGTTGAATCTTATTCTTGACACCAATACCTGTTTTACTTTCAAAAGGTCATCATGGCATCTTGTATTTAATGCTTTTCCTGCCAAGTCCATATTTCACCACCAGGTCAAGATGGTTAAAATTAATGAAACACAACATATTCCATATGATGTATTTTAACATAATACTGTACATTTGAAGGCTGTTGAAAACATAATACAGTAAAGTTGATTTTTTTGGACAAAAGATGCTATAACATACCAAACCAAGTGGGTGAAAATACGTATGTTTTGGCTCAATACTGCTTTTTACTGACTTGGCTTATGGGGAAGTGATACAGTTATTACTGTCTAGCAGGAAAAGGGTTAATGGTTCTCCTTGCTTGGAAGTTGTAAGAATTTTGATTAAAATTTCAATAAAAAGTTTGCAGTGTTGGTAATATATCCCGGCTTTATATCACTCCTGTGCATTTCACTCAGTGTACATTCTGTGCCGTGTTCTTCTTTGGGCAGGTGTGGTATGTATCTTTGGCTCTGTCCAAGGACTATGTATTACAGTGGATCCAACAGCTGAAATTCATACTCTGGCAGTGTTGTCGCTATATGAAGACACTCAAGGTAGGTGTCTTGGAACAGCAATTAATTTGTCACAGGTCATTTTCTGAGCACACGCACACGGTGGTGTTTTCAAAATCTACCCCAACCCAATTTTAAATGCAGCAAAGGTTAAAGATGAATGGTCAGACAAGTTTCCACAGCAACAACAATGAACTTGACACCACACTTTCACATGTACATGTGCCTGTGTTTGTTTGAGGAAGAACAATGCTTTCCTCAAAAAGCCACTTGGTAAAAAGCCATGGTAAACATGTAAAAGTCATGTAATTTTTCAGCAAGACTACTGTTTCACACCCAATATAGGCAATTTTAGATAATTTTATCAAGATCATTACAAAGCCATTATCAAATTTCCCTAGAGCTTTGATGTAAGTCAATAATACATACAAAGGTAATAATATATTGCTATTTCTATCTCCAGATAAAGGTAATGCCCTTAATCAATAGAAGAGCAATAACACTAAAGAGTATTATTATGAATTGGCATTATTATGTCATACTTGTGAATGATTGATAAGGCCAAATAAAAAAATGTGTGCATGCAATAGGTCTGTAATTGATATTGTATCTTCTTTCTCATTTGCATAACCTGAGTCGCCCAATGATAGCAAAGTACTGACTTGTTCTCTTCACATGTTGTTTACATAATTGACATTGGATCCTCTTTCTCATTTGCATAGCCTGAGTCGCCCAATGACGGCAAAGTACTGACTCTTTATCTTCACATGTTGTTTACATTTACTGATACGGCAACTTGGAAGATTCTAAAAGTCAAAGGAGGTAAGTCCCTCACCCTCCTATTTTCCTGTCTAATAATTTCTCTGAAGCAATCAATGGCTCTGTCATGGCTGACTGCGACAAGGTAGTTGGTATGCAGTTAATAGTGGTTCATTCCACTAAAGGACCAGTAGTTTTAAATTTGAGTGATTATTTTCCTCCCCAGAAATTTCTGAAACAGGATCGGCTAATTTACATAACAATAACTATGTAAATTTTATGTTAATTATGCAATACACACGTCACTTCATAGCATCAGAAAAAATCCCACAATAAAAGGATAAAGTAAGGTCTTTCATACACTTTGAGCACTTCATATATTACATCCATATTTTCAGTTCTCTCCAGAATAACATTCAAAATCAGACGTTTTATGTGATCCTCTGTTACTACATGTCTGTAGCCAGATTGCTAAAACCATGGACGTCTTCTTAACGTCCATGGCAAAACAGTCACACGGACAAGTTCATACGGGACTGAATATTGCACTTACAAATCGGAGTCAGAGGAGCATGCCTGCAGAGAAATATGTTGACTTTAAAACTCAATTCGTAGTAAAGAGAAGCTCGAAAATATTGATACCATGTATTTTCAAGAACAAGATTTGAAATTGCGTCGACTTCTACTTCGACAAACGTACGAAACTTTGACAGCGTAGCGTCGGCCGCGGCCATGCATCGTGTGGAGCACACTTGAACACACGCGACCTTTGAACCTATACTGTATACCGTACCCTAACCTTACGTACATAGCTGCTGTATTCAGATGATCACAAGAATGATTATTTTAGCTCATGTAGTTCCTTTTTATTTCATTTCATGGTGCCTTGAATATTGTAAAACAAGTCATGGGTTTTGAAACTAGTGCAATTGTTTCTCAAAGTCAATCGAACAAATCCCTGCAAGTTACGAATGCGTGACACGAGGTGACACACATGGCTTCAACGTCATGTTGACGTACTGCTACACAGATCTCGAAATGGCTAACTCGGACACGATCTGAACACGCGGCAGTACCATACATTTTTGCATCTGATTTTTGTCTCAATCAATCGTACGATTTCAGCCACTTCTGATCGAAATCACTTTTCCTGACCTTCCGATTCTTACCAGTGCAAGACATTGGTGGCAACGGCAGTTAAACCAGTTGCCTATAGATGCTTTGATCGACCATCGAACTACCTCCATGCTTTGACTGAGGCTGGCAAAGATGCAACACCGAGCCTTTCGTTGAGTATACTCCATGTCCGTTGTATAAAATGGCCGTTATCTGTACGATCGGCAGCGTAACATACATGTATTTCATGCTTTTTGAATTTAAGTTTCATCCGTCTTAGCCATGTTCATTTGCAATACGGCCGGCCTATTTATTCTCTTCACAGACAAGCGGACAAGCGCGACTTTGGGTGCTTTGCACCTGATAACCCTGCCTCATTGTGTGTAAAACACCTAAAGCATCGACATGAAAGGAGAACAGTCTAACCATTTCACACATTTTGGCGATTGAATAAACCTTTTAATCATCTGGCACATCATGTTATCGCCACATTAGAAGCGATTCACACTCGATACGCTCGCTGAAATAAAAGTGACAAAATCGCCGCCGAGAATCAATAGGTCTTCAGCACATTTAAAGAGAATCAGCGGACATGAAACAGGGTCGGCATGAAAAATAAAGGATCGGGCGAAAAAAATAAAGGATCGGGCCGAAAAAAATAAAGGATCGGGGCCGATCCTGTTAAATGGCCTGGGGAGAACACTGAGTGATTATTTTCCACTCAATAAATTTTATTTTGTGTATCAATTATAAGTTCTTGTTCTACTCCTTAACGCATGTTGAAACGCCTACTTTTGGCTGGACCAGAATTCACTTGTCAACAATAACAATGCACTTTACTCATGTACAGGCAGAGTTGACAAGCTGACTACTGTGTTTCTCAACATGCTTTGGGGAGTAGAACTGTAGTTTACTTTCAAGAACAAAACTAATGAAAAATCATCAAAAATTGCAGCTACTGGCCCTTCAACCTGGAAAAAAATCCTGTCAGAAAATGAAACAGGCATAAAGATTATTTCCCTCAATAGATAAAGTCCTTTTAACTAAAAAAGTGAGATTTTTGCAGATTCATAACATGTATCCATTTATTGAGGAGGTCTTCGTAGTGATTTTCATATTCATTTATTTTTGGGCCTCCACTGTTAATAAAGGAAAGTATCACAGAGATATTGATGTCCCTGTGAGATAGATTGGAGCAAAGTTTGTCTGTCTCTGTAATTTAGCTAAAGAAATTTATTGTGAAGTTTGAGAAAGCAGTTTTCTCTAGTTAACAATCTGCGCAAGCTGACAAGGTCTAACCTTAAGCTGCTCAAAGGCGAATCACTGTCAATAGGTACACATTTACCATTGATAACAGAACAGTGGAATTGGGCCAAACCACGGTTGTGAAGGCTTAAAACTCATAGTCAAAGCAAAATTTTATTCGCCATGCAGCAAAATTTGCCAATTTGAACAACCATGCATCAAATGGTTACTTTGATATCTCAGTAATATCTCCAAATTCTCGAAGAAGGTTTATAAGCAAACAATAACTCTGAAATTTATTTTGTAATAACCTCCAACTTGTCAATAATAACATGGACAGCCACGATATATTATGGTCATCTACATTGACCAGTGATCTCTCTAATATTTTAGTTATAACTCCTGTACAGATAGCTCAAGGTAAAGAAATGTTTCCTCTCTTTGAATATACCACACCAAGTAGACTTAAAAAGTGAATTTAAACAAGTTTTGTTCATAATATATCTGTTGCAAGTGGGGTGGCAGTTACTATATTCTGTGGATTCCCTCTCAGTGTCAGTATTTACTGCAAAGAAGTCACAAGGGAGTGTTGGCAGTCTAGCCCCACAAGGACAAAAAACGCTGTGATTAGTCTCAGACAACTGCTGCAACACCTTAGTCAGTAATTAGTAATCTTAAAACACAGTGATGTACACATCACAAGAAAAGATGATTTTTAGCTCCCATAGCCATATGTATATATGGCAATGGAAGCTATTCTTATAGGCTAGGGAAATGTCTGTATGTATGTATGTCTGTATGTCTGTATGTCTGTGTGTCTGTATGTCTGTATGTCTGTATGTCTGTATGTCTGTCCGTCAACATCAAAAACTCCAAAACCGCTGCACATTTCATCTTGATATTTGGTGTGTACATGGATGATGGGCTGTAGATGAGATTTTCTTCAAATGAAGTTGTCATTGCCAAAAATATGCAAATTAGTGCCAAAAAAGGCGTTTTTGGTAAAAAATCTTCTTCATAACCGCTGGTCAGACAGCTTTGATATTTGGTATACAGATCCCTAGGGATAACCCAACTTGGATTTGTTCAAATTGTGATGAAATATGCAAATCTGTATTTTTAAGGAATTTTTTGTCATTTTTGGTCAAAAATTTATTTCATCAAAACCGCTCGTCTGACAGCTTTGATATTTGGTATACAGGTTCCTACAGATAAACTTAATATGATATATAGAATATATGATGAAATCTGCAATTTTGTATTTTTGGTGCAATTTTTGCCGTTTTTGGTCAAAAAATGTGTTTCTCAAACTTGTCTGATGCCTTTGATATTTGGTATACAGGTTCCTAGGGGTTCTCTTAGTGTGATATAGTGAAATTTGATGAAATCTTCAATTTTTGTATTTTTGAGTCAATTTTTGCCGTTTTTGGTCAAAATATTTGTTTCTCAAAAGTTAGTCATGTTATAGCTTTGATATTTGGTATACATTTTTATACATAATTATGATGAAATCATCAATTTTGTATTTTTGCAGCTAATTTTGCCATTTTAGGTCAGGCCATCCTGCAATGAGCTATCAAAGATCTCAACCTTCTTCATCAATACATGTCACAAAAAGTTGCTCTCTACATAACACAGCAGAGCTCTGTCGACTATTGGGTCGCTTGTTTTTTCAAAACCGCTGGTCAGACAGCTTTAATATTTGGCTAACAGGTCCCTAGGATGACCTTAGTGAGATGATTTCATACAGTCAGGAAATACTTAATTTTGTATCCATGTCTATAGTAGCTTCAGGGACATTGGCCCTATGTTCAAGATAATGCGGTGATTCAGTAAGCATTTGAAATGGTAAACTGTATTTGGTGTTGAAATGCGGTAAAAAATAATGAGAAAACATAGCTGAGGTGATTTCAGCAGGTTTGGTTTCCAACAAATATATTCAAAGTTTTTTTCAATGTTAAAGAGTGATGGAGGGGGGGGGGGGGGGGGGGAGTCCTGGCAGATTTTGAAAAAAATCCAAACAAATGTCAATAAAAAAATCAGCCACAGAAGGTTTGTCAAAAAGAAAAGGTGGGATAGTGGGAAAAAAGAATGTACAATGTATCGGATAAAAAAGATAATGTTCCTCATCAATCTTCCAGACAACCCCCTTTTATCAAATGGTACACCCCTGATGTATTTTTGTGTGCAATTAACATGCAGTGTATTTTAGTTTAAGATGTCAATCAAGTTAGGTAAGGATTTGAAAGGAATGGTCAAGTTCACCACAGTTAAATTTCTTAACTTTATCTCTTGTGTCATCATCCTTGTGTAATTGGTTAAGTTTGTATGTTGCTCCAGATGTGGATGTACCAGCTGTTCTGGAAGAAAACAATGTTTACTTTTCCCTGTAGGGTTTCTGAGTTGATGATTATATGTTGAAATCTCTCCATGTATCTGGTGCATGGGCAAAATGTAAATACTGGTTGCATGTTATGTATTTCAGTCTATGTCAAATATTGTAAATGAAAAATCATGAACAGTTTGCTGTGTGCTTGTAAAAGATAACTGTTTGTCAATACATATTAAAACTGCCTTGCAGTTTGATTGTCTTAAAAATTATCACAGAAGTAGAAAACGAAAAGAAACTAATCAAATTGCTGTAACATATTCACCCTCAGTGTCTGTAGGCCTATACTTAACTATTTTATCATTACATTCAGCTTTTTGTTATATCTTTATCACTCTTCATGGGCCAAGGCACACTTGGGGTCAATGTCATCACTCTGTGCCAGTCTGTGAATGTCAGTCTGTCTGTATGTGTATGTCCATGTTTCATACAATTGTTGGTTTGTTTTGATAACTGTATGGGAGCGAACAGTGATTATTGTCACTATTTTTAGTATCTGGACTCATCTTTGAAGTTACCTAATTAGAAGGAACATATTCGTGTCTAAGTAATGATTATTAATCACACCATAAAATCTACAATTACAGCTCATTCTAGTAGTTTATTAGTGCTTTTTTTAATTATCCTGACAGTTGCGGAAAACATATGCCTTGTTGATAGTGTTCCCATGTGAGTTTGCTGTTGACTATGATATACTGGGCAGTTATATTTCATGCCATGAAATATGGCATTGTTGTTAAAGCTGACATCAAATTGATAGAGCCCATTACATTTATGTGACTGATATTTATCAAGTGAATGGATGCTGTCCTTACACAAGAGAGGAACAGTGCACATTAATGCAGTTTACAGTCAACTACAAGTTGAGAGATAATTGCACGCTTTTGCAGAGAGAAATGCGTTATTATCAGACCAGGATGCTCGTTTTTACCAAGTTTCTGCTCAAAACATCTCAAAACATCTCACAATTCAAGTCCAAAAAAACTGACAACTCATTATTAATTGTGGTTTCAATACCTTACAAAGTAAAAAGTAAATCACCATACTCAGACCATTATAAATATTGAATACATGACTAAGTGAACTTTGGGCAGACTTTGCGGACAGAAAGTTCATTGAAAATTGTGGTATACTTTCACTGATATTCAAACCTGACAATGGTGAATAGTTAGACTCCTCTGGAGAAAGACGCTTAATATAAGACGAGGAGAAAAAGTCATTCATAGTTACTCCATATTATCACCACAAAATGACCTACCAGTTATGGATGGAAGATAAGGAATACTGGCCACAAAGCTACTAGGTTTTCAATCCTTGAGTAATATCTCAGTCATGGATCAACATTTGAATTGAATTTTTGTATGCAAAGAAAGTCCCCCCCCCCCCCCAATAGTTTTAATTCAACATTTCTGTCTGAAGTTCAAAAAACGAATGTCCAAGACAAAATTGGAAAAAAAGACTTATCAAGAGGAGTCACTTAGGTCAGAAAGGTTTATTCTTATACTAGTATGTGACATATGTCAATTCATCATTTCATGGAAAATAATCATACATGTCAATGTTTGAAGGTTTATTATTATGATATCAAATGGATGACATACATGTGTTGTAAGTACTCATGTTCCAGCTATGAGAGAAATTCAATGATTTTGCAAAATAGCAGTTGTGATGAGTGGTTGAAAAGCACAGTGGAAACGGTGAGCTGTGATTTCTTACAAAATGACGCGGAACAAAAATATATTTGGTCAAATAAATGAAAAAGTTGACATGTCATATGAAAAATATTATGAGTGAATCGAAGTTCACGAGGAAATAGGCTTTGCAAATAATGGTTGTCCTGTTAAGTTGATATTGAAGACGTACTGTAATCTTAATGGTATGGAAATCAATCCCAGGGCCTAGGAGTGGCACATGTAAAACAGAGTGTATCTTTGCGCCAGAGGCGGAATAAACTATTAGTGTCTCTATTTATCCAGGAAATCTTAATCCCGACTGCTATGTTTGTACGCACATACAGCCAGTCGACGTCAGGGACACACACATAAACAACACGAGGAACAAACAGGCAATGGTTATGAACAAAATCAATGTACCTGGTACTTCACCGATGTCTGTAACTCCATACATTTTCGTATGGACTGTTGACGCGGTGTTTACAGTTGTTACGTGGTGGCAAATCCTAGTCAAATCGACAACTGCTGCGTAAACAGTCACTGAGTAAACTGTGCATGCATTTACGAGCATGGATATTTTTACCGTTTTGAATCGAAACCGTCCGTATACGCGTAAACTATGACGGTGACAAAAACAACACAAGGAGTCTGGCGTACATTGTTACTGAATTACTTTGACCAAAAAAATTCACCTAAATGCCGAATAATGATCATACAGAACTCTGCAGGTTTCTGGACTAAACGACCCCAAACCGACCGGATCTCAGTCAACTGTGCCAGGCTCAATGTCTACTCTATCAGCGTCAACTCAAACTTTCACTCCAGACAACTTTGCCCCACCAACTGGGAATATACTAAATTTGCCGTGAAAAAAAAATTCAAAACTGATAGTATTGAAAAAATCTTACCGGGGCCACGGAGCAAATTTAAAAAACCAACAAACCCCAAAAGAAATAGTGAAAGATCATTAGTGTGCAAGGTCGCTGTATTATATGTCAGGGTGAAAAAATTCTAGCTTTGAAATTTCTGGATGGTACAAAAGGCGGGGCAGAATTAGACAAGATTACGACCAATGTTTTACCACCGATGGTACATAACGTACTGTTGATAGCAGGTAGTTCAGTGTCCAGTGAGAACACGATTCCCAATATACCACGGCTGTTGATTTGAGCTGCCTCCGATCGTAAATTTTGAACACAAAGACATGATATCAATAATTTTGTCTTCTCACCGAATAGCTGCACTCAAGATCATTATGATAGAAGCAATTGACTGCTGAACACCTGCTTGCTGTTCTTATATATCACAACGTGTAAAAAATTGATTATTCCTGCTGAGAAATATGACAGCAAATATTGCAAAGTGAATTTCTTACTATCTTCCTTGCAATTGTTTTACATCTGTATTTATTTTCTCACGGTCACTGGACCATTTCTGACGATTTTTACAAACAAAGAATCAGTTCACACTCATCGTGGGAACACATTGCAAAGACGTTCAAAGAAATGTCATCACATGAAAGATTACCGTAATCCCCATTTTAAAGATGTAGGAAATTTATAATAGATTGTTCATCTTGAAAATCCTGAACTGCTGCCTCAAAATACAAAATAATTTTTCTTTTGAACAACTTCCCGACAACTTTACAATCACACTCCGTCATCACATGACAGTTGTAACCGTACATGTGCCGCCAATGGAGAATCAAAAGACTTCAAATCAAAAGTCAAAAGGTATAGAAAAATATCAATATCCAAGCAATGTAAACAGAGTACAGCTGAGAGTAATTTTGATAGGGTCAATTTATTATATAATATAAAAATTCCCCAGGCCACTCGGACCAGCGTAAGATTATGATCTCACTTGTTCGAATACTACACTCACACGGTAGGTAAAAATGGGAACTCAGATCGTTATATACTGCTTCCGTCAAACGAGTCCGCTTATCTAAGACGGCAAAAATGGTAAAAAAGACGGTAAAATGACCATAATTATTATTGCTTGTCTCTGTAAATTTTGCCGACTATTCGTTAGTAGTTGTCGAATTTCTTGAGTTTGTCGAAAACTCTTTCAGTGAATGACGTAAGTTTCAAGACACCTGAGTGCAAACGCAATATTGATAGCGGGATGGCAAAATCAGTCACAGACAATCTAGGACGAACATAAGAGTATATTAATCTGCAAATTAAATGAATCCTAGGTTACTATGAAAGTAAAAAAGGTAATTTTGTGTCCTGGTTGGAAAAGAAAGGTGATTAAGATTTCAAAAAAACGTCAGATAATATTAGAGCAATTTAGTAAAAACAAGCTCAGAAAAACGTACAGAGAAGAACGACATCACGGCGATCTTCAAACCTTTATCAGTTTCAGTCTGAATGGTCAACATTTGATGCTATAATCTATGTTAAGTGTCTCTTTTTGGTAAAATCCGACAGAGATGAATAAATCGCGCGATTTAGTTTCATCGCCCCGACCCGACGGGAAATAATGCAGCTCGTGGGCACCTGTATAATCTTGGCATGAACGTACCAATTGGCGGTCCAATGCATGGGCCATTGGCCATGCATTGCCAGCGAAGAACAGTTTTGGACATTACGAGAGCATTTTTTGCTGTCTGTGAGAGGTTGAGTGATTTGGGTAGGCTGTATATATCGGAATCGATTTGATTTCGGCTGAAAACAGTTTGAAAGGTAATTTTTCGTGCTCCGTCCAAATTGGATCTGCATGTTACCTGTTTTGTCCATGGCAATCAGTATAGCTGTGGTGGGAGGCCGTACACACGGCACCGTACACAGGGCTAGGCCACAACATACTTCCAAAAGAGATCTATCGTAAAATATCGTACTGTAGGTCAACATACACATCACCCATTCATACTCCTACAGGTACATAGATCAACAAACAAACAACGAGGCAATCTGCGTGAAACCATGAAGTTGTCCGTTTGTGTCTGAACTTATCTGAGGCTCGTGTTCAGTAACCGTTGGTCAAGTATTTTGCTCAGTAGTGAGAATCGTTTATTCATTGTTGACATCGTAATCGATCCGATGGACACAACAAATGTTTGATCGTTTGCACCTTTGTGCATCCCCTCATGATTGGCAGCTGCTTTAATGCTTTCATCTATTGTTCTTTGGACGTTTGGAACACAGCATCGAAGCAGTTTTGGCATCAAAAACCAACTTAAAATGGAAAAAATGAGAGAATTTTGCCAACAAGGTGATGCCACAAGTATTCACAAAACGTAATATGTTGGAACAGTGCTTTGATTTACACCATGGTTGTTGAAAGCTTCAGATTTTCGGGAACATTCGTTGACGCTGTTACCATGTGCCACTCATGTTGGATTATGAATGCCCGGGGAGATAGGGGTATTTATAGGCTTCCCCTGCCTTTAATGGCACAATTTCAGTAGTTTACTGGTTCTTAAATTGAGCAGTACATGCATGCACAGTGGTGAAGTCTCCACAGGGAATCAAATAATTTATCATTTATTCTAACCTTTCAACCTTTCAGTGGCAATCCATCAACATCAACTAATAATAAGTCCAGAAGAATAGTTTTGCCGGTTATTGCGTTAGACTATTAAGTCATTTGACGGGTTTTTTTTCTCCACAAACAGGTGAAAACCTTGCATCTGGCATGAGTCAGTTATGTGCCAATGTCATGGGTCATCTCAACAGCAAAGGTATCTACCTGGTCCTCAAAACACTCCTATTACAGGGTTTAGCCAGGTCTAAACCGGCGTTCAAACATGCAACTTTAGCAGCTATCATAAATATTGCCCTAAGGTGAGTATGTAATGCACTCGTGCTAGTAACGTGAAACTTTGCTCTTTATTTTGATTATTGCCCTTCAGCAAGACAATGATACACACTTTCCTGCAACAATGGCAGCTAATCTAAATATTGCCTTTAGATAAAATATAAAATGCAAACATGCTAGTAACATGCAACTTTGCTTTCTATTTTGATTATTGCCCTTGAATAAGAATATGATACACATCAATATTGCCCTCGAGTTATCATAGTGCACTCATGCCGGTAACATGCAACTGTATTTGCTATTTTAAATATTGCCCTTCAGTGAGTACTAATAATGCCAATATCGTGTAAATATTGCAACAATAGTAAATATTGCCTTTACATAAGTGCTCATTTCACATAATTCAGGAAGTTGACATACTCTGACAGCTAATTAAATAGTTGCCCTTGAGATAGATAAATAAATAAAGCTAGTAATCAAATCTGTGACTTTGTTTGCGTCTGTTATGTCAAATATCTATTCTAGATGAACAGTAATTCAATGATATTGTGTGCAAGTCCAGCATCTCTTCTAAATACTGCCCTCTGGTGAGTGGAAAATGCTCACATGGCAATGATTGAACATTTGTCTTTTGAATGTGGCTATCATAGTATGATAAGTATTGTCCAATCCGAAAGTGATCTTCATTCTTGGCTACCAAGGACATGCAGAAATTGACACTTCGCCATACAAATTTCCATTTCAGACCCCTAGTGGCTGGCAGGTTTACAGACAACTTATTAACAGTATTTTTAGTCCATATTCTATCAGTGCCTGCTATTGTACTACACCTGTTCACACTAGCACCAGAGGTGAGTAGCTCTTCAGATCAGAATTTTTCATTCTATCTTTCATGACCATGTGTTTGGTATATCCTCAGTATTGTGTGTTACAGGCCATAAAACAAAATAATGTTACAAAATGAGGTATCAGCAGTCAACATCTTGAAAGACTTGACACTATGTGTCAATCTTTGCATGTGTTTAATTACACTGTCTGTAAGGGAAACCCTGTTAAATTTTCACTGACTTCAAAGCTTAGAGCATATTAAGCACAAGCTGTAGCTATATAGAAACTAACATTCAGCATTTACATTGTAAAGGTAAAAAAGCTATATTTTCTTTACCAGAAAAATGACTTTTGAATTAACATGAATTGTAACAAAAGAGCAACCAAGAAAAGATCAACATTTAGCCAATCAACATATAGAAATAATGTATTTTTACCAGTATCAGAAGAAATAATGAAATGTCTCTTTCAAATCTATAATGTTTTCAAAATTACTATTATTGAATTTTCTTCCATTCAAATATGAATTGATTTACCCACAAGTAATTATAGAATGATTTCAAATGGTTCTTCCCAGAACAGTGTTTGTAATATTGAAAGTATTTAACATGTGCATCGTCTTCACAAATGTAAATGTTCTTGGCTGGTTTTACGACAGTGTCTGACAGTGCTGAAGACGCATGAAATCTTCAAGAGAAGTTTACACATGCTTTCCTCTGAACAGAACACCAAGATTGTATTCAATTCCCTCGAAGGCAACTACGCACTTTGTCTACTGGGTAAGT
This sequence comes from Ptychodera flava, assembly GCF_041260155.1. NCBI lineage: Eukaryota > Metazoa > Hemichordata > Enteropneusta > Ptychoderidae > Ptychodera > Ptychodera flava. The sequence goes on from NC_091939.1 coordinate 4,770,840, forward strand.
GGTCACATCTTGGACAGCCTGTATACACTTTGTATAAAGTATTACATTGTTTTATTACAGAAAAACCGTCAAGTAATATGCCCTTGGTAGTAACAGAATAGGAAGTTCTCCATCCATGAAACAAGTTTAATGGTGGAATATATTATTTCAGGATAAGTAATAGAAACATGAAAATATCTGATTTGGCTGTAAATACACAGATTTTGCATCAGACTACAAGCTACCGGTACTTTATCAATCCTAGGAAGCCAAGTCATTGTAATTTCATTTGAATTTAATTGTATTTTTGTTCGATGTTTGTATGATAATTTCCCATTCTATTCCCTAAAACAAGTGTACAGTTGGTAGAATTCAACCTGAAAGCACAGTTTGTATTTGTGTAGCCAGCATTGTTGTTGCAGACTCGTAAATTCAAGTCCTAGACTAAACTCCAGTTATCACCCATAACCAATGCTATTACTCATGAACATGCCTTGTACACAAGCTAAATCATTGTATTTTTATTTATTTTTTAAAGTGATACAAGCGAGAATGTCCATATATTACTGTAGCTCCATTGTTCAAAATATTTTGTCAATCTTCATATTAAATATTTCATATTTAAAAAGTAGTTGTTAATTTCATGTAGTAAGAATAGTTTTTTTATTCAGAGTCATTTAAAGCATAAATCTGTTAAGGTAGTATGCACCTCAAACTTAAAGACTCACACTTTTGCCCAAACTTTCCTCAAGGTAACTTTAAACTGTTCTATTTTGAAATCAAAAATAAAAGTCACCATGAATCAACATACAAAATTTGGTACTAGAGAAACAATTTAGTTACCTCATATTTACCGACACCTGAAATTCAAAGTGGCTGCAATACCTGTTTTAACTCTACAGACAAAAATAAAATCTGTGATTTCCATAAAAATGAGTTGACCAAAACTGGATGATAAAAGTTTGAGAGTCCAAATATCTGTGCCCGAGGCGCATTCTATCTTAAAAAGACTGAAAGTTTACTTATTAAGACATTCATCCATGCACATGGTGTAACATCAGAGGTTAATGTATCATCTTCGAGTCACTTCCGAATTTTCATTTTGTCATTAATTTTGTCATTTGTATCTAGCAAACCTTGTGCAGCTGGGAAATATTGATTCAGAGGTATGTGATGTACAGCTAGCTATCATGTCTTGTATTATGTAAAGGAACATCAGATCCTTGGGGAAATCAGTGTAATTTGATCAAAGTATCCATTCATTGGAATACAGATGTGAGCCGATAAATTCTTTTCTTTAGTGATCAGAAGCTTTTCAATTAAAGAAAAAGATTTTCCCATCAACTTGTAAAAATGTGTCCAAATTTTTGACACTTGCAAAGAAAAGATACTTAAGAATAAAATGATTGAGATTAGCTGATTCATCCATTTGATTTGAATTCACATTTGTGATGCTGTTTGACAATCGAATACGGTAGTGTCAATTTGCCATCTGCACTAATCCTTGTTTCTAATTACATTCATCCACCAAGGCCAAACAAAAAAATGAGTGTTTCTGGTAACCCAACCTACCCTAGACTTTTTTTTCACGTTTTCAACAATTTTTAGTAAATTCTCTAAATTTTACAGTATTTTGTCGACTGTCAGCCAACAAAGAAGAACAGTAAAAGAAATATCCCCTGATCTACCTACTCAAATTTTCAGAGGCATGTTACAAGAAATACTATACAATGCAGGATTTGGGGCAGATGAATATTCCACATTGATAAAGAATCATTAGCATAAAATTTGAATACCAAAACAATGTTCATTAATATAATTTGCATAAATTAATACTGATATGCTGTGTATCTTGCACTTCTAGAGAAATACGCATTATTTTTGTTTGGCCTGTTAACTCAATCCATTCAAACAATATCACCAAACCACAGCAAAACAAAATACACTCACAGTCATTTTTAGCTATTATAGACTATAGTCTATAGAAGCTATTGGAATGGGTATCCGTCCGGCGTCAGTCTGTATGTATGTATGTATGTATGTATGTATGTATGTATGTATGTATGTATGTCCGTTTGTGAGGCGTCCGTCCACTCAAATATCTTGAGAACCGCAGTACTTACTGATTTGATATTTGTTGTGTAGATGAAAAATATGATTTTGAGAAACTACTTTTTTTTATTTTTTGATATTGTTGAAAATATGCAAATTAGTGCCAAAAAAGGCGTTTTTGGTAAAAAATCTTCTTCTTCATAACCGCTGGTCAGATAGCTTTGTTATTTGGTATACGTGTCCCTAGGGATAACATGACTTAGATTTGTGCGAATTGTGGTGAAATATGCAAATTTGTATTTTTAAGGAATTTTTTTGTCATTTTTGGTCAAAACTTTATTTCATCAAAACCGCTCGTCTGACAGCTTTGATATTTGGTATACAGGTTCCTACAGATGAACTTAATATGATATATTGAATATATGATGAAATCTGCAATTTTGTATTTTTGGTGCAATTTTTGCCATTTTTGGTCAAAAAATGTGTTTCTCAAAAACTACTTGTCTGATGCCTTTGATATTTGGTATACAGGTTCCTAGGGGTTGTCTTAGTGTGATATATTGAAATTTGATGAAATCTTCAATTTTTGTATTTTTGGGTTAATTTTGCCATTTTTGGTCAAAATATTTGTTTCTCAAAAGTTGCTTATCTGATAGCTTTGATATTTGGTATACAGGTTCCTAGGCTTTATCTTAATGTAATATATTGAAATTATGATGAAATCTTCAATTTTGTATTTTTGCAGCCAATTTTGCCATTTTTGGTCAGGCCATCCTGAAATGAGCTATCAAAGATATCCACCTTCTTCATCAATACATGTGTCACAAAAAGTTATTCTCTACATAACACAGCAGAGCTCTGTCAACTGTTGGGTCGCTTGTTTTATCAAAACCGCTGGTCAGACAGCTTTAATATTTCGTTTACAAGTCCCAAGGATGACCTTAGTGAGATAATTTCGTACAGTCAGGAAATACTTAATTTTGTATCCATGTCTATAGTAGCTTCAGGGACTTTGGCCCTATGTTTTTCAAGATTCTGTTTTGTTTACTTGAAGATTCAATGACTCACCATTTTCTGTGGAAATATTTCATTGTTTTCATGCCAATTTTACCTATCTATCAATCAATTAATTGATTAATACATTTGCTAATGTAAATCCCTTAAGGTAGTATGTGTCTCAAAAGTGAAAACTCAAACATTTGCTCAAATCTTACAAAAGGAAACTTTCATCCGTACTCTTACCAAAAGTAAGAATAAAACTCGGGCGTTTGGATTAGAGAAACAAATTACCTTATATTTTATTTTATTTACTGAGTTCAAAATTTGAAATGGCCGTCATCCCTTTGTTGACTGTATGGGGATAGATTAACTTTTTCAATTTAAAAAAATGTAAAAATGGTGAAAAATTTAGTTACTCAAAGCATTTCAAAATGAGCCCTCACAAACAGTTGACCAGAAAAGTATTGTCACAAATTTTGAGTCCAGATGCCTTTCCCTGAATCTCATTCTACCCATAGGGAAAATTTCTGCCAATTGTACTGCTCCATATCCTGTCATAAAACAACTGTTTTACTTCTTTTATTTTCACTCCAGGCCTTGACAACAAATGTAGCTGCCTTCACAGTAAGTGAAATCACTTCCATGTTGCAATTTCATCACAATCCTTGCAAAACCAGATAAATGATTGGATGAAAACATTGAAGAGTAACGATTTTAGTGTTCTCAGCCAATGAGTACAAAGCTTTGTTCAGAGTATATTTACTGTAGAAAAAGGGACACTGAAAATAATCATTGTATCAGATGTAATCATAGCTGTACATCTGAAATTAATTTATCATGAATCAGACACTACTTCCAACATAATTATTTGTGTTGTCAACTTCTAAATGAATACTCTCTGTGCTGCCAAATAAATGGCTTTATGTTGAGCTCACTGCCTGCCCAGTATTAGTAGCGACTTCCCCAAAGAAGAAAGCTTGGAATAACACAACAGATGTGATCATGCTTCAGTAGAGAAGTTGAGTTGAAAGTGGGAAACTATTTGCTGTTTCTCTTATCTTATGTACACCATCATTTGATAAGGAAGGAAATGATACAATGAACAGCGTAGATGCTTTGTCAATACATGTACATGGTCAGTTTATATTAATATAACCTGTTCCAGTCATTTTTCATCCTTGCTTAATAACAAGAACTCTTCTCTCCCTTTACTTTTCAGAGAGTGGTAGGTCTCTTGCTTTCAAAATGTCAGAGTTATGTTGCTCTGAAGAAATCTAACAACACACACTGGCACCCAGTGTTAGGATGGTTCTCTCAGCTAACGGATCACGGGTATGTATGCACTGCTGAAAGAGCTTTACAGTTTTGAAGCAACAGAGTGTCAATCATCAGTTTGACACCATCCCATAGGATTTTATAATGACAAATCCTCTTTTCCTCTTGTTCGTTAGGTTTGTTTAATTCTTTACTTGGAACACTAAACACAGAAATAAAGAGAAAACTTTAAAAGAAATATCACCTTCATAAAATTACCAATCAAGAAGACATTATAATCTATTTATTATTCTACCATTTCTATGTGTACAATGATTGATTATTTAAAGTTTAAATTTAGATTTTCCTTTCTAAAACGGTGTGTGCTCATTGTAGTTTTCACATTGAAAGGAACGTTTTTATGTTTAGAATGGTGACAAGATGCTTGCCATAGCAGTATTCTAAAATTTGTAGCAATTTAGTGTTACTTATTTGGCCAGAAAATAAATTGTCGATCAGAATTGCCACTTCTACTTTAGCCACTTTGGAAAAATTTTTTCAAGTTCGGCAAATATATACTTGTCCGTCGCAATTCGTTTTATGCTATATGTTGTTATGCATGTGGAAGTACTCAGAATTTCTTCTGTCAACACTGCGTTTACAGGTAATGTCTCTATTATCAGCTTTCATATCATTGCCAACCCGTCACCTGTATAATCCGTACATTCATCCTTGTGTACTTTCTCATTTTTATCAGTTTACATGAAGCTATGCCGTTTGTAGTCAGACAGTTACAGTTGTTATGGAACCCATGCACTGTCAAGTTGCTGTTCAATGGTATTCTGTCACGCCCACTGCAGACACCTGACGGATCCCCTGAAAAGATGGTTTCACCTCCACCACCCAGTGCCACAAGTCCTAAAAGTGAGCAAATTATTCCGTAAAAGAGACAAAATCGCTATCTGTTTAAATGATCTTGGGTTTTTTTAGTGTGTTAAAAGTTTATTTATGTTTTTCCACTTATTGAAACATGCTGAATTATCAATCATCAGAATCCTACTCACACTTTTTGTGTGCACTTAATATGTAAATATGCTGATGACACAATTTCTGTAGTGTAGTACACAAAATTATTCACTGATAGAGATCTGACGACTGACAAGTTGGCATCTGTCAGTGAGTAGAACAACATGAATAATTGCCTAAGTGAAACAAAAATAATCAAAATGATGTGAAAAGATTGTGATTTTGTCCCTGCAATCTATCAGCGTCACCAAGTCTAACTTTGTTGAGAATATCTCCTTGGTACCTTGTAACCTTCTCCAACATACATGTGATAAGAAAATGCCAGTTCAAAATGACAAAAAGATAGAGTAATTTTGATATTTCAACATAAACTTTCATTTTCAGAGTAACAATTTGCACAATATCGTATTACTGAATCATCAGATCAAATGGACCTTGTGGAAGACAGTATCATTCACAATTCATCAAAATTTGGCACACAGTAAATTCTGATGAATTATCTCTTGGGAGTTGATGGAAACATTCAATTTGTGTCCCAGCTCACAAGATTTCATAAGTAGCACTATCGCGACAATTTGTAGTGATAATGTCCTCTAATATCAGATCATCAACGGATAGCAAACAAAAGTTTTAACACTGATTTTGTCACATAGTGTGATTTTAAAATGTTCCCAAACCCCAGCTGAATCTTGTCATGAATTTTTTCTAATAGACGTTATCCTGAGAAAGCTGCAGAGGTCTGGCTCCAAGTCAGGCGGCAGTAACTCCAAAGGCAGGAGTATAACATCACCTGAAGTGAAAACCATTTGCAGCGTGTGTGAACTCTACCAGACAGCACTGGTTACGCTAACACAGCTTAGAATGGACATCTTAACAGGTAGGGTCAACAACGTCCTGGAAAATGTCCAACCTTCTTCAATCTTATGTCACCAAGCTGTGGTGTAGGCATAAAATTTTAACATTTTTATGCTCACACCAGTAACCTTGAAAACAGGAATGAAAATGTAGAATATCCATGGGTATTTTGTCAAGTGTAGGATGTTTTGTTACATAATGTTCACTGTGTATTTTTAGTAACCTGTTCACCCCAGTTCCCCTGTAAACAGGTCCATAATCATCATTGATATTAATGGATTTAGGCCAAACCAAGGTGGTGAAAGGTTGAATGTTCTGTGTTTGTTACAGTTTACATGAATTTTTGTACAAGTTTACAATGCTTCAGCTAAACATTAGGAGTTGCTTCACTGGGTAGTATGTTGTTGCTGAAGTGTCCTTAAAATGCCAATCTTTATTTAGTTTGCCACGCGGAAAATCAAGGCTAATCTTTCAAGGCATCAGAAAAATTCCACTGGGAGGAATGAACTCAGGTGGAAATAAATTTAATTAGCTGTTTGACTTGTTCCATTAAAAGGCACATCATGCCTGCGTCTTGTCTTGTGGGAAATTATAACCCAAAGCAAGTGTAAATGAATGATAAAAGTTAGAGTTGCTCATTGAAAACACTATCTTTGGCGTGTGTCTACTATCACAGTCATGTCACTATCAAGATTTCATTTCAACAAATGTGGCATTTTTCTGATTTATACACATGACAAGATGAATTAATTACTTTCTGTGTGAGGATGATCTGAATAACAAAAATATTATAGGGTCAGGAGCTGCTTTTGATTTTTCAATATTTTTGCTTTTTTTAAATGTCAACATATTATACTCCGCAAGGAATATAGAGATACACAGTGTTCAGCTTGCCAACTCAGCCTGTACATGTGTAGACTGCATTGTTATTGTTGACAAGTGAATTCTGGGCTGGACTAGAATTCATATGTTAAGATAGAACGTGCCTCGGGGACAGATATTCGGACTCTCAAATTTCTACAATTCTTTTCTGATCTATCACTTGTGGGGGCTCATTTTAAAGCTCTTGGAGAAAGAAAAGCTTTCATTTTCTTAGTTTTTCGAAAATCCAAAATTTAATTTTTTCCTATAAAGTTAACACAGGGATGGCGGCCGTTTTGAAATTTCAAATATCGGGTAATTTATTTCGTTGATTCCAAACTTTGCATGGTGACCCCGATTTTTATTGTTGATTTGGTAAGATAATGGTTGAATGTTTCATTCAGGAAAGTTTTGGCAAAAGTTTAAGTCTTTCACCTTCGAGGTGCATACTACCTTAATGATAATGCTGTATTTGACACATATAGATGCTAAATAGTGAGTCTTTCACTGTGCTCTGGAAAGTAGAATGAGAACAGACAATTGACATTAAAAACAAAAACAGATAAAAAAAATCATGGAAAGTTACAGCTATTGGCCCTTTAATGTACTGACTTGTAAAGAAAATCAGCATGCTATTGCAAATTCTAGCTGCAGTAACCAAAGCATACTCAATTTAAATTACATGTCAAATAAAAATGCAACTGTCTAAAATGAATGGTCTGTATCTGAAGCTACATGTCTTTCTTTACCAACACATGAATGTCTCTGCCATTCTCCTTGGCAGGACTGAGTTACCAAGATGTACTGTTGTCCAACCTGTGGAGGTTCATTGGAGAGCTGGGACCACATGGACCTCTCAAGCTTTACACAGAAAACTTACAGACCATGGCTGACCAGCCAATCTTCTCAGCATTGACTTTGTTCTGTGACTGTGCTGGCCATCTCATCACGTAAGTCCATTAATCTTTTTCTTCCTATAAGAGGTCAAGTTTCAGAATTGTCATCCTGAATTTAGCTGAAAGTGTGCTTGCTTTTATAATGAGTTTCCTGATCATACTTTTTACCCTTAATTTCATTTGACTTGAAATGTCATCTGTTTAATGGGTATGGATGTTCACTGAAGGATCAAAATTACACAAATTATTATGAGATCAAAATTACACAAATTATTATGAGCAGCTATTTTGGAATTGGAAATTTCCGATGTCTTTTCAGATGTTATTGCAACTGTTTAGATGGCTTGGATGTATTGAAATGTACATGAAATTGCTGTAAGTTTACTTGAAATTACAACAGTTATCAGCGCTTTCAAGCTTGTCTGAGACTGGCAGTCGTCCAGAAAATAACAAAATCCCTTCTTCTGCATGCACTGTATATCAATTGTACACTCGCACTCACAGATCAGAATGGAGGTATCAGATCAAGCATACATTCTAAAAGTACCATAACACTTAAACCACAATTACTATATAGTGTATGTTGGTCATACTGTGAAGGTTGTTCTCACAGCAGCTGCCATTCTCAGCACTGCTGGCAATTTGAGTAAACTTTCAGCAATTCAAGGAAATTTTAAATATCCTGGCCATCTAAATGAATCAGAAATAATTTCTATAGTAAATAAGACTGTCCACTGAATTCAACTTGATCAAAAAGGATTAACTTTTTAAACCGGTCTTCCTCAAAAATATCCTCACAATCAAAAGAACAGATCTTCAAGGGTGACATTTCATGATTTCTGAATTCTAACCTTCTCAACCCATGTTCCCTTTAAAGAAGTCTGTAATCACCATTGAAAACAATGCGTATGGGCCAAACCATGGTGTTGGTAGGGTAAACACAAAAAGCTGTCACTCATCCAACACACAGTGAGAGATAATGTGGGAGGTTTCCCAGCCCTTCCACTGCTAATTTGTAAAACACAACGGTGACCACTCCATCAACCCTTTTACTGCCAGCATGGTTTAGTCCAAATTCATCCTTAGCCATGGTGATTGTAGACCAGTTTATAGAGAATTGGGGTGAACTGGTTAAAATACATTATACCTGTAGAACATCCCAAAGAAATGTTGATGCTGTTGAGACAACTTGGACGCAATGTGAGTGACGTGCATCTTGATAGGATATCCATTGTGATTTGACTTTTTTTCTTTATTCAGTGTTTTAGATGACTTGGAACTGTATGAACAACAGAAACCATTCAGAGTGGCTGATCTTGTTGCTATGTCAAAGATTCTCAATACTTTTGTATTTCGTATGATTTGGGACCACGGTATCTTTGGTAAGCAATGAAACACAAGTAATATCTAATTTGGGTAGAATAGTTTTGTCAAACTTTTTATGAAAAAAGCAACTAGGGAAGCACAGTTTTAGCACTGACATACATGTTACATTGCCCGGACATGAAATGACCACAAAGTGAAAATATTTTCAAATTGAAGATATACAGAAATCCAATTGTACAAAACTATGATTTATCCTGTCACAGAGATTATGTGACAAATGATTAAAGAGATCCAATGCACAACATCCTGAAAGTTTGGTCTCCAAGGTTATATCATCAATGCACCTGATGACCACCTGTGTGCAGATGAGATTCACAAAGGAATTAACCAATCAGTGACAACATAGCAAAACTACTTTGTATTTTACTGATCATAAATATCCATTAAAATAGATTCAAAAGGGTTTTGTATAGGATACATGCTTTTGAACCTTTTTGAATCAATTTAAAAAATTCTTGAACTTTTATTAGCTCCGCTGTCAGCGACGCGGAGCTTATCAAATAGGTTGATTTTCCGTCGTTGTCCGTCGTCGTCCGTCGTCGTCGTCGTCCGTCGTCCGTCGTCCGTCGTCGTCCGTCAACAATTGCCTTCTCCTCTGAAACCGCAAGTCCAATTGCTTTGAAATTTTATATGCAGTTCACTTGGGGTGACCTCACTTCAGTATGTTCAAATCGTGGTGAAATTTGCATATTTGTATTTTTGGGGCATTTTTTGGTGTTTTTGGTAAAAAAATCTTCTTCTCTGAAACCGCTTGTCCGATTGCTTTGAAATTTGATATGCAGTTTACTTAGGGTGACTTCAGTCAGATTTGTTCAAATCGTGGTGAAATTTGCATATTTGTATTTTTAAGGCAATTTTTTTCATTTTTGGTAAAAAAATCTTTAAAAATCTTCTCCTTCAAAAGTACCAGTCAGATAGCTTTGATATTTGGTACATATGTCCCTAGGGATGATCTATTTCAGATTTGTTCAAATTGTGCAGAAATATGCAAATTTGCATTTTTAAGGCAATTTTTGCCGTTTTTGGTCAAAAAAATGTATTTCTCAAAAAGTACTGGTCTGATAGTTTTGAAATTTGGTATACAGGTTTCTATAGATGAACTAAGTAATATATATTGAATTTCTGATGAAATCTGTAATTTTGTATTTTTGGGGCAATTTTTCCCATTTTTGGTCAAAATTGTGTATTTCTAAAACTACTCATCTGATAGCTTTGAAATTTGGTATACAGGTTCCTACTGATGAACTAAATGATATTTGTAGAAATTATGATGAAATCTGCATTTTTGTAAGTTTTGGGCCATTTTTGCCATTTTTGGTCAAAAAATGTGTTTCTCAAAAAGTACTGGTCTGATAGCTTTGAAATTTGGTATACAGGTTTCTACAGATGAGCTAAGTAATATATATTGAATTTCTGATGAAATCTGTAAATTTGTATTTTTGGGAAAATTTTTGCCATTTTAGGTCAAAAAATGTGTATTTCCAAAACTACTCATCTCATAGCTTTGAAATTTGATATACAGGTTTCCATAGATGAACTAAATGATATTTATTGAAATAATGATGAAATCTGCAATTTTGAATTTTTGGGGCAATTTTTCCCATTTTGGGTCAAAAATATGCGTTTCTCAAAAAGTACTGGTCTAACAGCTTTGAAATTTGGTGTACAGGTTTCTATAGATGAACTAAATTTGAACTTTTGAAATTATGATGAAATCTGCAATATTTATTTTGGGGGGCAATTGTTGCCATTTTTGGTCAGAAAATTTTATTCTCAAAAAAACTACTCATCAGATAGCTTTGGTTGACATGTTCTTAGGGATGATCCGATGTGATATATTCAAAGTATGATGAATTCTTCAATTGTGTATTTTTGCAGCTATTTTAGCCACTTTTTTCAGGCCACTGCATTGAGCTATCAAAGATTTCCACCTTCTTCATCAACATGTGTCAAAAAAAGTTATTCTCTATATAAACACAGCGGAGCTATATCGGCCGCTAGGTCGCTTGTTTTATCAATTCCCATGCCGTTTGACATGATATGTGAAACTTTTCTTCCATCAATGAGAACTTTCCAAAGTCACTTGTGTATCTTTGTAGCTTTAGGTTTACACTGCAGCCAATGATATTGATATAGACTTCTCAAAGATAATTATGATATTTCAATTCCTGTTTTTATTTTTACAGATAGTAAATCTAAATATTCGAATTTATTCAACTCATGCCATAATTTATTGATGTTACTGTATGATAGAGATTGTAGGAGATCCTTTACGCCAGAAAATCACTGGTTGATGAAGTGAGTATGTTTTCGTTGTATGTAGACAGTGTATACACAGGTGTCAGATGTTGTTTACAAGTTGTAGTTACAGAGTTATATGTGTTGCTTGTTGTATAGTATCAGGTGCAATTTTTTGAAATGTAAAATGGAAGAAATTTCTGTGAGGGACAGATGGTGGATGTGATAATCCAAAGGAAAACATCTAATCATGCACACACTTTTAGAAGTATCTTCTAATTGTGCCTCATAATTATTTATCAGCCATGGAGTCTCATAAGGTGATGAACTCTTTGAATATGTAGATGAAAAAGTTGAAATTAAAGTGTACCAAAAACTTCCCTCATCCTTCAATTGAAAACATAGGAATGTTCATACCATTCTATTTGATCCATTTCACATTACTAACATGCCCTTTCCTCATTCTAGGGATTTGAAAGCCAGTGTGTTCGTATCAGAGTTGGAGAAGGCCAAGAGAAGAGCACAAATTGTGCTGCAGAAAATACCACACGTCATTCCACATAGAGATGTAAGCTGATTATTTTGTCCTTCATAAATTGGCTTACCTTCTTAGACTCTGTGTAAATCTATGTGATGATAGTGCCAATCTTATTGCTGCCCGAAATTTTAAAATGATCGTCTTTTTCCATCTCTCAGAGAGTAATACTATTCAGGAAGTATGTATCAAATGAAAAAGCTGCCCTGAGCATTACAGAGTCTGTTAGTGCTTCACCGGCATCAACACTTATTACAGTACACAGACCAAGGCTTATTGAGGTAAGTCATTGATGCATCATTTACAGCAATACATAGACCTAGGCTTGAAATCATTGATGCCTCACTAACATCAATGTACAGACGTAGGTTTACAGTCGTTGATGCATCATTTACAGCAATACATAGGCCTAGGCTTGAAGTTCATTGATGCATCATTTACAGCAATACATAGACCTAGACTTGAAGTCATTGATGCATCATTACAGCAATACATGTACCTGGCTTGAAGTCATTGATGCATCATTTACAGCAATACATAGACCTAGGCTTGAAGTTCATTGATGCATCATTTACAGCAATACATAGACCTAGGCTTGAAGTTCATTGATGCATCATTTACAGCAATACATGTACCTTGCTTGAAGTCATTGATGCATCATTTACAGCAATACATAGGCCTAGCTTGAAGTCATTGATGCATCATTTACAGCAATACATAGACGTAGCTTGAAATCATTGATGCATCATTTACAGCAATACATAGACCTAGCTTGAAGTCATTGATGCATCATTTACAGCAATACATAGACCTAGGCTTGAAATCATTGATGCCTCACTAACATCAATGTACAGACCTAGGCTTGAAGACATTGATGCATCTTTACAGCAATACATAGACGTAGCTTGAAATCATTGATGCATCATTTACAGCAATACATAGACCTAGGCTTGAAGTTCATTGATGCATCATTTACAGCAATACATAGACCTAGGCTTGAAGTTCATTGATGCATCATTTACAGCAATACATAGACCTAGGCTTGAAGTTCATTGATGCTTCATTTACAGCAATACATAGACCTAGGCTTGAAGTTCATTGATGCATCATTTACAGCAATACATAGACCTAGGCTTGAAGTTCATTGATGCATCATGACAGCATTACATAGATTGAGGCTTGATGTCATTGATGCATCACTTACAGCAAGACTCAGACTGAAGACTGAATCAATAATTTCCATTTTGTTTTATCTAATATGTCAACACTATCTGGTGATCAAAATAGTGACCATACTAAGACCATGGGAGACTCTGAAAACAGACCGTTGATCTTCACGGACAACATGTGTATTATTAAATGTCTATCTACAAGCTCATGATGATGTTGTTGAATCAAAATGAAAATTTTCAGCTACATCTTCAAGTAAATCAATTTCAGATCATATGATCAGCATACATATTTATTAACAAATCAGAATGTTGTCAAGTTAACATTGCAATCAGATGACTAAAATTCCTGTTTTTATTGACCTGTAGGATGGGTATCGTCAACTAGCTGCACTGCCCGCACAGTCATTAAAAGGAGTAATAAGAGTTAGATTTGTCAATGAACAGGTAATGTTACTATAAATCATTTAGAGTGTTTTTAAACAAAATAAATTTTAATTCAGTTTCTGATATTTTATCGTAAGATTCCATTGTCAAGAGTTTCAGCCTTTCAGTAAATCTTAAACGCAATTGCTGTTACTTATACAAGTTTGTCTCACCAGTATTGCTGTCCCATCAGTGTATTAAGACTCATCACAAGTTGAAGGGGCAGTACCCATAACTTTCAGTGATTTTATTCACTATTTTTGTTTTGTGGGTCAGTTACATGTCATTGTTGACGACCTCCTATTCAGCTGCTGATATACTCTCTATTTGTGTAAAATGCAGTGTTCCTGTTTACGTTTGAATTCTAGTCCGGACCAGAATTCACTTGTCAGCAATAACAATGCTGTTGACACATGTACAGACTGAGTTGATAAGCTGAAGACTGGGTATCTCAATATGCTTTAGTGAAAAAAAATCAAAGCTATAGCGACTACCTTTAAGGTAAAATGTCTAGCATTGATTATTTGAATTCATCTGCTCTATCAAATCTGTTACTCAAATTTGAGTGAGGATTTCTTGAATGTTAGAATTTGTTTAAGGTAGATCGCGCCTCGGGGACAGATATTTGGACTCTCAAACTTTTACAATTCTTTTCTGATATACCACTTGTGGGGGTTTGATGTAGGAAAACTTTCACCGGCTTAGTTTTTCGGAATTCGAAAATTGTATTTTTCTCCATAGAGTTAATACAGGGATGGTGGCCATTTGAATTTTAAATATTGGTAAAGCTTGAGTTATTTGTTTCTCTTGTACCAAAATTTGCACCATGACCCCCGATTTTTATTATTGATTTTGAAAGAGAATGGTTGAAAGATTCCTTGGGGAAAGTTTTATTAAAAGTTTAAGTCTTTCACTGTTGAGGTGCATACTACCTTAATGAGATGTAGTCCAATTTTCTCACTACACATGAATCCCACCATGGATGGGACAGAGCAGTTTGCTGACTTCAATAAATTCTGTCTTCATGGTTTTTATTTTTCAGGGTTTGGACGAAGCAGGAATTGATCAGGATGGTGTCTTCAAGGAATTCCTGGAGGAAACTATCAAGACAGTCTTTGATCCATCACTTAATTTATTCAAAGTAAGTGGAACAGTGACAGAGAAATTGATGAGTGAAAAAATAAATTACAAATTTCTGCAACATTTCGGAAGCAGTCAGCTAGCCTGTAAAGCTGCATGACGAATATCAAAACCATAATAAATTTTCCTAAATCTGTGCCAACAATTTACATTTTTCTCAGCTGTGCTCAAAGTTGTACCAACAGGAAACCCAACAGAATCAAATTTTCCAGTTTTACATGTTTTAAAGAATGGTAACAACATGGAGAGCCAAAAGCAGGAGAGAAGTTTTACTGATGGGGCATACTTTCATGTGCAAGAGTTGCATTTTGAACATTGCCTTCTAATAGCACCAATGTGGGAGTTGATGGCGTTATTACGTTGAATGTCAAAAGCCATAGGGCTGGTTTTAATTCAGAGTGATTTCCATTCCATTGTCAAAACCACTGGTGTCATTTTGTAAAGTTATTAAAATAAAATACAACAAAGGAGACGTGAGGACATTACCGCAGTGTACCACCCGACATGAAGTAGAGGGTGATACGTTGGCTAAAGTCTTGAGTACATCCTTTACAGTACCGTAGTTTAATCATAACCTTGATTATCATGCATCTTTACATTTATGAATAGGACATCAATGTCAGCAGTTTCTGCTCTGATTTATGGCACAAATATGGAACGATATCCTTGACCTGCTTCTGTTAGCTTGTACATCTACACATAAAGGAGCACAAGACACATTCTGACAATTGTCCAATGACAATGGTCCCTTGAAACTGTCCACAAACACATGCGCAGAGGCCTCAATAGAATGCCGTTGACTTGACGTGCCTCGAAACAGTCAGTGTTACGGAACCCAAGTTCCATGCTGCTTTTATAGCACACGCAAAAATCAAATCTACTACTCTTGATGGTAGATATATGAAAACATATTTTATGTTGTGTTTCAGATGACAAGCGGGGAGCAGAGGTTGTATCCCAGTCCAACGTCTTACATACAGGAGAATCATTTACAGTTATTTGAATTTGTTGGTAGAATGTTAGGAAAAGCTGTCTATGAGGCAAGTGAATTCATGTAGGAGTGTTTCATCTCCACTTCGGGATTCATTAATTCAGTTCTATCAATTACGGTAGTATGCGCCTCGAAAGTGAAAGACTTAAACTTTTGCTCAAACTTTCCTGAATGAAACTTTCATTCATTCTCTTACCAAATCAACAATAAAAATCAGGGGTCACCGTGCAAAGTGTGGAACTATCGAAACAAATTACCCAACGTTTTGCGATATTTGAAATTCAAAATGGCTGCCATTCCTGTGTTAACTCTATGGGGGAAAAACTAAATTCTGGATTTTCGAAAAATAAGACGGTGAAAGTTTTCTTTTTCCAAGAGCTTTACAATGAGCCCCCACAAGTGATAGATCAGAAAAGAATTATAGATATCTGAGCTTCCGAATATCTGTCCCCGAGGCACATTCTACCTTTAATTTGTAAAAAGGGAAATCAAAATCATCATGAAGAAAGGATTGAAAACCTATGAAATAGCCAAACAACAGGTTTTGCCAGTGAGGACTTGGTCATAACCAGTAATATAGTAAACAAAGAGAGGATATTTTCCAGTTGACCATAATACCTGGTTATAGAGAACCGTATTTGCTCATGGTTATATCTCTAGGACTCAAAACATTGCTGTGTATGTAAGATATTTGCAATTACTTTTTGTGAGAAGATAGGATATCTTTTCAATTGTTGAAGCACCAAAATTTCTGTAGACCCAGATTAAATTTTTATCTTTTATCTTCTGTCTACCAGAAGTAGATCTGAAAAGAATCATCTTATTTCGTTTTACCACGATTTCAACCTTAATACTGATATTGATCACAGAAGTAATGAACACTAACAAACAGCTTGTTGATTTTTCCAGAAAAAATATCCCATCATTAGGATAAGTGGTTTTCTCTCCTTTCTCAACAGGGTATAGTTGTAGAAGTGCCTTTTGCGTCATTCTTTCTGTCACAAGTGTTGGGTCATCAGCACAGTTCTCTCTACAGTCCTATCGATGAACTTCCATCGCTGGACCCAGGACTGTACAAGAGTCTCACATTCATCAAGGTATGTGGTTTTCAAAACACTCGATCCAAATAGAAAAAGCTGACTATCTGTCAGCCAGTTTAGGCAAGTGTTGAGAACAATGAATCAAGAAGAAAATGGTTGCCAAATATCATTATCTGAAGAGATTCCATTTTAAGTAAGGGTTAGATTCATGTGTATAATATAATGATACCTAATAAAATAATGTTATATCATACCAGTATATTGATTGCGCAAATACAGGGATCTGATTGGTCGAGACGCGAAAAGAACCGTGGTATATTCGTGATATACCACGGCTGGCATACGCGCAAGCTCTCAGCTTGAGCAAAATCCGCTTTTGACGTTCAAAGCCAGTATTTCAATATACTGTTATGATATAATAATATAATAGCAATAAATCACACCCAGTGACGGTACACCACTCGCTATCGCTTGTGCATATGTGTCATGAACTGGTCAAAATTTAGTGGTGTAACTGTCGCTGGGTGTGATTTATTAGTCCCCACGGACACCGTCCGGGGGGACTTATAGGTTTGGTCATGTCCGTGCGTGCGTGTGTGCGTGCGTGCGTCCGTGCGTGCGTCCGTCCGTTCACGCAGATATCTCAGACATGCCCAGGTCAATTTCTTTCAAACTTTGCACAAGGATAGTTCCCTACCCCATACAGATGCACGTCCATTTGTTTCACAATGCGATCAATTTTGGCCGTGTTAGAGGACTTTTTAGTTTTCACCTCCATAGACTCCCATGTATAAGGCAGTCTCCATAGACTCCCATGTATAAGGCAGTCCATAGACTCCCATGTATAAGGCAGTCCATAGACTCCCATGTATAAGGCAGTCCATAGACTCCCATGTATAAGGCTAAGAAAAATAAAAATTTAGTTTCTCATCGTATTCATATTGCAAAAAGGATGCAGTGACACAGTTTTTAGTCCCCACGGATGAAGTCCAGGGGGCTTATAGATTGGGTCATGTCCGTCCGTGAGTCCATCTGTGAGTCCATCCGTTCACGCAGATATCTCAGATATTTTGACAAAATGTCACGTGACCTTGGTGACCTTTGACCTCAAATATACATATTTGTCCATAACTCAGTAACCACAAGTGCTACATCCTTCATATATGGTATGATGGGACAGCTTATGACGCCACATATTGTACCTCATTAATTATGCACATATCTAATTTTGAGCGAGCCAATAGAGCTGGAGGTCTGTTTTTTGGTATATAGGGATAACTTAGCAATACTATTTTTTTTTCAAAATGTCACGTGACCTCGGTGACCTTTGACCTCAAATATACATATTTGTCCATAACTCAGTAAACACAAGTGCTACACCCTTCATATATGGTATGATGGGACAGCTTATGACGCCACATATTGTACCTCATTAATTATGTGCATATCTAATTTTGAGCGAGCCAATAGAGCTAGAGGTCTGATTTTTGGTATATAGGGATAACTTAGCAATACAATTTTTTTGACAAAATGTCATGTGACCTCGGTGACCTTTGACCTCAAATATACATATTTGTCCATAACTCAGTAACCACAAGTGGTACACCCTTCATATATGGTATGATGGGAGACCTTATGATGCTTCATACTGTACCTCACTAATTATGCGTATATCTAATTCTGAGCAAGCCCATAGAGCTGGATGTCTGATTTTTGGTATATAGGGATAACTATAGGATAGAAATTTTTTGACCAAATGTCATGTGACCTCGATGACCTTTGACCTGAAATATATGTTTATGTCGATAAATACGTAACCACAAGAGCTATGTTCTTTATATTTAGTAGGGTGGGAGACCTTATGACAACACACGCTTTACCTCATTAATTATGCACACATCTAATTCTGGGCAAGCGAATAGAGCTAGAGGTCTGATTTTCGGCATATAGGGATTAATTAGCAATACAATTTTTTTTCAAAATGCCACGTGACCTTATGACCTTTGACCTTGATTATACATATATATGCATAACTCAGTAACCACAAGTTCTATACCCTCCAATTCTGATAGGATATTAGACCTTAAGATGTCACATCTTGTACCTCATTATTATGCACATATGTATTTCTTGGCTGGCCAATACAGCTAGAGGTCTGATCTTTTTTCCCGATTTAGAACCATAACTTAGACATGCCTCATGTGTTTCAAATTGGGAACAACGACATAGACCTATGTGCCCACAGATCTCAACATATACACTCCAGTGATACTTCTTAATTACATTTCCCTGCCCCATCAAGACTAATACTCCCCTATTACAAGTGGGGACTATGTCATTGTCAATGACTTGTTGCTTAAATAATCTTCATTGCCAATTGATGGAACTGAAAGGAATACGCCATGGTGTTGCCAAAAACACAGTTGCAAAAACACTATTTTAATACTCATAAAAGCAGTGGCTCTCTTAATGCAGATGATGTAAAAAGACTGTAAACTCATGTAAAATATGTCTATATATTGCACAAATATAGAGATCTCATTGTGTGAGACTTCATACTGTCTGTGGTACATTCATGATAAAGCACTATTGAAATATACACAAGCTGTCCCTTCATGTCATATTTCATATATATACTAACTAATATATACAAATACAGGCAAAACTTTCTCAATTAAACATGACCTTGATTGCAAGTCCAGCAATGTCATCTACTCTTTAACTTGTCGCACATGCAATACCCAATACGTCGGTAAAACAACCCAACCCTTCCACAAAAGATTGAATGGTCATCGTTCCAACATTAAAACAAATAGAGCGGACAGATCACCATATGTTGTTCCACATTTTCGACTACCAGGACATCTTCTCCAAGATAATGCTCTCTCGGCCATACTTTTATGTCATGTCCCTAACGTGAAATTGTTGAAAGAGCTGGAAAGTCTCTGGATACGTCGGGCAGACACAATGTATCCTAATGGACTGAATGATATGAGCCGACTTCAGTACACAACTAGTTTCTTATATTTTCATGTCTCCACCCCTATAGTTTGTTTTGGTTTCACCTTCTTGTTCATCTTGCGCAAGCGTTCCTATTTTAGTCACTGGTTGATAAAGATATGCTAGTCATATCGAACGTCGCAAATCAGCCTAAAATTCTACTTTGGGATTGGAGGTGAGATCGACTTGGAACAAAACACCAGTTAAGCAAGTCACTAGAGTACTAACTTTTATATATATATATATATATATATATATATATATATATATATATATATATATATAGATATATATAGATATATATAGATATATATAGATATATATATAGATATATATATAGTATAAAAATCTTCCAATGAAAGTCCAGTAGTTTTGTTGCACAGTAGATTCCTTCTTTCTGTCAATCCTCAGCAATGCACACAACAGTAGAAGTTCAGTGACCAGTTGAACATTGACCTTTGATGCTGTGTTTTGTTTTTAGCATTATGACAACGACATAGCAGATCTGGATCTGACCTTTTCCTATGATGAGGATGTGATGGGAAAAGTAATCACCCATGAACTGATGCCTGGAGGCAGAGCCATTCCAGTCACAAATGAAAATAAGTGAGTACAGTCTCTGATTTGATAAACTGATCATTCAGGGAGAAAATACTACAAGTAATGATTCATTACTACAGTAACTATGTAACTTCATTCAAGTACCCCTCCAGTTTTTGGCATTTTTCATGCAATTTTAGATCCCATTTGCTATACATAATGTACATATATGTGTGTGTTTTTCTGCACACATATGCTCGTGTGTGTGTGTGTGTGTGTGTGTGTGTGTGTGTGTGTGTGTGTGTGTGTGTGTGTGTGTGTGTATATATATATATATATTTCAAATGTACTTAAGTATGTATGTATGTATGTATGTAGTATGTATGTGTGTATGTGTATGTATGTATGTATGTATGTATGTATGTATGTATGTATGTATGTATTATTATAGATATATGTATTTGTGTGTTCTGTGAGGTGTGCAAATTGTGTATATGCAATACATTGCCATATGACTGACTACCATCTCTGCTTTTCATTTGAGCTGAGACTATGCTCTGTATACACTTTTACCATTAGTTCTTTTGTTTTTCAAATTCTCAATGTTTAGCTGTTCACTGTAAGAGACGTTTAGCCAGCTTTGATTTCACTGATACTTTATGTTATCAAAGAACTCTGGGCATAATTAGGACAAAAACATGTTACTACATACATTATCATATGTGAATTGTGAGTGCTGTGTGACAGGGTTGTTATTAATGGAGTTGTACTGGGTAGAGTCAGTGTAGAGAGCTGTAAAAAGCATTTTGTCCATGAGTAGCACTGGTCATGATTGCAGACAATGCTTAGTTTGTCACCAAATGTGTGCAACATTCACTACTGCCAACAGAAGTGCAGACAAATTTTGTTTCCGTGCATCTGTTTTATTTCTGCAGTCTGTGCTGTTGGATTCTTTTACATCTGATTTCATCATCAGTAGTATGAATTTGCCAATTGCTGTGAGAGTAGTTTTCTATGGTCTTGTAAGTTCTTGTCAAGATGTGTTGGGACAAATATTCATTTTCACATATTAACAGACATTGTTATGAGTCAGCCTTAGTCATGCTCATCGCTGGCATGCCGAATGTATGAGGATGTCACCTGTGTTTGTGCAGCACGCAACAAAATAAAATTGTCATTTCCAAATATCTGGAGATAGCAATGTTTTGGATGGAAAGTTCCGCAACTTGCAAATGTCACAGATATTGATAAATTAATTAAAAATTAAAATTAAAATTAAAAAAATGTGTTTTTAAAATGTTACCAAGTGGGAGTGCCACTTTAATTGTCTGAATAATCATTTCCATCTTCATAAAGAGGTACGCCAAGGCTATGTTACAGTTCTCAGAAATAGACCAGGAATGAACAAACTCCAAAACTTTTGTTTGTTAAACCAGTAATTTTTTAGAAAAAAAAAATAGATAGTTTGTGCCTTACATATTATGGAAATATAAATATGAATCTGTTCGGTGGATGCAACAATTCACCTTCCTATACTCCTTGTGTAAGTGTCTTTTTTTCCAATGGAATTTATAGCACAGATCTTCTTTCCAGAAAACAACATGAATGAGTTTACAATATTTCACACAATCACTGTGCTACTTCCTGCATAGACAGTACAGAGTCCATGCATACTCGTCAAGGTATCAATTGTTGACTGTTGCTACGGCAACATTTACAGCACTCCCTGCACAGAACTAAAACTTTCTGTTTGAGTGGCTTTGTAATGCTGATATAGATAAATGGATTGATGGCGTTGTTTGATACCACAATTACTTGACTGGCAGTCATGATGTACCAGGGGACGTTGGTAACCATGGATACAAAGGTAACGCAGACTATTGGTGTACAGCAAAACATGAACGTACCAATGACAGCCAGGATCTGCCTGGCAATCTTGATGTTAGCAGCGCGTGTCCTTTTCTTTGGCAGTTCCATGTTGCCTGGTAATGTTTTCTGAGCTTTCCTGGCAATTCGGAAAATCCCCAAATATGCAAATACAATGATTGATAATGGCAGTAAGTAGCCAATCAGGTGTAAGCAGATGGTGTAGATACCAGAAGAGTCGGCTGATAGGTGCAGCGAACAGCAGTAATTGACAACAGTCAGATACTTGGGTATTGCCAGAGAGGGCAGCATCATAATTACAGAGTATAGGAAACTTACAACAAGTGCAGTCATGAGACGGTTTTTGGTCAGTAAAATCTTGTGGCGCAGTGGTCTTGAGATCCTTATATACCGCTCCATGCTCATTGTTGCAAGGATACATAGGGACGTCAGAAAAAAGATAGAGGAACCAAACGCCTCGAATTTGCACAGTGGGTCTCCCAGCAACCATTCACCCATGATGGAGAGTACAATGGCATTTGGCATGAAGAAGATTCCAAAAATAAGTTCAGTTATTGCCAAGGCCAGCAGACACATACCTGCAGCAACAAAATCAATGAAAAAAGACAATCAAAATAATTTTGAATACGGAATCAAAGTCACAAGTGTATTTTTACTGTTTCACACCATTATATTCAGATTGTACAGAAGTTCAAAAGTTCAGAGGTTCTTTAGCCCTCCAAAGCTCTTATTACCGGACGAGGCCATTGGATTATGTCTACTTAACCAAGACTTGAACTGTTGGTGCAAGGTCACACTTAGTATTCCATGGTTGAATCACAAGGCAAAGCCTTGCATGCACTGATAAAATTACTCCCTTCTACACTCAGTAAATGATGATATTTGATATTGTGAGTGTTCACAGAGGATAGTTTGCCAAATGTGCAATTTTCATGATTGTGTTGTATTTTCACCAATGTCCACTAGAGATCTGTATACTTCTGTTTTCAACATTTGTTGTGAATCTGCAAGGTGTTGTGAAGGGAAGTGTCAGGGTTAATGTATGCATGATGGTAGAGGTCACCGGCAGGTCAGGGTTCAAAGGATGCAAGTATTAGGGGAAACATTTTTAGCTATCAATATTGAGTTTTTCAGTTTTGAAGGTCAGCATATTTTACATGTTCAATAAGGCATTGATTACAGTGCAAATTACAGAATCTGTGGCTGAAGGGTTGGTTGTAAGTATGATATTCACAGCCAGCCTCCAAGGATGATATTCCACAATTGAAACAAAATTGCCACCTTCATGCAGAAATAATTGAGCCACTAATTGAAAAAATGTGCGAAGCAGCATGCAGGTGTTCCTTCTCAATGCGTTGAGTCAAGCATTGTTGTAACCTTACTTTTTAAGTAACCTTGCTCTTTTTATAAACCTGTGTACAGTACTGTGTACAGTACTGTGTAAGGTACTGTGTACAGTACGTACTGTGTACAGTACTATGTACAGTACTGGGTACAGTACTGGGTACAATATATAATACTGTATGCCTGGAATTTCAACATAAGATTCTATTTTACTCTACAGTTGTGTATCTAGATGAATATGAAACTAGTCTTATATTTAACCATTTGAGTGCTGTAATTTTCCCTACCAAAATTTACCAAATTTTATGAATTTTTTATTTTATTTTGGTACTTATGGACCAAATGGCCACAACTTTTCATTTGCTCCAGTGTCTGACCAAAATTTCGGAAAAAATCTGAAAAAATTGTCTACATCTGAAAAAAGTTGTTGACGATGTATTCCATGAAGGCAACAAAAGTTGACTTTGGCACTCAATGTGCAGTGTGGACAGTGAACGAAGACATGGATCAAAGTGAACTGAAATCAATGCAAGCAGACAGCTATCCATTGATAATTATCAAACATTCAAATCAGTTTAGCCTGAAGTCAGTAGAGACAGAGATTTACTTAGGAGCAGTTTCAATCAAAACTAATCGTATTTGGTTTTCACAGTTTGAAGATATCAGCAGCTGTATTTTATGTATTTGATTCTTTAACAATTCATCTGCGCTCTTTTGATTGCTTTTGCAAACCCATTCCATCCATAGACCAGAATCTGTTTGTGTTAAGATGGCATTTCATGTAATTAACATATTTGTTTTCAACACATTATTATATTTCTCATTCGAAATGACATGAAAACAGTGTCATACTATATATTTTCAAAATGCAAGGAATCCAAAGCTAAGTATGGTTGCAGTAGTTTACTTAAAGGGGTTCATATTTGGGGTAAAAAGATCAATGGTGGTTCAAATAATAAAAATTAATTTTAATCCAAAAATATGATAATATATTAATGCAAAGTTTGTGTAGAAAAAACCTAGCAGTTCTGTTTTGTATTATCTCTTCTCATCATTAAATGGCAGGGCTTGAAAAACTTGACTTTCAAAAAAGTTATTGAAAGCATGAAAAACAAATTATAAAACTCTATTGCCAAATAAAATCTTTTTTTAGCTTTAATATAGAATTTTCAAAAAAAAAATGCAGAAATTTCACAAAATTTAACCCAGCCAGAGGAGAGTTATTATACTTTTGCAATGTTGAAAATAGGAAAAAAGAAGCCAGGATATTGGATGATTTGCATACATTTGCATGAATTTACAAATATTTCTCGCCTAACTTATGACTGCTTGTTATGTTGAAAAGGAAACCCTAACAAATCATTTAAAACCGAATTAATATTCATAAAAAGAATTGAATTAGGAAAAAAACTGCAAATTAATGTGCAAAAGCCCATAATCTGTATTGCTATCCAAAATGCAGTTTTGTGAAAGTACTGAAGCATAACACAAGTCGGTTGAAATTCAACACACATTAAGTGATTTAATGTTAGATGAAAATAGGCGAGATTTAAAGAGTTCTGTTCTTACCTGTGTGCGTTCTGAGCTCTGGAATCCGTGAGATAGCTATGATGTTGAACCCGTTGCCAGCAATTGTCAGGAAGTCCAGTATACTAAAAGTGATGGCCAGGGGATAGTTGGGGACTGGGATACCCAGACTTGCATTTCTCTCAGTCATGTTTGATGAGAAGGAATCGCGGGGAACATGATCACAGTGTCATTCTGAATCTCAGGGCCCAGTAGTCCTGCCTCCTCCTGATGAAATCATGTACATAATATATGCCCAAGGTTTGGTAATTGTTTTGTTTTCTTCCTCTCGGCGTTTGATAACCAGCCAACATTCTCTTCACTTCAGCCAATCCCCCAACAGAGTGGTGTCTAGAAAACGGTATATTTCAAAACCATCTGCTGTTACTGACCTTGAAATAGATAGAGTGCATTACACAGGTACATGCAGTGAGGTAAAAGTCCGCTTCACAGGGTTTGCCATTCTTTCTGTTCCATTGTCAATGTTTGATTAACATCATTGCATTCCACAAGCCAGCTTCTTTAGCTGTTTTACTAATAATTATACAGTAATTTCATTTAAAGTCGCAATATGGGTCAAAACTATCAATGTTTTATGTAAAACTAAAGCAAATAAACCGTACCATAGTGAAGTACTCTTCTTACTAGGTCAGCCTCTACACACATCTACCGAGAGTGCTCATTGTGTAAGACTTGAAAGGCGATGTGGACACAAAGCGGAACTTGACGCAAATAATGAATAATTCATGGAAAAGTTGCATTTGCCTAACTTTGGTCGCTTCATAATGTTTTGGAAATATTCTGTGCATTTTCAAGTCCAGACCATGACATGTACACAGACAAATGATAATACACATTCCAGTTCTGCTTTATGGCATGACACAGTGTTTTCACCATATTGGTCACATTCTCCCCCTTTTGTAGGTCATTATTGCCATTACATTTTAATATTAAGGTAGTTACGTATTTTACAGACACTTGCAGATTTTTATTTTTTTTCTCAGTTATAGAAATCCCAAACCCCAATAAAGTATATATTTTCTGAAAGTCCTGATATTGGGAAATCTGACCGTGCACAGTACGTAGTCATTATTTGCATTATAGTCACATGACAAGTGTTTTGCCGAATCTTCCAAAAATCGGTTTTTCCTCCCTGTAGCGAACACGCTGCATGATTTCCGGTTGAAATTTGTGCATTGACAAGCCTTGGTAATACCCCCGGTACCCTTCAAATCCGTGTCTGGGATTTCCTTCATATGCCTTTGTCTTTTTGTTATGCACTAGTTAAGGTGTTAGACTAAGGTGTTCTTCAAGGAATTGTAATTGTTGCACCATGTAATTTGCATGGAGACTCGGAGAAAAACTGCTTTTGAAAAAGGACAGAGAGAGAGAGAGAGAGAGAGAGAAAGAGAGAGATTATAATAAGGAGCACAGACTATTATTTTGTAATAAATATTGAGAAAAATGCTGAATACATGATGGAACCTCCAAACAAAGGAATAAGTATTTTTGTTCATTGCTGTTGGCTATCCTGGCTATAATTATCCTGATTTCTTTACAATCATTTATCACCTTGCTCTCCGGGGGTAGAAATTGTAAAACTTGTTCTAAGAGGTGTGTCAGAGAATTGACATGAGTAAAATAACTGGGCTAATGTTTCGTAATTGCTTCTACAGAAGAAGCAGAACGGTGTTGAAAGGCAAGGAGTATGTTATAGATCAAGACTGATTGAAGCTGTTTGCTCTTCATAATAATTTCTCTAAGTCGTCCGTAAGAAAACTATCAACCATTGTCTCACCAAATCAAGAATAAAAATCAGGGGTCACAATAGAAATTTTAGGCACTAGGGAAACAAATTACCTATTACGGATATTTGAAATTCAAAATGGCCAACATTCCTGTGTTAACTCTATGGAGAAAAATTCCATTTTCCATTTTCACAAAACCAAATGATGAAAACTCTACCACTCCAAGAGCATCAAAATGAACCCTGCATACAAGTGCTAGACCAGAAAAGTCTTTGAGAAATTGAAAGTCCAGATACCTGTCGCCAAATTGCATTCTACCGTACAGTATTTAGAACATTCTGAATGCCTTGCTATAGCAAAATGGGAAGATCAGCATTCAATCCATACCTCAAATAAGATATGATAGGTTAATATATTAAAAACCAAATGAATTACAATATATAGAAGTTTCTGACTATAGTCTACATAGTGCCGATATTAGTACCACAATATATATAGCTGTTTTGATTCAGCAGTCTCCATAACTCATCCTTTTCTAAAAATTTTCATTTTGGATACTGTAAAGTGTAAGTCAGTGGTGGTCTTTAATCATTCATTTTCAGAGATTTCATTCTGGTAGGCCCATGTAATAGAACTGTCATAGTTCATTGTGCCCCAAGCCATGCACCATGAACCGAGAAGTAGGAGAAAATGCTCAAGGCAGACCATGAAACCTGTGCCTACATTGGTACAACGTGTGCGCGGCAAACAAAGGAAACCAGACAACGGTGCAGCATAACATGTACTTCACAAACAAGCTAGAGATTCTCTTGTAATGACAACGTACCTGTTATCCTCATAAGTACTTACCTGTTGAGTCGATTCTTGTCCTTAAAGGAAAACACAATGCTGTTTTTTCAAACTTTGTGGTGTAAGTCGCTTCAGCACCTTGCACTTTCTCTCTCTCTCCTCCTGTATGTTACTTAATGCAGTAACATGAGAACTGTTTATTTTCCCTTTGATAATTTCATTTAAAAGGCACTGGTAGATCGTGACTCCAGCCACTCAAGCAGTGATTGGATAGCCCCTTTGCTCAAATCAATCGTAAAAAATTGCATTATCTTCATGCTGGCATTATCCTTCAGACTTTTTGGTCGTTCCAATATCACCGTCTGCTGGAAGGTCACTGTCCACTGTAATAGCAATACAAGCAATGGACTAAGTGACCCGCAGCATTCCAAAGAAGAAACAATTAAACCACCCAGTATCCACTGTAAACAAGTTTTCTTCCTATATATAGTAGGTATTAAGTGTGCTGACTGTATTCTATAACAACAGATTATTTAACCCAGCCTTTTGATTGTCCAGATCACACATGTCAGGCTTTTGTGATTTCCGTAGACCACATATAGGGTCTGTGCGAGTACACATGGCTTGCTGAATCTAAGCTCCAAATGTCACTATACCTTTGAAATTGGTAATGCAAGGTAATTTTCATATCGCTGATCATTGGAAACACTTCTTGTTGTTTCTGTTGGCCTGCTCTGCTGCTATATAAAAAGATTAAAGTTGTATTGCATGTGTCTGGTATCCCATCTGATTGGAAAAGACTGCAGATTTTTCACTGAATACTGTCCACACCTTTTAATGTAAAACTTTCTGAGGGATAAAATTTTCAACAGTGAAACTTATCTCAATGAAACACTAACAGTGTTAAAAAAAAAAAACTGAGTTTAAAATGTTAACTTTAATGTGTGTACATCATCTTACTGATATCAAGATTGAAATATTTTTTCTTCATGAAACTTCAAGATGTCCCCCTCTCACCTATCCCTTACTTTGATGAGAGAGGCACAAAACAGTGCTAAACCTTGCAGTGTATTTTGTCATTCAACATATAGTTGTGTACAAAGTAAACACAGTGTTCAAGTGACTTTTTTGTGAAGTGGCTGTCCAAAGGTATCTATGTTGCATATCTTCATGTTTTGTTCACCAGTAAGTCTGTTGTTCTTGCCTTATGTTTTCACTGAAAAAATATTCAAGCTATTTAAAAGAATACTGGCGTGCAACTGACCAACCCTGGGAGTTTTCCACGGAAACATTTCACGGGCACTTTTTCTGATTCTGTATTTTTTCATTCTTAACAGGATTAGCTACATTCATCTGATGGCACATTTTAAAATGAACGTTCAGATCCGGGAGCAAACACAGGCGTTCATCTACGGATTCAAGTCCATCGTGAACCTGGAATGGTTATCATGGTTTTCTACACCAGAACTACAGCGATTGATATCTGGCGACACCGCTGACATCGATCTTCAAGATTTGAGGTACAGAGAATCATCAGCAATTTCTTCCACAGACTCTGCCGCAGACAATGAATGTGTACAGTCATCAAAACACACTACCATCAACTTGTGGCGACAGTTTATTGACTTTTACAAGGACATGCTTTTCATGTTGAAGTTTGACACCACTTGGACCGACAACAATACTGTTCTTGATCATTCAATGGTTTTCAGCTTTTAGATGGTTACTATGCTTTCTAACGCATCGTCTGCTTTATGTGTAAACCTGATTCTAGCAATGGTAAACAGCGTGTCGGCCAAGGTTTGGGAAGATAGATATTAAAATGATATGGGAACCCCACAGTCTCATTTCTGTTATCGCCTAAAAGGATTGCATTGATATCACACTGGGGAGCCCGGGGTGCTGGCGTTGAGGTACATGTACTATACACCTCAAAGGTGAAGGATCTAAATTTTTGCTGTGTCTTTCCTCAATGAAACTTTCAACCATTCTCTTGCTACCAAATAAAGAATAAAACTTAGCAGTCACTGCACAAAAATTGGTAGCAGAGAAGCAAATTACGTAACATTTACCGAGGTTGTAAATTTAAAATAGTCGCTATACCTGTGTTAACTCTATGGGGAAAAATGAAATTTTCAATTTTCATGAAAGTAAGCAGGTGAAAATGTTTCTTTCTGCTAGAGCTTTAAAATGAGACCCCGCCCCCATAAGTTGTAGACCAGAAAAGTACTGAGAAAACTTGAGAGTTCAAATATATGTCCCTTGGTGCATTTTACACGGACAAAACACTGCGAAACCATGCAGCATGAGAATCTTTATTTTCAAAAGACATGAATTCGAAATGACTAAATTTATTTCAGATATAGTTCAAATGCTGGTATCCTAGAGGCGATGTCAAAAATTCTATGTCGGTTAAAAAACTTAATCCTTTTAGTTAGGGGGTGGAGGGGGTTAGATCCAAAAAAGTTTCTATCCGACAAATCAGCTTAAGGTAAAAATTGCGTGGGGAATGAGTATTTTGAAAAAAATACAGCAGAAATGCACATTTTTGTGTTGAAGCACGGTCCCTCCACGTGGTTAAAGCCAACGGAAGGAGTTTTTTCAACACATGCATGACTGCCCCTGCCCTGGTTAGAGTAAACAATGAAGGCTGTTGGCCTCCGAAAGGAGAAACCCGAGCTTTATTGTTATTGTTCTTGTTCATTCATCGATAAACTTCAAGTTTGTTGTTAATATTGTTGTGTTTACATTGGATGAAACACAAAATTAAAGTGAGTTCCCAGTGTTAATGATGCATTATTTAGTCATCTTTATTTCACCTCTAAAATGGTCCTTTTCTAAGAAAGGGCTTGGCAATAGAATTATTATAAGTCAATTAAGTTTCTAGGGGGGGGGGGGGGGGGGGGATAAGGGATTTAAGTTTTTGTGGTACATTGAACTTTTGACGTTGCTCCTCAGAAGAGACTGTCTTACACTGCCCTGTCACTGCACTCACTGCCTTGTCACTGGACTATTTCAGAAAACACACCCAATACTACGGTGGATTTCACAATCAACACAGAGTTGTTACCTGGCTGTGGGATATTCTACAAAATGATTTCACCAAAGACGAAAAGGCATTGTTTCTGAAGGTCAGTCAACTCACGTTATGCATTATCCAGCCTTTTGATCCTGAATTTCATTCCGTGTGACTCTACAAAACTAGGAAAACAAACTCCTGGGATGAGAGTTGATATCAACAGAGCTGTGCATAAAGAGTTCTAGTCTTGATAACATCTTTTCAGACTTTCACAGGTCCAAATAAAATTTTATGAAAGGTTGATTAAAGTTTCTTGTTGTTTAAATGTTGGCCTATAGCACAGTCTTCAAACCATTGTGATCAAGGGGGCTGATGCTTTTGGAAGTTTGGCAAAAACTATATTTTTAGTGTGTGTTTCTGTACAATACCTCTACCATATGACTTTAGAACTTGCGTATTTAAGTGGTGGTAGTACTAACCAGATATAAAAAAAATAATTCTTTTTAATAGTATGGTAACTACATTTTTGTGCATTTAAGTTTCTTTCAAGTTTCTACATTACCATAACACAGCTCACAGAGACTTGTCTTTTGCATGTTTCACACTACCACAGCAACTATTTTGCAAAAGTTTGGTTATTATTTTTCCCAATTTTCCCACCACCATAGTTTGTGACAAGCTGCTCAAAGCCTCCACTCCTTGGATTTGCCAATTTGGAACCCCCGTTCTCAATAAGATGTGTAGAAGTTAGCGAAGACCAAGTGAGTATTACGATATAAGGAATGATACGTGTAATTCATAAACTTATGGTGGTTTGCGCCTCAAAAATGTAGGACTTAGACTTTTGCTCAACCTTTCCTCAAGCAAAATTTGAACCATTTTCTTATGAAATCACGGACAAAAATCAGTGGTCGCAGTGTAAATTTTGGTACCAGAGACACAAATTACCTAACATTTATGGATATATGAAATTCAAAATGGGCACCAATTCTGTGTTATCTCTATGGGGTAAATGGGTTAATAAAATTCCTGATTCTCATAAAACTAAGCAAGTGAAAAGGCTATATACTCCGTAAGCTTCAAAATGAGCCCCTACAATTGGTTAGCCAAACGAATATTGTAAAAGTTTGAGAGTTGGAATACGTTTCCCAAAGGCGCACTGTGCCTTAATGGCAAATTTACCATACATCAGGAGACGAAGAAACGTGTGACACAGTACTTCTCGCTGTGTAACTTCTTTGCAGCTTGTAATTAACAAAACTCCTTGAACAAATATGGAGCAACTCAGACCCAGCCATCCATTTTTCCATCCAATGAATCTCCCACCGTATTGAAAACATACAAATACGACTTCTCAGTGTCTGTCGAAATTAATGACTTCTGAAATGTTCCTGTGTCCCTGCAAATTTGACCAATCAAGGTACTAGAAATCAAACCATTGATAAGGGAACACATATCTCACTGAAATCTTTTCATTTGAATTTCAATAAATTTACCGTCGTGACCAACAAGTTCTCCCATCATGCTTTTCTGTAGGATACTGGTGACACATTGGGCAGTGTCCTCCGAGGCTTCTTCACCATCAGAAAGAAAGACCCAGTGGGCAGACTTCCAACCTCTTCAACCTGCTTCAATTTACTGAAATTACCAAACTACCAGAAAAAGAGTACATTACGAGAGAAACTCAGATATTCCATAACCAGTAACACAGGCTTTGAACTCTCATAGTATATTTTCTTCAGCCACACATCATCTTAGTCTTAAAGATTTTTGTTCCAGTTACCTCAGAACTTGTGTATTATCTATCTGTAGACCGTGTGTCACATGGATTCACAAAGAGCTTGGCAGATGAGCTTTTAATATTGTGTATAATACACATGTAATATATTGATTTTGAAAGAGGTATGGCAGGAGGGTATTGGAGGGTGTACATGCAAAATTTCAGTGGGATGGGTAGGGAGGAGGGAGGGGGATAAGATGGGGAGGTTGGGACATGTGGCTGAGAAGGGATTGGATTAAGTGACTTTGAAGGGCTAGCAGTAGCTGGTTGTAAATATACATTTATTGTGTCTGTAATGTAAAGCAAATAGCAAACTGATGCAAATTTGAATTTCTCAGCAAAACGTTTTGGCGATTAGTT
The DNA here is from genome assembly GCF_041260155.1 of Ptychodera flava. NCBI lineage: Eukaryota > Metazoa > Hemichordata > Enteropneusta > Ptychoderidae > Ptychodera > Ptychodera flava. The sequence continues at coordinate 4,803,720 of NC_091939.1, forward strand.
TGTATTTACAGTTAGCAAAACTGACCAAAAAAGTCACATGTAGTGCAAAGAATGGCACAGATCTGCTTGGCTGTTGCCAAAGTGTGAAGTAATGAGTTTTGACTCCGTTTTATATGACTAGTTGTGCAACACGTAAACTCACTGAAAAGTAAAACTGCCAGATTGTGTTGGCAGAAGCTTATGATTGGTGTACATGCAGAACTTTATCAATACTTTTTTTTTTTATTCACTGCTGAATTCTGTTTGGCGTTTTTATGTACAGTAAGTAATTGACAAAGGTTTTTAGTCTTCAGAATTGGCAACTTTGTGCACGTTTCACACAACCAATAGGCCATTACTTTAAAATTCCCAAACAGTCAGAATGTCAGTTTGGTTATACAGTGAGACAGCAATAACCTTGGAAATGGTTCACTGAGTTTTTTCCATTCTTTATTGTTTAACCCCTTGACTACCTATGGCGCCGGATATATCCGGCGCCATATTGAATTACCATATACCTTGAGTGCCGGAAATATCCGGCACAGTTAAATAGGCGTATTTGCTTCGTTTTTGTCGCTAAAAATCCCGTAATTTCGGCGTCAGCGCGCAGCGCGACTAAGACTGATGTATTCCGATCTGGCCTGAATGTGATTGCGCCCCCGCACGTCCGAGTATGGCCAAAATCCGGAAGCAAATGTCGTGACCCATGACCTCGACCCTAAAAGGTCAGGCTGATCACAGAAGCGTCGCGCTGATTGTTTACAGTTTTCAGAAGTACGGACGATCGCGAAGATGTTTATGGTTTGTTTTTTTAATGAAATGAAATGTTTATTTATTGAAAACAAATGATTTATATGTAAATATGTTCTATTAACAGCAATATTCGTGAATGAAACTAGAGGAAATACAATTTTTTACTATAAGCCAGTGAAATTTTTATAGCAGCCATATTATCAATATGACTGGTCACATGACTGGTCATGTGTTTGGTCATGTGATATGTTGTTCCCTAAAATGTATTTTTAAATATTGTAAATTATTTTTTGATAAATCATAACCATTTTAGATGCATGTTTCTGCAAGGAAGACATAAAGCAGGTGTTTACAAATATAAAATGTGTTGATTTTCAAATACAGAACCATGTCAGATGCTGATGTTTGTGGTTCATTTACTCTGCCTTTTGTGAGAAAAATCTCAAATAGGTACATGATAACATCTATAAATAAAGTAAAGGGTAGTTATTATTACATATATGTAAAGACAATGCCATGAAAATTGCAACTGTATTCAAATTTGCATCATTTATGGATTTAAAACACGTCCTGATGCTTCAAATATTCATATTCTTTGTCAACTCTGGTCACATGATGTGTCATGTGATCAGTCACGTGACCTGGAAATACAAACCTTATGTATGAAAAAGTGGGAAATTTCATGCTGATTCAGAAAATATATGGTTTATTGGTACTTACTTAATTTTTACTCTAAGCAGTGTTCATGCAATGACCACACCTAAGATTTTATCAATACTTACATAAGGGCCCTGGTATATAGGAATACATTGGCCTTGGTAGTCAAGGGTTTAATTGAACCTTTCAAAATTTACTTTTTGCCGGTAGTTTCAAGTTCATTATTTCAAATACAATATTAGCTTTGATTTTTAAAGGTTAAAACCCTCCCAAGTTCATCTTTACAATTGGTCCCCATATTCACAGAGTTGCGTTAGTTTCAACACAAAGACAAGACAAAACAGCTTGCCATGGCCGTGTATGCGTATTCATCACATGATCTGTTCAGTAAACAGGGTACCGTCAACATCATTTCTTCATTGAATTTGGATGACCTCAGTCTGTTTTTGGTAGTGTTTGTCCTTAGACAATGGTGTCTTTACCCTGTTCTGTATTCCTACAATGGAATGAAGAACAAACGTTCTCAGCATGTAACAAATCTCAGTAAATTGTTATTTTTGAGGTGAGTTACATGTCTACATAGGACTTCGTACACGGCAATGTCTGTAAGTCCTCTAAATTGCTCACAGAGGAGCCAGGACAGAGAATTTCCTGAACACCATGTTGTATATTGATAAAAGACTCAGGCATTGAGGATATTATGTGATGTACAGTTAGAAGAAAATTTTGTATCGAACCAAACAGCCATCCGGTTGAAAATGACGCTTGGTGAAACAAACATTACATGAAAAGCTTCAGTCGTGTCAATAGTAGTTAAATTCTATTGGATTGGTTGTACACAGACTATTCCTCACATAATTTATACTTCTAGCATACATTCTAAATTAAAGTCAGGTATTTTTGTCAATTAAATTCCTTGCTTGAGAGAACAGAGATTTTCACTATGAATATTCTGAGCAACACTGTTTGCCTCGGTTTCTCTGTGTGAGGATTGATCAAATGGAACCATCACTAAACTGTGATGAGGGAGTGGGGGCTGTCACAAGCAACACAAAACTACAATGAGCCGCTGGGTGTGCCATGCAAAAATTGTCATACCGGAAGTCTCAGATTTTCTAAGTCGTGTATTACAATATATTCAGTATCCATCATTTCACAGTCTTTTCTAAACTGAACTTTGTTTACAAAAAGAAGAGCCCATGTCCTAAATCTGTCAGTGAAACTTCAGTCTGGATGTGGGGACTTTTTTATTGATTAGCTGTATTTGCTGTTCATAGATATCAAGGAAAGTATTTAAAAAACAGGATTAATTCTTGTAATTTTGTACATATGTAAATTTTGAAACTGAATGCGGATTAGAAAGGCAATTTCACAGTGGTCTAGACCAAGGGACTCAGACCTGTATCTTTATTTTTCACATTCTCCAAAACTGACCTCTACTGACTCTGATATTTTGTAAAGTGCAATTTTGCTTCAATAAAATTAAATTTTACATCTTTCAAACCTGAACTAGCCATGACAGGAACTTTCGTGTGATCACAGTGTTATCTCCAGTGCCAAAAACACATTTTCTCAGAGTGAAACTTGAAAAATTTCTCCCAATCTTTTAATTTTTTAATTGAAGGATCCTATTCTATTGACATCAAGCCACTGTAATTATATTTCCACTTTTAAAAAGTCTGAAAAAGTGAATTGTAGTGTACCATCTTTGTCAAATCAGAGTTCATGGTTTAGAATTCACATTACCCAGCCAGCATGTGGAGGAGATCGTGTCCTTCCATTCTGACAAAGATTTTAAATATACAAATATACTGATTCTTGTTGCTGTAAAACTAGGAGAAAATGTGTGTGAATTTGTGATGTAAACTTATATATTTTATCAGTTGGCAACAGCAAATGTTGTTTGTGCATGAAAATATCACATATGAGAATTACACTTTTCAAGACTGACTGCCTCTCCATTACCCAATGGCCTGCTGGTGACCTTACGTGAAGGGCTGCTGTTAAACGACGGAGTAATACTAGAGAAGAAATGTAATCTTTCAATTGTGAATTACATTTTGGCTGACTTTCCATGGTGAAATTTTCAGTAAATATGGTTTAAGAGACCCATATTCTTTGTATATATATTTATAACCCAAACACTATAGATTCTGTACAAAAGTCAAATTATACATATAAAATTCATGTTTCAAATGGTATAGTGGAAATCAGAACCCACATACTACAAGGTGTGGTTGATTCTGCATATGAGGTATTAACGTTTTCTGGTTCAAGTGGCATGTAGTTTCTGCATTGATTGTTGTAGTGAAAACAGAAATGGTTCTTGTACATACAAAACAAAAACATGTTGTGTCACACTGCCCTCTCCCCAAAAATTGAAATGTTTTTGGTTTGTGAAAATTATAGTTTATAACATTTTAAACTAATTGATTCCATCAGCACAGTCCGTTTGCAAAGAATATTTTGTCTTCTAAAAGTTCTTTCTTTGAATTTTATCACTTTTGTAAAATTTTGTAGTGGCCAGAAATATCTGTAAAAAAAATGTAAAGCTGGGATATGTACAACGATCTTATTCAAGGACACAGCCCATCAACAATGCTGCATAGACGTTTGCAACAACATTTCATGGAAGAGTCATTTATTCCTCTGCAATGGTTTGTTAAACATGAAATTTCTTCACGTAGACAAGATTGCTCCAAAGTTCACTTGCAAGCTTATAGATAATTCCTCTCGAGTTCAATACAAGATATAAGGGTCATAGGTCAACATATATGAAGAACCTGGTCTAAACCTCACAGGTTGCATTTGGCCTGTGTTATGTTTCACACTTGGTTTTATTTCTGAATTCTTGACTGTTATTTTAGCATTTCCAATCAGTTTCACACAAAATCTGTTTTAATTACGCACTGACCTCAGCGTTCTGTCACTGTTTGAACTCAATGCTTACAGGGTCATGAATTTGTTCATAGTACTTTTAACTATGTTGCCATCCACGATCTTATGTCTTTAGAAATGAATTTTAGTAGAACTCCATGTGGCACACCCCTCCATAGATGCATCTATCATCAGTTTTGTTATTGTCCAAATTAAGTGTCAACTATTAGTTGAGAAATTGGATTCCAAATTAAGTTGAAAAGATGGCACCAAACGTAAATGTCTTTATAAACTTTCTCATTTCAAGCCTTTTCATTGTTTTACTCTTTATCAATGTTCTATAATTGTAAATAGGTGAATTGCACTGACATTTTTCAGCAAGAACAAAATAGACTCTCCTTCCGTGTCTTTCCATACAGGTCCACACCAGTTTTCCCGCAATTTCACTTTCCAGTTTACTTTTGATTCTTTCTTTAGAGTGAACTCATCTTGTGAAGCATTCTGTGAGTTTTGCCGGAGATTACTTTATACCGATGATGAAATTTGGCACAGAGTTTCTTGTTATGGCAAATGTTGTATCCATTTTGCACTAGATTGGTAACATAATTACAGCGCCCTCTGTGTCAGGTGTTGTCCAGATAATTTGCGCAGGATGGCAGACACAATGCGTATTTACCAGAACTGGTTTGTAACAGCTGCTTTTATCTGTTTAGGGCTCAGACTCCTCCAGATAATTGATTTGATTGCGATGCTGTTTGAGTTAATGGTGCCTGAGATGGATCTTCAAGTAGACAAGGACTTAGTGCTGATATTCAGTATATATCAATGCACTGGTATGCATGTTTGATAGATTTTATGTTAGCTTGAACAGTGGAAAGCTCAATGTTGTTGAATGTTTCCATCTTTTCATGTGTAAACAAGCATTTGTAATTGGTTTGTCAATAAAATGTGTAATATAAATATTTCAAACAAAGAATGTTTGCCTATTATTTGTTCATGATTTTCCCGGTCGCTGCAGTTTTCACCATCTTGTCTATGAAATCAGTTCCTTTTTCAGTTTTATGTAGATGAAATCCCATCTTGCCACACCGAATTTCAAGTATGGCTCAGATGTGTATGAACGTTACAAGGCACCTGAAATGCAGACAGACAGTGACTAACTACTTTGATTGCCTCAATATCTTCAGGAAGTTTCCAGAAATTAGGTGTTGGTAATGCCAAATATCCTAAAGGTGGCAATGCCATTGTCATAGGGGGTCTCAGTGTGGGGTGTACATGAAATAATTGCTGCATGTAACTCAAAAGAGTGATCAGGGTTGTCTGTTCATGACAAAAATGGTATCTTTCCCTTCACCTTTTTCAGAGCCCAGTGTAGAGTAAATTGAGCATCATATGATATATGGCAGTCTGATTTAGTCCTCTAGCTACCAGCGAAAATTAAACAATTTGTGACTGCAAAAACCATGTTCAATCACCAAAAAAGTTGACAATGTCAACTTGTATTGACACTTTGAGTCCAGCACTGGGTTAAACCATAACTTCCCAAGGGTAAAACATCAGTCGCTACACATCAGCCTTTTCATCCCTACCATAAGAAACAGTTTAGCTGAAACTTTTTCAAGTAATTTTCTTGTATATTTTTGTGTCATCAGCGACTTCATACAGCAGTTTGTGGTCTGCAATTTATGCCACCTAACGCTTTGTAACAAAATTTTACAAATACTATCAAAAGTCACAGCTTCTGTCTCATTGATTTCAAAACAAAGTTACTTCAACAGTTTGAGTGATATAGGTAAAATTTATTTTTTATTCAGCTTTTTCCTTGCAACATCTTTGAGGTGTCTCTCTTTTCGATACTTCGCAATTGTTTCTTCTTCATGCGTTTGATTTTTGCTGGATTTTTGATCTGAAAAGAAAAGGAAATATGAAAATTATGAGCCTGACCATGGTATCCTATGACAAAATGTATTTGGTTGTGCGGTGCACCGAAGCAGATATTCAAACCAAACGCAAAGTGTCCTGTGTTTAAATCTGAAAATCACACGAGTCAGAACTTTACATTCTCATTAATATTTTCCTATGGACCAAATTTTTATATGAGCAATTTACTTTGTCTTGCAAAGTTTAAATGGTACAACAAACTTGTGACAATATCATACTGTTGCTTCCATTTTTACTCTGAATAATGTAACCCTTTGAGTGCCCAAGTCAACTTTTGTTGCCTTTATTGAATATGACATAGCCAGCAACTTTTTTCAGATCTAGACAAGTTAATTTCGGATTTTTCCAAAAATTTTGGTCAAAAATTGCAGCCATTGAAATGTTATGTCCAATTGGTCCAAAAGTATCAAAAAATTACAGAAGAATTCATAAAGATTGGTAAAATAAAAATTACAGCATTCAAAGAGTTAATAAAATACAAATCATGTGATATATTTATATGCAATATACTGACCACTTGAACAATTTCCGCTTTGCGTTCATTTTCAAATTTCTTCCTTTTCTTTTCTGCCCTCTTTTTGCGCTTTATCTAGATAAGGAGAGAGAAAGAAGGCGAAAAAATCACTTGACAGGCAATACTATAAAGCCATTCACATGCACATTATGCTGTTTAGCTCCACTGTAGACTTCACAAATGTGTATCAAGTTTGGAAATATACTGGATACAAAAGTCTCTTGTTACACAATAGTCTGTTGTAGGCAACTACTATCCAATTGAATGGTGCCCTTAACCCTTTGAACCCAGGGTCGGAAAAAAATGTCCATATGATATCATAGGTCACCAGGGGGTCAGGGTGCAAGGGGTTAAAAATCTCTACTTCTGGTCTTTATGCTTTGGTAACAGTTTTGAAAGTATGTGTAGCTATGAACAATGCCATTCTGACTTGGCAAATTTTGATAAAATTCTCTCTACTGCACTTGCAGTTGCGAAAGTCCTCCTCAAAATGAAAAATTTGTCAGACTGTCAGTCAGATACTTGGCTGATCGGTTATGAGATATCATCTCAATCAGATTTGTTTTAATCATAATGATGAAATTAAGTTTGTATTTTTTGAGCAAATTTTTCTCATTTGTATTCAAAATATCATTTTCGCTATAAAAATTGCTTGTCTTGTAGATTTCTGCTTGGACTAAAAGTCCCTTGCAATGATGTCACTCCAAACTTTCTATAAAATCTATGACTTAATTGTTATAAGGGTACTTTATTGAGGATTTTGAGGTCACTTAAGGTCAAAAATTCCTTTTCTCCAAACTGCATGGCTAATTGCTAGATACACTGTGGGACCCTACAGATGCTTTCAATGAAGTATTCATTTCAGGTATCTTCACACATTTGACTAACGCTTTTGTTCAGTTAAAATACAACTTTATTCAATGGTTGGTAAAATTGCTTTCATACCTGTCTTTAGGAACACAATGACCTCATAAATATTTATTCAAATTATGATGCAACATTACAAATTTTTCTGCAAACAATTCCTTCCACTTCTTTCTTTTAAAATTCTTTTCCTTTAATCTTATCCTGCCAAGTTCATATTCCACCATCAGTCAAGTTGGTTAAAACTAGTGAAAGAAGGAAAACGTGTCCCATATGGTGCATTTTAACAAAGACTTGAGGATTTGAAGGTCCCTGAAGACAGAGATACTGTAAACATGATTTTTACAGACTAAAGCTCCTATAACATACCAAGCAAAGTGGGTGAAATACATGTGGTTTTACCTCAATACAACTTTTGGCTGACTTGGCAGATGGGAAATTGATACTGTCTGGCAAGGAAAGGGTTAGAAACAACTTCAAAAACGACCATGGCACTTGCTTAATAGGTTCTTGAGATTCGGATCTAAGATGTCCTCATTAAAATTAACTCAATTTACAGCAAAATTATTGTTGTGTTATCATCAATACTTAATATTTGGGGTTTAAAAATCTGAAATTATTTATGTCAAAATAGTCCAGAACACCTGCTCCGATTGCTGATGTTTCAGAGCAATGAACTTATTCTGTTGTGGCACAATTTCAAACATAAGAAAAAAGTTTGGATGTCAGTACATCTAATATCTTTATCAGTCACTTCTTCAACATCATTAAGAATGGACTTGAATTGCTGAAAAATTTTCAACAGCAGAGACATATCAATTGACTCACTTATGGCTCATCTTCCAAAGATGAAGAACGAATTTAAAATTTCATCTGGACCACAATCAAAGTTTAAGTCTCTCCTGATAATTCCTTCTTTTTGTGTCTCTCTACACAAACCATGGATAACATGTCCAATTATATGACACTGGCCTTACCTCTTCCTTCTTTTGCCTCTGCTCCTTTAATTCTTGCTCATATTTCTTAACAGCCTTCTTCTCTGCCCTGTCTCTCATTTTTTTCTGCCATGATGTGCGAAAGGGTTTATCTTGTTTCATATCTGAAAATCTACAAAATGCACCCGAGAGTCATCAGTGTCCAGTGCCTTCACTAGGAAAATGCATTAGGGCAACTTATCATTTTATTACATGCCTTGTATATTGAACATCGTGCTCCATAGGATTCCATGGAAACTCGTCAATTATGTTGCAGGCTACATAGCCATCATTAGACTGACTGTGAACCAGAACTATTTTCAACTTGTCATCTTTAGGATTTACACTTGGCGCACGAGTTATTGGAACACTAAATTAGGTAATTACCCAGCAACTTGGCTGAGTACTTTGCAATTTGACCTGGCATTTACCTAAACAAGAGTCTGTTTTATGGTCTGAAGACTGATAAGATATCCACCACACTCAGCAGGCAGCTCCTCCACTGAGTAAACTGATATGCCTGCACTGCAAAAAACTTTTTGACTAGCAGCTGCATGTACATGTAGTTGATGGGAGAGTTTTGAAGGGCCGGAATAAAATGTTGTAAAGTGTAACTGAAACATGATTTGCCGCTGTCATTTTGTGTCCTGTTTTTGTACATATGCATGTTGTTCCTAGTTTTTTAATCACAATTACATACATTGAAGAAACACTGACTGTCAGAGCAACCATCCAATCATGTGATAAAAATGGACTGTTCCATCAACGTCAGTGGTGGGCTCATGGAAGGTGGTAACCCTTATGAAAATGAAACTGTGCGGCAGCTCTGCTGTAGACTTGCGGCACCTCTGCCGTAGAGTTGCTGCACTAGTGCTGCACAGGAAAGCTGTGCAAGAGAGGCTGTGCAGGAAAATGCAGCTAGCTGCACAGTTTCTGCACAGTGTTAATCTGAGCAGAAACTGTGCAGCAGGAGACAAAACTGTGCAGCTTCTGTGCAATAATCTCCATACTGTACACCTTGTGTGCGGCAAATGTAAAATGTGTACAGCTTGTGTACAACAGACCTTGAAGTGTGCAGCTTGTGTGCAGCAGGCCATCAAAGTGTGCAGCTTATGTGCCAGAAATGACATTACATGTACAGATTGTTATTGGTTATTGCTGCAAATATGGAGCAACACATGATGGGCACATTGCTGACTATTTCATCAACGGGAGTACAGTGTACCATTGCACTTCCTGACCAGTCATATTCAAGAAAACAAAACTGAACTTTCATTTACATTTTACATTCATTTATTTTTATAACAGACAATCCAATTTTTAAATTGTAAAAACTGCTAGATAATGGACAGCTTTCAAAGCACAGTTTAGCTGGTGAAAGCGACACAGGCCTAAACTCAACAACATTGCATGGATGATGGACATCTGTATTATACAGCAGTGACATGTAACATGAGTACCCCTTCGACGATCTGGTTTGGTAAATCACGGTTCAGTCGACAACTGAATTTTTAGGAAAACAAATTTTTAAAACAGGGACTTGTCTGTCTTGCAAGTTAAACTCTGTATTTTCTGCGAGTTATACCAAAATGCACTGAAGCAGTTTCGAACGAAATCTAAGTCTGATGGTCTGTAACTTGTGTAAGGACGCGTCGTAGACTTTTGTTACTGCAAATCTGTACCTTAAAAATATCGACAGATGAGAACTTTTCATTGTAGAAACAAACAAGTAAACTTCAATGTCGCAGGACCCGCTACTCGTACCTTGGCTCCAGCAGGGCCATGGACGTGCTTAGACTTCAAGCAGTGTATACAGTATACCGTATACGGTACGTACAGTGCGCAGCACTGGAAGCTAGTCTGTGTCCTGTCATCGCTAACAAAATCTCGCCTTCTGTCATGACTGGATTGATATTCAATGCTTTTGTCCATGTTTTCAGCGTTAGAGTTATATTGCCGAGCACAATTTTGGGGTTTTTCACACTCCATCCCGACCGCTGTACGAAAATCCAATAGTATACGCTACTTCGCCAACGTCCAGCGCTGAGAGCAGCCGACATGTTTACACTCTGAGGTCACGGTTCATCAAGTTCAGTTCGCGCATCGATATTGAATCTTCGTGTTGAAAGAAATTTTACTCTATTTTGAGTCTTTCTATGATAAAAATAACCATTTTCATTATACTTATAAATTGGGTGCTCTATCAAGTATGAAACATAACGGATTGGTGCATAATGTAGAGTCAATTCCAGCGTTTAAAAACGGGACTACATTATCAATCGCGTAATGATTTATAGATCGCACTTCCGTTAACGTCATGAGGCTTGATCGGCGCGAAGTTAGATTTTGGTACCATCGGCTGTGTACTTGTTGTTAGGGAGTTACTATATAGTGGACAATTTCGTGATCTTTCTATGGAATCGCCAGCCAAATGATATCACAGTGTTGGACAAACGTGTATACAGCACCAGAGATAGACGGATTTCAAAATTTGTGAACGCGAACAGCAGTAAAAATGCTGACTGTTTTCTAAGTATGTACACACGGTTCGGAGAGACCTGCAACCGGAACCGGGATCGAATCATCCAGCCTCTGCGAGCCATTCTCAAATGTAAGTCAATTTACCGTCCGTCTGTTCATCGCTATAATGTTCTGTAATCGTTGTATTGCTATGTTTAGCTACAGATAAATTTTCGTTAAGTCCTGATTCATACTGAATTCACTTTCGTTTCACAACAGTTACAGTAAGTGTTGAGATTTTTGCAGATTGTCGCCCGTCGCCGCCGTCGTGTATGTAAACAACATACGGCGAGCTGTCCGCTGTTGGACATTTGATCATTATTAATTTAATAATCATAAATATATATGCATTTTTCTGCTTCAAGTTTTCAACTTTTTTGTCTCTTTTCAAATAATTATTGATGTCTTTCATCAAATTGCGATGTTTAAAATGTTTGGTCAAACGGTAAAGACTTATACTCTTCCCTGAACGATTTGTATTTTTCAGAATGCATAGTGAGGAAGGGACAAGAAATTCAGAGAACAGAAAGCCAAATCGCAGCCTATGACAGTAATGTAAATGTTACATGAAACTTCTCGAGTGAAAAGAAAATCTCTTGAAGATACTTGTGGCATGAAATGAACATGGCATATAAAATAAATCGTACCACGATTTGAATTTAATCTTTTTTCTCTGTCTTTTATTAAAAATAACTTTATTTGCGCTGACCATTTTTTCTTGTTAAACTGGTATTTCAGAGCTTAGTTGGACAAAACATATCTTGTGCTTTCCACAGTCTGTCAGGTTTTCAACCGTGTCACTAACATTGGCCATGTTTACACAAGCGATTTTACAACTTCTGTGTACATATCTGAGCTGAACGTTTTATATCATCGGAAAAGATAAAAACGTTGAAACTTATGGTACAATACAAGAAATTTTGCTGTCACTTAATTGTGTTGCTTCTTTGGTTTCCAGTATCTCTCGTCTATTTAATAATGTATTTCGTTTTCTTACTGTTGCTGAAATTGGTAAATAATTATTCCAGAGCTGACTGCTGTGGAATTATGCCAACTTATGAAGGGAATTTTGCATTTTGTAGTTTGCAGCAAATGTGCAGTAACATGCAAAATAATTTGCTGCATGGAGTTTGCGGCAAATTTGCAGTAACATTCAAATTAATTTGCCGCAAATTTTACCTACTCCTGGTAGCTGTCCTGCAAGATGCCACAATTTTCTGTGAAGTTCCTGCACAGTCTTTCAGGTACTCTGTCGTTCAAAGGGCTATTGTGCAAAGACAGGCTTCCACATTTCCAACACAAAGTTACTGTTTTCAGCGTTTCTTGCACTATATATGTGCTCAGTGCAGCTAATGTGTATAATGCGAAAGAATCATCTTACAGCAAAGCTGCTGCAACTTGTTGTATTGTTGCACAGTTCCTGCACAAAGCTACCGCACAGTTACTGTTTTCATTGCTTCTTGCACCTGTGCGGCAGCAACTAATTTGCGTGCGAAAAAATCGCCTTACAGCAGAGCTGCCGCAACCTGCTGTATATTGCTGCACAGTTCCTGCACAAAGCTGCCGCACAGTTACTGTTTCCATCATTTCTTGCGCCTGTGCGGCAGCAGCTAATTTGCATGCGAAAAAAGTCGCCTTACAGTTGAGTTACAGTAATTGTCTGTTGCACTAGTGCCGCACCTGTGCAGGAACACTGTGCAGCAGGCTAAAAATTTTCATAAGGGCCTGTTTTCGAAATTTAACGAATTTTGTAACTCTAGATTTACAAGGGATGCTGCGATGTTTCAATTCCAAATAACATACTGAGGCAAAACCTGTCAGGTTCAGGCCCAGGACACAAAATGAGTACAATAGATTGTGTTACATCATAATATTTATTCCCCCTTTTCACAATTTTCCCATGAACTGGATGTCAGTTGAAAATTGGTTGTTCCTGTGTAGGCATATCAGTTTACTCAGTGGGAGCTGCCTGCTGAGTTTGGTGGATATCTTATCAGTCTTCAGACAATAAAACAGACTCTTGTTTAGGTAAATGCCAGGTCAAATTGCAAAGTGCTCAGCTAAGTTGCTGGGTAATTACCTAATTTGGTGTTCCGATAAGTCGTGCCCTCCCTTGTAAAAATATTCGCATTTTATGTTTTACATAGGAGATCTGGTTTATAGAAAATCATGCATAAGAAATCAATAAACTGTTAAACAATGATTTAAATATAAGATCTATGCACCATCCTATGATATAATAGTTCTATTTTTAACCAATTTTTTTACTAACGTGGAAATACAGTATATGATTGTCATTTGTAAATTTACCAAAATATTTGGAGTGAAAACTATGTCAGAGGACATGTAATAAAAACATGATAATCAAAACAAAGGACTATGTACCCTCCAGGCAGAAGAACATTCGCCCTCCTGACGTGGAGCAAATGATCACCTACCCTCGGGAAAATAGCCTATTGCTTGGGCTATAACATATAATGTGGCACGTACATGTACCTGAAGAATACTGGGCCAAATCACCATTATGACAACAATTGGAATTTTCTAGGGGGCACTGCCAAGCAACTAGATCCCCTAGAGGATTATGTTGACTTGTAAAATTGTTCAATTGGGTGTTCTTGCAGCTAGGGACGAGATAGTACTAGGGTCCCAGTAGGGATGAGGTGGTTTTGGGATGAGGTGGTTTTGGTATGAAATGGTTTTGGTGCAAAGTATCTGGGACCCCCCTTCCCCCGGGGCTCCATTGCTGGCTACAGCCTGAATAATCTAGAAATTTTGAAGCCCTAGGCTAGCATATGATACTTGCACGCTGACTTCGAGCATAAGCGGCATGGGGTTGGTAGCTCCATGCTTCGACAGAGATGTAGGGTTACTGATTACAAAATTTCACCAAACTTACTGAATACCACATATAAACCCACGGGTGCCAATGTATGAACGAATGGGTGATTTAGCTACTCTCTCTTCGTAAGCGTACTACTACACCATGGAGGTAAAACCTCCCGACGGGGGATCGACGGAGAGGTTCTGGACATCACAGGCACCACCGTAGTAGAAAGGGCTAAAAGCGCTATCATTACAACTACGGTGATGCCTGTGGCTTTAGCTCATTTGACGCTCACCGTTTCGTTTGTTCGGTCTTCCATTTTCTTCCCGATTTAGGCCGTCCTTTCGGCACGCCTTGCGAGTGTGAAACTTGTTTGTAGCTTTGCCAGACATTGCTTGGTTCTACGACAGCGCCATCCTGTTCCTTGGAAATCGTTTCCGATGGCTGTAATCGTTTCGCAAGATCATCGCACGTCACGTTGTTTTCAAAATCTGCTTTTTCGCACCCATCATTTTCCAAGTCCCTCCCTTGACCTGTTACAGAGTTTTCGGCTTTCGTCATACTGAACGTGCGTGGATGTTAGTGTTTTTCTACCGTGACTACTTGTCTATGAAAAGACACCACGTACCAGATACGGACAACCTCCAACCTGAGACGCATCACGGACCACATGGCTTTCAGCCTGACCCTCTGAAAGGCTACGTTTCACTTTGGGATATTCTATTCTGTAAACAGGTAAAGCATGACGCTGAAACGACAAGAATATTGGTAAGGTTCCAGTATCCTCGATCACTATAACTTCAGGTTTATTATCGAAAGTATTATATCTTATTAAAAGGTATATTTTATTGTCATTTCCCTAATCTTTACGATATAATTGACATTTTAGACTTACAGTACTTTTGATCATCCCTCAAACGATTCGACCATTCTGCTCTCGCAACTCGCGTCCACTTCACGTGTACAAAGTACAAATATAGTTTTGCATACGGGTAATTTCAAAATGGACGCCTGGGAGAAGTACGACAGTAAACCAAGTGAAGCCATGGAAAACGCCGATTTTCGTTTAAAACAGGATGCATCAGGCCAAGATATTGAGCAAGTACGTTCATAGCATTACTCTCTTTCGTTTGTATCCAAAATAATCTGTGCATACATGATGAGATGTGATACACAAGTACCTTTGAGGAGATGTCGATTTGAAAATGTACATGAAGCTGTGAACTAGCGTTCCTCTGTATGACCCGTTCCGCGCCGTCATCACGTACACAGAGACATATTGTAAATGATGTAGGTGTAGAGTCCAGTCACGATGAACTATAGCTTGTAATGGCTTGTTCCAGAAACGAACTGTGTCTCCCAAAATAAAGGGAGACCAACTGCACACTATAACATGTGTAATACCATGGAAGTGTTTTTTACGCCCATGGTAATGTACAAAGCATAGACACAAGCGCTTCTACTGGTTTTCGACGTATAATTTACAAAGCTAGTTATGAGAGCTCAGACAAATACAACATAACACTAAGTAACAGGTTAAATGAGAGGTTTTTACCAAGCGATGTCTGGCCGAACATTCTCAAAACCAAACCTACCGTTATAATTCGAGACTACCGTGAAACCGTTTTAGCCTAATCATGGCGTAATCTGATAGTTTCATTTTCAATATTCAACAATGTACGCGTTTTGCTAGCTTTTGACAGTTACCCAGCTATTATTACACAGCAAACTGGAACATCTTTTTTCCTGAAATAATCAAATATAATTGATTTTTTTTTATTTGCAATTCGTCAGTCAGATTTTGAAAGATTAATTACATGTAAATAATCTGTGAACTTGTTGAAATTCGTACTAAAACTGTACCTTGCTCATATGGTGACTCAAACATGATAACATTACATGTAACAGTCAAAGTGGTGAATATTTCAGTAGCTAAGCTATATGTCATGCGATTGCAATTGATATATTTTATATGTTAATTTGGTTCAAGGTACAACAAATTATCAGCGTGAGAATTATTTTTGGTCAGTCAAGTCAAGGGGAGTTGTTCAGGTTGTTGAATATACACCGAATGATACAGTGAACTTATTTTTATAGCTGAATAATAATGCCCAGAGAACTTGTAAGCTCTATGAACCATGCATTCTTTCATAAACATATGAAGATCAATAAATTACACTTCAGTGTGAGCTCAAATGGCATGTCGATATGTCCCTGATGACTGTTGCATATTCTGATTTCAGTGCCTCTTTAACATGTGCTCATTTCTGTCAAAAGTCTGTCATTGGAATGTTAACGTTTTGCTCGTAGTATGTGTCATAGGTGATTTTACTGACAGACTGAGAATATTATTTTTTGTATCTCTGATATATCAATGCTTGATTACCTATTATTGATGAAATGATCTAAACCTAAAGAAATGGGCATGTTTGCTAGCAAATTTATGCAACATAAATATTTGACATAATTTAATTGAATATGCATCAAAGTTAAGTTGGAAATCAAATATATGTGTACATTGTATGTTTAAATATGTGAATTGTCTACATTCTAGTAGGCATATGGCTCTCAATAAGAAATATCAATCTATCATTACAACCAAACATACTTTGCAGGAAACTGAAGGCGGTGTAATGGACATGGAGATTGACAATGATGAAGATTCAACTTCAGAGGCTGCTTTCCACAAATGGCTTGCAAGTTTTGATGGAGGTGGCACAGCAAACGTGGACCAAGAGAGAGCACCGAACATCGAAGAACATCGGGCTAAGTTTGTCAGTGATGGGTTTCACCCAGTCATTATGGAAGAATCTTACATGGAGCAGAAACCACCACCACCGCTACCAGAACAATCACAAATGATCAGTTCATTCCCACCAAGAAATTTTAGGGAAGAGCCAAGCTCTTCATCATCATCATTTCCAGAGAACCTCGAGGATGGAAAATCATCTGCCTTGTCACCGTCCCCTGATCATAGAAATACTGTGAATATTACACAGTATTCCATGGTCAGTTCAACAACTTGCCTGCAGAAATCTGAACCCTCAGCAGGACAAAAAGATGTCACATCATCTATCTTGGAACAGTCAACCACTTTGCCTGGTCATTTAGGGAAAGCAGAATCTCCAGGAGGAAAGGAGACCACAAGGTCAAGATCAGGGTCAATTGAAAATGAACAAGAAAGAAGTGAAAGGAGAGACATGTCTGGTATGTAGTAGTGCTCGTTCAGAGATGCCTTTGTGATGCAGAGCAGGGGAAGGACAGTTATTGAGAACATGCACTTTTCAGTGCTAGGTAGACCATATCACAAGTTTTGTCTTGATCTAAATTTTATCAGTGTCCTGTGCATTATCATGAAATAATGATAACTAATTATCACATTTTTATAACTATACAACCATTGTTTTATTTATCGTTAAACAAGCTTAGTAATGTAATTAGTACACCATGATGCCACCAAAGTCTGAAAAGTGGAAACAAAATCAGTGTTCGTGGTGATTTACATGTAAGTCACTGAGAAACGGAGGACAATTGACTAGCTGTTTAAAGTATAGTATTAACCCATATCCTATCATATCACTTCCCCATTTGCCAAGTCCTTAAAAAGCAGCATTTGAGCCCAAACCCATATGTCTGTTCACCTGTTTAATTTGGTTTGTCATAGCAGGTTTAATAATTAGTAAAAATCATATTTGTGTGTTTTCTCTGGTTTCAGGGTCCGTCAAATGTTGAGATCTTTTTCAAAATACAACTTATGGGACGTGTTATGCCTCACTGGTTTTAACTAACTTGACCTGATGATGAATATAAACTTGGCAGGATAATGATTACACTTAGTCGTACAAGAGTAATTGTTAGTAAGAGCTGAAAATTAATTTTAATGTGGATTTGTTTCATCTGAAATACAACAGTACCAACAGAATAACATGATACTTGCTGTTATGATGTAAATCTGAATTTCACAAAATATTTTTTTTCCTTGCAGAACACGAAAGGACAAATATCAGCAGAAGCAGTGAAAGTGGCAGTAATATTTCAGAGGTAAGGAGTTGAAAAATTTGTGTTCATTACTAATAACTACAATGTTTTGTTTTTCAGGTACATCTTGCCGCAGTCCATATGAGTTCAATGGAATCAATTGACTGACAACTTTATTGTAGGTACTTGGCCGATATTGGCATTACAACCATCCACGCATTTTACGGAATTTTTTTCTCCAAAAACCAGAAATATGTCCACAAAAACTGCTCTGCTCAATAAATTGATAACTAAATTTGTAGAATGTCCTCTTTGTGTACACTGGCATGCACAAATTTAAAAAAAATTCCATATTACTCCAAATTACTGCATGAATTTTGTCTAAAATCAATAATTTAGCAACAAATATATAAGCAATGGTCGGACCTTCCTTGAAATTGCAAAGAAAGAAAGACAAAGTTATATAGAAAAAACTTGATAAGTCAAATATTCAGCCATCAATAGAAACATTTACAGATTACCCATTGATAACACATTTTGTGTCATACACACTGTAATACACATAGCCCTATACATCAAGACATCATCCCAAAGAAGATGAGAATGATCTCCATCTGCCCAGTAAAAGATCATCCAGATCTCCGGGAAAGGTGAGTACTGGAACTACATGTTGATTCCAAAAGTGGACCCATGTATGTCACGGACAGTGAAGGTTATTTTCTATGGATTATTTCCAGAAAAAATTTCAACAAGACTAGTGTATGTATGTGTCTGTTATAGCCCTGCATACCGTGTGGTGTGTTCCCGGCATTATGCAGCCTCCCACCATAGCCCTGCTGACTCTCATACGTATTTCCAACGGAAGCTGTCCCGCACGAAAAACTACCTTTTCTATATACAGTCAAGGGTCCAGTGACCGGCCGTTAGCAAGATATGATTGGCCACTGGACCCTTGACCATGAATCTCTGGTAAACTAACGGTTTGGGACGTCGGTAGGCATAGAGTGGAATCAAGTTGATTTCAGCCAAAAATAGTTAGAAAAGGTAGCTTTTCGTGCATGGTCCAAATTGGGACCACATCCGCCTGATTTTCCTATGAGAGTCAGCAGGGCTGTGGTGGGAGGCCGTATAATGCCAGGAACACACAGCACAGTACACAGGGCTAGCGTCTGTTATTGTCAGGCACAAACAAATATATAAACTACGGTGACTGCTCATTGTTATTGACATGTAAAGGTATTTGACTTTCCATATTGTCTATGTATTGGTCATTAGCCATGGAAACTAGGCATTTGCAAAAGATCTTTACTAGGAGTCCCATCACTTGAAAAAGAACTCCAATGTGGACGCTTTCGTCATTTATTGTTGAGGTCATTCTGAATCTTGGAATTCTCATCTGTATTATGAACATCCGCATCTTTTTTCCAAGTAGTTGTACTTGATGTTTATCCTCTTAGAAAAGGCAGTGTGCATGTACCATGTTTTAGGGTATACAGATATGGGTCAACACCTCGACTTGCATTTTACAAACATCACGTTTCCTGTATTTAAACATTTCTTGATATGACTTGTCTGTTAGTGTTAGATATGATTTATTGTTGTAGTAGTGTTGTTAGCAAATTTATTGTTTGTGTTCTTATAGGTACATGTAGATTAATGCTGCTTGCCAATTGCATACCGCAGCCTGAGATCCCGGTTTAACTTATGAGGATACTCCTGTTTTTGTCATTAGTACGTGTAGCTTTTGTACTGAATGCATCATTTTATTCATCCCTAGTCAGTAGAGTGGCATTTGTGTTTGCCCAGCATTTCAGCTTTCTCTCAGTTGACATGAAAATGTATAAATCCCTACAAAGTGCACCATTATGTTATGGACTGTAAGATTTTACAGTTTGTAAGAACTTTACATACTAACATTTTTTATTGGCCATTTTTCCTCTAAGAACCCCGTTCTTCCCCAAACAGGATATGGAAAACCAGAAATCTGCGTTTTCTGGTGGAAGACAACCAGCGTATCTGGAGCGTAGAGAATCATCGTCATCGCCTAATGTAGACAGACAAAGAAGCCGATCACGATCAAAATCTCAAGAAAAAGGACGACATCGATCTACATCTTCACCTCATAGAAGAAAATATAGGTCACGGTCACGATCAAGGTCAAAAGAGCGAAGCTACAGAAAGCGTTCACCGCCACATAGAAAAAAGTACAGATCTAGATCTAAATCACGCTCAAAATCCAGAGAAAGAAAACGTCACAGGTCACCATCACCAAGGAGACGCAAACATAGGTCAAGGTCACACTCCAGAGAAAGAAGTCATCATAAAGTACCATCACCCAGACGACACAGAT
The DNA here is from genome assembly GCF_041260155.1 of Ptychodera flava. Taxonomy (NCBI): domain Eukaryota; kingdom Metazoa; phylum Hemichordata; class Enteropneusta; family Ptychoderidae; genus Ptychodera; species Ptychodera flava. The sequence continues at coordinate 4,823,954 of NC_091939.1, forward strand.
ATAGGTCAGCTTCTAGATCACCCTCCAAATCAAGAGAAAGAGGTCATCGGAGGTCACCATCTACCAGAATTCTCAGGGTAAGGTCAAGGTCAAAATCAATAGAAAAAAGTCACCGCAAATCAGTACAGTCGCCATCGCCAAAGAGACAAAGGTCTAGATCAAGGTCCAGATCTCCATTCAAGTCCAAAGAAAGAAGCCCCGTCTCATCGTCAGTTCGTCAAATACATAGAAACAAATCAAGATCAAAATCCAAAGAGAGAGTACATGAACGGTCACCGTCACCAAAAATACAGAAGCATAAATCAGAATCCAGATCACGGTCAAAATCCACAGAGAGAAGGCACAGTCGTTCAGTGTCACCGAAGCAAAAGCAGCAAAGACCAAAATCAAGGTCAAGGTCAAGATCAAGATCAAAATCTGTAGAACGAGGTCGATACCAATCATCAACATCACCAAGGAAGTACAGGCGACGATCTAGATCTCGGTCAAAATCTCGGGAGAAGCGACATAGAAGGTCAAGATCTCGTGACAGAAGACGAAGTCGATCAAGATCTCGAGAGAGGAAACGTAGCCGATCTAAATCCCGGGAGAGGAGACGTAGCAGATCAAAATCCCGTGACCGTAGACGAAGTCGTTCAAGATCCCGTGATAGAAGACGTAGCCGATCAAAGTCAAGGGAGCGAAGGAGAAGATCAAGGTCTCATGAAAGATACAAGAGACGGCGATCCAGATCAAGAAGTCCAAAGCGTAGGAGAAGGTATAGTGAATATTAGATCTCATCTCAGTTTCCTTATAAAGTAAATGTACCACTCTTTCATACGAGGAAATTTACCAATAAATATAAGATATTAGTTCGTTGTTAATCTAGAGCGCGCCATCGCGGGATTGACGCGTTTCAGCAAAAAATCCCGCTCTGAAATCTACCCAGTGCGTCACTTTGGGCGCACTCACAATGAGGGGGGTCTGTAAATAGGTCAACGTGTGTTTTCTTTCATTGTTAAACGTAACCACTTTGCGTGATGATTTGCTATACTTTGCTAGAATGTTACCAATGACTCATTTATAAAAACTTTAGCAGCTCACGTCCGTTTTGAAATGACATTTGCGTTTGTTACATTGTCAATAAAACTTGTTTGTGAATGTACTGACTGACAGCCGTGACGAGAAAAAAAATTCACGTACGGGAGTAATTTCAAACTAACTCTCACACAGAAAGGTTTTTGAAAAATGTAGCCAACACACCTATTCCATTCAAAAAGAAAAAACATGTTCTTGATCAAGCGGAAATCAAACCAAATTCCAAAATTTTCTGAAACATTTCATGTGTCCACATGGATCGAGATACTAGACGTAGCTTGGTTCATGTTGTTTGTCAAAGTCGTTATGCCACCCACGGTCACGCATGCATGGCTTGCCAAGAAATTCGATCTAGCGAGAACAACAGTGAATATCTATTCAGATCTTATACCAGACGGGTCATATGTCAAGTTCTTCAGTAAGAATGCATTTACTAATACTTGCACGGCTTGCATTGTCAGAGTCGGGACGTTGTGCTGTGTTTGTTTGGCCTCGATGCGCACATGGTGTCGGCCATTTTCCAAACTTGCTTAGGACAAAGCGTCATCACTCTAGACTCCCTAGGTTACCCTTTTATGTCTATGGGAACTTACTGCTGCAGAGATCGAGACTACTTAGTCATTAAAAAAAGTCCTGCTCTATCAATGAGAGCTGTGAAATGACAAATGAACTTACTTTTCTCACTGTGGGGAAATTGTCAATTGTATTTTTGCATAATACTGAAAGAATTATCTCTTGAGACTAACAGAATGTGCTGCATCTTTTCTATGAATGTGAGTGAATTTGTGATACTTTATTCAAAACAATTATATTCTTGAATAGATGTACAAAGACTTCATAGACTTATTTTAAATAAATGCTAATTTAATATGCAGATTAATATGCAAATTTGCTGCCAAAAAATTGTCCCCCAAATTTTGAAAATGTCCCCCAAAATTTAAGGCAGTGGGCCCAAATGTCCCCCAATCCTAAGATCCTAGATTCAACACTGAGATATTAGTTCGTTGTTATTGTACATAACATTGTTTTCAAAATCCAATCATTGTGAAGTATTGATACAACAGGAGGGACATTTTCTAAAAATATTTTACAGCAAACTACCGCAAACTGTCAAATTTTGTGCTCATCTTTGAATTTCTCAAAATAAGACATATCAGCTTTGTGGTGTCGTTAAAGAGCAGTATGCATTTATCTCACAAGTGTCAGATTATATGTTGAATATTTATTATAAGAGTTAATCAGGAACTGTTTCCTACACGTAGATTTGGCATGAACACTCATATCGTGTGTTTCTTAGCCAGTCCTTGTCTGTCAGGGGTACCCGCCAAACTGCCGTGTGATGCAATGTCCGTGAATTTTTAACCTATCTGGAAAGTCCTCAAAAATGAACTTAGTCCTGAAAAATTTGTAATCAACCCACAATTTTCAGAAATGACAAGATGATTAGTCATGTTATTTTAAAAATGATATGTAAAAATGATGTACAAAAATGATATATTGTTAAAAAGGATATCTGGAGAGTATTTTGACCTCCGATAATGCCTAAGTTACTTTTGGTGTATGGACCCAGGCACTCGTGAGAGTACTCTGAGATCTTTGATGAAAACCGTGATTCTAACATCAAGCTCTTGCTGTTCTTGTAATGCAGCTCCCCAGCTCCGAGGTTTAGGCCAAGGGATCGCTATCGTTACAGACATGACACCAGCTTTGACGATGACCCTGCAATGGCTGCACAGGAGAAACTGGCTAGAAAGTTGGAGATTGCCAAGGAGCGAGAGAAAACAAGATTGGAAAAACATAAGAAAGAGCAACAGGAGAGAGAAAAAGCTGCAGCTGCTGGTGGATGTAAGTGTTTGTCTCAAGTATTTAGTTTTCTTATTTAGTTGAGTGAGTAATAAGTGAAATCCCCTCTCCAAAAGAAACCAGTTTCATCTTTCTCGAACATTTTAATGAGACAGTTAAAAATGTACTGAAATACAGGGATTGTGATGAATCAAGATATTACTTCCCATACTCTTTTGCTGTTAGAGAGGGACCTTTACTTTTTGACAAGGAGAAGCCCAGAATAATACGTTGTTCTGCAGTGATTGCTGGTGCAGTTCATGGAATAATATCATTGTGTAATGCTCCTGGCAACCAGTGCACATTATGTATGAATTGTCAAATTAGACAATTGACTTTTAGAAAATGGGAAATACAGCTGAGTCTTTCCACAGTAAAGCGCAACATTTGACATTCCCAATTTTGGAGCTCTAGCTTTTTCAATGATAACAGCATTCACACAGAATGATATTATTTTTAGTAAGTACCACATATCAGCATATATAAAAAATAATATTAAAGCTGTATATCCAGCTCAACAAAAATGATTTTTATCTTTGTAAATATTGCCTCTATTTGCTCACCATTTTGTGACATTTTGTACCCCTGTTACATTAGGAAGGGATATTTACAATATTGATACTATTTGAATTGATTTCAAATGCAAAGTAGTAATGTATTATAAGCAATTACGAACTAAATTTATTCTTGGAAAAAAAAAACACTAGGGAAAGGGCCAAATATTATGCCAAAAAATATTGGCAACGTACGTAACTATGTCTGTCCAACTCTATGCGAATTGATAATATGAGAACAATAAATATAGTGAAGGCTGTAAGCTGCAACAAACCACTCATACATTTGACTAACAATGAAATCTTCCACTATGTATCATTCTTTATTCTGTCTTTATTGAAGCTTGGGTTCTCTTGCAGTTAAAAATATTTCTGGAAGGCGTCTGTCCACATGTTACGCGCGTTACCTCATTTCCAAAATCAAGATTTAAAAAAAATTCTTTTGGTATACATTGCTGAAATGTTGTCATTTGAGGGTGCCCTAAATTTCATGTATTATGGCGCAATTGAATATAAACCAATGGCCACCATTACTGAGAGCACCTGAATGGCAGGATGTCTGTCCTCCTTGTTACACGCGTTACCGGTGTTACGCGCGTGGAAGTAATTGTAGTTTAATTAAATACTGGATAGAATAATGTTAATTTGTTTCTTCGTGTGACAATTCTATCTGTATCAGAAAGTTACTGAAAGCTTTCTTTACAACTATTGATGCACCTCAGATGCCATGTATCGTTTATGAAAATATTGGACAGAACTGATGATGTCTGTCCAATGTTACATACGTTATCCCATAGACAATACAGGGGTCTTCCCTCTGTTGTCTATATGATTATCCACAGAGCCAATTTATGACAATTCACTTCATAATTCTGAGGTATTTAACTTCGTCATGACATATACATATACAAATCAATCAAGTACATTCATTCAGATTGGAAAACACACAATTTGTGTATAAAGCCAATCCAGTGTCTGTCCATGTTACATACGTTGCTAGTTGCCATAACATTGCATCAGATATCCTCCTCTTCTGATAATATTTCAGATTAAAATATCTTCTGAAGTGTGTTTCTAGTTCTTGTAGACTAATAGGTTTCTTTCAAACTTGGCACATTGATCATAAAGGCATACATGTGATCAAATACAATACAATGTCATGTCTGTCATGTTACACGCGTTACTGTTGCCGCGACAATTTGCCCTCTTCCTTAAACAAAGAAATTATTTATCTTAAAAAAAATATTTTTAGATGACACACCTGTAGTACTGTCCACCCACTCAACTTTTAGATTCAGATTAATGAATTTAATTTTGACCTTATTGTCACAAAGTGGTTGCACTTTACTGTGGAATGACTCAAATACAGCTGTGTAAATTTTTACTTGCATGCAGTGACCATGAGTGCAGCAGATCTGGTGGCCGGGTCTCTAGGACAGGTGACTCCACAAGAAGCTGTTGCCGCTGCTGCTGCAGCTATGCAAGCTAAGGTTAGTTACAATAACAGTTATACACTCAAGATCCTATCAAAGACAAAAAAAAAGATTTTGTCATCCTCGCGTATGTAGATGTAGACGCATAAATCTCGTTGTCTTCATGTTCACTTGAGAAACTTTATATGTTATGCACCCCAGAAAATATGAAATTTATGATCTGTCGGATCACATTCACAAAATGTACAGTTCTGAACAGTATATGTAATCACACACATGTTGGATGTCAGCATTACTGTTGCATGCAAACATTTATAATTTTATTTTCCTTATGGGTAGTCAGATCTTATTTCTTCTGATCAAAAACAGATGAAAATATAATTTAAAAAACGTGTCCCTGCATTATTAGCTCCGCTGTCAGCGACGCGGAGCTTATCAAATAGGTTGATTTTCCGTCGTCGTCCGTCGTCGTCGTCGTCCGTCGTCCGTCGTCCGTCGTCGTCCGTCAACAATTGCCTTCTCCCCTGAAACCACAAGTCCAATTACTTTGAAATTTTATATGCAGTTCACTTAAGGTGACCTCACTTCAGTTTGTTCAAATCGTGGTGAAATGTGCATATTTGTATTTTCGGGCATTTTTTGGTGTTTTTGGTAAAAACATCTTCGTCTCTAAAAGCGCTTGTCCGATTGCTTTGAAATTTGATATGCAGTTTGCTTAGGGTGACTTCAGTCAGATTTGTTCAAATCGTGGCGAAATTTGCATATTTGTATTTTTAAGGCAATTTTTTGTCATTTCTGGTAAAAAAATCTTTAAAAATCTTCTTCTTCAAAACTGCCAGTCAGATAGCTTTGATATTTGGTACATAGGTCCCTAGGGATGATCTATTTCAGATTTGTTCAAATTGTGCAGAAATATGCAAATTTGCATTTTTAAGGCAATTTTTGCCATTTTTGGTCAAAAAATTTATTTCTCAAAAAGTACTGGTCTGATAGTTTTGAAATTTGGTATACAGGTTTCTATTGATGAACTAAGTAATATGTATTGAATTTCTGATGAAATCTGTAATTTTGTATTTTTGGGGCAATTTTTGCCATTTTTGGTCAAAAAATGTGTATTTCCAAAACTACTCATCTGATAGCTTTGAAATTTGGTATACAGGTTCCTACAGATTAACTAAATGATAGTTATTGAAATTATGATGAAATCTACAATTTTGTAATTTTGGGGCAATTTTTACCAGTTTTGGTCAAAAAATGTGTATATTCAAAACTACTCATCTGATAGCTTTGAAATTTGGTATACAGGTTTCCATAGTTGAACTAAATGATATTTATTGAAATAATGATGAAATCTGCAATTTTGAATTTTTGGGGCAATTTTTCCTATTTTTGGTCAAAAAATGCGTTTCTCAAAAAGTACTTGTCTTACAGCTTTGAAATTTGGTATACAGGTTTCTATAGATGAACTAAATTTGATCTTTTGAAATTATGATGAAATCTGCAATTTTACTTTTGGGGCAATTGTCGCCATTTTTGGTCAAAAAATTTATTCTCAAAAACTACTCATCAGATAGCTTTGGTTGACATGTTCTTAGGGATGATCCTATGTGATATATTCATTCAAAGTATGATGAAATCTTCAATTGTGTATTTTTGCAGCTTACTTTAGCCACTTTTTTCTGGCCACTGCATCGAGCTATCAAAGATTTCCACCCTTCTTCATCAACATGTGTCAAAAATAGTTATTCTCTACATAAACACAGCGGAGCTATATCGGCCGCTAGGTCGCTTGTTATTTCTGTAGGACACCCATGGTGAGAAACAAACCTGTTTTATATATATATATATACACAACTGAGTTGATCAGGATAATCTAAGATATTACATTTCCACTACAAATTTGTTTCGTATAGGCTCTGCAGCCTATACGAAACAAATTTGTAGTAGAAATGTAATATCTTAGATTATCCTGATCAACTCAGTTGTGTATTTAGCTCTACTCTAGTATTGAGCACTGTACTCCAGCTGATCTTGAACTAAACAAGTATATATATATATATATTTTTTTTTTTTTTTTTTTTTTTTTTTGCCTAATCTTGATATTTCGATATCCAAAAATTTTGTAAGTTTTATCAGGGTATACTGGCGTTTAGCGTCACTTGGTGCACAAATGCAGTCTTATAAATCTTTATGATCTATTATTTAATCTCTAACCATACTGTCAAGAATATTTTACACAGTGTAACCAAGTGTCAGTTTATGCGACATTTGCTCAGAAAAAGATCATGAAACATCATGAGCAATTTATTTTCAAGACTTGCCTGCTATTTATAAGTAAAAAGTAGTATCCATCTTTGAGTGTTAGACTTCTTACTTGATCTGATGACCCTAAAAGCAGAAATATTGAAATGTATAGATTTGCAAGGCCCAGTGTGAGTTTTCAAAATTGGGGTTGAGTGTTGTCAATTATTAGCTGTCAGAATATATGTATTGAAATATCCTTTTTGAAGTGAGCACAACCATTTCTCATCATCCACTTTTAGGTTTATGCAGAAACTGGTGTTGCAGTTCCTAGCTACTATAATCCCACTGCAGTCAACCCAATGCAATTTGCTGAACAACAACAGAAGAGGAAGAAGCTATGGGGATCTCTGAAAGTGAAAAAAGAGGTGAGGACCATTGATTTGAATCTTTGATCATTTAGTGTCACTAACCAATGTATTCAAGCTTGCCATTTCTGTGAAGTTGATATGTGAAAATTTAACTTGTCTACAGATGAGATAAGAACAGATAAAGTCAATTACCATCAAGTCAATTGACATCAAGTCAATAGGTCAAACCCGGAATTCGAATGGACCACGGTACAAACAAACCCACGTGTGTAAACGAGCACAGACGAACGTGTATTTCCATTAGCGTTAGTGCACATGTGGGTTTGTTTGTATCGCGATCACGTGATCTCTTTGGCGTACTGAGTCTGTAGAACGCATCGCGTCCTTTTTATTCCGGAGTAGAACCATTACCAAGCTTTGATATTGATACCGGTACATGTGCCAGTAATCACTACTAAGTGACAGAGTAGTATAGGGCATGTATTAGTATACCACTGCTCATGATTATTGGGTTTGTTGGTAAATTCGTGTGCAATGCTGGCTGTCTCCAACCAAGAAACTTTTTGTCACTTTGCACCAATGGTTTGCAGGTACAGCTGAAATCAGAGCCTTTGGTGTGCGATCGATTTTGATGTTTTTCATGAAAGCATTGCTCCTGGCAAAGTCACATTTCCATAATTCTTATAACTTTACATCATGGAAAATTCGTATTAAAAATTCATACGTGTGTACTTTGTATACCATATTAGTGAGATAGCTAATGTTATTTGAAATCAACCATACCTTTAAACAATCAGAAATCAAATATGCATTGGACTCGCTCATTTCTTTTCTGTTTGGAACTTTTAATTTTGTTTGCAATGTGTTGCCTTACACTAAGTGTCACACTCGTTGAGGTCTCTTTTATCTGTGATCTTAATCCCATCATATTTTTGTCTATCCAAATTGAACACCGGAACACCACAGACAGAGAAAGCATCAGCAAACCAATGGGAAAAGACCACATTTGGCGATAACTCCACCCAGGCCAAGTTCCGCCGTCTGATGGGAATGAAAGATGAAGGAGAAGGTAGTAAGACAGTTTTCTCAGACCATGCTTGATTTATGTGATACTGATGATAGCCATAATAATGTTGTGTATTGTGTACTGAAAGGGCTATGTATGGGCAATCTGTAAGTCATATCAACAGGTGTTCATGAAAAACAACTGAATACTGCATCAAGAATACTGCATCAAGAATACTTTAATATTTGATATACCGGTAACATTTACACTGCTATGCAGATAAGAATGGACAGTGAAATTGATTTAAATGTTATCACACTTGCGTAATTGGTTTATAAAGTTGTTCCAAAACTTGCCTCAGAAGTTTGACTGACTTGTTGTAATTGCGGTGAAAATCAGCGAGTTTTTATGGACCCATAATAAACACACACCAGGGAGTACACTTTGCAGTGCACTTCACATAGTAGAATCATATTACATTCCTTATATACTGCCACTCTGAGTTACATTGCTCTATCACAGCCGAGTCAGAATCTAGTTGTCATTAGGCTCTTGTTGTCTTTGTATTGTATGAAGTTCTTTGGCAAAAAAATCATGATGCGTGGGAAAAGAGGTGTATATACGCCAGAAGCTGAATGTGAGAAAGTTGTCAAAATGTGCGGGTGATGGAAAGTCTGGAAATCTTTACCCTATACACACAGACATTAATCACTTCCTATCGGCCGATAGGCTTTATTGCTCTATCAACAATTACAGTGGAAGCCTACTGTGAAACAACACTATCATCTGTCTGTTGTTTGTGGCAACTTTATATATATACAATTACCAATCCTGTAGTAAATTTAGAAACGACTTTACAAACCAAGTAGACAAGCGTGAAAACATTTAGATCAATTTCACTGTCCATTCTTATCTGTATAGCACAGTAACGTTCATAATGAGGCGTAACCCCATTCATACATTGTGCATTGGTAAATACTCATTTGTCACTGTGTGGGCATTTGATGAACTTGACACCATTAGTCCACAAACCTAGAGTCTTGCTCTGCAAGTCTCATCTTTTAAATTAAGTTTGAAATATGTATGCCTTCCACAAATGTGAATGAGGTCAATACTACCTATGTTTGTCCCCTCCTATTCAGGTGAAAGCAAAGATAGCGATGGCCAACAAGCTGAAAGGGCCAGACTCATGCAAACTCTGGACGAGCAATACGAGATGGCTAGGGTGAAGACACACACGCAGAGAAGTTTTGGCCTTGGTTTCTCCTATGGGCACGGAAGTGCCCCGCCGCCACCAAGCAGTGGAGCTGGAGGAGACGGCCAATGATTTTGCCGTAATCACACTACACATTTTGCCTTTTCAAAAATTTAAAAACCAAATTCATATCGATCTCTTTCAATTTTGAAACATATGCATCATTGCAAAATAAGTATTAAAAGAAAACCATGTTCCTTCAAAACACTGTTCTTTGAAAGATTTTTGCTTTTTGTACATATTTCTACCTTTTTTAATCAGTAAGGTACAGTGTAGTTAGTTCCCTTTATATCTAGTAAGAGAAATCACATCAAGATGTGGTTCAAAACTTCATGTTGTTCCCAACATTTTCAACATGTGTATCAATAATCTTGATCTACTGTCTACGTGAATCTTACTGTATTCTGTCAGCATTGTTTTCATGCTAAAACAAATTTTTATTCAGAAACAAAACCTTAGTTTTTGACTGCAGTCAGAACACTTTCTCTTATTCAGTAGTTTTGCCGTGTGACAACAGTACATGAGAAACCCTGTCACTCAATGGGGCAGTTTAGCAGCTGACATAGCTTTAAGCAGATTAACTGCAATATGCGTAATAGCGGTCTTAGGGATATCACACATGTATCACTTATTACATGCCTCTATGTGAGTGCAAAATTGTGCATTGATTTGAATAGGAACATCCGAGGAGTTAGCGGGCCGGTGAACGATGTACTGACCGGTTTCCATGGTTACCTGGTCCAATGAAGCTCTTCGACGTTTTCAATGTCAAGGTACACACTTTATGCTAGATGTAAAATATCCACGCGCGCACTGCTATTTTGACTTTCATTAAAATCTGTTTGATGCTGGTCGATAATGGTAAAATTGCTTGAGAATGCCCTGCCCTAAATGTCATAATTTTGGAGTCAACTGTGCAGAGGCATGTAATAAAAATATTATTGCCTGAATACATGGGTTTATGTGCCCTCGCAGCAGGAGACAATTTGCCCTCCTGGCGTCGGGCAAATTGTCACCTGCTCTCGGGCACATAAACCCATGTATTCAGGCAATAATATATATTAGGATATCATTCATAAGAAGTAAAGAAAAAGGGTTTTTTGTAACCTACTGATCCAAAGTGACAAACAGTGGACAGGCCACATTTGAGTGCATTCTCATTTTGCCAGAAATCTTACAGGTACTAGGTATAGACAATCTGTAATGCATGCATTGATACAACCACTGAAGCAGTTGTTATTTTCTAATTCCAACACAAGAGTGTTTTCACATTTTTGAGTCACCTTACCCCTTTTCACTACATATTTGTCTGTACACATGCCCGCATGCTAATGCGATTGCTAATACAGACTCGGTATGGCAAAAACTGTGTGTATGGCGCCCTCATTGTGATATCAGTGACAGTAGCTTGTACTTGTATGTATTGATTCTGTTGTTTATTGTTGAAATTTCTTGTACATTCAGAAAGTTTAGCTTGAGAGGTTTTGACGAAACTTACGTGACATAAACTGATGTTAAATGATGTCGTAATATTCATAAATTAGGGATTGGCAAGTCATACCAATGTACTGATATTTGAATTCATTATGCACTATGGTCATTTACGATACACTAGCCATTGAAATTGTCACAACATCATTGCATGTGCTGCAGTTCCTATGTATTTAGCTAAGCAGCTGGATATGTTTATTATGTCCCTGTATAATTATCTATCAGAATAGGAGCATGCACAGATACAAGCTACAGTAAGTGCATATAACTGCAGGCTTCTATATAGCCAACCCAATCATGGTTTGCAGGACTGCCAATGGAATGCTGATTTGCTGAGGGACCGTGGATAATTAAGATATGCACAGTACAAATGAAGCGCGTTCGGGGTGTTGCTCTAGTTCGAATATCTTGTGCGAATTTGCACAAAGTATATGCCATGTTTTTGCCATGGAAACAACATATTATTATCCAAATATTATGATTTTGTCTGAAAGTTTATTTTTCAAAAAACATGTCAGCTTTTTAAACTTCCAATAAGCTATTTCAGCAGTTTATGGTGTGTTTGAAGAAACTTTAAATCATTAGTTCACCATTAGATTTTCACACTTCGAAAGTTTTGTTCAGGGGAGATGGAAAGAATTTGAGGTCAGACACCAACAATTTTGTTCACCTTGCTGAAATGGTCCAGGGTCCCTTAGCAAGACTCGTAGCTTATCAAGGAGAGGAATTCAACATCTCCAGCTGTTTGTCCGAGTGTATCAGAACTACTGTGTATGATCTTTACTCCTATTGGTGGTGAAAAATTGTTCTTCATAAATGTTCAATGATTGAAATGGACAACGCATTTCTTTTTGTGCAAAAGTCGTGTTGTCACGGTTACATCTATCTTCATATAGTATTGTGTAGGAATACTTTTTGCCCAGTGTTAAATTTCTATTCAAGGACCAGTAGCTGTAACTTTTGATGATTTTTGTACCATTTTCATTTTTACTGTCAACTACAGTTCTTTGTCTACACTCTGTAAAAGCATGTTGAGAGACACTCATCAACTCAGCCTTTACATGTGTAAACTGCAATATTACTGTTAACGAGTGAATGTTTGTCAAGTCTTGAATTAAAATGTGAACAATAACAGTGTATCCTATGTGTGTAGACACTGTATTGACAAGCTTAATGGTAGATGTTTCAGTATGCCTTTGGGAGTAGAACAAGAAATTGTAATTGACATACAAAACAAAAATGACGAGGAAAAAGTTTGTGAGAAGTTACAGCTACAGTCTCTTTAACATATTCCAACTTCAGAGACTTACTATTCAGAGACAGTAGAAAATGTAGATTGTGATATTCAATATTTTGCGAGGTATAAGACTTCACAGATGCATTGTTGCTCATTTGGAATCCATGATGTTATGAAAAAATCACTTTGATATTTAAATTAGGCTTGTCAATGTTAGCCTATTGACAAGAATTAATTCTAACTGATCGTTTTCTGGGCAGCTATATGTTTCAGCATTGCAAACAATGTTCATGTGGACATATTGATAATCACTATCAATAAAGTTACACCAATATATCAAATTTGTGTTTTATTCAAACCATGCCCCTCACAAAGTGTACATCAGATTCGGGTACTATTTACTGCATAAATGATACAGCACAAGCCAACAGGTGAGTGATGTGTGCAGAGAATTGCACCCAAATAGCATATAGCAGACCATGATGGTGTTAATGTCTCTGAAAGTTGAATTGTCAGTAGTAGTCTGTGTATCAGAAAAGGGGGAAAGAGACTGTAAAATTTAGTAAATATCATTGAATAGAAAGTCGGATCGACACAGATAGTTTGTTAAAGCAGTGGGGACAATTTGTAAACATACTCTTCCAAGATTATACATTGACTGAGTAATTCAAATATGATATTAAAATTATGGCAAATCAATCCCAATTGTCTGACGTCATGACCACTACTTGCGCCCTTTCCTCCAAACAAACTTTGGACTTGTGAAAAGGTGATGCAGAAATACACGATTTGAACTTCTGAAAATAATAAAATTACCAACATTGTTTCCTGGAAGTTAAGATGGGTGGTGATTCAGCGGGGTGATTCAGTGAGAGATCTGCAACACTGCCCTCTACAGGACATTATTTGTTGGCTCTCCCATCTTCTCTTACCAAGGTCTCTTGTCCGGGCAGCTTGATGCTCCTCGAAATCAGTGAGAGACTGTGTCGAACTAACGAACCGTGCATGAATTTATAACTTTTCTCTCTTAAAAACCTTTTGGAAGGGCTAAAAGTCCGAATCTTTTTTACTGTAATGTCCTACCTTTGAACCTCAATTAGTAAATTGGACGAAGTCGAAGTTTGAGGGGAGCTCAGGAACAAAAGCACGATCGTATGTACGTTTTTCATCCAAAATAGAGAGCCCATGGAAAAGCAAAAGATACCAGATTGACATTAATGCGAAACTCTCGTAAGCTTTACAATACTGCAGTATGCGTATTTTAAACAAAATTTTGCAATTTGAAAAAAGACATACCAAACCTTGCCATGTTGATTTCATCACACTAGCAAAAAATGTCTTCGTTTTATCATCGTCTTATTAGAGCGACTGATATCAATAGCGACGCAGAGAAGCGGAGGTCACTATATTCTGTCCATAACCTGTGATCTTACATTTAGGCACAGGGTATTGCTAACATTATTCGTCTAGAAGTTATGAATATGATCAATAAATGTCATGTATTAAACGTTTTTTTTATAATAAAGACTTACCTGTGTCTAGTGTGTGCCTATTACTTTGCCCTCGCTATCTCTGTATAGTATTTCAAAGAAAACGGTCCATATCTGTTATTAGTAATTGCCCTCCCTAATCCCCTTCATTAATTTGTTGTGCCGATCACCAACGTAGGGACTTATCTCTCTGACCAAAAAACTCGTTAGCAGCTGCAGCTCATAAGGTAGTCCATCTACTACCTTGTAAGCTGCTTACGAGTTATTTGGTCGAGTTATTTAGTTGAATCATAGACACTACTGTCTATGGTTGAGTACTGAGAAAGATGTCTGAAAGTGTATTGTCTGCAACCACTGCATCATATTTCACTGTAACACACTCCATGATTATCATTGCCAATGGGCACGACACATAGTTCCAAGGCTTTTAGGACTTTTAAATGTAATGACATAGTCTTCACAGTGAAGGAGAAACCATAGAAAGTACGCACGTACACGTGGGTTTACGAGAATAGATTTCTCACATGTTTGTTGGCTGATATTGTAGATGACATGACCATATACGATAACATGAACGTAGGATATAACGAAAAACTTCCTCTAAGCGTCATTGTCGCATTATAAAGATAAGCTCATGGTAGATGCTTATTGACTTTGCATGATTTTTAAGGTTAGGTAAGATTCCTGAAGGTCAAAAAGAATTGTTCGATTTACAAATGTTTAAACATCACCAGTATGTTTATTGACTGCATGTATGTAAAACGTTATTCAAATATTTCACTGATGGCTGATAAACATCTCCAGCGTAAAATAAATTATTTTTATGAGTGTTGGAAGTGTGATAGGATAACCTTACTCACAAAGCAAACCAATTACATATAAAATTTGTGTTCATAAATCCAAACAACAGAGTAGATTTTCTATTTTTTTTCCTGAAATAACCCAATCAAAATACATTGGTATTTCCAATTACCGGGGTGCTCGAATTAGCACTTTGCAAAACGGTAGGAAGTAATTTTATAATACATTAGCCTACTCTACCATAAGCACTGATGGCAAAACCGAACTCTTATGACCATCATATCAATGAGTTCTTTTTGAAATAAAAACGCACATATCAGCCAACTGACCGGTGGCAACCACTCAACTTGAATTGGTGATGATCACTAAGTACGTATCAAGATAACGCGCACATCTACAAAGAAGTAGATTTTTCATGACTCAGGAGCAGTAGCAATGACCAAAAAAAAGCTATAATTTCCAACCTGAGTAACATCTCAAATCATATCGATGTAAACCTACTGTAAGATTTACGGTACCGACGAATTTCAAAAAGCTTAAGCTTTCAAGGAATAAGCTTATCAGTTCCTCGCAAACGCGATCGATGGCGTGCACAAACAAAATATAGTAGGCCTAGTTTGTCGGGTTCATCATACACTGTTTCATCTCATAGTTATACGGCCATGTTCTTTGTATTGTGGTTGATTTGTTAGAGTTCGAACTGCGGCGAAATTAATAAAAATTGTGAACAAGTACTTGTATTCAAGTTTGTTTGGAACCATGGTGACATCTTTCGAAGACCCTTTGAGGGCGCTTGGAAGCAAGAAGCACATGAGCAAACGTGACCTTGATTGACTGGAAAGAGCTGGGCCGCTTCGGGTTAAGGGGCGTGGCTTCGAATTGGAGAAATGAAAACAAACTGATGTGATCGTGAGTAGCAAGTATCTGCAGCTGCACGCGGCCGCGCGCGGGATGTGTTTGTCGATGTGTGAGAAGTAATATTCTTACTTTTGTTCAGTGACCATGAGTACGAGTAGGGAGGATGTGTCAGCTCCGGCGTATATACTTGGAATAGACCTGGGTACCACGTCCGTTAAAGCCGCTCTTATAGACAGTGACACCAAAGAAATCGTTAGTACGGCTTCGAGCGAGACCGGCGCCGGAGTCAGCAGTGAGATTGGGCCGCAGGGAAACGAGCAAGACACGAGCAAAATCATTAGAGCGTGCTCGGCTTGTGTGTCTGGGCTTCCTAGGGACAACTTGGTCAAAGTCCGCAGTATTGGTGTTTCTGGGCAGATGCATGGCTGTGTGCTGTGGAAAAGCGGTAATGGGTGGTCCAATACAGGTACGAGCGGATACGACACCGACAAGTGCAGCCATCTCGTAACTTGGCAAGACCAACGGTGCTCCAGTGAGTTCCTCGCCTCGCTCCCTGCTCCGAAATCTCATCTCAGGTTAGCCACCGGCCACGGGTGCGCAACTTTGTTCTGGTTGCAAAGAAATCGACCGGAGGTTATCCAAGAATATGACTGCGCCGGCACAATTCAGGACTTTTTGGTCACCATGTTATGCAACCTGCAGAAACCATTGATGTCTGTGCAAAACGCTGCAAGCTGGGGATATTTCGATACAATCAACAAAGTTTGGAACATTGAAGTGTAAGTATGTCACAAGCATATAAATATAGATGTGAACGAAGGGCATTTTTTCATCCGTGATTGTGAAAGACTTTATTTTACTTGGCAGACCCACCCCAACAACATGGATAGTTGGCCAGATATATGTAGTCAGTACAGTCATTTGCAGTGCCCTACATCCAAGATTGCAGCTGTGCTCATGTATAATCCTCATGGTCGTTTGTCATTGGTTAATTTTTTTGTAAAAAAATATTTAGATGTCGGCTGCAGACAATGAACCGCCATTTTCTCAGGCAACCATAAAAAAATATTCCACCTTATCATCTTCGTACCTGCACATCATTGCTAGTCCATGCATTATCTTATAGAGAAATAACATTTCAACCAAGTTTTCATTTCAGCCCCACTGTTAAGAGCATTTTCCAGTTTTTGCCCATGACCCAAGAGTCAGGGAGAACCGCATTTGCATGGTTTCTACATGCGACAAAATGTAGGTCACTCGCATATTAGTAGTTTGAAAGCAGACCAATGTGTGAATTTTCGATATCATACTATCGAACTCTGAGAGAAGGAAACGTAACTGTTGTAAAAGAGCAAAAAGGGACACAAATGCAACTGAAAAACATTCTCCCATCATAGACAACAGAAAAAAAGGGTCTTTGCTTCAATGAAAATTTAAAACGTTCACATGCCAGAGTTTCTGTCCTTGGTTTGTGTAGTGTACTTAAAATTACAAAGATGCTACATGAAACCAATCTAGGGCTTCTAGAAGGATAATGTAAATGGTGTATAAAAAGAGGTATAATATTATCTTCAGTTTACCACTTCTCTTGTTGACATAACGAATTCTAAATATTTTACCTGTACTTGAGTTTACCATAAATAGACAGTAGAATCGAGATGAGTTTTCTCATTGTGTAGGTGCGGTTTATTTCCACATTTACTTTTCAGAGACAGTTGTACCTTATCATATCACAGGGTCCTCGAGCTCCGATGATGATGATGATTAAACATTTAAAAATGAAGAAAAATAAAAATATATTTGGACTCAGTAAAGTTGTTGTTGTTGTTGTTGTTATTGTTGTTGTTGTTGTAGTTGATAGTATTTGCAGAAAAGGACAAATTATGCGCTGCAAAATTCAATACAGCCTCACTGTACACATGGAGGTAAGCTACCTCCATGCTATACACATGCGCTGCAAAATTCAATACAGCGATATTGATGATGATGATTAAATATTTAAAAATGGAGAAAAATAAAAATATATTGGACTCTGTAAATTTGTTGTTGTTGTTTTTATTATTGTTGTTGTTGTTGTTGATAGTATTTGCAGAAAAGAACAAAGTATGCGCTGCAAAATTCAATACAGCCTTACTATACTATGCGCTGCAAAATTCAATACAGCCTAACTATACATGTGCGTTGCAGCCTAACTATACTATGCGCTGCAAAATTCAATACAGCCTAACTATACATGTGCGTTGTAGCCTAACTATACATGTGCGTTGCAAATTCAATACAGCCTAACATTACCCAAGGGTTGTCACTTCATTGCCACACACTTTTTTTCAATCGCCAAAAATGCACCTAGCAAGCATCGAAATCGGTAAAATTCGACGTAGGGTCAAAGCACATTAGTCCTTCTCAATCATACTCAGACATTTTTACCTCTTACCGATGAAAAGTCGACAAATCGGCAGGTTTTTCAATGCATCTCGTCGTCTCTTACATTCCAGATTTAAAATACCCCGCGAAAGATGAAGTCACGTGGGCGCATTTCAAAGTGAACCAATAGCAGAGCACGTACTGAACGATGGGCCCGACGTGAAAACCCGGCAGTAACGTTAGTTTCTCAACGTCTTTTGAAGACTATGGGTGACACTGTCTGCGTGCGTCTGCGTATGAAATTCTGGTAACTTTAACAGTTCCAGTTCACCCATAGCAAGAGAACGTTCTATCCAAAGACGTGAGAAACTTACGTTACTGCCAGGTTTTCACGTCGGGCCCATTCGTTCAGTACGTGCTCTGCTATTGGTTCGATTTGAAATGCGCCCACGTGACTTGATCTTTCGCGGGGTATTTTAAATCTGGAATGTAAGAGACGACGAGATGCATTGAAAAACCTGCCGATTTGTCGACTTTTCATCGGTAAGAGGTAAAAATGTCTGAGTATGATTGAGAAGGACTAATGTGCTTTGACCCTATGTCGAATTTTACCGATTTCGATGCTTGCTAGGTGCATTTTTGGCGATTGAAAAAAAGTGTGTGGCAATGAAGTGACAACCTTGGGTAATGTTAGGCTGTATTGAATTTGCAACGCACATGTATAGTTAGGCTACAACGCACATGTATAGTTAGGCTGTATTGAATTTGCAGCGCATAGTATAGTAAGGCTGTATTGAATTTCGCAGCGCATACTTTGTTCTTTTCTGCAAATACTATCAACAACAACAACAACAATAATAAAAACAACAACAACAAATTTACAGAGTCCAATATATTTTTATTTTTCTCCATTTTTAAATATTTAATCATCATCATCAATATCGCTGTATTGAATTTTGCAGCGCATGTGTATAGCATGGAGGTAGCTTACCTCCATGTGTACAGTGAGGCTGTATTGAATTTTGCAGCGCATAATTTGTCCTTTTCTGCAAATACTATCAACTACAACAACAACAACAATAACAACAACAACAACTTTACTGAGTCCAAATATATTTTTATTTTTCTTCATTTTTAAATGTTTAATCATCATCATCATCGGAGCTCGAGGACCCTATGATCAGATTACAAATCAGGTGGCAATCAGCCACACAGAGGAAAACAAGAAGCAAAATTAATGAAATCAAAAATAAAAACAAAACTGAAAGTTGTCATAAAATTGAATTACAATAGTGGTATGGTAGTAAAATTCCCCTGAGCTAATTGACATGCAAGGCACTGTATGCACCAGCAGAAGTTTTTATTTGGATTATCCGATTTGTGTTGATTTGGTGCAAAGTCTGCACATAAATCATCCTAAAGATTTGTAGCTGCAACACACATGTATAATATCTGAAGTTATTTTGCGTAACCCTTTCAAAGTATAAGCTGTCATTCATAGAGGTATTAAGGTCAGCCAGCAAGGAGTCTTAACTCAGTATTAGGGATAACCACTACCTCACCTGTAGGTGAGTGTATCAATCCAATCAAATCATGGATCTAAACATGGGGCACTGAAATGAATTTCAAGTGTTGAGTGGTGGAGGGGGGGTGGGAATGGGGGTTGGGTTGGGGAAGTTTTCCTGAGGCAGATTGCTTTGGAGGGACTGTGTACATTGTATACCTTTTCAATCATATTTAACCATTGACAGCCCAGGATTTATCCATTGATGGCTGATGCTAAGTGGTTCTTGTTTGCATCTGATTAAAACAGTGTAAATGAAGAGTGGGGATGATTGGCAGATCGTGTGGTCTCTATCTCTTTACTTGTCAAATTTGGACATTCACAAATTATTCAAAGAGGAGAATTTTTACTGCATGTTATGATGCTGGCCTAGCTTTTTTCATTGTTTGGAAATGTATAATATTTAACTAGAACATGGTCAGTGAACAAACAGATCAGGTCAATAAATTAAAAAATGAAATGCCAAGCGATGTAGTATCAAAATTCACATCTAGATACCATTTATAATGCATTTTTCAGTCTGTTTCCAGGTCATCAGCGCAACTTTTTCCATGTTATTCAAAACATAGACAAAAGTGTTGGGAAAAAATCAAAAGTTATGGCTATAATGGTACTGATGTACATCCCATTCATGAGAAAAAACAACAGGAAATCAGTACATGTTTACCAAGCAACATTACTGAATTATTAGTATGCCACAAGATTAGTCTGGAGTTCATGTGAGGACACAGAAAATGCCTCTAAAGGAGTAATCTTTGATTGTTTCAGCATTTTTATGGATTAACCAGATTCAAGGGGCATACAGTTATACATCCATCAAGTTATAATTACAGCTATTTTTCACTTTTCCATACCTTCCTTGGTTGTCTTCCTTGAAGTTACATCGGTTTCTTGACTTTTTCATTGATAATGATTTGAATGCTGTGTGCTCTTTCCCCTAGTCCTCTCTCTCTCTCTCTCTCTCTCTCTCTCTCTCTCTCTCTCTCTCTCTCTGCTATCTGAGAGATCAGAGATGGTGTAAACAAATGAATATAGAGAAACTAGTTGGCAGACAGACAGATGGACAGAGCGACACATACACAGTATGAGAGATCAGAGACATAGAAGTCCTAATTGGCTAGATCCCTAGCCACTGCTACAAGAATAGTTCGTAACTCACTAGAAAAATGTTCATTCCAATGCAGTTTCAATTTTTGTTTTCAGAAATTGTTTCTTTACCAAAACCTTTTTGACATTGTCAACAGCAATATTGATCTTCCATTTTCAGATCTATTTGCAGCACTTTTGCAAACACTTCACTTACTATAATTTACATACATCTAGGTAACCTGGGCTGCCACCAGGGTCATTCAAGGTCATCATGACCCAAGCACAACCTGGAACGCTGATTAGGAAACCATGATTTATTACAAAAGTCAAATGTCATTTTGTAAATTAAACCATGCATTGATGTATACCTGAGTCATAAATCATACGGTACATGTGCAAATTATTAGTTATTTTGGATGTGCAGGACAAAATGATTACACTAAAAATCACTCCATCTGGTATATCCTTATAAGCTTGATGGATCTGCCTGAATGTGGCATTGGTGAATGGGTGGACAGGTTCAATGACAGTTGAATCAAATTGGATTGTAAGAGGCGTAATTCTATTGGTCTGTTGAACTCAATGAAACTTCTGAAGTTAAAGATTGGTCACTTCAGCATAATCATTAATTTGCCCAAAATTTGTAAATATTTTTGAACCTGGTTTCACATTTTATGCAATTTTACTGGTATGGTGATATTTGTAAAGTACCACATGAAGTTTTGAAATATTTGCTCTATTTATGAATTATGGTTTAGAGGCAGTGGTAACATGGACAAAAATTTCACAGAAAGAAAACAGTTTGTATCGTCAACAGTGGTAGCAAATTTTTGCAAATCTGTGCCTATTGATGTGGTGCTCTTTACACTAGAAGTCGGTCTCCTAAAGTTTAATCTTGCACATCACTTTCACTGCAACAGATAATATATCCGATGCTTTTTGCTTTATTTTTACATTTTACGGCAATGAAAAAGGTATCCCTGGCGCCCGAGGTGGCCGGCCTCTCTCTCTCTCTCTCTCTCCTCTCTCTCTCTCTCTCTCTCTCTCCTCTCTCTCTCTCTCTCTCAGTGCAATAATCTGCTATTATGCTGTGACACCTGCAATTCAGCTCTGACATCGATAGTTAAACCAATAATGCCCATGCTGGCGTTTTGCGCACCACCACCGTGCATGCATGGTCATGTATGGTGATGTCTAAAGTACCACTGAGAATATAGCTCC
Source organism: Ptychodera flava (assembly GCF_041260155.1). Lineage (NCBI taxonomy): Eukaryota > Metazoa > Hemichordata > Enteropneusta > Ptychoderidae > Ptychodera > Ptychodera flava. Next base: position 4,845,848 of record NC_091939.1, read on the forward strand.
TGAGCTCCTGCAATTTTACAGAATTTAAGATATTCATAATCATGAACAAATATTATTTTACAATTTTCTTTTATTTGATTGCTTTTATCAGAAATTGGTCAGACTTTGAAACTTCAAAGATACAATCATCAAATTTATAATCTGCAGTTCCTGTTGGAATCAGTCATGAGGAAAACGGTTTAAGAAAACGGTTATTTAATCTTCAAAGCGTTACATATCTACCAATCTGATATATCGGATATCAAAGCCTTGTGAACTCTTGTAATAATTTTAGTACACAGTTATCTCTTGACTATGGTATTTCAGAATCTGAGATCAGTGCTTTCAAGCACAACCGTACCCATCAACTCAGTCGATTGTACTCAACACATACTGACAGAGAGTCTAACCCATCGGTATATACAGTTGTACACAATAATTGGTCAGATCAAAACACAAAGGAAAGGGATGACAGAGCTAGATTCAATTATTTGTCTTTCCATGTCAGCTCCCCAATTTTACCCCCTTACAGGCTGCAGTCCTGAAAAAGCTAAGCTTTATGTTTGGCATCAATTGACTCTCTCATATGTACAAATACAAAATAATTTGTGAACTTTCAAGAATTGTTGACTATGTCATCTCACATTTTAAATTTAGTGCTTTGATTTTAGTCTTTCAGAGGCTGGTTTTCCAGTACATCTCTTGCCGGATGTGAAAATTCCCGGAGTGGAAGCAGGTCACCTGGAGTCCAGTTGGTGTGGCATACCAAAGGGTATTCCAGTAGGAGTTGCATTGGGTGATATGCAATGCTCTATTCTACCAAGTCTCAAGATTGAAACTGATGCTGGTCAGTGTGTTTTGTTGTTAGGTTTTGTTGTTTTATTATTTATTAATCAACAAATTGGGTTTTAAACATTTATATTAAACAATATTACATGTAAAACTTAACAAAAGATTTCTAATGGTAGTGAATTTGTTTGATGCATTGGATAGCATCAAGTTTGCTGTAATTTGAAAGATAAAGGTAATGTAACATGTTAATAAGTTCTTCTGATTTGCTGTATCTGTTTGGAGTTTGCTCACTAAAAACTACCATCCAATCTTTGGAGAGATGTTTTGATTGGCAGTGAATAAGAGTGACATACGGAAGACATGTTATCAATATAGTCTTCACTGCAACTGAAATCCATACAAACGAATTAAAATTAATGCCCAGACCCTGGGATTTACTGAACAATAATGAATAGATATGAAATAATTTACAAAATGTCATGATTGACAATTATGTGTGTATAATATTAAAATCCAAATATTTCCCTTTATTAATATACAGTTCTCAACATAAGCACATCAGCTCAGCTGTCATTCAAAATGCCACGGAATTTCATCCCCCCTCACTCTGAACCAGGATCAGCCATAGAGTACTTTCCATATTTCAATGACAGCTACCTGGCAGTGGCTGCAGCCCTCACAGGCGGCAACGCCCTGGCTACGCTCGTCAAGATGTTACAGCAATGGATGCACGATCTTGGACACGAGACACCACAGGCGCAGATCTACGATAAGCTTCTGTCCAGCGCTCAGGAAACGAAAGAGACAGACCTGGTGATATCACCGACGCTATTCGGTGAACGCCACCTACCGAACCAAAGGGCATCAGTGACAAATATCACAACAGAAAATGTGAGCCTTGGACATCTCAGCCGAGCTGCTTGTCATGGAATTATATCCAACCTGCATGACATGATGTCGAGAGACTTTCTCGTCAAATCAGGGGTGAATAGAATCGTTGGCAGCGGCAGTGCATTGACCAGAAACAAAGTCCTACAGCAGGAAATTGAGAGCATCTTCGACCTTCCTTTGCTGTATGGACAAGGCGGAGACGCAGCAGTTGGTGCAGCACTGACCAGAACAATGAAATTTACTGACTGAGAATCTGATACCTTTGTACCAAAGTGCCATGGACAAATTGTTCAATATTGTAGTGTTTTACGGTGACACAGCAGGGAGTTGTTGATAATGTAGCCAAGGGTCATGAAATTTCTTCCAAATTCAGAATTGGCAAACATCACAAAAAAACAACTCTTTGATGCAAAGTCTTCTTGTATGCTGGGACCACATGTAGACACAAGTGCAAATATAGCTCCATAACTGTTAAGTGATTAGTTATAAAGTATGCAGTGGTGGGTATATATACATAGTGAATACACGGTCCCTCCACAAAGGGACCGTGGTGAATATTAACAATAAACAAAGTACTTCTGATAAATTCAAAAGCAACAGGTACAAGGTTACAATCCATCATTATTTTCTGATAGAATTCACTCTGTCACTTGTGAAGAGTCTAGACGCGTGTTGGAACTTTTGTTTTTTGTCCATATCGGACGAAAAGCAGCCTAACAGACCTCTGGACTCTTGGCTACTCTGTCACATGTCACCTCAGACATCTAATACGAAGTCTTTCTCGTGCAAATCTAGCATTACTGGTTAGATTGTACTTCATTGTGGTTTTTACAGGCTAAAATAACACACGTAGATTCCAGACTAGGAAATAATTGCTTTTAGCTCCAGCATATACTCTCAGTTGCTCCTTTCTTAGGTTCTTTGACATCAATTGATAGAGTTTTAAGAATTTGAACCACCGTAGGTATGAACAAACTACCAACACTGTTCTATTTTTTACATATCATCACAAAAGAAGTACGTACAGCAATAAAGCTTTTAATACTTCCAAGATGTTGCTTGCTGACTATAGAGGGAGACATCATTGGCAGATTAATTACTAAACTGTGATAGATTCTGTAGAAGACTTTATGAAAACCATTAAAAATGTGCAATTAATTAACTATTAATTAATTAACAGTATGGAGTCTGCATGTGAAGTATCTGTTCTTTAATCCTGTACGCTGATATGGGCCATGCACCAGTATGGACAGTTTTCTTGCATATGTACTCTCACTGTACTGTGTTGAAACCAGGAAGTTTAAATCAGGGGACAGTGTCCCACTACCATTTATTTTTTGGGACATTTTGCTCATTTTAGGGACAACATGTGTCAGTTGTCAATCAAATTATTTTGTATAGTATTGTAACAATTTAGTTTCACTGAACAAAATAACAAAATTCAAGCTACCAAGACCATGTCGCTATGCTTGAATTTCAGGCAATTGTAGCAGTATAGAGTACCTGCCTCCAACTAGAGTTCAGACTGACTGCAGTCAAGCAAATTATGATATCAAGTGCAACGTTTTTATTACTTTTAATCATAGCTGGCTCTGAAAGTACGTAGTTGTAAGCCTCAAAATAATTATGCAAAACACAGGTCATCGTCATCCCTAGATATTACTTGTAGAATATACCCAACACAGTCGACTCACGAGTGCACCCGCAGTGACCCACAGTACGCGAAAATGCAGGACAACGGGTTCCAAATGGGGGACATTGTCGCAAGGGCGCGTCCTGGCAGCAACACTGCTATATATTATTGCAAATTTGAATGTTTTTGTGATCAAATACTCTTTCACAGAAGACAAGAGCACTTGTGTTCACACTGGTATCATTTTCTCCATGCCGTATTTTCAGAAGATAGATTTTTTTTCTTGGCATGGATTCTACTACAAATAATTTCTCTTGAGGATCGTAAATATTGACAAAGGGATGTATTCCGAGTAAATGACCTTGTCAAAAAGTGTTAATTTTATGGAATATTCGATGGATGTATCAAGATTTCAATGTACAATCTGAAATACATGTTGTCTTTTTAAGACGTTTTTCTGCAGATGTTTAAAGGAGTGAAGGGTTTTCTTTGAGATTTGGAGTGTGGGCACAAGCTGAGGGCGGGGACATATACCTATATTAGGTTTTGGGATAAGTTCAGAAACAATATGTTATGCCAGAAGTAGCATACATTCTTATACGATAGAACTAACATACATCACGTCAAATCAATTTCATTGTACACTACCAGTAGTCATTCAGTATGACATATTTCTGTTACTGGTTCCATGATGCTTTGTACTGTAATGCAACGTATGGCATTTGTGGCTGCTGTTACCTTACATGCTAGTCATTGGTCGCCGATTGAAATATATAGGCACCAAGCTGTTTTGATATCACAGTGATAACTGGACAATGTGATACAATAAGTATACAACAAAAACGTTTGTTTCAAGTGTGTAGCAAGAGTTTAAAAGGGTCGCAGCAATGCATTGTGGGATGCAGGAACAGGTCTATTATACATGTACAAGGTAAATGTTGGTACTTGTAGTCTTTTTCCAAAATATGATAATCCTCAAGTTGTCTAGAATTTTAATATATTCATTTTTCTCCACATATCATAAAGACAATCACATCACATATAAAAAAGGTGACAGATTCACTCGAGTTGTTTCAACAATATGCTTTATTATCTGTGGCCTTTGGCCATAACTCCATAAAAGGTATATTAAAAACCATAATTATTGTAATTTTTAAGGAGGCATATCCATGAAATGTAAGGTGCATATATTTTCTGAGCTCAGTGCCTTTGATATCTCACTGGTATTCTTAGAAATATCAAAGATATTTTACACAAAATGCTAAGACTCACGTCATCAGTATGTGGTATGTATTTTATTGACATTGATTTTCCCTTCAAGCTATGGTGACAACTTAAGGAGTATTTCACAATTCCAATGTCTTCTGTCAACACCAGACAATGCACAGATACTTAACCTTCAATCCTATAGAGGGCGCTATCACAAGCAACCTGGATTTTCCTCAGTAATTTTGCACTGAGAAGGTAAACTTTGTCAACAGTTCATCATTCTTTCATGAAATGTCTTCCTTGTTTCAGCACACAAAAAACCTATTCACAGTTAAACATCCTGTATAATTCTATAGAATGGAGATAGATCTCACAATATATTTGCAAAGGAGCTGAAACCATCTCTTTTGCATATAAAATGACATTTTACCAACATCCAAGGCAAGTTTTTCTCATGTGCATGTGAGAAAACACTGAAAAGATGTGGATACCACATTCCAAGTTCAAAATCCACAACCATTTTCTGAAGAGAGGTGTTTTTTCACAAAATGTCATGACTTTCAGCATTTGTGAGGTACAGTATATGTACAGTCTGTTTTCCCCCTCAGAGTTGTCCTGCTGTAAATGTTTCTGACTGTTATCAGTCCTTGTTGCCAGTCTTTGAAAGCTGAAAACAGAAATAAAATGTAAACATGATGGCATTTATTGACCGTGTTCATCTTGCCAAAGCTAATTGAGAAATCTGATCCACACAGTACATAAATAAAACATATACAATTTCATAGGTATTGTCATCTGGAAATCTCATTTCCTTTCATGAAAAATTACTGTTACATTGTTGTGCCCCTATGATTCTTATTTCACCAATATGACACTTAAATTACAGCAAAAATTCACAGAAATATTGCCAAAATGTTTATAGCCAGTGAAAAATTAATGATTTCTGAAACCTGTATTAAACATTTCAGTTGCAATTTTTTATGCATAACATCAAAGTGAATGAAACACTTGTAGAGAAAATGGCTGTACTGTTTTTAATTCCATTATTTTCATCTGTAAAACTACTTTTGTGTTTTTATTTGTCCCTTAATCACGTATAAAGTATCAGCCTTGCCAACACCACTCATGTTCATTACGTGATGTTATTGCTGATGGACGAATTATTGTCAACATTTAATATTCAATTGTCAACAATCACACTTGACATTGCACACACACAGGCTGTGTTGAAGTCGAGGCATTTTGACCTGAGTTTGGGAGCAGCACAAGAAACTATATTTTCCGAGCAGAGAAAATTAAAATATTAGGAAATACCAAAGGACAGAAAATAGCAGCTATTGGAGTTTTGATACTGTACTTACATGCTGCAGTTCATTCATGACATGGTGGATAACATGGAATTAGAGAAAAAAACGAACAAGTAAGAATACTGATTTATTTTGTATGGAAATAAGTTTGATTAAATGTCTTCTGAACTAAAAAAGAATAATACACTGCAAATACTGATTGCTTCAGTACGCCCTCATGAGGTCCATAGAGGACATGATACAAAGGCAGTACACTCTACCAATGCTTTGTCACAAATCAACTATGTTTGTTAACATTCACTGTAAGTCCTTGTCCTTACCACCAAGATGTCAGTGATAATATTGCACTTGTACTGAAAGCATACAGTATATGATGTGCCTGGAAGAAACGACTCTGATGTTTTTGCTCTGAACAGGGACAGTAACATTTACATAGATATCAGGAATGCTCACCTTAACAACATCGACCCAGTCCCAGCCTCGCGGCCTTTCACCTTTATGATCTGTGAAGGAAATATGCCAAAAATTATCAAAACTCCATCTAGTGTTCATTTAAAGAATATCTGAAGTACAGCTCATACCAGTTGCTTTTCAATTCTATGAAAGACTATCTCTCTTGGATGTAGTAGATACAACAATGTGTAAAACAAAAGTATTTACATATTCTGTCTCTAGGTGTTGACAGAACCACTAGATACCATATTTGATTGCAGGGAATTGCCTTAACCCTTTCACCCCCAGTTCCCTGTGTACAGGTCCAACTTACCATAGACAAGTCATCGTTGATGACACAGTCCCCGCTTGTCCATTTTGTTATAATCTTTGGTGTCTAGGTAGCTGTGGAATGACATTGATGCAACGGGTGCATCAGGCCTGTGACTTGCATAATAAAGTAATCTGAGGAACGTTCAATAAAAGACTCATCTCTGCCGGTGTTGACCACTAAAGGAACTTTTGATTACATCACACATAACGATGCCCTCACTGCCTCTAGTGTCATGACAGCACATACTATACACATGGTTTGGTGGAATTTTCGAAATGGTATGGGATCGGGTATGTTGTTGTAATCAGCCATTTTGGATCATATAATGAAACAAATTAATGTGCACAAGAATGCAGCCATATCACATTTAAACAAAATCAGTCCATTGAAGGACAGTGACCTATGTTTATAAAATTGAAATCAAATGGCTGTCTATTGACCATATGGATCGTAGCACAAATTAGTAGACATGCATAAGTATGCCATAGTACTTTATCTTTGTACCAAGTCTCAACAACATTGGATAAGGAATATTTGCATATGATTAAGCCTCAAAGACATGAAAAATCCAAAAATGACAATCTGGCAGCCATATTGGAACATGTCACGAAGTAAATTGACATGTATACATGTATGTGTGCCATAGTGCTTGATCTTTGTGCCAAGTTTGGACAAAATGGGTTTAATGACCTTTGAATTATGCTTCAAAGACATGCAAAATTCCAACAAAATGGCAGTTCTGCAGCCATATTGGATCCTATCGCAAGGTTAATTGATACATGCATATGTATGCCATAGTGCTTTGCCTTTGTGCCAAGTTTGAACAAAATCAGTTCAAGGATGTTTGAGTTATGGTTCAGAGACATGAGAAAATCGCAAAAAAATGGACGCCTGTCGGTCATATTGGATCATATCATGAAATAAAGTGGCGTTCATATGAAGGGCATAATGTTTTGCTTTTGTGCCAAATTTGAACAGAATCGGTTCAAGGATGTCTGAGTTATGGTCCAAAGACATAAAAAATCGCAACAAAATGGCTGCCTCACGCCCATATTGGATTGTATCGCAAAATAATTTTACATGCACATGAAGGCCATAGTGTTATGCTTTTGTGCCAAGTTTAACAGAATCTGTTCAAGGATGTCTGAGTTATGATCCAAAAACATGAAAGATCCAACAAAATGGCCGCCTCACGCCCATATTGGATCGTATCGCAATATAATTTGACAAGCATATGTAGGCCATAGTGTTATGCCTTTGTGCAAAGTTTGAACAGAATTGGTTCAAGGATATTTGAGTTATGGTTCAAAGACATGAAAAAATCGCAAACAAAATGGCCGCCTGGCGGCCATGTTGGATCGTATCGCAAAATAATTTGACATGCACATGTAGGCCATAGTGTTATGCCTTTGTGCCAAGGTTGAACAGAATATGTTCAAGGATGTCTGAGTTATGGTCCAAAGACATGAAAAATCGCAACAAAATGGCCGCCTCGCACCATATTGGATTGTATCGTGATATAATTTAACATGAATATAAAAGCCATAGTGTTATGCCTTTGTGCCAAGTTTGAACAGAATCTGTTCAAGGATGTTTGAATTATGGTCCAAAGACATGAAAAATCGCAACAAAATGGCCGCCTCGCGGCCATATTGGATCATATCACAAAATAAATCGACGTGCATCTGTAGGTCATAGTGCTATGCCTTTGTGCCGAGTTTGAACGAAATTGGTTAGGCAGTGTCTGAGAAACTGTTGATGACCGACGGACGGACGGACGGACGGATGGACGGACAGACGGACGGACGGACGGACGCACAGACGGGACCAAATCTATAAGTCCCCGCCGGACTTCGTCCGCGGGACTAAAACAATGCATATGGGACAAACCATGGTGGTGAAAGGGTTAACCTTATCAAAAGTTTTCAGTATCTTGACTAGAAATGTTACATTGGTTTTATGACCTTTGAAAACTTAAATCATACCACCATATTATAAACACACCTGTTCTATTAGCTAATTTTCTCTTCTGTGCTTTTGACAGCTGCTCTTTCTTTTCTTTCTTTTTCGCTGTTTGCTGATTTGATTCCCCGTTGGTCTCTTCAATCTGAAAACAGAAGTGGATGAGGTAACAGTCAGGGTGAATGGTCAGAAACGACAAATCTGCATGAGGAAACACTCTCACCATGATGCCATGGCAACACGTGAAATCCTGATCAGTTGTCGTTGACTGTAAATTGAAATTTGTGAAAATTGAGCAAAATCAATGTAACCAAAGACCTGAAAATATATTTACAACCAAGCACTACCAGAACCTCCATAATAGTAATAATCTCCATAAATCCCATAATTTTTTTTTTTTTTTTTTTTTTTTTTGGGGGGGGGGGGGGGGTTTACAACTACAAGATTACATTGTGTGGTTGCTTTCCTGTGGAATCCATGGATAACATATCAAAGCTGTGTCATGATAACATTTGTTTCTTATATGCATATCAACCATTTCTACTCCATTTTCAAAATCAAGGGCACAATGCTGTATTCTGATGCTTGGATTTATAGAACTTTGGATCCAAAATTCTACGATAGTTTCTTGATTGGACAAATACATGTTATTGTTTCCTACCTTTTGTGCAACAATTTGTTCTTTCTGATCGACCATAAGGTCCTCGGCGTTTTCTTTTGCCCATTCGAATATTGTGTAAGTCATTGCACTGTCTAAGAACTGCTCAGCCTGTGATCGAAGAAATGAATAGGTAATGTGTGGACAACATTTGCTAGAATGAAAATCAGGTGAATAACACATATGGTATGTATGAGGTCCATCATTTGAAATCCAGCTGTCTCTTGCCAACACACGACGCATAATGTGAGGAAATAAAGAGAATCCAATCTTCAAAAACTCTACAAAAGCATGAGCATGGCAAATTCAGATAACCTACGGCAGGGACCAATTTCTCAAGCTTGGAGAAATGTATTGGTCAAGATCATTGTAAAGAATTCTAACAAATATGAAAATTATAAAAAAAAAAGAATGTTTGTCCGCCAATGTGCGAGTTGTTAGATGATGGCCAAGAATTGCTAAAACTGGATTTCTCACACTCAAACAAAATTCTTCTCTGCCCGCCAAATTTGTGAAAGGTCACCTAATAGGGACACTGGTATCAGTATGGCAACTTTGACAGAGTGTATCTGACATTCATGTAATCTCACTCTTGATCTAAACATTTTCTCTAATATAATCTATTGTTCAAAATACATATATCATAATTTTTGAACTTACTTGCTCATTTAGCTGTGAAACAACATGTGATTTGACGTCTGGTGATCTGTGAAAGTACCACATAAAAGCCATTAAAATATGACAAAATATTCCCAGACCTACTCACGGATCTGAAGTCAGTTGTTTTGGATACCACTGACTTTTTAAAAATAAACACTGATCAATACAAGTTCCTGTGGCATGGTTGAAGATAAGTGGACACATATTACATCATTTTGCATTAACCCATTCACCCCTGATTCCCTGTACACAGGTCCACACTCACCATTGATAACAATGGGTTCAGGCAAAACCATTTAAGTGAAAGGGTTACTCATTATATAACGTAGCAAGTTGCTACGGTTAGAGTAAGGATACAGTGCAGAGCTAGAAGCTTTCAAAAAAATTCTTTGAGTTCGCATCAGTACATTTGTGAATGGTTAACATAACTCATGCCCTGCCTCTTATATTTTAACCCTTTCACCAACATGGTATGGCCCAAATCCATTGTTATCAGTGGTAATTGTAGACCTGTTCACAGGGAATTGGGGATGAGCAGGTAAATGTTTGACATGCAAATGGTCACCAGAGAAGTGTCCATTTGGAATGAAACACGGAAATATTTTAGAATAGATATTACACTTACACATGATTATTATAAAATGCATCCAAGTTAATATTTGGAAGACTTTCTGGATAATTTTCGGTCCATTTGACTTCAACAAGAAATGATTTGTAATGTCCACTTTCACCAATCTGTAAGAACATGAAAAAAAATGAACTTTTTAGACACACATTACAATTCAACATAAAAAGGAAATTTCAGTGGACATGCATTACCATATTGCCAAAATATTGTGGCTGGAGGAATTACAGACTTTTGCTTCTAATACAAGCAGTATGTAGAAACAGTGGCTTTATCATAATGATCATGAAGTTCTATCACAACACAGTGAAATAGAGTCTGTGGGATGATTGTGAAACTAGATACATAACTTTGTGTGCTATGGAGGAAAGTAACAGAAAATACAATGAACACACTGACTTTATATATTGGTGGGTATATTGATAACGTTTTATGAGATCTGTATATGTTACAACAAAGTTCAATAGCTACATGAACAATGGCTTTTTCCATGTCAGCTGTGCTCTCCCTGGAATTCGAATTGTTAGTAAATTTACGAATTGGGTTCAAAAAAATATAGTAAGGCGAGGAAAAAAAAAATTATCTGTTCAACGGGCCCGACCGACCCATATTTGGACCACTCCACATTTTTCTTTTTTTTTTCCAAAATCTCTACGAATCTGAAGAAACGCGGAGATGTTATTCAGTGAACATCTGTCTGTAAGATGAATGACCTTCACATTTTCGATGACATTGACTTGAGTGAGATTGATACAGGCTATGATTTGAAGAGTAAAGGTGGAAGCGCATCACAAACATTTGGTCAAGGTGAAGAGCAGGGTTAATACGCCGTGGAAAATAAACCATTACGCAACGTGTTCCGTATAGCTTAGACACTCTGTACTGTATTGTTTCATCGGCGTTTATTTCACGTCCGAGTGGTTGTACAGTCTATATTTTCTAGTGTTCCTATTTTCAGTGTTCCTTGAAAATTCTTTATTGTTTTTTGAGTCATCACTCGTTCTGATTTTCGTCATGGCTTTCTCCTATCGAATGTGTGGTTTTAAGCAGCAGTTCTCACTGCAGGACGGACATGATTTGTGTTTCCGTTGTCGAGAATGCACAAGGAGTCAACCTTGTGACATTTGTTTGACTTGGACACATGACGAATGGTCTAATTTCGCTCCCTCGCTCGACGACATCAACCCGGACATCCCCGGGGCTGACCCGTCAGTTTCTGAGTCGCGAGTTTTGTTGTGAATGCACCGTGCTCATATGGCTGGTGACACCAACACAGAAATTAGCTCCGTTAGATTCAGGTGCCGCCAATGAAGCAAAAAGGTGTTCGTGCTAAGTTTTTCAGCGGGCAGGCAGATTTCAAAACTAATCAGCGGGCGGGGAGAAATATCGATATTTACTGTGGGCGGGGAAGAAATTTCATTACTTAATTTCAGCGGGCGGGGAGAAAATTTTTGACAGTGGGCACCGGAAAATACGTAGAGGGAGGAGAAAGCGGCGTGCTTAATAGAACCTAACTTAGAGGGGAGCAATGTTCCAAGGTATACTGCTAACTGCTTGCATGGTTTTGTGTTGATCTAGGTTGCATGGTGGGCATCTAGTTGGCAATGGGGAATTTCAGTAGTAGGGAGAGGGCAGCGGGGAGCTTGAATTGTTGTGGGGAGTGGGGAGCGGGCAGACTGTAGATACCGGAGGGCAGTGGGCATCAGAATTCAGTGGGAAGGCACATTTTCACAGTATACCAGTGGGAGGGCAGTTACGAACAGCTCTCACTTTCCCCTCCAAGTTTTAGGTCAGGGTCAAAAATAAGAAAAATCGGTATATCAGCCTTCAAAACAGGTTTTGTGATGATTTTGAGAAATTCATGAAATTTACCAGTTGGCGGCACCTGTAGATTGACCTGTAGAAGTGAAGGCAAAGAAGCTGTTCTGAGACAACCAACCCATGTCAACAAAAAATTGAAAAAATCATGAATGTACTAAACAACATATCCAGTATATGTTATGAGACTAAGAAAAAGCATGAAACACACAAAAAGTGTTTATATTATATGTTCTGTTTAAGAAAAAACAAAAAAAAAAAAAATCAAAAAAAAAAAAAAAAAATCCGACCTACCTACCCAACTTTGAAGTCATCCCGCCCGTTGAACAGCTTTTTTTTTTTTTTTGGCCTAAGCACAATTTATGTTATCTGAACCCACCAACTTCAACAAGCACTTCTGTACTCAATAGATGATTTTAAGGGGATAGAAATGATGAATGATTTCATTATGGACCAAAGAAAATGAAAAATCCCAAATTCCTTTTAGTTTTTTGACAATGAACACTCATATTTTGATACCCATTTTCAAAAGATTTATTGAATAACACAGTACATCATGGGTCATGAATGCTTGTAACATTGAAATTTCTTCCTTGTCTCAATAAAGTGTGTAATTTTGGTCAACGGCCAATGAATGTTATTCAATTACTCTATCTTTATTACGCAACATTATAACATGTTCAAGTATATTGTGACACAAATCATAACTCCCTTTGTGTGTGTAGTCAGTGGTTGATGATTATATATATTAATTTATGAAGCGGTCATTAATATTGTCAAATATTATCAGTGTTTGCACAAGTTTTAGATGCTAGAAAATCTGTCCCCTGTTTTTCATATTTGGAAAGCTCTGTTACTTTGAAAGTATGCACGTCATCCATAGGTACTAGGTGGTGCCTCTATAGCTGCAGTCATTATGCCATGTTCATCTCTAAAATTCTTTTTAAACAACCACTGATCAGAACATTTGGCAGTCTGTGGTTTCGCACAAATTTTGTCTCATCTCAATCAAATTTAAGTACGCAAACTGAGACTGGTGATCCTGCTAATGTTTTCTTAGAGACAGTTACACTTTTAAAACGCTGCAGATGATCGTCATTTATTTTTTTGTCTGGATAAACTTTTTGGTCATGGAACTGTGCACAGCAATGCATTTTCTCTGGATCATAGAAAACTATCAGTATTCATAACATTTGCTGAGACAGTTTCTTGTAAAATATTTTGAAGGAAACCTATTAAAATTGGCAAGCTGACTGAAAAATTCAATTTGCAGATCGTCAAATGACAAATCTATGACATCTAAGATTTCCGGCTCGCTTCCACCTCCATGCACAGAAAAACACTTTGCAGTACATGTTCAACCATGCGCGGCCCGGACTGCAGTTCTGCTGTAGTTCGACTGTCTTTCAGGCTGACTGTTCTTGATCTCTTCTAGCTCGGCGGTTTCATTGTTTCGTATTTTTTTCATATCAGTTGCCGTTTTTATACCCAACTTTCTTTCCCAACTGGATACTATCAATCCAAAGTATTTGTAACTGCCCGCTTCCCTCGATCCGCTTCAACAGTCCATTCGGAAAGTTGACAGCATGTGAATGTTTGGGTGTCTTGAAACTACCGTAATGGGGTGGTAATGCATGACACACCACTATGAGATTACAAGACCCGGGGATCTTGAAACCTTTTCGCGCATGCTCATGTTATTACAGGTCAAAGTCCAAAGCCAGCTATCACCATGTGTCGATGCGCCGATGGTAGGGGCAGCGTAGGTTTTGAAAGACGAGATATGACAGTATTTCCCCGGAATTCACAATCTTGACCGAAAATCAGGCTTCAAAAATAACAAAATCGTTCGTAAATGGCCGATCAGGCATTCATTTTTTTTCGTAAATTTTCATTTTTGTTCGTAATTTACGAAAGTTACGAGCGACAGCGAGAGCACAGGTCAGCTACAACAGATAAAATGACACAGCACTCTACTGGTATGTGCACAATACCTTACTACAGTAGTGATGTGGATTTACCTTATACTGAAATGTTGTTTCATTGACCTGTTTATAGCACTCATCCCCTTCATAGATGGAGGCCAGTACTTCTCTTTCCTCCTACAACATTACATGAAGAGATCTCATCAGAAGTTTGTTGATGTTATGTGTACGTGCATTGGGCAGTTGTGTGATTGAAAGTCCATCATATGGTCCCACCTGATGCATCACTGACTCTACTCTTTGACTCTGAGAATTTTTGTTTACATATTTCATGAAAAGTATGGGGCTGATTTCAAGTTATCAAACGGATTCAAAAAGTTCCAGAAACCCTAAAAGTTCAAGGGCACATGAGTCATTGATCATTACTGGTACATCTTCCCAGGGCTTTGTAAAAAAAGGGAAATACCTACAGAGCGAGAAAAAATGGGAGAGGGGGCCAGACTTGATGTCATAGCAAAAGGCACGAGAGAAAACTACAAAAATGTGCGTGGATGGGGATGTTTGCATGTTCAAACAATGTTCAGTGTACAGTTGCTATGTCATTATTGTAAAAGGGGGAGGGGGCATACCACACTACGGGTGCTGCTGTGGTTCAAAACAGCGAGTCGACATCATACATGAGAACCAGCAAGTGACACTCATAGAGGTGAATGTCCTCAACTGTCCACACTGCATGATGTGCCATACACTCCGTGCGGCCGAGGCACACAACAGGTGTATTTGTGACCTAAGAGTGTATTTGTGTCTCTTCGATTTTACAAACCTCTTGCTGCTCTTCGCACGACATGATCCTGATATCTTTTCACGGATTTCTGATGCTCCAGATGTTATTCACCTTTCACCATCCTCGAAATCACCCATGTAGGTAATCAACTCGCACTTCCCAGTTCACCAAGATTCTCTCTGACACCGGAAGTACTCTGTGTTTAAAATTTGACCAATCCGAGTGGTCGTTTCATTCCGGGTTTGGCAGGAAAGACCAAAACAAATAATGATTTATCTTGTTGAGGGCGCACCATCAAAAACTTCCCTGTTCAAGTCCCGGGTTCAAGTCTATCGCCATATGACCTTCACGTTCGGGTATGACCTTCAACTCGCATGGACTCATTCATTCAGATACCGACATTCAGTTACTTACTTCAACATTACTTAGAGTGGAAGGGTACAGCAGTAATATTGTCATTACCATTGGTATGGTACAGTTATAAAGGTAAGATGACGGGACGGTTGAAATCAAAAAAACGCAGGCATAGTGAGTCAGGGAATAGCACTCTTAGCAGTCCCCGAAAAGGTCGAAAGAAGAGGAGACATAGATCGTCACCGGAAAGACGAAAAAGCAAAACTAACATTTCAAAAGACGTCGTGTCTGCAGGGAAACGATCACAGAAGAAAGCCAGGGTCAGTGATGATGACAAGGACAAGCCCACCAATGGAGCCATGGACGTAAAATGTGATGTCAAAGACGAGCAACTTGAAGGGTTTGAAGTGTCAACGACTGGATCTGATAGCCAGGAACAAGATCCAGCTGAGCGTGCGTTATCATCACATTCTCAAGAAGATGTTTCAGAGAGTGGATACCTTCAAGATGAAAGGGACCTACTAGCACGTGTGTAGAGTTTGTATTATTTGGCAATAATAAAATAATAACCCAAGTAAAACTTCAAAACACAATACCAGCACTAATTGCACACAAAATAAAACCATTCAATATTTACATGTAATAAAGGTAATACCAGTATACAGCTTGCTTGGCTTAATTTTGGACAGAAATTTCATGTCTACGTGAGAATGGGAAAACTGTTGTTAATCTCTTTGAGCCAGTTTTATTCCACTGCACAAGTTATAGCAGATCTATCCTGGTTCATCTTATCTGAAGTCCTGGCATTGTTCAATTCCTACAGCTGTCATTGCAGTGGTGACCCATCATTCTTCCTGCAGGATATGCCTGCCTTTGAATGGGCTCTAGATTTACTTGGTTATACCAATTCCAAAATTTGTTCATAGAGGGCGTTGGGAATGAACATAGACTGCTATATTGCTGTTGTATAATCCCTGGTGTTTATCCCACATTTTTCCCAGACTGGTTTGCAAACATCATATAAAATTATTTGAAATCAAGTTACACCAGACATAATCCATCACAAGTGAGCACGAAAAGTGTTTGTATTTATGTATATAGCCTTCCATCCTTTTTTGTAATTGTTTCAGCATACAAAATGGCACCAGTCACGAGAAGGAAGTACTGCAACTCGGTGATGGCAAGCTTTTGGAAAGCCCTGGAGATTGGATGGGATTCTGATGAAGACCATGAGTAAGTTTCAGCAAATGGTCAAGGATAGCATGTTTACTTTCACCCTTCAGTTTTGTAGTTTTTTTGAAAATTTCTCAACTGCTTCATTAAAACCTAACATCTCTTTTTGTGATTTTCTGAGTTGTATGGCATTGACTTTTTTTTTCGAGTAATGTGCAACTGCTGAATTAATTAAATTTTCATGTTTTGCAATTTCTGAGAAATGAACCTAAAAAATAGATTTGAGTAAATCAGCATTCAATCTCCTCAGGTTAGTTTGTGTGTATGTCTTTCCCAGGGATATCAGCCAACAGCTCCTATGGAAAAGTGCATATATTTTGTGTAAGAATTTCATCAGACTCATAATTTCCTTTCAGCTCCGAGTCCCACAGTGGAGATGATCTCAGTGTCATTTCAGTTCGTGAAAACTATGTGGATGGGGAACGTGTGGAAGACGACACAAGTCTGATCAGGTCCCTGTGACATATGCGGCCAGTCAGTCAATCAGTCAGTTTGTGAGGAATCCAGCATCCAACCCTAAATGTCATGCAGGAAACAGCTAGATGTCAACTGAACTTTGAACTTTCAAAATATATAAAAGCCATTGGACAATGAGACACTCCACCATTTGAAGTGTTCAACTTCATAATATATTTACAGTGAAGACATGGAGGATGTGAAGAGGCAATGCTGGCACTAAATACACATGGAGTAAGAGGCCTCTGTTGATCCAGACTCTTGGACAACCCGCAGTTTTGGATTACCACTTTCATGCAAATAACGTGTCTTCAACAACACCAATATGCCTATGAAGAGTGGTTCAGGAAATGCTTTTCAAACCAGTGAGATTTGATTGATATTTGCATATTGTGAGCATATGTAGGAGGACTTTGAGAGTTTCCTCAATGCCTGTTGCCCTCAAAAACTAAAAGCCGTCTTTCTCACAAAATGCAGGTGTAATATAAACATTTGTGGAAAACAGGCATTTGTGATTGTTTTTATATGACAATTTTAGACTTCAATAAAATATCCATTTTTCTCAACATATGTCACACGTCTGAGTTCTTTTTTCTAGGTGCGTGTTGCATACCAGCAACAGGAGGTGACAAGGACGTTTCTAAAATGCCATCTCTCATGGCAATGGCATTGTCAGCTTCAGGTGTACCTGACCCACTTTACAGCCAGTGTAAATAAATAACTACTTCAGAATTTTGTCCTAGTTAACATTCATAATCATATTTCATACAAATGTACATTGCCTAGAATATTTCAGTGCTTGTTAGATTAGTATCTGAAATGATTATCTTCCAAACTTGACATTTGCTTTGTTTCTGGATTGAAAATAGGAAATGTAAGCATTGAAGATCTGCAAGAGGCGAGTTCATGAGAAATTCTAATTGAAGAAATAACTGCAACTTTTTTTTTGTTTTCATCATTTATTTATTCTGTCATTTACAGTGCAAAAAAGGTCACTTCACTGATTCTCGTGCTATCATTGTTTTGCCAATGAAAATCGTAATTTTTCAGTTTGTGCTGTGCCCTTTTGTACACTTGTCAATTCAGGGTATAATGTAGCGCTCCCTGTCGGTAAACTGAGCACAGGATTATGATACTTGTTAGCAGGGAGGTATAAGAAATTACCTACCTGTGTGAGGAATTATTCGAATTTACAGTCTTACATGTATTTACGAATCGAAAACCAGGTGTGAATTTGCACCAGATATTCGGTAGTTGACAAAGTTATATGAACGGGGAAATAAAACGAAATAAAAACCGAAGTACTAGTAACGTCACTCACTGAGTGCATTGTGGCCAGTCCCACGCTTTTGGTTTTTACTTCACCACGTGAAGTTCACACATGCTTCGTCCTTCCTGGACACTGATGATGCTACGGGGGTGGGGTGGGGGTGGGGGGGTACGTACTCCCATAAGAAGGTGTGCGGAAATTGGCCGTCCGGATGGGTCACTTTTTCATGAAGAAAATCTACAAACATGGATCGACGTTCAAAAAAAAAAACTATACATTGCTCGATAACATGGGAAACGCTTAAACCACATGCAAAAGAACAATAGTATAAAAAAGACTGGAAGATATTCCCCAAATATGTCAAGACCCCGGACGACAGTGGTATGTATGTTGTTCAACTTTAAGTGAACTTAACCAGGGGAGACCCGGTCGTTAGGCTAAGCCTTTTCAGAGTTTTGATTTCATAAGTTTTGTAATAGACTGGTGCAGTTGAAGTTCCCTAACAACTTTTGGAGTTACAATGAAAATATTCGGAGTATACCCCAGGATAAACTCTGAGTTTTAGGGCTTACGAGTAGACGTAAAACAAAAAGTCCCACCGCATGAATTTTCGTAAGGAAACTTTCATTTATCATAAGTGGGGGGCCGAAGAAAATCGGAGCTTGTCGGTAGTTTGAAATATTGTCCTTCACCTCCCCATTTCTTTTTCTTAAATATGACCCTCCCCTTCACCAAACTTGTTGAACATGACCCTCCCCTATCCTTATTTTAGTTTACTGTGCCGTTGAAAAAAAAAAATCGATTTTGATACAGACAGGTCGTGCATGCAATTACCAAATACTAAGTTATTCCAGACACTCGGTTATTTTGATGGATTTTTCATCTATAGGAGACATCAAACAATCAGACGAACATCGTATAATAATGATACCGTGTTTCCAAGTTGTAAACAATCCAGCTAACTAAAATGCCAGCACTGTGTGTTCAATAACCAAATAAGCATTTATATAATATCTGGATGGTGTGAGAAGTTAGCAACAGGAATGTGACAGTTTGCTGGGGAAATTTAAGAAAACAACGACACATTACGGTTTTTGCCAAGCAGGGAAGAAGAAAAAAATTATGCATGATAAGCACATCGTAGTACACCACGCCCTCTTCGGCGAGTCTTATCACCCAACGCCGAAAAGGTCAGCGGAGCGAAAATTATTGCTCTGGCTCGCGAGAATGGATAAGCACAATCGACGAAAAGCTAACAAAAGGAAAGAAAACACACTGCAGAAAAGAGTTAACCACGTTGGTGAAAAAACTCAGAATTCCCCGACAGAAACAAGACAATCATGTGCCAGCATCGCGGCCATAATGATGCTACCAAAGTCAGATGTCAGAAGCAAACCGTCTCCTTCCCATGTACAAGTTCAGTTTGATTGATGAAGCCAGTGGCGAAACATTAAGTGATGATAGCCAGGGTCCTATACTAGAAGTAGTCCAGTCAAGTGATGATTCCTCAGAATGACACTGTTACATAGTGGTTCAATGGCTCATAAAGCATTCATTTAAACTTGCAACTCTTTCCTCTGTGTTCTTTTGGTGTTGATATTGAGCTATTAGCTTTAATATGTATGCATTGCCATATTTATTCTGATGCATGTAGTTTTTAAAGCAGGTAATGATAGCTTCAAGTGAAATTTGTGAAAATAAAGTTCTGAGCTGTATTAAGTTTAGATTTCCCTTCAGCTATCGGCAGTTCTCGTTTTATTATATTCAGTACTTTTTTCACCTTTACTTCGAATACTGTGAATTTGTATTCACTTTAAGAATTAATGTAAAATTTACCAATTTGACCCTCGCCAGGAAAGGTTATCAGAATATGACTCTTCCCTAAAATTCCCCCGGCCCACCCCTCGTAATAAATGAAAGCTCCCTAATGAATAAAGCGTTTGAGTTTTACACCGGGAGTCTTTCCAAAACTCTAAAATTTCCACAAAATTATGGGTCAAACGCCTCAACAATCATAGAGAGTTAAGAAACAACATGAGTCAGAAGACAAGATTTTATCAAACGTTCCTTAGTAGGTCAAGGTAAATCTAAAACTGGTGTTATTGTAACACAGCGAAACAGGATTGTGTATATAATTCCAATTGGAGTTTGGGACGGGTTCGACACCTCCAGAGGAAATTTGTATGAATGACTGATACACATTTCTGCCTATGGCTGATAACAAATTTTTTAAGTAAATTGTATTTTTACCTGTTAAGAAAACCGCATCAAGAAACGCTTTTGCGTATTGATTTGTCAAACTGCATCGTAAACCTCCGGATGTAGCACTGCATTATGCTAAAAAGTTGTCAAAATAAAAAAAGGAGTATAAAATTGTCTTTCTTTACTCGATGGTATGCTTCCAACGATATCATTTCAAAGATCGATTCAAAAGAGAGTTTCCGATATTGACAAATCGACGAGGCTGCAAACATGATGGAACAATCTCTTTTCTAGATGGAGACAGTTCAGTCTACATATAGTATATAGTATCTGACTGTCGGATCTACGAGAACTTCGGAGAAGTACCAATATTCCATTTGTGTGACACAGATCTAGGCCTACCACAGAAAGGCACACTAGACCAAAGGAAGGATTTTGTCCTGATCGGGAGAAAATTTGAACTCCTGATCAGGAGATCTAGAATTTCTCCCGACTTATTTTAATCGAATAGTTCTGCGCAATTTAATCATAGACCCTCGAGAAAAACGTTTTTCTCGAGGTCTATGATTAAATAGACATTTGCGAATTCAGAAAAGTGCATACAAGTATCTGAAGTATGTTAATTATAAAATTTGATGGAGGGTTGATCATTGTTCTGAAAAGTTCACCATTGCTTTCTTTGCATATTTTCACATTTATTCAAGAATATTGATACTGTCTGTAGAAAAGACATACAGCAAATTGTCACTTACATGAAATTTTTCATTTCAGAGAAAAAAAAAGCTGTCATCGAATAGCAGTATCAAACCACATGTAACATTTCTAGGAAATCTCCCGATCGAGAGAACCCCCCTTTTTGGTCTGGTGTGCCTTGCTGTATCATATCTGCTGTATCATGGGTACTTCAAATTGCTGTTATTTCTCGATCATCGCATTCGATTAAATCACGTTGGGAGGTTGTGATTGTTTGTTTAGTTACATGTAACTGGAACCTGTTGCTACTACATGATGGGTCTCAAAAGTTCATTCCCAGACTGCGTGATCACAATATTTTGTGTACGTCTTGTCTTTCTGTTTTGAATCGACATATGAGGTCTTTAGAGTTGGTGGTCAGGATGTTGATTTTTTTTTTTGGCGTTCCACGTTTTCAAATCCCCCGCCCGATTTTCATGCATATCTAGCCAATGGACATCCAACTCTGAGCTCAAGGGATAAGATTAAAGGAAATAATAAAACGGGACAAATGACATAACTATTAGCAGTGTATTAGCAACATGTACTCTGTCCCCGGATTCTATCGCACCGGCACGAGGTTAAAAATATGCCACCCCCATGCATTTCGAGGTGTACTGGTTTGTTTTCACTAGGCCCTGTTACATGTAAAGTTTCCGTGTAGGCTACTAGTAACAGTTTCATCTTCCAGTATAGTAGTTACCATGTGTATTTTCTTCAGACCATTTCTCTTCGTGGCTTGGCGTTACACATGCAGTATGTCTAGGAACGAAACACTTACTATCCTATCTGCACAATAAAACGTTATTATCGTATGATTTCGATCCTGTGATGCTGTCAAATATCGTCAGTATGGGAGGGGGAGAAAGTACAATCACAAGAGGGCCGAAGCCTTGACCACACAGCTTTTGCAAATTTTGATCAAATGAATGGACATTCCAATCATCCAATCAAAAACGTTGACACATCAGACCCATGGGTCAAAGGTTAGGAAGCCCTAAGATTAACATAATTTATGCAGTTCATAGGATTCCGCCATTTTTACAGCGGTAGCCTTTGTGTTTTATGCGTTGTTAATATAGCTACATTTCTTCCTGAAAACACATGAAAACTATTCAAAAATGGCGACATTATTTACCTAATGTTCTAAACTACTTAGATGGAGGGTTTTGGCCCGTCGATGGGCTGTTTTTCATCGCGAAAATTGTAACTAAAAACCAGGTAGGTGTAGCAGCTCATCGCGTCAAAATATGGCCGCCGCGCAAAGCATTCTGGCTTGTCTAAGTGCATTCGTGTGTGCATGCTTTCGCAGCCTTGCTGCGTTGCGACAGCTACCGGATTTTCACTTTGCCAACTGCAGTATTCCTTTGACGTGTCAACGTACCTGTTGTTTCGTCTGTAAGTTATTTCCGTGCATGGAAACCCCGATTGGTGTGCAAAATTGTCCACATTGAGAATCGCAAGTTTTCATTCAAAAGTGGCGCGATTGAACAATCGACCGAAACGTATTCACAGTGAAATTTAGTGTGATCCCAGTTTTTGTTTCTCGAAAATGTTTCATAGTGTGTACAGCGATAAATATTTACTTTTCCTCTCATGTCTCTTGCAGGGCTGTTGTGGCCTGTTGTAAGGCATGCGTCGAGGCGTCGATCCGAATGATGTCAGGAGGGGTCTTCGCCGCAAGTCAGGCGCACAGGAGTACGACAATCAGCCGGTTTCTGGCGCGGGGGACATGACAACACCGACAGACCTGCCGACGTCACCATCATTCTTGACGCAGCAGAGTCCCCTCCAGCAGTACATGCTGAATATGAGCGCTGGGCAGGTGCAGGGTATTACACTGCAAGGCACTGCTCAGACTCTGAATGTACCGACCCAGAATATCGGCTTGACAACTGGTCAACACAACAGACCCTACCATTTGGGACAGCTGACTGCACAAACAACGCCTACATCCCCACCTGCAGGTACCTTCCAACAACAGCTAAGTCCTCAAGCACAAGCTCTGACCTCTCGGCATTTGGGACAAACTTCTCCCAATTTTACCATGCACCCACAGATAACGACTACCACTAGTATACAACAAAGTCCGCCAGCCAGTATAGCTCTCACTCAACTGCATTTACAGCACCAGACCCAGCAGCAGCAAAGAGTCAATGCGATGCTGAATATACCCATTAGTCCGACCAGAGCTTTAATCGACCCTTCTTCACTTGCCATGCGTCAAATGAGTGTCAGTCCTGCCAGCAGTGGGCACAACCAATTTGTTTTCCAGGATGCAAGGAAGATGTTCCCAGATGGAGAGTTGCAACTATCTCGCGAACGGATACCCACTCAGCCTCTGCCATCCCCAGCTCAACAACCAGCTGGGACAATACACCATCATGGCTCAGGACAAAGTCATAGCCCGTCTAGAAGTACTGTGCCCTCCCTCAGCAGTCCAGGACTCAGTCCAACGCAAAATGTACATAGTATACAGGGACTGCACTTAGGGGGTCAGGTGACTTCGCAACGAAGGAGCAGTACAGGTTACAGTCCAACAAACAGGACAGGCTTTGACAGAACTAGTCCTATATCAGGCAGTGGGTATTTGATGCAAACCAGCCCTGTACGGTCAAGCCCTAATCAAAGTCCAGTGGTTATGAGAAAAACCCAACCTAAATCTGTGGAGGAGAAACCTCCAGCAAACTCAGAAGTTGCTCAGCTGAGAAAAACAGTTTTTGAGCACAAAGAGAATGAACTCCGAACTCTCAAAGAGAACTACAATGAAAGACTTATGGAACTATTTTTCTTACAAACTGGGGGTAATATGATGGATTATCATAACTGGAAAAAGCGTCCAACCCCACAGTTAGTAAAATTCTTAAAAGCACAAAACTTGGATGGAGATAGCGAAGAAGAGGAACAAACTATCAATGATGAGGTACAAAGTTTTGTTTGTTTTCTTCATGCAGTATTTTTTTCTTGTGTAGTCTTTTGTCACAGAACAAGAGGACAATGAAACTTTGAATCAAAAAATCATAAAAATGTTAAATAGTTCTTTTAATGTGTCATATATTTATTAAAAATTATGTTCCATGTTAATGTACCCCACACCAACCAATAGAGAAGACCGTTGCACATAACCATGAAAAAATCTGCTCTAGTCAAACTTTTATCCCCAAAGATGAATATGTGATTGTCTTTTATGGCAGTCCATTTCAGTGCCCCATATGTTGCCTCCTCAGAATTCTTCAGGACAGTGAAATTGAATGTTGGGAGATCTTGATGGCCCTTTGCTTAAACAGAATTTTGTGTGATCCCTCTTTTGCTGTGTGCATGAAATTGTGAACTCTACAGAAACAATTATTTTGGTGTCGTTGAATAAACAGTCTTTTTGTATAGATAAATTACACATTCACATGGGTGTTTTAGCAGAACTAAAAATATTCCACAGCATTGACAAATCTGGTATGTTTTAAGACGATGATTTTCATCAGTATCTTATGTATCAATTATCAGAATTAGTTCCCTGAATAGCATTTCCTAATGCACCATTAGTTCCAGGGCATGTCTCATGGAGATTTTCTAGGGTGACCCACCTTTCTTGAGCAACTTGTTTTGTACACGTTGATTCTTGGAGTCTCCAATATCCAAATATCCAAAATAAAACTTTTTAAAACAAAGGATCACAGCATAATTTTCCTAGGAGACCATGGACGATTGACAAACCTGTAATTTTTGTAAGCTGTTTGCTTTAAATTTTATAGACCATTACTACAACTAACATTTTTATTTCTTTGGTATATACTATCCTCTGATAGGTAAAAGTAATCACGAATGTTGGTAGTAACATGCCAGTCGGTACTCCAGTTGCAATCTCCACACAGTTGCCACCAGCAGCATCAGTACTGTCGCAGCAGTTGGAACAGCAACAGCAGCAGCAACAGGCCCAGTTCCAAGCCGGTATGCCTCTAGTCTTGCCTCTAGTTACCACAAGTACCTACAGTAAGATTGACTTTGGGGCTTTGAGGAGACAGGCCTTTATTCAGTCAGGTATTCTTGTTTAGCGTGGTCCTCGGTGGCTGCACAAATGTCCTCTATGTTGGTGGAAGCAATCTGCAGCATGTTCTCTCGCACTCAAAAAAAAAAAATCAAAAAAGTCAAAAATGTTAGTTTTGTGATACTGTGGTAGTGTTGTGGCATGGTTTCTGAGTTTTAAATGTACAAGAGTATTTTTGTATTATTATTTTTCTTTTTTCCTTTTTGTTGTCCTTGATTTTCGACGGAGTAGCTAGTCAATGGAAAATAAAGAGGGAGAGTTTAGTGTCTTGTGGAGGGCCTGTATGAAGCATGAATTTCATATAAGCAATTCTTTTTAAGTTCTGCATGTCTCAGTATTTCATTCATTGTCTCACCTGCAAACTTCTTTCACATCATTCCTTAGATAATCGCCATATCCCATCCCTAAAAGTAGTGATCATACTAATGCACTCACTTGCATGCTATTGGGACAAGCTCATCTGTGTAAAATTATTTCTCTCAGACTCTCTTCCCTCCTTTCTGTACATTCCTGTAGCATTCATTCTGTTGTTTACATGTAACAATTTCTCAAGTACTAATTCCTGCATATCAATTATTAATTACATCTACCTGATGCATTCCTCTGTTTACGCTTGCTTACCCATATATGTGAGTTCATCAGTTCATTTCATCCTTCCGAGTGGAAATAATATACTTTCCTCTTTTTCTTTTTTTTCTTCCTTCAGCCTTGGATGCCAACAAAGCCCAGGGTGGTTTAGTTTTCCCAACCGGTCCTCAACCTAATGTCACACTTCAGCCGGGCATGGTATCACCCATACCATGTAAGTCTGTCTTGTTGGTTGTCAGCTTCATGCCAAATACCCACAAAGATCAGACACCTCACATATCTGTGTTTTTCCCCCGTCTTATCTTATCAAATTGTGGCGACATTAAAATTACCATGTCAAGATCTAATATCCTGTAGGGACATTTATTGTCCTGCAGAATCTTGACAAGCACAGGCTCATATAACACACTGTCCTTATTTTTCCCGTTTTTGAATACCTTGTAAACTTCATCTAAGTTAGTGTCTTGTGAATATCATCAGGCTCTGTAAAGGACAATGCCCCATAGGTGTGACAGAACAGAGTTTTGTAAATTTGGTTCCATACTTTAACAACAGAAACTTGACAGAAACCTCCTTCCTGCCAAGTTCACCTGTTATTATAAGGTCAAGTTGGTGAAAATTTGTAAAGCAAACAGTTTTTCGCATACTATATTTCCACAGATTTTGCACCCTAAAAAAGTGTGTATAAATACAGTTTCCGTAAATGTGTTTTGCTTGACCTGATAGTGTGATTGTGAAGGTCACTGCAGTGCATTGTCTCTCTCAGCAATTGTCTTGGTAGGCGTACTCCGAGTTTTCACGTAATGCTGATTTTGAATGGCTGACCTTAATAGGGTTTTACCGTAAATGTGCCAAACAATTCAATACCTGAATGTCTTTTCCTATGCTGTTTCATTTAGTCAATTTTGTCAAGCCCATTGATAATAGGAATGGTATGGCATATATTGTGCTGTGGAAATGGAAGGGAGAATTACATGTAATGCTATCTTCATGGGGCGATTATGCATTATATTATCTGCATTTGAAATAAGAGATCAGAGATTGTGTAGGTAAGGCTTACATATTGCAGCTTTTAGGATACATTGACGTCCACTGTGTTGGGAAAGGGTACATATTAGTGTGTTGGAGGTGCAGGTCTGAACACTAATTAACATTATCTATAGGGTTGTCCATGTTGACATTATACCTACAGTCTGGATCAGCTTTGTACAGTGACAATTTTTGTTCATTTTAAAAATTTAGTACCAGAGTTTACAGCATCACACATGTAGCATTTTTACGTGTAAATTTTTGTAAAGGCTGCACATTTTCATTGATAGTCTACTAAGGAAATCTAAGGATATGGATTAGTGTTCACAGGTGTATCTGCTTTCATTTGTTGAGAAAGTTTTTTATTGGAAGTAGCTAGGCAAAATTAGTGGAAACACCAATGAATTTGTCTATTGTGTGGCTAAAAACTGAACACAATAAATATTACAATGGTACTTTCAGGGAAATTACTGTAGCCATCACGATACAGATCAAATGCCAACCACAGTATTTTCAAAAAATGGTAAAAGGTGCTTCTTTTGAAATTTATGATTTTTTGCCTGCATTTCAGCAGTTACTGGAGTAGCACAGCTTCAGCATTCTTTACCACAACAAGCACAGCTTAAGATCAGCCAAGGTGCAACCGTCACACCAGTCCAGAATGCAGTGACCCTGCGCACACCTCAACCAGTCCAGCAGCAGCAGCAGCAGCAGCAGCCGGTCACACCAATAAATCCAGCCAGTGTCCTGAGTTCATCAGCATCCACTGGTCAAGTACAACAACAACAACAACAACAGGCACTGAAACCATTGCTTAACAAAGGTAAGATAAGAAGTTAACAAACAGTAAATACATGAAGTAAGTGATCAAAAAAGTCATGTTCCTCACAATTTCTTCTATGCTGATGTATTGTTGCCAGAAAATGACTGGGGATATTTTCTTTTTTTTACCAAGTTGATTTTTTAGCTACTATTTTTTTAATTTAATGTGGTCCGGAGATATGTCAAAATATAACAAAATTTCCATTAAATTTTAAAACACTTGCAAGTAACTCATATAATTTGATATTTCAAAAGTAAACATCCATTTTCAGACTATTGATAGCCCCTGTACAGATGAGATATTGAATCAAATGAAACTTGTTGCAGATTTGCAAGGTCATCAGCATACATTCAACTATAAAATTGGGATGGTAATAGTGAAATGTAATCCTCTGCGTGAAAAAGGATTAGTGTTACCATGTGATTATATTGCTTTGCCTGCTCTGTGCTTTTCCTATCTTGTGAAATCTCAAGTAGCAAACTCACAACACCAGAGAACATTATATTGCAAACGATTTATCAAAGCTGTTTGTATTTTCCCTGATTGAATGAAACACATTAGAAGAGCTGCAATTGTATATTCTAATCAGTCACAGCTCAAGTGCCTTCCAATCATTGTCATGCTAGGAGTCATACCATCAGAGTTGGACCTTGGTATTGTTAAAACCATCACTACATTTGTATTGCAACTGTTCAATATTTACAGTATGTATGGAAACTCACAATAAAGAATGAGACAATGGACCATTCAGATTTGTTTTGAAATGTTTATTGTTCAAAAACCTGTCTGCAAGTTAAATTTACGACAACCTATTTCAGCTATATATAGCACTTTAATTCATGAAGCTCAAATGACAATTTCATTGTCAGACTTTCACACTCCCAAACATTGAGTTATTGGGAGAGGATTTGTGGTCAAACATCACTAGTTTCATTTCCCATGTGTGTTGTAATTCTCCATGGTCCCTTGAAAGGTTATTCTTATGTAAATGATTCATTCCAAATGGGTGTTACTGAAAACAAGGAAGTAATGTGTACATTTCAAATTGTTGTTAATTCCAAAAAAGAAATTTTTTCATCAGATTTTGCCCATATGCAAGTTCATTGTTTATGAATGTGTCATCAAAATCAAATGAAATATATCAGTAAAACCACATTTTTTCGTTTCTTGATAATGATTGATTTTGATGGTAAAAATAGTCTTCAAAAACAGCATTTGGTCTTTTAAGTAGTTGCTGTGAAGTGGGTTGATGTTCACAGCAGTAATTAATGGTTGAATTCACTTATTTATATTATGAACTATTATACTAGCACCCAGTACCAAGACTTAGGTATGTCACAAAATCCATCTTTTCAGTTGCATGAGAATTCAGAATAAAAGTAGTTCTGAACAAAGTGTAATGCACTGAGGCCATAAATTTTACTTGCCAAATATCCATTCATGTAAAATATTTGATACCAAAGAAGAAACTTCAAAGTCATGTGTATCTGAAAAATTGACTTTACTAATTCTAATTCCGAATTTGTAAATTTCAGTGGAGAGTGTGCAGACACAGGCTGTAGAAACCATGACGTGTGTGACCACGGCAACAACAACCACAACTCTAGCAGCTACCACAGCTGTAACTGCTACTACAACCAGCATTGCTGGACCTCTCAGTGTATCCACCACAGCCACCACATCTGCCGCAACCTCATCTGTACAGCCAACAACCAAATTGCCAAAGTCACCGCTGTCGCCAACGTCACACCAGAGACTACTCACTAGACAACACTCAATATCAGCAGTCTATGATTACACGATAGGATCTCAAGAAGAAATTGTAGAGAGAGCAAAACAGGTATGCCTTCAAATATTCTCATATGAGCATTTATGGTGATTGGAAGTTTATTTCTGGAGAATGTTAAATGTGCTGTGCAATGTTTGATTACTTGAATGTTCAAGGAGGGGGGATGTGAGGATTATTTTTCCGGTAATCAAAATATTTTGTTTGTCATTCGCTCATATAATATGGGGGGGGGGGGGGGGCATTGGGAGGTTACACTCTAGTGTTATCGTAGTGTTTGTTTATTTTTATTTCAGTATCAGATACCTATACTTTAATATAAAAAGAAAACTCTTACTTCAGATTTCTGACCATAGTAGTTCAGGAATATTGCTATAAGATTTTGCCTGTATTTCATTTCAATTGCTATCATTGTATTGAAAAATGCAAAGCCTTCACCATCTGAAGAAAGCAATTTTTCAGGTTGATTCTCTAATTGTGTATATCTTTCATGGAAAATAACAGTTGATACAGGACATTCCATTGCTTTTTGTCTGATAGTGAAAATCAAAAACTTTTCAGTGACATGGTTGTACTTGGTTCATCATGTTTAGAGGAACTCTGTAAACTTACCTGTGCTTTGATTACAGGAAGCACAAGTAATGCAGAGGATAGCTCAACTGAGGAAAGAAGGCCTGTGGTCGGCCAGGAGACTACCCAGAGTACAGGAACCGCCCCGCTGTAAGACACAATGGGATTTCTTGCTGGAGGAAATGCAGTGGTTAGCTAATGACTTCCTCCAGGAGAGAAAGTGGAAGAAAAATGCTGCTAAAAAGGTACTCAACTTGCATTTTATGAATCCAAATGGAATGAATAGTGTTCTTCACGGTTACACTGTGAAAAGATTTATTTGACCAACTAATTCTGTTGCCAATACCATATTGATTGCATCAGTATCTCAGTTGTTTGTGATGCAGAGCGTGTGGAAACGTTCATTCAAAGACTTCACACAGGAGGGCAACTCCCTGAATATGGTATTGATGTATCGTAATACAGCCATAGTCATCTTCTTGTTCTCAGTAAAGTATTCATCTGTAACCACTGATGAAGGAAGTGTCACTCTTTCGTGAAAAAACTATATAAGAGAACTTGTTGCTTTGGCAAAGTGAAAAGTAACATTTTCAAAGTAATGTTTTCTTCCAGTTGATTCCTGTCTCTGGAAAGATGTGTTTTAATGACTTTGTCCATGTCGTTGTAACTTAATTCCTCTGGCAATACAGTGCTGTGTGTAACAGACTGTATATTATAAATACGGGTGTGTCAGAATGTGACTTCAGTCAATTCTTGTTATTCAGTTGTCAAGATCGGTGGCCAAGTTCTTCTCAGAGCAAAGGAAGAAGGAGGACAGCGCCGAAAAGGAAGAAGTACAAAAGTTGAAACGAATTGCCAGTACAATATCAAAGGAGATCAAACAGTTCTGGGCAAATATAGAAAAGGTATTCTTATTTCTCTCTTCTCTTGCAAAATTTGTTCTTTGGAAGTGGTTCTGTACCAGTTTGCCAACTTGTAGTGTACTCATTTCAGTCCCCATCCCACCTGGATTCGTAGGGCCTACACAACTCATAACAAGTTGCACTTTGAAAACATAAATAATTCACATTTCAAAGTTGCTTAAGGTAGTACATGCCTTGAAATTAATGTCTTAGACTTTCTGTAAAAAAAACCAATTACACCATTCAAATAATAAATATCAGGGGTCACTGTGCAATAAGTACATCGGTGAAATTCTCTTATAATGACACGGAATGGTTTCCCTAATTGCTAAGTCCATTGTTTTGATTTGATCTGCAGAGTTGTGTTGTGAGACAGTGGTGCCACATACCCTCTATGATATGACATTCCTTCACATTGTCTTATCTCATCAGATTGTGGCCAAATTATAAGCTTAGTATTCTCTGCTTGCTGTAGTCATCTAGTACTGCGCTAACGTGAATGCTTTGCAACAAGCCCTTGTACTATCTCAGTATGCAAATTCTACCTGCTAACAAATCTCAAATGTGTTGGCTTTCGGTAGCAGTCTTTTAACTTCAATAACAGCTGACTGTTTTAGCAAACTTTATCAGACCCTGTTAAGTCATAATGGCTTTTCAATTAACCTGTACTGTTGTATGTGTGTCTTTACATTCATTTTGATCACATTATCATTCCTACATGAAACAGATAGATATGGAAAAACCCAGAGGAAAATTGCAACTGAGAGCAAATTAAAGAGACAACAGAAGAATTTTCCCGATTCATATTCACCATTGATTCTGGTGAAGCAGACATATTTTATGATTTCCTTTCTCTGTACAGTACAGAGAATGTTCTATACAGCAACTTCACATTTTCACTTCCCAAGTCCAAAGTATTTCTCATTCGTCAATGTCTGTAACTAACCATAGCAGTCACCTTGAGTAGACCTGGGTTAGCGCTACCTGTGTGAGATTTGTAACTAGTTGTGACCTTTCACCCCTGACCCAGGTCGTGCAATATAAACAACAAACGAGGTTAGAAGAGAAGAGGAAAAAGGCTTTAGACCTTCACTTGAATTACATAGTAGGGCAGACGGAGAAATACTCCTCATGGCTCACTGAAGGTCTTACTCAGGGTTCACTTAGTGCACATGGATCAGGCCAAGGCTCTGTTGCTTCAAGTCCATCAAGATCTGCCAGTGACGTCGGAGCAGATGGTGAGTGTTACATATTGTGATTGTAGTCTATCTTGCTCTCCTTTCGAGTTTTGACAACTATCATTCGATACATTATTTTAGCTCCTTGTGTGCTATATGTATATGGCAATGGGAGTTGATAGGCCTACATTCTACATGTGCGTATATGTGTATGTATGTATTCAGGGAGGTTTTTGTACATATCTATACAGGTGCCATAGATAGCCTCAGGTACAATTCATAGTGGTATAAAAGCTACAAATTTTCACCCTCCCATTTTCTGTAAGTTTGTTTAGCAGCTCCTATTTGTGTGTTGAAATACAACTCTAGGAAAAGTGCAGGAGTCACATGCTGCCTCGATAATTTAGTTTGATAAATTTATGAAGGAAATTCAGCTTTGAAGGATTATTCTCACATCTGTCCTTGCTCATGGTAAACTGAAATAGTTTTAGTTGTTAGTAGGACAGATGCAAACGTTTGTTTGCAGTTGCTTTTTATCTTGTGTTGGTTATTGCTTGTACCCCTCAAACTTTGATGTAAACGGCTTTAAAGCTAGGTTGATAGCTCTACAGAGACTTGCCTTTCATAGCCCGCCGATATCTAGAGCTCACAAATTTAGCATGTTAAGTTATGCTTTAATTTCCAGTGGTTGATTTTAGTATGTTACAGTTTATAAGTATTACAGAATAGGTGGCTAATAAGACCCACAAAATGTTAAAGTGATATTACACTAAATATTCTTTATAAGGAAAAAATAATCCTGGTATGAGTAGCCCAGTAACAAACGAAGCTGTTGTTCAAAAAATGGGTGGTCATCTCAGCCTGTGTTATACTGGCAATGAACAGTCATATCCTAGTTCTCATAGTCTTAAGTCACTTGAAATATGTGCAGCGACGTGTGTTTGTGTGTGTGAGATTGCTTTCAAGAAACTCTTATCACGGAGGAATGGAAATTGCTTGCCAAAATTTCATCATGCTTGAACTCTGGAGCAACCCAATCCCAATGAATACTGATATGATTTCTTTCCCCAAATGATTTCTGTGATTGTGTTTGCTATATTTAGTTGCTGTGCTAACAGAGTCAGAGAGTGCCTGATAATATAATCTGACTGTACCACAGGATTTATCCATGCCTCCTTATTAGTAGTTCCAAATCGATTCAATTCCAGTGAAGTTTCCTCCCGTGGTGACATGCTGTCAGAGCTTTCATGAACCCCCATGCTCCTAGAATCAAGTGAATCAACATGCTAAACTCATATCAGTTGATTGTGTAATAACCTTTCATATCAAGTGCTCCGATTGGAAAGTAATCTCCACTGATTGCGCTGGGGAAAAGGAATGTCCCAAAAGATACAGGCAAAACTGTTCCATTAAAATTTTTAATAAAACTGTCAAATTTATGTTATCCACATTTGCCAGTCATTGTAGCATGAAAAGATCAGATTAAGTTAGCTCTGGATTAGAAATCATTATACACATATTGACTGGCTATGAGGGCAACAGCATACGTCTGTACCCCGAGGGACTGTGAGTCACCCCAAAAACAGACTGTTTCCCGAGGCCGTAGGCCGAGGGAAACAGTCTGTTTTTTGGGGTGACTCACAGGCCCGAGGGGTTAAAGACGTATGCTGTTGCCCTCATGCCAGTCAATATGTGTTTTGTAACACACCTCATCCGTAGCCATGCAAAGAACGTACTATACACAAAACTTGTCGCATGTACCGGTAGGTCTATGATGTAATATGTTGGAGTGGTTCAGTAAGAAAAAGTTTTTCCTAAAAAGACCGCAATACTTCTGCAAAACGTTCAATTCACCTTTGATTATAGTTTTTGTCCGTATCGAGTCCTTGTTGGAAACCAAAGCATTCAATTCTTCAAGAAATTTCTGGATTATCGTTTCGATCGGCCGCAGACGACATCTTTGTTTACATTCCGGTCCGCGTTCGCGTCAAATATCGTTTTTGACGTCAGCGGGCATCATTTTTCAGAACTGATGCCTGGCAGGCAACAGTTTAAACGAATGATGCCTGATGACGTCGTTTACGTGGATCAGCACAAAAAGAACGCATCCCACGTGACTATCAATTGGCGAATTAGAATACAGACTGCGGATGAGGTGTGTTACAAACTTGGTTGTTGTCAGTGTAGTAAGCATTTGACATCACTGTCAACTAATCCGCTATTCCGATTGCCAATCAGATGCAGACTTTGAGCCAGCGCAGGAAGAATCTGATGATGAGGAAACCATCGACGTGGAAGAGCAGCAAGAAGACAAAGAGGATCAAGAGAAAGACCAAGAAATTGAGCTGTTACAGAAGGAGAGTGAGGTGCCAATTGAAGAACTACTGAAGAAACTGCCGCCGGAAATCCTGGAAAAGCCGGCCAGTATTCAGGAGAGTAGTGATGAAGATTCTGATGATAAGGTACACAATCAAATGCATGTGTTCAGACAGTATTTAGTCTTGCACATCGACAATTCACCTTAAATTTTCTTTTATGCAATTGTGCTTGTATCAGTTGTGGAATGGAGAGTTGAATTGATATAGCCTCTTTGGTTGTCCAAAGTTCTGAAGCTCTGATTTGACTGAAAATTCACGTCATTTGCAGGATGACAAGAATGAAGAAGATGATGAGTTTGTACCGACAGATGAGGAAGGAAATGACCAAGGTAATTTTCAACATGTGTCATCAGTGACTTTCCCAAAGCTTTATTACATGAGATTACCAATTTTCTTTAAAGCATGGAACTTCAGCTTCTCTTAAAGTAATTATATATTCATACTTTTAATGTATATCAGTAATTTGAAATGGAGCTTTATCAGCACAAACACGAAAAATGAATGATTTTTAACTACTTTAATAAGATACGAGCATCAAAAATTCTTTGTGTCTTGTTTCTTGTAGTTTCTTTTATGCAAAGTTCTGATAAAGGAGGCATATGTGTATGGTTAAAATCTCTGCATACACATTAGACAGTGCACATCACTTGGCCATATTACCAAGGCCAGTCAAGATCCCTATTCCACTTTTGACTGGTTGTGGCAATGGCCGTACAGCAAACTTCCTCACCAAAGGTCTTTTGCAAAGTTGCTTTCATAAAAAGAACTCTGGGTGGAAACACTGAAATATTCATGAGTGATAGTATTGATAGTATGATCTACCTCCAAGGTGTGAATGCTTACAAGCGTGTGTGGTTTCACTGCAGTGTTTGATGAAGAGGACACTATTGAAGAACAAGAGAAGCAAGAAGGAGATGTTAACCATAAAGAAGAACTAGATGATCTCAATGTTGAAGGTGAGCATTTGAACTTCACACAGTATATCTATGTTTTGATTCAAGCATGTTTCAAGTGGATCTCAACTGTTAGATATGTTCACACAAAAAAATCACAGAATGTAATTGGTTTTCCCTGAAATGTCACAGTCTTGCACAATTACCTGGCTGACCGATATAAATTTTTGTAGCAAGTAGTGAAATTTTTTCTTATGGGGCGGGGGAAAAATGGTGGATGGTTTCCTGTACACTGACCTGAGCCCTCAGGTCTGTGCCTTTATTTTCAGTTCTGTTCATCTGACACTATGCCATATTGAACCAACTTCCTGGTAACTTACCAGAATTACCCTTCTTATAATATAAAGGCTGACACTAGTTCAAATAATTTGATATAATGCAACGGCTGTCCAGTTTAGCCATGCAAAATTTTGAAAAGATGTCTCACGTATTTTTATCCCAGGTGAAATGTCAATGGAAGAGTTGATCAAGAAATATGCAGGTGCCTATGATGAAGACTTTGATGTACCAACTGTCAGTGATGATGAAAGTGAAGAAGACAGTATCATGGAAAGCCAAAGTGAAAGTCAATCAGAAGGTGAGCATGACTGAATTTCAACTTACTTTAATTGTCAGCTCCAAAGAGTTAGCCCATGCTGCTCCATGGGTACAGGAAAACAAGTGACTCCCAGACTTTCTGAAGTTACATCTCTTTGATCTGATGGACTTGGCTAGAATAGATGAGCCATTCATCAGCAACCAAAAAAGTTGAAAGTTTATAAAATAAAAGAAAGCAGGTGACATGTAATGAAAGTCCAAGATAAAAGGCATTGAAAGGACTGAGTGTTCAATATTGTTGCTAAAAATTAGCTTGAAGTTACCAGACAGCTAAACAAGTTAAATTTGGAAGAACATGCTCTATCAAAATTACAAGTGAATCCCACCCAACATGGCTGTTGACAGCATCCTGAAGACAGATACATGTACTATGTTGGACGTTTGTGAAATTTTTTGAAATCGAAATTTCTTTTTTTTGAATGGAAAGTTTTGGTTGGTTTTCCAGAGTCTGAATCAGAAGACGAGGGCAGTGTTGATGAGGAAGGTGAACTTGTTGACATTGGTATGGAGTACCTTATCAATCCAGACAAAGAAAATGATGAACCATCTGAAAGCAAGGTAAGGTAGACTTCTCCTGAAAGAACCTCAATGGGTATATACTTCTAGGCTATGCCAAACATCAAAATGCTGCCATTGACTTCATAGAAACTCTATTACAATATTAGGTCAAATACAGGCAGAAGTACATTACGTAGATATGCGTAAATGAGGTCAACTTAATTGATCATCTCAAATTTGCGGATATCTATATAACAGTAACAGAAATGTGTTGACTATGCTTACATAAGTGGTCAGTTTATTGAAATGCAATGATTTGCAGTGTTCAATTTACTTAACAATGATTTACATATTCTATTGTTGTAAAAATGTGTTTTTTATACATTTATTAACATATGAATAGATTGCTCCAAAACACAGAGGGGTGGCTAACCAATTAATATCTTCTTGCCGAGAACCCTGATTTGTCTTCACATATTCAGGTTTCTTTAACTCTAGTGACTTTGAGAGACAAACGAAATATTTCCTTGATCACCAGGTTGACTCAGACGGCAAAGGTCCCAACAAGGAAATCACGGACATTGCGGCTGCCGCTCAGAGCATCCAGCCAACCGGTTACACATTGTCCACTACTCAGGTGAAAACGCTGGTGCCTTTCTTACTGCGTCACAAGCTGCGTGAATATCAGCACATAGGTCTAGACTGGTTAGTCACTATGCACTTGAGCAAGCTGAACGGGATTCTAGCCGACGAGATGGGACTTGGCAAAACCATACAGACAATAGCTTTGCTGGCACATCTTGCTGAGCAAGGTGAGTTTTCTCCTCACTCTGCAACTTGTAACTTGCTGAGTAGAAGTGGTTATTTGAGGGTGTCCCAGTACTGTCCTAACTTGTCAATCTGGAATACAGATGATCATCTATGAGTGTCCCCGTAGTGTCACAACTTTACGTCTAGTATAAGATAGATGGTTATTTGAGGGTGTCCCTGTATTATAGTGGCTGTGATATTTATTCATTGACTCAAGATCTGATACATTTACAGGGTCTATATACTCCTGGAAGTCCTGGAAAATTGATAATCGACCTGCAATTTTTTCAAAAATGACAATATGATCAGTTGTGATATCATAAAAATGACTTGAAAATGTTATTTTTGACCCCCAAAAGTCCTTGAAAATTGTTGAAAAAGTCCTTGAATATTGAGAGATTGTGAGTGTATGGACCCTGATTTATTGACTCACATGGGCTTTGATAATTTGGATAAAATTTCCTACCAGCAGCCCTGTGACAGGAAATACATTGATGCAAAGTAAAGACGTAATCCCAATTGTCATGTGACTAATGATACCCATAATGTGCAAAACGGCTGACAGAATCACCTCTGTTAATAATTTTCTCTGCTGCTTCCCTGGAAACCAGCAAAAATGACGTCTGAAAGAGACATGTAATTCTTTGCATTATGTGACAGGTAATTGGGGACCACACCTGATAGTAGTACCCACCAGTGTCATGCTGAACTGGGAGATGGAATTCAAGAAGTGGTGCCCTGGCTTTAAAATTCTTACTTACTATGGCAATCAGAAGGAGCGAAAGCAGAAACGACAGGTATGATGATGATGTTCAAAATGTACACAAATCAGAAATTAAGTGTAACAGAAGTTTCTGTTGACATGATAATCTTTTAAGACTAGCATAAACTGTTATATCTGTGCAGTATTCATATCTTTTATCTTGAGGAAAGAAAACGGTAATATGATATAAACTCACCCGTTAAAATTTTTGTGTTGTGAAAAATTTGGTGTTAGGGAAATTCCAAAGCTGTTTGATGTTGCCACAGATAGATATTTGTACGTCAAAGATCAAACACAAATTTCGTCTGCACAGCTCAAGTTTTCTTTTCCACAACTTGGATAGTTTAACGAGAGTACACATGTAAACATTGCAGGTTTGGGTCAACTGTAGTTTCAGTTTCTTTTCAACTGTAGTTTCAGTTTCTTTTCCATTTTCGTGCATCTGTTACAAAGAGGACTTATCACGTTAAGCAACTGTACTGATCTATGCACTATTCTATCTTCCATTGCCAGGGTTGGACCAAAACTAATGCATTCCATGTGTGCATCACGTCTTACAAGCTGGTGTTGCAGGACCACCAATCCTTCCGGCGCAAAAAGTGGAAATACCTGGTCCTGGACGAAGCCCAGAACATTAAGAACTTCAAATCTCAGCGCTGGCAAACGCTGCTCAACTTCAACAGTCAGCGACGTCTGTTGCTTACGGGTACCCCACTACAGAACAATTTGATGGAGTTGTGGTCACTCATGCATTTTCTGATGCCACATGTGTTTCACTCACACAGGGAGTTTAGGGAATGGTTCTCAAACCCAGTGTCTGGAATGATAGAAGGAAGCCAGGAGTACAATGAAAACCTCATCAAGAGATTACACAAGGTACTTGAATTTTAACCTGTTCGCCCCCATTTCCCTGTAAAGAGGTCCAAACTCAGTATTGAAATCAATGGGTTTGGGCCAAACCATTGTTGGGAAAGGGTTGAATGATATCTTGTCAACGTACATGTGCAAGGTGATGGTTAGTGTTTTATCAGTGGGTAAAAAAGTGATATTTGCATTATTGTGTAAACTGACTTGTGCTCTAGCTGTGTAATCATAAATTCATATTTAACATTTGAGTATTTTGTTATTGATAAAAAAGCAGTCAGTTGCTGCCCTGAAACCTTCCTCTTTTCAGTTTTGAAATGAAATAGCAAGAGGGGACTGCAATGAACAATTCTTCTCACAGCCCCTCCCCTTGTTGTAGTTACAGAACTGCAGATAATGTCACTGGTGTTTCATAATGTCAGTTTGCAAATGTAGCTGGATTTAGCTGTGTTTGATCGTTTTATCAACAAGCCTTTGTCAACAAATTACATATGACATTCATAACAAGTGCTTGTTGTATCAGAACAGAAGAGAAAAATTTTCTTTCTAGGTTAACGATCAATGTTCATTTAATACTTCACAGAACTTCCAGTTTTCTATTCCATAGTTGTGACATCCTTTTGTAGGAAATCTTGTACAAGTGTGTTATTTCTCAGGAACCTCATGCATCTTTTCCTTCACTTCTAAGGTGCTACGTCCATTTCTTCTGCGTCGTCTGAAGAAAGAAGTGGAGACCCAGTTGCCATCCAAGTATGAACATGTTATCAAATGTCGGTTGTCCAAACGACAAAGGTTTCTGTACGACGACTTTATGTCACGAGCAAAGTAAGTGTACCTTTTGCAAGATTTTTATCCCTGAGCTGTTCATTGTATCTTGATTGGCCTTCACTTATTACTGCAAGAGTGTTCATCAGTGTGGTCACAAGTTTTGGCCAAAGGTTTTCATCGCACTCTGCAACTCTTCATTAGTATACCCATGACCAATTGGCTGTCAAGTTTTTCATGTGTTTTGTGCTTTTCATGAAAGAATCTTTGCCATAAATTTCACATGGTATTTATGAATGTATACGTGTCATCTACACATGAACTACACTTTTACCAAATTCCACTTTCGAGGTTCGAGGCACTTCCACGGCCACACAAGCTAACAGTTGTGAGGAGTGCTATCATCCTCGTAGAGCAAACCCTGTCAGGCCCCATTCGCTGGAGGCTTGGGAATTGTGCTAACCAGATACCAGGCCTGATACACCATCAGCCACTTCAAATTCCCAAATGTTCATCCAGTTCACAGATCATTCATTGGACTGTATTTCATGGTGTACCATGGTTAGCATCTATATCCCATGCAGCTCCATCAGCAAGTTTGAACACACACCCACTTCAGCCGTAATTCAGGTATTAAGATTTCACTAGCTTCTGCTACATGTTTTCCCTCCACAGGACGAAAGAGACTCTGGCCTCTGGTCATTTCATGAGTGTGATCAACATCCTGATGCAGCTACGCAAAGTGTGCAACCATCCTGACCTGTTTGAATCCAGACCAATTCTCTCACCTTTCCACATGGAAGGGATCTGCTTCTACACTGCCTCACTGATACTTGAAGCATTAGATTACGACCCATTCAAGGTAAAAACCTTACCATCCAGTCCATCCTCAGAACTCTTGAAAATTTTTTGCCTTTTGCATGTGAAAACCAACTAACGGTCATCCCATCTATAATGGTACAGAGCTCAAAATTAACGGTTGTCCCTGATCCCCAGGACAACCAAACCTTGCCATAGTACTACCAATTTCTGGAAATGGTTGTCCCATGGGACTAGCACTAGTTCAGGTATGTCATGCAATGTAACCACAGAGTACAGCTGAAGGACAAGGTGACTAGTATACTTATATACCACTGTCTGTAATCGTGTCTAAATCTGGTGAAATTTGAACAATTTATGATCAATTAATCATCAGTTGTAATTAATTCATACTATATCTTCTTTGACCCTTCAGGATGAGTTACCTTTTAGTCTCTCCTTTGTTTTATATCGTTTGATCAGCTTATATAAAAAGGCGATTTCTTTTGTTTTTAGATTTATATAACATTTTGGCGTGAAAGCTTTTTCATGCTCTGTCACTGTAGCCTGGCTGATAGGATGAAAATGTAACTACATGTGAGATGATGTTAGAGTGTGCTATTCATTTGTTTGTCAGATTTTCAGAAATGGTAATCACATAATGTAAAGTTAGTCGTATGGTCTGCAGTAAAAGTGAACTTACCAGATATTTTCCTGTGTCCTTGTGGACTACCACATAAAAAATTAATTTCAAGCCCTGTAGTGCATTGTATTGTTTACACAAAATTATTAAAAATATAGTGTATAGAAATTATATATACACTTCAAGAAATATAAAGAAATTTGTCATACTCTTAATGAACAATAAATCATAAAAATATTGCAGTTTGAAGGCCATTCTTATCTTTTCTGCAAATAGTTCCTTTTTTCATAAAAACTGTGAAATTTGCAAAGTCCACAGTACAAGATAATGTGCATTGTTTTGGCCAGCTCAGTCTGCTTGCCATGTAGACCCCATCCATGCTACACTGGCTTTTCTCTCTCTGGCCCAGAGTATCATCCCAAGTACGAGCCATGGAAGTGACGCCCATTGCTTCTCTGGTCCCCAAAACGGGATACAATATCTCTAATAATTTACCAAAAGGCAAATAAGACCAGACTCTGAGCCCCCTGCCTCATTTCACGGTTTCTTGTTTTTTCATCAGCATGTTGATCTGAGATCACTGAATCTTTGCCTTGCTGATTTGGAACTCACACTGCCAGCATTTGCAGCGCATCGTGTACGAAAACTGCGAACACCGAGACCCCTCATAGAAGAGATTGACTCCACCCCGGAACCCCCGCCCAGGCCGCCAAAGATGAAAATCAAACCTGGCAGATTATTTACATTGTCACCTTCACCAAAGGAGGGAAGAACGTCGCCGTTTGTACCGATACCGTCGCCAGTCAGTCAGGTGAAGGCTTCTCCTACAGCAAGGTCATCGCCCGTGACTGTTCAGCCAAGATCACCGTCAACGCCTCCTGTAACCATTGCAATTGTAACTCCAACCAAAGGTGAGAATTCTCAACAAGCTCCTATTTGTTTGTCTATAAGTCTGCAAAATACCAAATTTGCTGGATTGAATTCCTGTAGATGTATCAGTTTGTGAATATGTGGTGTTAGTGACAGCATGGAGTATGTAGCATGCTATCATGTCTCATATTCTCAGGTACCATTTACTTGTTCTTTTGCTCCAATTGGCCTTCATTGTCGAGGTTAGAGTCATCTCCATGGCTACACATACCATGTTGTGAGGGATGCTAAAATCCTCGGAAAACAATCCTGTCAGGCCCTATTCACTGGAAGCTGATTTGAAGTGCTAACCAGACACCAGGCCTGATACATGACAGTTTTAAAGATCATATAATTTGAATATTCGTCAGTTTGCTATTTTGATCGTATATAGTAACTATTTTGTCAAAATTGTTCATGTGATGATCACTGTGTGTGTCTGTTTCATCAGGTCTTTCAGCGTCTCCTCTCACCATAGCCAGCCAAGCATCTCCCGTCGGGATCGTATCCAGTGGCCACCCTGTCACTTCTGTTGCCGTCCTTCCACAAGTGGTGTCAGCGGCCTCCGTCAGCACCACCCAGTCCTCGCAGCTCCCAGGCTACACCTTGGGCGTGCTGCAGCAAGGCAAACTGCTGGTGCAGACAAGCTCGGCCACCACGGCCGGAGTCCGGCCGCAGCTGGTGTCCTCACAGCCCATCACTGTGCAGATTGGTCAGCAAGGGACTACCAGGCTGGCTGTGACATCTGGTCAGCTTCGACAACTTCCACAAGGTGATGTGACATTTAACAATGTTTTCATGACCCCAGGGTTTGAAATACTTTTTTGGGGGCAACATGCACTCTGTGCATGTCAGGTTTTGCATCAACATGCACCAGCAGTCTGACTACCTGCACTGTCCCCCAGGTCATAGTTTGTCAACTAGGTATTCCAAATTATCATCTCCAGAAAGTTCCTCTAGTCTGTATGCATTCGTGGTCCATATGGCCGTGTTTGGGGTCTCCTCTGCGTTTTACTGTCTTTGAACCAAAGTTCAATTGCAGAATCTGGATCTCACGGTACTACGGTCCCAAGTGACAGTTGAACTTGTAACATGCACTGACGGATGGCATGGCTTGACTACACGACGATTGACGCTTGTCTGATTCCGTCTTGGAACTTTCAGTTTCCGCAATGCATGGTCGAACATCCATTTCATCAGACTTCTCAGATGACTTTTTAATCCCAAAATCAAGGAGGGTCCGTTGTTTTGACATTTTAGAGGTTTTCTCGAGTCTCAATATAAAAAAAATCCACCACAGAGGAAACCAAAA
This sequence comes from Ptychodera flava, assembly GCF_041260155.1. Classification (NCBI taxonomy): domain Eukaryota; kingdom Metazoa; phylum Hemichordata; class Enteropneusta; family Ptychoderidae; genus Ptychodera; species Ptychodera flava. The sequence continues at coordinate 4,889,312 of NC_091939.1, forward strand.
CATTGCCATGTGGACGCAATCGAATACAGCCGATGTAAGCCGATAGGTCACGATGGGGCCCCAGAGGGCATTGTAACCAAAAACGTTGCCATGTGGACGTAATCGAATACGTCCGAAATAAGCCGAGGGTCTGCCTGTAGGGCATTTTTGACAAGGCTATGCAGTCTACTTATATGCAGTAGAGTTTGGGGCCCTCTAGGCTATGTATACTGGAGAGGCTCATGCGTAGCTTCTAAATTTCCGGTTTGCGGACTTTACGTAGTTCGATAAATTCACGTCAATATCAACAAAACTGAAAAAATATTTCCAGTCAAAATGTCCAAAATGAGGATGATTTCGCAGATGATGACAAAGATCTTACTTTTTTCGCCTTTTTTCAACATGCACAGTGTGCATGTTGCTCTGGCGATCTACCTGCACCATGGTGATATGGACATGCATAGTGCAGTGTGCACCCGGTATTTCGAACCCTGGACCCCTGTACCATCAGTTACTATTCTAGACAAAGATGCTAGATCACATTTCATTTACCATGTTTCATTGCATAGAGAATCTACAAATGACAAATTTATTAGTTTAAAACTGATTGAGCGGCACATATCTGTGCATGATGGCTATTTGGTTCAAGAAAAAAGTGGCTATATTGGTGTACATTTCTTACATCTTAATGACTTTGACACTTCAAATGTCAAGTTGCGTTTAAAATTTTGAACACTCTTTCATTGAAGAAGATATTTGCTATGTCAAACAATGTAGGAAAAAGATGTTCACTCAAAATATTTCTTATTCGTTGCATAATTATCACCCAGATTATTCCTTTTGAAAGTCAGTGTTATGTTTTCAGAAAATAATTTAATCTCTTTTTATCATTTCTGCAAGAATGAAATCAAAGAAGATATGTTCGTCTATCTGATTTTGCTAAAACTTTGTCCGAACAGGTGGGTTTGTACAAATTGTACAGACAACAGCTGGACAGCAAATCCTTCGGCCAACACCCCTCACCCCATCTCAGCAGTCAACAATAGTGCAAGCAGTGATACAAACACAGACACAGACAGTGGCCCAGCAGAAATCACCCCTGGTAACGCCGGTGGTCATCGGATCGCAGATCCAGCAGCAGCAACAGCGCCCTCAACAGGCAGCTGTCAGCAGTGTGGCCAGTGCTCAAACAGCAACGATTACCCTGACAGGCACCACGCCAGCATCTGGAAGACCAGCAACTGTTGTTGTCACTCCTGCACAAACAAGTAAGTTTAACATTTAGAGTCCAAATTTCTCAGACAAGAACAGTCTTTTGCTCGATAGTGTAAAATTTTGTACAGAGAGGGACGTTTATGTTTAGCTGTTCATGCAAAATGAAGAAAATGAAAATTCCAGGAATTATTATTAGAAGTGGTATCAATAAAAGTCACTTTGAAATGATAATAATAATAACATTTTGGTAGGCTTTTCATATTTGTGACTTCAGATCCAAGCATTTAAACTTTTTATCACCAAACTTTGCTACTGCCCTCTTTGGAATACAATGGACCTCATGGATGGATTTCATAAAGGTCATACATAGCAATCTGAATGTCTTGCTCTCAACTCTTGCATTTTGTGTGAAGTTGCTAATACTACGTGAAAATCAAGAGTTTTCCCTATTTAAGTTCAAAGTTAACACAGACAGCTTCCAATTTTGATTAAGTTTTTGCGATGTGCCGGTTTTTGTCGAGAGTTATTTTAGTGGAACAGTGTAAAGCTTTCTCAATCAGCAAGCAGGAAATCAGTAATTATATGCTTAATATGAGTACAGTGTGTTGACAAAATATGACAGAACACAAGGTGTACCTAGTCCACTCTCTGAGCTAATATGCTTTTAGCCAACCCTCATCCCATGGGTTTCAATTAGTATTTTACCCTTCACAAAGTCATTTTCACCAAGCGGCCGCAAGCATCCCAAGTATGTATGTGAATCTTGACTTTTTTTGAATGTGAAATATATGATCAGATGTGTATAGAAAAAATAAATGATGTTACAAGGGGATTTGGTTGCCATGCTAGCTTTTAAGATAGACAACATCAGATTCTGTATCTCAATCAACCTCGCTGTATCTCAGTCAACCTCCCTCATATTTTCATGTATTGTGAATTTCTCAACATAACCTTCAAACAGTTTCTTCCTAAAATCAAAGCAGTCACTTAAGTGCTGTGTCTCTTGGGTCTTTATTAAACTCTTTGTTATATGGGTACGACTATACTACAGTAGTATTTTCTGTCATTTTGTATGCAAGGCGGGGAACCTACTGAAAAATGTTGCTCTGTTACGGCAGCGTACTTACTACTCTCGAGGTTTAATAAGGCTTGTTTCTGTATGTGTACCGTATAGTCCCTGGTTCAGGAGCAGTCAGATCCGCTAGCCCTACAGATGCAAACGCAAACGAGGCACTTAGAAAGGAGAGTCAAGAGACCGCAGCATGCCAAAGAATGCCGCCTTTAGCACCCATCAGACTGTCTAGTAATATGCCTACTAAACTTCAGCCAGTCGTTAAAATAGTGCCGCTCCACATTGCGGCAGGCAAAGTTATCAACAAAGGTAGCCTCTCAGATAATATTTTAGTTGGTTAATTTTTTTTTTGTTCCTAAGACCATCATCGTGTGGGCTGTGGCCACAAACCATGCTACAAGTCCATGTTTCACACGGAGGATACAACCACGTAACACACAGCATTCAAACCAGTGTATATCCTCCTCCACTGTATCTCTTTCGCATTTCAACTCTCATATTTATAGTTTTACGTTACAACTGCTCGTCACTCAGGGTGAAGCATGCATTTTGAACTACAGGAACTTAGGCTGTTGCTATATTTTTTTTTTTACTTTCACGTTTTAAGAGCTTTAAGCTAAGTTGCCACTGCTAACAGCATCTCCATTTCTCATACCTCATCTGCTCTCTCTTATTCTTCCCAATCATTTGATGCTTGCTTTCATTTTATTTGCATGATTTTTGCCTGTCCAACACTGATCCCACTAACTTTATTTTACACATACATACTGCAAGTGTAACTCCCCACCATCATAGCCCACCGCACCTTATATAAATGGTCAATCCATGTTCTTTCCTTCAGATTCCGTGACGATATCAGCTCCCAAGACAACACCAACGACAATGACGTACACGGCGATCTCCACGCCGAAGAAAAACGTTGAAACACAGAAGCCTGCAGTTACAGCAACACCAGCCACGGTAAAGGTGAAGACAGAAGACAAGGTCCCTGCTGAAGCCCCAAAATCTCCTCTGTACTTGGTAAGCCCAATTCTGACTGCTCCTTTAACCCTTCCATTACCATGGTTTTGCCCAAACCCATTGTTATCAGTGGTGATTATGGACCTGTTTACAAGGGTGTAGGCGTGATGAGGTTGATATATTTACTTGCAAAATATGACTGAATATTCTCTGTACTCTATTCAATCAGATATTGTAGAATTTATGCAAATTACTCTTTATCATCTACCACATTGCAAGATAACAAGCAAAGGGTCAAATAACACTGGCGTACAGAATGTGTGGTCGATAAAATCATGCTTTCCTAGACAGCAAAAGTGATAACATATTTTATGTAACCTCATCCAAATTTTTTTAAAGATAAACCATAGAATAGATACATTGGAACAGTCATTAGAAAACATTTTGATTTTTTTGGGGGTTAGTTATTCTGTGTTGGCAATTAGTCAAAATAATCGTGTCACAGTATTGGCCAGCTCAGTCTGCTTGCCTTGTAGACTCCATCCATGCTACACTGGCTTTTCTCTCTCTGGCCCAGAGTATCATCCCAAGTACGAGCCATGGAAGTGACTCCCATTGCTTCTCTGGTCCCCAAAACGGGATACAAAGACTTTCTGCAATAAGATGCAGAAAGTTTTAGTTACCCAGTAGGATTTGTAGACCCCATGACAAACATGCCCAGCGACTCATGCAATCTGATTAAAATCAGATGTAGAGTACGGCGACGTCTTCCTATGCGTACGCTGTATTCTCTTGCTGTCGCCTCTCACTACATCTGACCAACTCCCATAGAAGGTCGCGTTCAAATCTCGCGCTCTGGCCAGAACAGCCGACCTATCAGAAGGCGCCTTACAGAGAACAATAGGTATGACTTGCAAGCGCTAGCATGCAGCATATCACGAAAATCAAAATGTGTATAAACTGAGCCATCCGCCCAGTTGTAAACACTGGCGCACGGCGAATTTTAAAATCGCCTGTCTGTAATTTTAATGTTGAAACATGCCTTTCATTAATAACTGTGCAAACGGAAATCACGCGGACAGACTTTGAGACCAGCCCTGCGTACGATGCTGTGTGTTCCCGGCGTAAAATACGGCCTCCCACTACAGCCCTGCCGACTCTCATAGGAATACACAGCGACATCGATACGCGGTCCTGATTTGGACCGCGCACGAAAAGCTACCTTTTCTGACTACCTTCGGCCGAATAACTCATTAGATAAAGCCATTATATACAATCTTCAAAATATGGCCTGTTCCTGGATGGACAACTGATCGATCGTTAATCGCTGGAAAACTATTAACGGTTTGGGCGAGAGCAAATTTTTGAATAGAAGAGAGGTCCGCCAGTAGGCCTACTTGTTGCGAGCTCGGCCAGGGGGATAATTCCGAAAACTCAGCCAGTTTAACGTGACGAGCTTGGCCAGCTGGAGAAGTCAGCCAGTAGGCGAACTCGGCCAGTAGGAGCATGGTTACATGATGAGACCATGGCAACAGTGTTCTTCGATTTCTAGGTTTCGCCAAAGTTACAATGCATTCATGAGCGTGATGATTGCAAACTTCCTTCCTTGCATGACATCGGCCGCAATATGCTGTACAGTGTGGTACATCTTGTTTTGCCTTCCATTAAACCTACAATTTACTCCCTTCAAACCATAACCTAAAACGTTATTCATCCACTGAACGATCAACGTCGTCGACATTACTGCCAATTTGTACCTCTCGATCGTACGCTCGACTCGCGATCTGCAGAAACACTAAGGCCGACCAAATTGATTTTTCGGGGTGGAACGTCTTCTCATTGTTTTCTGAATGTTCAACAAAATAACATCAAAAAACTAAAATTGGCATGCGTATAAAAGCATCTGTTGACTGTGAAGAGAAAATGTACGCAATCATATGTAAGTGGCCGACCTCTCCCACTGGCCGAGTTGGTCGCCGCGGGCACTGGCCTAGCCCTGCGTACAGGTCTGTATGTTCCCGGCGTACATAGACCTGTACGCAGGGCTTGCACTGGCCGACCTCTCTGGTTCAAATTTTGTTGCAGTCTGTGAGTGAGAGATTGAGTGACTCGGGTAGGCATATATCGGAATCGAGCTGCTTTCGGCCGAAAGTAGTTAGAAAAGGTAGTTTTTCATGCGCGGTCCAAATCAGGACTGTGGTCGCTGAGTATATTCCGCCTGTTCAGCAGGGCTGTGGTAGGCCTACATGGTGGGAGCAGGCCGTAGATACGTCGGGAACACACAGCATCGTACGCAGTGCATACAGTGAGCAGCGCCCAGTGAACGACTTTGGCTGCTCAGTTCTACTTATACACTCCAGTACAATGTGTACAAGACAGCTGAGCGGCCAAAAATTTCTAGACTGGAATTTGAAAGTGCGTCGTGTTGTGCACTTGTCGCTGTAGATTTTGAACAACGATCGGATAAAAGCAAGAAGGGAACACGACATTGCATCGACGCACTGGACCTCCGCGGTCGCGTAACGTGCAATCTGATTGGCTGCTTCAGAGCGCGAGATTTGAACGCGACCTTCTATGGGAGTTGGTCAGATGTAGTGAGAGGCGACAGCAAGAGAATACAGCGTACGCATAGGAAGACGTCGCCGTACTCTACATCTGATTTTAATCAGATTGAGCGGACTCATGCACTGTTGGACCTAAAACCAACCGTTACTGACTTCAGTAGTCCTGTTAAATTGGCATAGGATTGAAATAGTTGTTGCATTACACCCAAATAACCGTAAGCTGCATCTTTCTTATGAAAAATGGTATTTTCTTAGGTACCTTCCTGATCTTTTAAAGTCATATTACACCCTAGGATTGTGTTGATTTGTAAAGCTGTTCGATATGGGCCCAGTGTTTTGCAGTTTTGATGGTCCTACTGACGGCAGACTGTTTTTGGATGACTGATGGAAACATGTTTCTGATTCACAAACTAGGAGTCCATTGAGAGCAAAAGAAAACAAGAGCGCAGGGATACGCTAGAAAGGATAGCCAGGTTCAATGAGTACAGATGTAATGCTGCACCAGTCTATGGTCGGGATCTGTTCCAAGCAGTGTCCATTCTCAATGACACCTCACCTCACAGACCCAACGTCAACATGTGGAAGGGTGCTGGTCTTATCAACTGCTACAACATCCACCACAACTCAAATGTCAACCATCCTAAGGTGTACTGGAGTCAGACAGAGAGTCTCAGATCTATGGTGAGAACACCAGACCGGATTCTAGATGACCTGAAAGAAATCATAGACAGGTTAGTCAAGATTCTCCAATATCACGTTTATCATTAGTGGACATTGGTATATTTGTACTAAGAGATCTACCATAAAACTTAAGCTCGTATGTGTGTGTATAATTGATTTCACATAAGCATCTTCACACAAATTCATCAATACCAAACGAATGATCTGAAACCCAGTATCACACTTTGTGAATTTAGAGTGAGACAATAAAGTAAAAAGCTGTGTGTTTTGTGCACACGTTAGTTTCCACGTTGTTTAAACATGTAGCTTATGTAAACTTCTGAGAAAGAGACAAATAGAATTCAGGTCTTCTTGGCTTTCATTGTGTGCCTTGTGTATGCTACAATCCCCTCACACCGCCATGTGAAATATCTGCAGTTTTCACCATGGCAGTCATATATCATGGGGATAGAGAAACCATCCTTTTAAAAACCCTGTTTAAAGAATTACATCTTTCTACACGGATCCTGTCAGAAGAAACAAGTCTTTGCAGTTGAAATGAGCTCATTCAGCACAATTTTCTTACAATGCACCTGCTTTTCACAGGTTCATATTATTCCAGACTGTAAAATTGATTCACATTCCAGAGCCTGGTTTGTGAAAGCATGGTTGGAAGTCAGCCTGAAGGCAGCCTGGATGCAACAAGTAAGCGAATGTTTCTGGAAAACTGAACTCTTTCTTCCCTCTCTGTCAGGTTTGTGATTGTTGTACCACCAACAGAGGCACCTCCCATAACTATGCACACGTCACACACGCCGCCATCCATCCTACACAAAACCGCATTGCTCAGACAAGAACTACATCGAGAGATGATGCCAAGGACACATCTGCTGAGTCCCATTGAATCTGTGATGAAGACACATTTCCCAGAGAGGAGGTTGATACAGTATGATTGTGGTAAGTTCAAACAAGATACAAAGTGTCTTTCAGCTTTGCAATTTTTCTTCTGCCCGCAGATTTTCTTGTAATTTAGTCTTGTGATGTTTCAAATTTATGGCGAGAGTGACCCATTAAATTGCTGGCCAAAGGCATTTCAGCTTCAGATTTGTATATGATTGATAATCAATCAACCGGAACTCTCCTGGTCATTCAGGAATTTCTTGAATGTCTTTGCATCAACCCTATACCACTGTGTGGTGTCTTTGCATCGACCCTATACCACTGTGTGGTGTCTTTGCATTGACCCTATACCACTGTGTGGTGTCTTTGCATCGACCCTATACCACTGTGTGGTGTCTTTGCATCGACCCTATACCACTGTGTGGTGTCTTTGCATCGACCCTATACCACTGTGTGGTGTCTTTGCATCGACCCTATACCACTGTGTGGTGTCTTTGCATTGACCCTATACCACTGTGTGGTGTCTTTGCATCGACCCTATACCACTGTGTGGTGTCTTTGCATTGACCCTATACCACTGTGTGGTGTCTTTGCATCGACCCTATACCACTGTGTGGTGTCTTTGCATCGACCCTATACCACTGTGTGGTGTCTTTGCATCGACCCTATACCACTGTGTGGTGTCTTTGCATCGACCCTATACCACTGTGTGGTGTCTTTGCATCGACCCTATACCACTGTGTGGTGTCTTTGCATCGACCCTATACCACTGTGTGGTGTCTTTGCATCGACCCTATACCACTGTGTGGTGTCTTTGCATCGACCCCAGGGTTTTACATGACGCGCATTTCTGCGTCCTTTACGCATAAAACCGGACGCAGGACCCCTCAAAAACTGAACTACGCGTCCCTTCGGACGCAGAAATATCTGTTGCTGGTGTATATTTTGTGAGCTGCTGAACACGCAAAACACATCCCAGTAAACCTTACCGACCCCATACTTTAATGGAATGCTCCGTAGTGCATTGGCCTCCACTGTTTGATGACCAATGGTACCCGCGGAAACAAATTTTACTACCGTAAAAAGTGACTTTCAAAATGTAAACTGATTCTTAATTGGTCGATTTCTTGTTTGCGGCGATCAACACATGTTTATGCATCATGGCGGGTCGTGTCAAACACCCAAAACAAGCCGATCTGCGAAAGTTTTTCGGCGGCTGCGGCAACAAGCACGATGCCAGGTTTGGTCGAGGCCGAAACAGCAGCTACGGCATGCGATACTGATACATCAGGTCCCCCGGCCAAGTCAGCAAAATTACGAACATTCAACAGAAGTTGGCTCGATAGATTTAAATGGCTTCGATATTCTGAAGAGCGAAACGTCATGGAATGCGATGCATGTTTGAAAGCGAATGTTACATGCCCGTTCATGGAAGGTTGTTCTAATTTTCAACATTCAACTCTCACTCGTCATCAGGACTCGAAAAGTCATCTCACAAGTGTTAAAATCCTAAGCGTGAGGTCACAATTTACTACTGCTCGCAAATCTGCAGAGGACCGGCAGTTGCAGGGTAAGAGTAAACGAACTCGAGGCGTACGCTGCACAATTACGTACTTTTTATCTGATCGCTAAACGTGACCTTCCATGCAATGTATTCACTGACATCATGCATCTACAGAATCTGAACGGCTTAGACATTGAATATTATAAACGTCCTCCGATAGTTATGGAGTTTGAAGAGTGTAGGCCTATTCAACGTGTGATCGAAGTCCCTGATTGATAGCATACATGCAAGTCTTAGTGATTTCATCGGCCTATAATGTTGGATGAGACTTGTGAACATAACCGTTCATAAGAAACTTGCCATATATGTTCGATATATTCAGAATGGCGAGGCGAATGTTTCTTTCCTCGGTAACCAGCAAATTACAGATGCCACTACTGCAGGGATCGAAAACGCCTTGATTGAATTTTTGATTTGGAAAGAAATCTGTGACGCGGCCGTAGACAAAATATATGGACTAGGAACAGACCGGGCGGCCGTTTTTGAACGGGTACGGGTTGGGTGCAAAATTAAAAGCCAGAAATCCCAACCTTGTTCAAGTGCATTGTGTTGCACATCGATTGAATCTTGCTGCTTCTCAAGCAGGCAGAGATATTGAATATTGCAAAGAATATCATAATATAATCCATTCATTGTATAAATACTTTAATGACTCTAGTGTGAGATATGACAAACTTTGAGAAATTCAAACTCTGTTGAATTGGAAGGCAAAACACATTACTCAGCCTACATCTGTTCGCTGGTTGTCGGTTGAATCAGCTGTCAAGATGATTTTCATCAGTTTTGAGCCAATTGCCTCGGCACTTGCAAGTGACAAAAAAGGGGGAAAGGCTGATCGGCTGTTGAAATTTGTCTCCAATTCATTGTTTCTGCTATTCACCGCCTTATTGAATGTCGTCCTTACTGTGATTGGAATTTTGAGCCTTTTACATTTCACAAAGATTCTGTCAACCTATCCCATAAGTGTTCAGTCTGCTTAAGGGCACATTGAATACAATGACTAATGATTCACACACTGTCAGAGAAGTCTTTAATGATTTGGGTGATGTTCCTGGCAATGGTCAGAAAAACACATACAAAAACATTCAAATCACTTACAATCAGCCACTCAGACAGAGGTTCTGTACTGTGAGAGAAATTATATCAACAAACTGCTGCATAATTTAGATAGCAGATTTCAAAATGATGAGATGAATATTCTGGAATGTTTTGATGTGATTCTAAACCCACACAGATATCCTGAAAATGTGGCCAACCTACCTGACATGGGGTCAACCAGCTCGATCAACTGTTGAATCATTATACAATACACCAGGTATTGATGCTAATAGAGCTAGGGCACACTTTCTGTTTTACAAACACTTCACAAGATCTCATAGGGACGCACTGAATTTTGATATGTATATCAAGCTGTTGCTGACTGATTTTACAGAGGAGTATCCTGATTTTGCCATTCTTGCTAAAATTGCTCTTGTCATACCAGTGTCCTCTGCCCCATGTGAGAGGGGCTTTTCAGTACAAAATGCCATCAAACAGAGGGCACAAAATACCGTAGACTCAATCCTCAAAGGCTTAATAGACTAATGTTCATCAAACTGGTTGGCCCCATCATAGATGATTTTGACTTCATGAACACTGCTAGGTTATTTGCTGAAGGAGCTGTTGGCAGAGTGTGAACTCAAACCTACTGGACTTGCTAGGTGAATGCCATTTCAGAGTATGAAATTACTTACCTTCTTGTCAATTTGACAAATTTGAATACTTGTTCAAATTTCACAACATTGTGAACTTGTCATTAAAGTTATGAGATCATTTTAATCATGAATAGTGTTCTTTGAATTGATCAATGAGGGCCCTGAGCAGTATGAACTAGAATTTTCATGTAAGAATTATTTTAAGAAATGTGCAACCATTTGCCGTGTGTTATAACACTAATTGAACACAGTGAAGACCATGGCATGGATAAACAATAAAAATATTCTTTTGAAATAAATTGGGACCCCCATATTTTGATGTAGGACTCCCATTTTCTAACACCAGGGGTCCCAGGGACTCTCAAAAGTAAAAAGTGATGTAAAACCTGGACCCTATACCACTGTGTGGTGTCTTTGCATCGACCCTATACCACTGTGTGGTGTCTTTGCATCGACCCTATACCACTGTGTGGTGTCTTCGCATTGACCCTATACCACTGTGTGGTGTCTTTGCATCGACCCTATACCACTGTGTGGTGTCTTTGCATCGACCCTATACCACTGTGTGGTGTCTTTGCATCGACCCCTATACCACTGTGTGGTGTCTTTGCATCGACCCTATACCACTGTGTGGTGTCTTTGCATCGACCCTATACCACTGTGTGGCGTCTTTGCATCGACCCTATACCACTGTGTGGCGTCTTTGCATCGACCCTATACCACTGTGTGGTGTCTTTGCATTGACCCTATACCACTGTATGGTGTCTTTGCATCGACCCTATACCACTGTGTGGCGTCTTTGCATTGACCCTATACCACTGTATGGTGTCTTTGCATCGACCCTATACCACTGTGTGGTGTCTTTGCATTGACCCTATACCACTGTGTGGTGTCTTTGCATCGACCCTATACCACTGTGTGGTGTCTTTGCATTGGCCAGATACTGGTGTGTGGTGTCTTTGCATTGACCCTTTACCACTGTGTGTTAAGATATGGAATTTTCATGCATTAAAACTTCATACAGTCATTGACATTTCAGTTTACCACAGAGGGCTATACTTTATAGTACACTATTCGTAGTGTAGATGTGTTGATAAGTTGTCCAAAAGAAACTCTTGTTGCAAATGAATGCAAAAGTTTACATATCTTCCCGACTTTTATTGCAGGTAAACTTCAAGTACTGGATAAGTTGCTGAGGGATCTGAAGTACGAAGGTCACAAAGTACTTATATTTACACAGATGACCCGTATGTTGGATGTCTTGGAACAGTTCCTCAACTACCACGGTTACACCTATCTGAGGCTAGATGGAACCACCAGAGTTGAGATGAGACAGGTAATCAAGCTATGAACCTATCAGGAAAAAAAATCAACCATCAGATCTTTGGAGGGAGGGCGAGGGGTTTTGATCAAGAAGGGAACAAAAAATCTGCAGAGGAAACATTGCTGAACAATATTTTTTTGCATATATGCATGCTAATTCTAAAAATAATTGAAATTCAAGTTAGAAGAAGAAAGAGGTGTTTAAGTTTTCAAAAACAAGTATGCATGCTTTGCAAAATATGAAAAAATGACTCGTCAAATTTTGGAAAGTGACCAAAAAAGGAAAAAGGAACTTGTCTATCATTATTACATGTACACTTTGTGTCTCAAAATCTGTCTGCAGTAATCGACTCTTGGCCATATTACCAAGGCCAGTCAAGATCCATATTCCACTTTTGACTGGTTGTGGCAATGGCCGTACAGCAAACTTCCTTGTGAAGAACTCTTAGCATAGTCTTGCTAGACAAAAAAGGAGATCTTTGAAGGAAACAACAAAAACACTTTGTACATTACTTTCTTCTGCATGCCAGATGAACATATGACCAGAAAAGTATTGTGAACAATATAGGTGATAGTCAGTGTCAAGATAGCAAAGTTAACCCTTTGAGCGCCAAAGTGTATTTTTGTCTATTTATAAAATAAACCCCAGTCAATTTTTCTCTGATTTTTGCCAAAATTTTGAGAAAAAACTGTAGCAAATGAAATGCAATGTCCATCTGGTCCAAAATTATCAAAAAATTACAGAAAAATTCTTGGACATTGGTAAAATTTTGGTTTGAGAAAATTACAGTGCTCAAAGGGTTACATGTGCTACACTGTTGCTGATTGTTGCTGTGTAGAGTTGTTGTGATCTCATGTATCATTCTAGCGTTTTACGCTTCTGTGTTTCATTTGTACTTGTTTTTTCTGGATTGCCCAGGCTGATCTTCTGAAGTAAAGATGATAATAGGATATTCTGTTTCAAGACCGTGCCGTTGAATATTGACTGAAGTAACTTTTGCTTTGCAGGCTCTGATGGAGCGATTCAATGCAGATAAGAGGATATTTGTGTTTATCCTGTCAACTCGTAGTGGTGGTATAGGTGTCAACCTGACTGGGGCTGACACTGTCATCTTCTATGACAGTGATTGGAACCCTACAATGGATGCACAGGCACAGGACAGATGTCACAGGATTGGACAAACCAGAGATGTACACATTTACAGGTAATACTCTCAGCATTGAATGTTATGAACACTGACCCCAGGGAGCAGCCAGAAATGCCGAATGAAATCGGCGGATCATCATTACTGTTATGGAATAGATTTTCCATGTGTAGTTGTGTAAACATCATCTCTTGAATTTTCACATTTCACAACGTATAAAATTCCGACAGAATCATCTATCATACATATATTTTCAGTCTGATTTACATGTAACCCTTTACCTGCCATGGCCATGCGCCAGACAATATCACTTCCCTATACAATGCAAGATCCGAGGTATATGAATATTCCACATTGATTAAGGGTCATTAGCATAGAATTTTAATAGCGAAACAATGCTCATTAGTGTAATCTGCATATTTGAATATCATTATACCTCGCATCTTGCACTAATATCACTTCCCATTCAACCAACTCAGTGAAAAGTGGTATTCAGCCAAAACCATATGTATTTCCACCCATTTGGCTTGGTATGTTCCAACATCTTTAGTCTATGAAAATCATGTTTACAGTATCTGTGATTTCGGGGGCATTCAAATGTTCAATTTTTTGTTAAAATGCACCTAATAGGACATATTGTGCTTCACTACTTTTAACAAACTTGACCTGATGGTGAAATATGGACTTGGCAGAAAAAGTGTTAATGAGTTTTTGAAATGCATGTCTGTGCATGTTCCTAAACCAAACCTCTGTGCTACAATTACAGGCTGATCAGTGAGAAGACAGTTGAAGAGAACATCTTGAAGAAAGCCAACCAGAAACGAATGCTGGTCAATGTTTCTATTGAAGGTGGCAACTTCACCACTGCTTTCTTCAAACATGTAAGTCTGTACTCACTGAAATCTACCCTGAAAGAAGATCAAGAGCAGTCTCAAAGGTGGCTTTATGCATGGTTACAGAAAAGCAACCGTCTGGCACAATTGACTTGTACTGTCAAACAAAAAAGTTGCAACGTGGCATTCAAACGCAAAGAAATCTCTATTTATAGGTGACATTATTTATGCCAGAGCCAAGCACATTGAAATGAGCCAAAACGATTTGGACAAAATCTTGTTTCAAAGATGCAAGGTTTTGAGGGATAGGCAGAGACAAATTTTGTGACAATAAGTCTAATAATTTACTGTGGGTAAATCAAGTCTGTCCATGTCTCGTGAACCCAACTCCAGTGAGGCTGTCCACATTACTGGAGATGTTCCATTGTTTCATCTGTAACTTACAAACTGTGTTGCTGTTTCTTTTTCTTTTTCTTTTACAGAACAGTATAAGAGATCTCTTTGACACATCGTTAGCCTCACAGAAAGAAGAAAAAAGCGCTGTTGTTTCTATAGATAAAGATACTCAGGAAAAAATTACACAGGCTCAGTTAGAACAGGTAAAGTGAAACACTGCCCATCTATGCCAAGATAAAAGTTTCAATGGTTGTGTCCCGGTTTTTGTATTCTTTCCAGGGGACTGTTTTCTGATCATCAAGTATTACCAGTTTGTTGGCAGACAACACACAAAAGTAAACACAAAATTACGATGGAAACATGAATCAACAGTCAGTTCTGCGTGTTTTCGTTCATAGATAATTTGTGTTGCGTACCTGACTGATTTTGTGTTTCTTTGCTGTCATGTTTGCTGTAGTGTAATATTTCCTATACTGTGATCAACACTCAATCCTCAGGGGTTTTGAGGGGTGTCCCACCCCTCTTGTTTTTGAATATCTGTTCATATCTGAATAATAAAAGAATGTATTTTCACAATTATGTAAATAAAGCATTGTTATTTAAAGTTGTCGTCCCTCTGATTAACCGGCTGAACTCTGTGTAAGGTTGATGAAGATGACAAGAATCAAACGCAATACTCTGACATTGCTTTGTATGAGGCAGTGAATTATCTGAATTTTTACACTGCTAGTATTTTTATTTTTATTTTGTCGGGATACCCTGTCATGTTGTATAGGCTGAGAGTAGTCTTAATATTACCATCATTTTGCCAGGCACTCGCAAAAGCTGAAGACGAAGCAGACGTCAGGGCTACCACAATAGCACAGGCAGAACAGAAGGCCGAGCTAGCCGAGTTTGATGAGACGATACCAATAGACGGTGAAGACAGCCAGCAAGCTACTGAGGAAGCATCCAAAGTGGAGGAAGAATTGGCACAGCTTGAAGACCAGGTTTGTTTGTGCGACCTTTAACCTCTCTCTATTTGCATACCTGGTACATTGCAAATTTCCGTTTGCGTACTCACATTGTGACGCTGACAGGGATTTTCATCAAGATGTGGTCCCCTCACACCGCCATGTGAAATATCTGCAGTTTTCACCATGGCAGTCTTAACACGGGGATAGAGAAACCATCCTTTTAAAAACCCTGTTTAAAGAATTACATCTTTCTACACGGATCCTGTCAGAGGAAACAATCCCATAAAGCTGACATTGACTTTTCTGCTCTCTAACATTGTAAATTTTATGAACTATATGCATTGAAGACCTCAAAGGCAGATATCTTGCACTTGCATCCAGTGAGCAAGTGACATCGACTGTTTAAGTGATTTTAATCATGTGTTCTCCTTTAAAAGTTGTGCAAAATGAATCAAATTTGTTCAGAGATAAAGCTGACAAGAAACCCTGCCATTAATGCTTATTGCACGTCCAGTGATACCCATTCCATGATATCAAGCATTGAATTTCATTTATCTGCTTCCAATCGAAATCCTTGTCGACCGGCCATTATAGTGTGTTTTCTTTCTGTGTTACAGCTTATGCCGGTAGAAAGATATGCAGTGTCATTCCTGGAGTCCAGCATGGACCCCATCGCTGCCGAGCAACTCAAAGTTGCAGAGGTACTAATCTATTTCTCATGTTTATGCGCAGAGATTGTACTTTTCTCTCAAACCAGTCTCCAGAAACAGAGACACAAACGGGGGAAATAGTAGCCAGTTTTCCATCCCTGCAGACATCACTCTACAACAAATCAGCCATACTCTTTCCAACCATCTGTGAAAGAGTAACACATGTTTTTCACTGGACCCTGTCATGGCAAAATAAGTGTGTCAAGCAATTTTGTCAGACGTACTTTCACCTGATAAGCAAAATCTTCATCCACAGTCTTTCAAGGCGGCATTGTAATAAGCACTTGATTTATCTTTACTACTCTTGACCAAAGCTTTGCACTGAGACATTTGTTACACTGAAAACGTTTTGAATTTAGGTAAAATATCATAGCTGAAATTTTTTGATGCTAACAGGAGCAAGTGGAAGCTGCCAAGAAGGACTGGGAACTGGGACGGTTGCAGAAACTCAAGGAGGAAGAAGAGAGGAGGGCGGAGATGGAGGAGGATGAGGTGTTGTTTACCTTCAGCCGAGAGGATGCCTACAACCAGGTGCATAAACAAAAGAAAAAGAGTAGAGAGAGTAGTTGTAGGGGTTCACATTCATCCAACAGGTCTAGTGGGTCACAAAGACTTAAAGCAGGCAAATCTGGTCAGGGTTCCTCAGACAACTCGCCCAAAACAGCCACCACCAGGTCGCGAGTGGTGGAAAATGGGCCTCGAACGCCCAAAATCAGCCCTCAGTATAACACCAGACACAGCAAAGATGGTGGCGGCTACAACACCAGAAAAAGCAGCGAGGGTGAACAGAACTCTTCAAAAGGCAATATGATAGACGGCCCAGTGAAAAGCAAATCCCGGCATAGTTCAGCTAGTAATGTGGAGTCCCCCCTTACCACTTCTCGCAGCGGTTCGAGGGCAAGCTCCCCAATTAAACAGATGGCTTCACCAGAACGGCCCACTAGACAGAGGAGGAGCTCTCGTCTCTCCTCAGACGATCTCGCCAGTAGTGGCGGTAGTAATTTATTTCAGCCGCTGAGAGAAACCAGTTGATGATAACTGAAAAAAAATCAGAAACTTAGCATTTAGCTGGCTAGTTGCAAACATAAATTCAGGGATAGTGAAGTTGCAGACACAAATTTGAAATCTGTTTTGATAATTTCTGACCCACACCATAGGTCTTTCCGCAATATTTTGTAGTGATATGTTCAACCTTGAGGATCATGTTTTGTATGTAGTCAAGAGAGAAGAGAGTCACTCTTTGTGAAGTTGCTGTTGGATTTGTACAGTGCTTGTATAAAAAAAAAGAAAACCAAAATTCGGCAAATTTCTCTAGGCACTTTGTAAAACTGTAAAGAAAGAAATTGCTGTTTTGGCAGTATTTTGCATTTATGAGTGCATTGCACAAGTTACCATGATGAAATCAGGATGACAAAGAAAAGGCAAAGAGCTTTGTGGCCATTATTTACTTGTCTGTTACAGACTTCGATTTCTGTTGGAAATTCTTTGTGGAGATCTTGAGTTTCTGTTTGAAATAAAAAAGTTGTCATTGCAAAATATACTAAGAAGAAACGACACTGTGTTCTTGAGCTTTTCCCTTTTATGCACCCTACGTGTGTGTGTGTCTGTTGTGTTGGTATGCGTGGTCTCTACATTCGGATGGCATAGCTGGCAGAAGCGACTGGAAAACACTACCCCCCCCCTCCCACACTCCCTGACATAACCCTCCAAAATAAAAACGGCCAAGATTACGAGGTGAAATTGGTGTCAATCAAAGGGCCCCCCCTGCTCCCCTGAAGCCACATTGGTACTTTGAAAAGCTTCCAAGGAAATACATAGCAAAGTCTGATACAAAAACCCAACAAACAAGTCTGTGTGTGCATTTGCCAGATTGAAATTTTCTTCATTTGGAGCTGATCCAGAATTGGGCTTTTATATCGACACGCTCTTGCATGGAACTGGTTTAGAAATGGCATGGGCCTGATTTTGGCTGGGACAAGTGTTGAATTCATGTAGTCTTGTAACTTTCTCTCGCTCTGACTTATGTGCATAGATTTAAAAAAAAACGTCTGTTCACCTTCTGTGCTACTTGTTAGGATAACAAGTTTTGATTGGCACCAATGTTGTATTGACAATGCCACTGGTTATTGTAGAACAATGACTTGTCCAGCAGCTCCTGAAGCCCTATGCCATCTCCAAAACCTAGTAGGCCATAGCAAATCGACCAGGACGCATGCATTGATGAGGTGTGTGAGAGTGGAGAGTTGAAGAACATGTGTGTTCGCATTTTCCGCACAAAGAAAAATTACAAATTTTGCCATGAGCCTTTGCGCTGGAAATGAATCACCTGAAACCCTAAAGAAATGTTGAAGAATTTAGCCACTTTACATGCCAATACCCTAAATCAAATGCACAACATGAGATATCAAACTTTCTGCCAGCAACTTTGGACACACAGAGTTCCTGTCCTCTTTCCAAGCACAGTTCAGCGGCAACATACCACAACCGCCATAACATAATATTGCCACTGGTGATGAGGTTAAACGTACATGCAATCACACCCAGTGGAAGCACTCGACCCGATTTTGAAAACTTTGCATCACAATCTGGTTCTGTACGTCCATGCATCCTGTGAGGTATACCAAGCCAAGCTGTATTCATAATTTCACTGCCAACGTCAATTTGTTCGCTGTAAATGTAGAATTGGACACTGGAAGTCTTATCAAAATTACTGCTTTTCAATGAAAGAGTATATAGCATGTGACATGTGGTAAGTGCCCCCATCACAATGACTACAATCCATCAAAAATTATGAACAATTTATTATGAAGAAAGTGAGTAATAGTGGAAAATCTGACATAAAGAAGGAATAATATTGTTCAGCTCTCTTGCTGTCAACACCTCGGAATGATGGTCAGTGATTTTGGAAATCCTGTAATTGCATCACAATGTCATCTAAAATGTATGATTTATGTACCAAGGGGACCTGAGAACCCTTGTGAAGAGATGGGCTACTACCTGCAAAATTCATGATAGTCATTTATAACCTAAGAGTTCCAGAAAGTCTGGGTACAGAATAATGCACAACATGAATGACTGTCCGTGTTTGAAAACATGCTGTGAAATCTGAAAAGAGTTGCCCTTCAGCATTGTGTTATCAGGGTTGCATGATTCTTGGATGTGCAAAAAGCACACTGTTTACTCCCTCTGTGAAGCATTGTGGTAGTCTGCAAATGCCATTAGATATTAAAAAAATATAGATGGCTGCACAAAATATCTCAGGAATTTCTGGCCATGTGCAATGACAAGGCAACACTAGGGCTGTTGGCACCTTTAGAAGACCTTATCAATCAATTCATCTTTCCCTCTACATGTATCCAGATTTAAAACCATCTTGGATTGTTGCCCCTCCAGTAGAGGCTGATTCCTTGACTCTGTGCCAATTGATGATATCACAGATTGCATCCAAACTAACATATCCTTTGTGAGGTAAATGATTGATTCAGAGTTGAGTTGGGTTCTGGCTTGGCCCATTTCTAAGCATCTGCCATAAAGTGCAAGGTGACACCGCAATGCATCGGCTGTATTCACTTGGATTACGGTCTGCTGCAGAGGACAAAATACACCTACTTTTTTTGCCTTCTTGTAAACAATGAAGCCACCTGAACTGAAATGAATATGGGGTGAATCAAGCATGAATACTGAAATCCACAAATTGGTTCATATCCACAGGGTCTGTACACTCCTTGAAAGCCCTTGAAATGTAAAACATCCTTGAAAGTCCCGGAAAAAGTCCTTGAAAATGAAACAGAGTCCAGAAAAATTGATAATCCGCCCCAATATTCAAAAATGGCAAGGTGATCAATGTCGATATAGTAAAAATGATATGTAAAATGAAATATAAATATGTTATTTTGACCTCAAAAAGTCCTTCAAAATTGCTGAAAAAGTCATTGAAAGTCTTTGAATTTGAATTGACTATGTATATAATGCTCAATTAGGGGCAGATGATACATTGATAAAGAATAGTTTGCATAAAATTTCAATACCAAAACGATGCTCATTAATATAATTTGCATAAATTAATGCAAATTTGCCCCAATAGTGATTGTGAGTGTGTGGACCATGTGTCCAGGAGTGTTGGTATAATGCTGAAAAATCTGAATGAACTTAGCATTGCCAACACTAGTCTCTGTTCTCCATGCATTGTTAATGAAGTTGAAATTTTTGTCCATACTTTGCCTCAGAAACTATGACTAGTTCCCTTTAAAATTGAAGTATAAAGAGTAATTATCATCCTAACTGTCAAAAGTTTAGTCATATTTGACTAAATATTTACATAGTTGTTTCCATATAATGTGACTGCTTAGTTCAAAAATAATTACTTACTCGTGGATTGGTTAGATGCAGAAATGAATTTATCATCACTCCAGTGGAAGCAAGTACATCAAACACAATTTCATAGATTTGATCAAATATATACCCCTCTTAACTGATACAGTTAACCCTTTGAGCGCCAAAGTCAATTTCTGTCGCCTTGATAAAATATAACCAATGAATTTTTGCCCAGATTAAAAAAAAAATTTGATCAAAAACTGTAGCCAATGAAAAATAAGGTCTGTTTGGTCCGAAATTATAAAAAAAATTACAGAAAAAATCACAAGTGGTAAAATGTTGCATTAAAATTTTGGAGGGAAAAATTACAGCTCTCAAAGGGTTAATGTCCTCTATAGACACCCTGAGTAGAAGGGGACATGTTTCTGCTCATTTATGACTTCGCATTTCACTGTATGCACAGTGCTACGTAATTCCAGAGGCAGAGGTTATAAAGCGCCCTCATGAGTTCTGTTTCTCAATGCTTTCATGGGGTTGCAATGGCAATTCAGCAACAGAGACCATCATTTTGTGTTCGTCTTGCCCATCAGTGGGATGGGGTGGGTAACTGCAACAAGTTTTGACAACTGAAGAAGAAACATTTCTTGGCTAGTAATATTGTAGTATGTTTCATTGTATAATGTGTTGAAAAAATAGCTAGATGCAGTAAGAATACTCTGCTTTCTATTATCAAAAGTTCAACTCTCTGCTCATCAACATCAGAGAATCAAAGCCCTATTTGGTGTACGTTGACATCTGTAATCTCATTTAGGTAAAAAGATATATGGTTTTCATAAACACTAATAGGCCCACCACACACTTCCTGAGGATGTTAATGGTTTCTATTTTCTGTGCAAGGTCTGAACAATAAGTGTGAAAATAAGCTTTTAACGCAAGTGTAAGGATAATTTGTGTCTGGCATTATGGTGAAATTGTGGGCTTGTTACTCTTCTTAGAGCTCTGAGTATTCACCTTGAATTTTGCTAATAACAATAAATTACTCTCCTAAAACAGTAATTACACCATGTGGCAGTAATTGAATAGTTTGCAAAAGTGGGAAGAGCTGCTGAAATACAGAAACACTTTTATTACGGGAGAAGGATAGTCCAATATATTATAAAATAAATTTAAATATCACTAATCTTGGTATAATTACTTTATTGAAGATGGTCTTAATTTCTCTTATTATTTTCTGCAAGCCATACGTTTACATGGACATGATTAAATAATACAGTGGCTGAATTCTGTTTCTCTATCATGGTGACAAATTCTTTATTAGATATTTCAATTATCACTGGACCAGTGTTTGAAACTCATGCAAAATCGCTACTGGCCAAGCGGGCCAGTAACTTATAAAATTCACTGGCCCGAAAGGAAATCAACTGGTCCTGGGCATAATACGGAATTTTTACTTGAAGGGAAATACAGGGGCCCTACTGTAGGTGGCTCAATATTCAAATACCTGTACACCTTTCTCGCTACTGATATTCACCCGCGAGGCGAGGTTCATCAAAACAATGCTGCCATTTTGACTAAACGAAATCTCAAACCTACCCCAACGTGACCCCAACGCGTAACAAATGGAAGGTGTTGAGTAGCGCCATCAATCTCGCAAGTCGCGAGAAATGCGTAGCTGTAAAGGCTTTCGCTAAGTAATTTCACCGTTCGATCTTTTGAGATTTTACCTGCCAATTTTTTCCTAAATTTTGCGGTTTGATTACTTGAGAATTTAACAGAATAGGGTAAGAGTATTAAAAATTGCTGACCCCTTCTTTATTTAGAGCAGGACACTCGGGTCTGCTTCTTTCACAACTTACTGGCCCGGCATGAAAACAGCTGGTCTGGGGTTAGCGGGTTAGCGTGAATTTCGAACGCTGCACTGGACAGGGCTGGACAGGACAATCCTTCATCAGATATTTCAATTATCACTGGACAGTGCTGCTGAGAAAAAAACCATGCAGTTATTCATTCACAAATGCACATTGTGATGTGTTTTATCAAAGCTTTTGTAGTGTGTTATTCTCTCCTTTGCAAATCTCCCCTTCAGACTTAACCCAAAAATTTAGCAAAATTTATATAACGCTTGCAATTTCAAAGGAAAACAAAAGACAGAAACACCTCATCATCTTAATCCCTAACCTTTTTGAGCCGGGGTTTAACAGGCAGTATCCCGTGGCCCTTGACAACAATAATCGAACAATGGCGCCATACGCGATGCATACCCGAGCATTCCAATCGAATTTTTTTGACTTTCTAACGATCAAATGCTAATCCATTGTAAAACAAGGCATTTCAAAATATGTGAAATCAAGCGATTTCAGTGATACTTATCAGGGACTTTGGAATTTTGTGCTGTTCACTCCAACTTCCACGACCTTCGCCATGCTTCTGAAGACTAAAATAGCTGTCTCGTTCTTTCTCGTATAACTAGGGCCCTCTCGCGAGATGTTCGCGTTCGATTGTTCATATGTCGTTTCTCCAACTAAGTTATCTCATCCCGTACGTACGAAACGCTTGTGAGTACTTGAAGCAACTTATATAAAGGGACAATCACAGTCCCTCTACCCACACTGGTTGGAAGAGTTACTGGGGGGCAATAAGCTGTGAATTATTGATAATATTTTCATTATTTTTGTTCTGAAAAGTGAGTGCATTCTCTTTTTCTACTCCCTAGAGTATGTTGAAATACATAACCTAGTCCTGCCAATGCAACACAATGTGTACAATATGCTGTGTTTTTGCCAACAAATGAATGCAAGGCCAGACTGAAATACAGTCGTCACAATAGAACTGGACATCATACACACATACAGGCTGTGTTGACAAATTGAACTGGGCACTCTGAGATTTTTGATGCAAGATAAGACAGTGTGTGTCGCAGAAACAAAAATAAAATGTAAAATACTGTAAATGAAAAGTTACAGCTGATTGAGAGTTATGTGTATGTCATTCTCAACTTTAACTGAGCTTGACTGAAAATTGAACCTTTCCACTTCATTTCCGTGCCATTTTCCCTATGTCAAAGTAGGCAACAAAAAATGGTGGCATACGGCTAAAAGTCAGTTGCCCTTTTGTATATTTATATCCTGGGACATGAAATGGGCTACAAACAATGCTAGATCTGTCTCATGATGTTTTCAACAGCCCAGTGCTCCTCCCTCCTCGTCAAGTCTCCTCAAGTGGTATCTGGCTTGTCTGTAAAAACTGAAATATATGCAAACCCTTGCCATTCAGAAAGTTGTATAAAATGCCTCCAGTTTTGAACATCAATATTGAATTCTCAAACACTCTGTTTATGTTTGTAGGTTTATTTATCAGAGGGATCTTCAGAAGTAATGCCGGTGAGTGCATTGTATTCCTTTACATGGCCCAGTTAGCAAGTGTTATAGTAATTTTACCAGTGTATGTTCCAGTTGCAAAAAATAACTCCTGTTCATACCAGTTTTAAATCCTTAACATTTTACATTTGTGGAAAAAAAAGGCAATTTGAAATTATCTGTCATCCATGGCAGTGTTAGAAGATAAATTGAAACATGGCTACAGTTTCACAAACTGTTATATATCGTTTGGGTGAGAAATATTGATATAAAAGGGTCTTTCACTGCTTTTGACTTGTGACAAACCCCATGTCATCGACAACATGAACTCTCAAATGTGTCAAGAAGAGAGATCCCTCATGCTCCATTAGGATGTTTCTGAGAACAGAATTCAATTTGTACACAATGTTGACGGGATATATCTTC
Source organism: Ptychodera flava (assembly GCF_041260155.1). Taxonomy (NCBI): domain Eukaryota; kingdom Metazoa; phylum Hemichordata; class Enteropneusta; family Ptychoderidae; genus Ptychodera; species Ptychodera flava. The sequence continues at coordinate 4,913,379 of NC_091939.1, forward strand.
TAATCCCACAGATCTGGGCACCACCCACCCCGCCACAGGATGACAACGATGTGTACATTGACATGGCCATGTGCATGCTGTATGAGAACAATATCATGACAGAATCTCAGCTACCTCAGGTGTACGTCAAGAAAGAACACAAGAGAGCTAGACTGGACTCTATGGGTAAGGAGGCGGCTTCATCCCTTATTAATCATGTCTATCACTAGAGGGCAGTGTCCAGAATGGAACTCGACTGACAATGATAAGCTTTGTTTTGAGTACAATTCTTCAGTAAAAGATCTTGAGACGTGCAATTTGTTGTACACCCTGAGGATGAACAAAAATGCTGTGTTTGATAAATTTTCAAGTGTATTTCATAAATTTTCCGTACTTGACCAGTAATATTCCGTCAGCTCCTTCTTATGGTGTGTGTATTTCACAACTCATGAGCTGTGAACACATTTGTATGTGAGAGACAACTCTCACTCAAGCTGGTGAGACAGGGATTTTCAGAAAGTAGATTAGTTAGATAATAAAAGAAGTCTGGTAGATTTGACGATATCAACTGGCTTGAACTCAAAAGATTTGGTGGCTTCGTCAATATACACTAAACTTGTCACTTTTGATTGATCTTGATGGATGTAACATGCTAGCAGGGTACATCTATCCATTCCCACTCTTGGTGCCATCACTAAGCAGTGCTACAAGATAACCCTCTGTTATGCCATTCTCTACTAGTTTTTCGACCTGGTAAAATTATTTATTTACCTTGAGTGATACTCACTATTGGACCTGTTTTGATGTCACATTTTGATAACAAAAAAATGATAGAGAGTGAAATGACTTCAGGGAGATACTTATCAAATTTATTTGTGAGATATGATTTATTTTGATTTTTTGCAAAAATGAAAAAGGCTAATTTTCTGTATCACTTCAGCATAATCCAGATTTATTAATTTCGCTCAGTGTAAGTGTACAAAGCTGAAATTATTACTATTAAAAAGGAATTTAAGATGAATGCATTTATATAATTGTCAATTGAGGTGAACTGCAGTGCATCGATAGTTAAAACCATTGACAAGGACTAGAATAAGTGTAACCTTTTGATTTGATTGACTTTTTCTTTTTGCAGCAACAGTACGAAAGATCAAGCCTCACAAGGGCGAGAACACACACTTGCCGAGGTCACTCTTTGACCGTCCAACTGCGGCCATCATGAAGATGAGACGTGAAGCCAAGCAGCAGAAACTGAAGGCATTGATGAAACAGCAACCGATGAAACCGCTGCCGGTTGTCAATAAACCAGTGATTGACACCCAACAGGACAAGCCTGAGTGGCTCATCAATGAAGACTGGGCTCTTTTGCAGGTCAGATTGCAAGTTTTCCAACATCATCTACCAGACTAGACAAATAGACCCATGAAAAAGCAATGATACTTTAACTCTCACTTCTTGATTCAAAGTCTTTTTATCATCCTCAGCTTTTACAGTTGGTATTTGACGTTGTCATATTGCACTGTGTCAACTTTGTGCTTTTTAGAAAATGGTTTGTAATCATGGCTTCCATAAGCCTTCCATCCCCTGTTCTTATACATTAGTCTGATTAGACGTTTCCAAAGAACAGTCCTTCCATCCCCTGTTCTTGTACTTTGTTCCCACTGGACATTCCCAAAGAGCAGCATTATACCAAAATGCTATTGTTTACAGGGAAAATAGCCATAATTTTTGATGATTTTTTTTTGCATTTGTTTTGTATGTCAATGACAGTTTCTGTTTTACTCTATGAGATGCACAGTGTTGAGCTTCGTCGGCTCAGCCTGTACATGTGTAGACTGCATTGTTATTGTTGACAAAAGTGAATTCTGGTCCAGATTTGCATTCAAGTGGCGACATACAGTATAAACTGCATTTTACACATACTGACCACATGCTGACAAGCTGAATAGGGAATGATTCAACATACTTTTGGGAGTAGAATAGGAACTTGTGGCTGACGTACAAAACAAAACTTGAGAAAAATGTCATCAAAAGTTGCAGCTACAGTCCCTTAAAATTTGGGGTTTTCACAGACATGTCATTACCCTTACCAACTTACCCAACATTCAATTCTGTAATGGTTTTCAAAATGACTAAGCATTAAGAAATGCTTTGCTCTTGGATGAAAGTTCTGCTAAGGTGTATAATGCACATGGTTAGCCGTGAATTGTACATTTGACTAAAACCGACTCAAATTTGTAACATTTCAGGCTGTACAGACCCTTTTGGAATTACCTTTGAACCTGACGGTTGTCTCACCGGGGCATACCATCAACTGGGACTTGGTCAGCGATGTGGTCAACTCCTGCAGTCGCATCTACCGATCACCAAAACAGTGCAAGAACCGCTACGAGAGTGTCATAGTGCCGCGTGAGGAGGGCAAAATACTCTACGATACCAATCCCAAGAAGCAGAAGAAATCCAAGGGTATCTATAAGGTGAGAAAAAAGGATTGGTAATTTGTCAATACAAGACATGAGCAATACAAGGAACCGAGCAAAAAGTGGATAATTTCAAAATATTGAACTATTGTGAAATTTGATAATTAAATGTGTAGTTGGTGCGTGTTTATTCTGGTGTGGTTAAACTTTCCGAAAATGAACCTTTGTAAATCAGTAACTTGTCTCTACCAAACAATGCTCAGATACTCTTAGGCAATGTAAATATACCTCCTGTACAATGAATTCATCCCCATGAAGATCATATGCTAGACCTGTTAGTTCCTCACCCCACTAGGTTTCACTATGTAATTGTGTATATCTGAAATTGTTGGATTACTCTCTTCACAGACCAAGAACAACAGGCCTATGAAAACAAGTCAACTGTTCAGTCAGGATCAGAATTCCTCTCACACTAACCTCTTCACCGGCAAGTTTGACCTGGTCAAAGTGACGGCAGCCAAGAGAACTCCACCACTCAGACAAGTGTAAGTCCTCGTAATACAGTTTGTGTCTCCCTCTATGGTATAAAAAAGCAAACCAGAGTTGCTTGACTGTTCAGTGTTTTCTGTGAAATCACCAGCAGAGCTTGTTCCTTTCACCACAATGGTTTGGCCCAAACCCATTGTTATCAGTGGTGATTATGGACCAGTTAACTGAGAAGCGGGGTGAACAGGTTACAGTGTAGTGTGTGCCAAAGTCTTCAGAAAGCTGCTTTGGCAGACATGGAGTGATGTTACTATTGAATGGAACAGACACATTTGCACCAGGTGTACGACTGACGTGACCTACATATATCTTATATAGACCTGAAGTTTTGCTCATTATCCCATCCACCTCGTGTGTTGCTTGCCACATTTGTACATGCTTTATGAGATGGGCACTTATGTTATTAGACCCTTTTACATCAGAGTATTGACCTAAGCAAAGTCAAATTTACATCTGCATCAGAAAGTAACAAGAAAATATTTATCTGAGAAATATCATGGAAACCAGAGTGCTGTATGCAATTATTTCTTTAAAGATATTCTTATCACTTCCTTCTTCAGCTGTTTGCTTCATCTCCACAGTATCAAAAGTTTCACAGTGTAAGGGTCAGTCCCCCTTTTAAAATTGGACTCTCTTAACCTTTCCAGGTTGGTGAATCCGTTCCAGAAGAATCGCAAGCATGCAGAGGTGCTGGATGAGAGCCGCATCAACTACGACAAACCACTGATACCGACGCAAGTTGCAGCCATCAGGGCAGACCGTATCGCCAGGGAAAAGAAACAGCAGCAACTAGCAGCAGTAAGTACTGTTTTATCTATGTCTAGTACTGGACCTGTGTACCTCTGTGTTCTTCTACAGAAGGTCCAATATCACCATTGAAGAAAGCAAGACTAGATTTGAGGTCCATATAGTGGATTGATGTATTTACCATTGATCATGCTGTAAACAATTGTTAGGCCTTCATTGTCGAGGTTAGAGTCATCTCCATGGCTACACATACCATGTTGTGAGGGATGCTAAAATCCTCGGAAAACAATCCTGTCAGGCCCTATTCACTGGAAGCTGATTTGAAGTGCTAACCAGACACCAGGCCTGATACATGACAGTCCATATTACAATGACAAACTCTTCTTCATAGTCCTGTATTAGGGTGAAATTCTCAAGTATGCAAATGCTGTATGATTGTATTCCATATTGAATGCCAAATCTCAATCTCTCACATTGAGAATTTCAAGTATACAAAGTTTTACACCGAAACTGTTTTTCTTTGCAATTCGAAGTTACACATAAATTATGTTTCCTTTTTGAAGTTACATGGAAATTATTACTTCTTTGCTATATTACTACAAATAGCAGTGTGTACATAATCTAGTTAGAGATTTATCCTCGGGTCAATTTGATTTGTGTTGAATGCCAAGGGTTTATCTATAAATATTACAGACAGAAGTGTAAAGAATTTGAAAATATTATCTGTAGTTTTGCATTTCAAAACACACACAAATAATCCGACATGTGAGAAGCATTTGAGAGTCTATCAAATGAAAATATGAATTTGTAAGTTGTTTGAACAGGTAGTTGATGGCATTAGTACTGCTCGGCTCATTTTTAAGATTGAACCACGGTATTGAGTTTAGTGTGGTCCCACTAGTAAGTTTATCCAACAGATTGAAATTTTTCTGGTTAGCTCGAGTACAGTGAAAATTTATCTTCAGTAAGTGCTATCCTCACTTCTAATAGCAGGCATAACATTGTTTTCTGTGGTAGGCTGCAGCAGAACAACAGCAAAGACTAGCTGCTGCTCAGCAGCAACAGCAGCAACAACAACAACAACAACAACAACAGCAGCAACAGCAGCAAGCACAGGCACAGGCCTCAGCTGCGACAGCCACTCCAGCACAGCCCGTGCAACAGACGACTACTACCGTCCAAATACCACAGGCAGTTCAAGTAGCGGCAACAGCTACAACAGCAACTGTCATGGTAAAGCTTCACCATATGTTGTCTATCAAGCATGCTTTACTGTCATAGTTTTGGTCAGTTGTCTTCAAAAATACGAGCCTTTGTTCAAAATTTGGCCAAATTTTATTACCAAATGCAATGATTATTGCCTTCTGCAACTTTTGAGAAATGATTACACTGTGGTGGTATTACAGCTGATGATTCATGTCAGTCTGCCTTCATTTGATATCTCCTGCAAAGAATTTCTTTATTGCTCAGCCACAAAGCGTCATCAAGCTAATAAACTCTGCTGTATCTCTGGTTTACTGTCCATCAGCAAACTGGACCCTTGACCAGGACGCCACCAGTCAAGGCTGCCGGCAACAACAGCATTGTGGTGAACACGGCAGGCAGCGTGGTGTCGGTTGGACCAAACACCACCTTTGCAAGCATCAACAAGAGAATGAACCAGACTCAGGTAGCAACTGTTGGTGCACAGCAGACCTCACAGGCCGTTACCTCAGTTGTAAGTCTTCACGTTTCATCAATGCCATGTCCTCATTCCTCACATCTATACATACTTCCACACCCACCTACCCTCTCGTCCCCAAACTGTCACTTCCTCATTCCTCACATCTATACATACTTCCACACCCACCTACCCCCGCGTCCCCAAACCTGTCATTTCCACATGTGACAGGTACTTTGTGGCATATCAAGTGTCAATCAAGTGTCAATCAAGTGATTCTCACATCCAGACTCTCAGTTTTCGCATAACACTAGTTGACCTTAGTTTCAGGGGGAAAGATAAATTCAGCAGTGTTGACAATTACCATGGAAAAGAAACATCAAGTCTTCACACTTACACCCAGACTTCCCATTGTCTCTTGCATTGATATCAGTATACAACCATTTTGTATTCTATAGCCATAGGTGACAACTGACAATTTATAATTTGATCACAGCATGTCATGCATTCTGCAGGGTCTGTATGCTCCTTTGAAAATCCTTGAATTTTAAAGCCTCCTAAAGTCCTGGAAAAGTCCTTGGAAATGAAATTGAGTCCTGAACAGTCCTGGAAAATTGATAATCCACCCGTAGTTTTCAAAAATGAGAAGATGATGGACCATGATATTGGAAATATGATATGTAAAATGATTTTTAAAAATTATATCTAGAAAATGGTATTATGGACCTCAAATCGTCCTTGAAAATTGCGGAAAGTCCTTGAAATGAAGTGTCTCTGAGTGTATGGACCCTGGTTCTAATTGCTCATACAGTCACTTCCATCAAACTGAATATCTCCAAAGGTTCAGATGTTCACTGTACACTGTACCCTCAGACTCTTCCATCAACCATGTCTAAACCTTGAAGGAACACAGCAACACACAATAGGTGTATCTAGTGTTTGCGACAAGAAGACAAGTGTCAGGCTGACAAAAGGTTGCGTGATTCCTGCTGTGTTTCCTACTTGATTCAAAATTTCTACAGCAGCAACAATGCTGTATGGTGTCAAATAAAGTTTCAAAGCATTTCTTTCCCCCCTTCCCCCACTAAATTTTATCAAATGAATGTTGTCTTCATAGACAGTAAAGTTTCCAACCTAGCACCCAGTGCGTTCTCATGTAAAGTGTCAAACCAATTCACCGGAGCTAATGTTGGTTTTTTTTGTACGATTGTTGCATTCACAGACTGTGAGTACCATTCCGACTGCAGCGGTTGTAGTTGCAGCCAGGCAGCCACTACAGCAGGTCAGGACATCAACTGCGGCACAGGTAGCCGCCGCAGATGTCTCGGCCGTGTCAGCAGGGCAGATACAGAGGGGCACCTTAACAACGGTGACTGCGACAGCTCCAGCTACGACTAGAGTTGCTACAGTTGCCACAGGTAATTCACAAGACCCAGTCTCTACCTTTTCACATCGCCCATTGTTGTTTTGATGAAAAAATATCCTTCTCTATTCCATGGCTCTAGTCTGTGACTGTGATAAACTTCGTAAAATTGTTCATTCATATTTCAAAATGTTCCAGGTCAGGCTGGAGGTAGTCGATCAGGAGATTTATCTTAGAAACATACAGTAACTGTTGTTATTAGTTAGTTTTCAAGGAAACCTTTATCTTGAACAAAAAATATAATATTAGTCCACCATACATCTACATGTACTTTCACAGTCAGCTATTTTGAAATGGTATGTATTTGTCTGTGTTATGGAAACATATGTTAAATAAAATTGCTTCTTTTTTTCTTTTTTTTTTTTCACCATGGTAGGAGCAGGACAAGTTTCCCCGTCAGTGACCAGAACACTGACACCATCACAGCTTGCCTTTCTCAAACAGCAACATCAGCTACAGAGAAAGGCACAACTGCAGCAGCAGCAGCAACAACAGCAACAAACAGCAGCAGCAACAGAACCAGTTACAGAGACTGCAGCTGCAGGTAAGTCCAGTGCATGGCAGTGTCCAATGGCATATTGTTGTGCAACTTCATTCTTTTTGTACCCAGGGAGGTTACAATTCACGTTATTGGAACGGCATTTTGTTTGAAGGCATGTTCAGTAATTGATAACCATGGAGATGCAAAAACCTTGATAGCTTCCATTTTGTTTGACAGGATATGTCATCTGGTCAGTGTCAACGAAGAGTCTGATACCTGTTTTTGAAATATCACAATTATGTCAGCTGTTGGTAGCCATTCTCAACTTGAATTTCTCCTGTTTTTAGAGATTTCATGAACCTGAATGAGACTTTCCACAAATTCAACTTGGTGAAAAAACATTAACTGCACTGTTTTACCTCTTTTTCAACGTTTTTCCCAGCAATTGAAACAGCAGGAGCTGAAGCGACTGCAGGCCCACGTGCAGCAGGCACAGCAACAGCAGCAAGCACAGAAGACAGCAGTTGTGAGTTCAGGGGTAGTGACCACAGTCACTCCAACACAAGTAACACAGTCAGCAACGCAGCTTAAATTACAGGTATTAATCCAGCGTTTTCCTCATTTCTTGGAGAGAAAAACTTGTCAGCCATTCATAACAGTGGTTTTGACCCAGTCTTGTTGTTTTATATGGAAAAGCAGGACACAAAAGAAATGGACTAAAACTCTAAAGGTGCAAATGCAAAATTTACTGTCATTTAACTCATTTTGAATGAATTCCAAACCAAGAAGGCCTAATAGGGAATTTCATCAGTCTCAATACTTCAAAACTTTGATTTCTTTCGAGTCATCTGTAAATTTTCAAAACATTTGTAGATTTTCAAAACACCTGTTTCACATTTGTAGGATGAAATTGACAGTTCATTCTGCTGTAGTCGTTGAGGTAGGCATCTCTGGCTGTTGGCATTGCTTGCTGTGGTAGTTATCCACATGCAAACATCTCACTCATTTATCAGTGTAGACTCCCAAGTATCATGCATAGACACATGACCAGCCAGTCTCTGATAACTCTGGTTTCAACACCCCAGACACAGTCAAAATCAGGAAATATAAAATAATGTAAAGGGCTCATCAAGCTTCCCTGCATTAAAAATCACAATGACTCAAAAGAAATTAACGCCTTTAGGTGTATTACAGTTTTTTATCCATTATAGTGCACAATGTACTGGCCTAGCCCAGAATTTGCCCCTTATTTTTAGAATCAAAATACTCAACAAGACTTCGCTAGCAATCTCAAAATTATTCGTATTCTGTCCAGAAATTCCAATTAATACTGTTCAGCCCTCTGCAATATAAACTTTTTACTCTAAAAACATTTAGTATCATTGCTTAATACCAAAAAGTTCATTTTTCTTTTGACGTAAAGCCCACTTCATATTTTCCAACGCTAAATCCATGAGAAAGAGTGTTGCAAGCTTCATCTAAAACTCTCCAGTGGATAAAAATTATTTAATGAACAAGTGTAGGCAGTGCCTGGTCACTGGACAGTTTAGAAATAGCCAACTAATAACCACATTTTCTCTGTATTTATGAAATCAAAGGCCCTAAAGCAACAGAAGACGACGGCAACAACGACAGTGCGGAATCTGACTGAAACTGAGCTACAACTGCTCCGTAGGCAACACCACATCCTACAGCAGCAGAAACAAGCTCAGGCTGCCCAGGCAGCCCAAACTGCCGGCAAGACAGTGACCACGGCGACCACAACAACTGTCGGCAACATCACCGTAAGCAGCGTGAATCTGGCCGCTGCCAAGGCGCAGGGCAAGACCACGCTGCTGACACAACAACAACAACTGCAGCAGCTGCAGAAGATACAGATGCAGCAGTTCCTGCGACGCCAACAACAGAAGCAGCAGCAGAAGGTTCAAACACTGACAAAGACAACACCTGTGCAGTACACACTCACAAAGCAGCAGCAACAGTTACTGCAACAGAGGGCGCAGCTGCTTGCCCAGGCTAAGCTGCAGGGCACATCAACCATTACAGTTCAGAATATTGCTAAGTCTATACCAGCGGTTATATCACAGCCCACGGCTGGAGGCATTGTGACGGTCACCTCAACCCCACAGGCTGCCCTTGCAGCTTCTCTTTCAACTGCAGCAACCATTGTCACAGCAGCACAGGCTGGTTCCCAGTCTCAGATCGCTAAGAACCAACCCACTGTAACTCTGACAAAACCTGGGGTAACAACAGTGGTTGCGACCTCGCATCCAATCGTACATGTGAGCACTCCAACTGCCATCACTGTTCAGTCAGCTGCAGCGGGCACTTCATCCAGCATACAACAACAGAAGCCGGTCATCGCTGTGACCACACAGCCGACAGCACAGGTCCTGCGACAGGTGATGCACCACAAGCAGCCGCAGGCCCAACTGCAGCAGACTACCTCCGCACAGGTACAGCAGCAGCACCACCAGGTCCAGCAGCAACCACAGCTGCAGATTTCAGCCACCCAGCTGCAGCAGGCCCAGGTGCAGGTCCAGCAGCAACGCGTGCAGCAGGCACAGCAGCAGGTACAACAGCAGCAGGCACAGCAGCAGCAAGTGCAACAGGTTCAGCAAGTGACACAGCAACAGGTGCAACAACAGGTGCAGCAGTCCCAACAGCAACAAGCACCAAAGGCATCTTCATATGCAATGCGACTAAGAAATCAAAAACATTGAAATGTGCCCTGACGCAGCCTCAAACCCCCCTTGATACTCTATCAGTAGTACAACCATTTAGTTCCTGATGGTGAATCTCGACCACTACACCTTGACGCAGGGGTGGACAGGGCCAAAGATAGTAACTGACATGTAATGAAAAATTCACAAAGGTACCTTTGAACTAAGATTATCCGTCAAGCCAGGACCATATCGATTGAACATGCCATTTTTTTTTATTTAAATAATTGTACATACTTCATCAAAATGAATTTGAAATTTCCCTTGGCGTAGAACTTTGCCAATAATTATTAAGAATTACCATTCCATTGAAAATAATCTGCTTTTACTTGCAGTTTAACGTTTTTCAAGTTCAAGTTGTATCTCTGAGATAAGTAGCATTTGTGCATGTATATTGCAATGTCAATTTCCAAATCATCCTAGTCTGAATTTACAGTGAAAAAAAGAGAGAGTTTGGGGTCAAAAATATTGGAGCAGTTAAAAAGACTGATGTAATCTTTTGAGTTAAGCTTTCGTGAATTGAGACATTTGACAATTTTTCAGCATCATCTGATTCAAATTTGTTTTTAAATGAGTTGTATCATTGGTGGTATATTAATGTGTGTTTGTTACAAGAGGAAAGATTTGATGTTTTGTTTGGTAGTTCCTTTGTTTCTGTTGACAGAGCTTTGTTCCATTTTTTGAGAGCTTTATAACTTTCAAATCATTGAATTGCTGTACACCCTCAGCCTGTAGCATACCTGTTCACGCTAAAGCCCACGCCAGCCATCCTCTGAGTACATAGATCTCAAGCAATAGTGTGTAAGTTTGGGGTAACGGTCAGGATGCGTTGCCAACCAAAACTTGCCGTTCAGGTCAGGGTACCTTTACTTGCATGACAATCCAAACAGTGTACTGTACATAGGGAAAAAAGTCAAATATATATAAATGTTTAACCTGCAAAATTTGATTTTAAATGTTCTTGGAATTTTAACAGACACAACATACTCAGTTACAGATAGACCAAAGTAAAGCTGTATGTATTTCGCCAGAAACATTGCATTAACCAATACATGTGGTGCTTCACTGACTAGGTAGTAAAGATTTTCTGCTGAAAATTGAAATTATAAGACCCTTCGGATTCTACCCTCTGCTCTCACTATTCCAAAAAAATTGAATGCTATTTGTAACATCTGTATCATTTAATATACTGGATATAGGCTGTGTTCCTTTGAATTGAATGAATTCAGTAGATTCTTGCAAATATACCCACTCTCAATAAAATGTGCCCAGGCTTCTGTGGTTACCTAACGACACAAGGCCCCCCAAAAAAATTGCATGATGGCTATGCCAACAAAAATGTGTGTGAAAATTTCAAGGAATATGTATACATGTATCTCTACTGTGATTGGTGTCATGGCTGTCAGTTGAACTTGTATTCGTTCAAATTCTTAGTCCGACCAACAGAAACCTCCAACAGCTTTGATTCAAAGAGAATGTTTCCAGCTCTCATTGACGTACTTGTTACATTTGAGATTTTCACACACTGACGACAGTTTCTCTTGACAGTAATTATGCCATATGGCGTGTCACTGCAACATGCAAGCTATGTCTTTTGTAAAGGGAAGTTAACTTATCTGACACTGAGACAGAGATCCTTTGCAAAATTTGCACAAACAAAGTGAGATTGCTCATGTTTCGTCAGAAGTTTCTTAGAGTTGTATTGTGTCAAGCAGTTCTTCTGAACTTTTAAAACTTCTTGTCAACTTGTTAACCTTTCAGAAATCAAATGTGAAATGTTGCCCACATGTTTAAGTGAGATGTTAACGATGGTCAAACCTTGTGCAAATTTCACGTAGTTCAATGTCAAGGGCAGTAAGACCGTCCAACTTTCAAACAAATTGTTCAGGTCAGCATGAGTGTCAGGGTATCTGTCTACGTAGCATGTCTGAAATAAAAAATTCATTTAAAAAAATTCATTCAAGCTCACAGAGCCTTATCGTTGTAGCACAGGTTACAGCAGTGATTCAACTCTCCCGCTGAAGTTTCTGTAGAAAAATGAAACACTGCACTACTTAAAAATCATAAACTCTTGCCTTCAGGCAAGGGAGTGTGCCTGCTTCCTGTGTGTGGTGTCATTAGTTCCAGAGGGCGCCCTCTAGAACGGTTGGTTTTGCCTGCATTCTTTAGACATTTTTTATCAACCCCTTTTGATTCCACAGATTTGAAATTGAAATTTGCACTTGGAGACAATGTGACATCTTGAGAGTTTAGAGGAATGCTCTGATAATCTAGTGGCTGTCAGTTTGATGTCGCAGACAGGCTTTGATCCTGCTGGTGTGATCGTTTTGATTCTCACTCGCCAGTGTCTCGTATCTGACAAGGGTTTGACAAGTGGGGCTGTGTTATCCAGCTGAAGTGTCGTCAAAACCAGTATTCCCGCCTGTAAATTTCATCAGTAGAAGCCCTGTAAAATAGATACAGTGTTTTGAATGTAACGAGTAATCAAACGAAACAGCATTAAAAAGGCAATATAGGTGTTGAAATTTGGTCCATCTTTTGAACTGAGCTGTCTGCGGTACATCTAGACACAACACAATCATTGCTGTTTACATATCCATGGAGAATACACCAAGAGACTGGCAAAAAGGCAAAGCTTCCCGCTATATCTTTCCCCAAGTGTTTGTTGTGACCAAATACTCATGATCAGAGAAGTCAATCAATGAATCCACTTGTTTCTATAGTAACAAGGTAGATATCTTGTAAGCAGAATCGGCCATTTAGCCGAGCCAGGTATTTCACAATTATCATATAGTTTTTGTGTAAGTCATATACCTTCTTGTGTAAAGCTGTCTCCGTGTTTAGCTAAAGTCTGTCGAATTTCATCACACCACCAAACCCAATGTGAATTTATGTATTAAAGCAAGTTTTCAATTTCCATGTAAAGTATTTATGCAAGGCAAGTCATTGTTAAGTCCTTTTTTTCTATGTGGTTATAATTTTCATCATTGACATGGGGCGCTTTACTTTCAACGCTTTGACTCCTAACAGAAGAGTTTCTCATGATAAGTTTATTGTTAACACTCTAATCCTTCAGTTCAACGCTTACAAACCAGTGCTGCTTGCTCTTCTATTTTACCAGTATTTCTATCTGTAATTACACACTTTGGTTTTGATTAAATTTGTTCTTTTTCTTTTTAAGGAAAACTGACCAGTTTGAGATTGTTTCTTTGTAATGTTCTCGGCATGGCAAGCGTGCCTACAGATCACATGGCAGTCCCCCGTGTCATAATGCCATAATTCACATTGCAACATCTCAACTGACTTGCAATCTATTAATATATCAAACCAATATAATGATGGCGCAAATAATGCGATCTGATTGGTCAAGACACAAAAATAACTGGGTTATATTCGCAATATAGCATGGCTGGAACAGGCATGAGCTCTCTGCTGGAGAAAAAATTTCCTTTTGCATTTCACGCCAGAATTTCAGTTTAATATTATGATATAATGGCAGTAAACCACCTCAACAAAGGGTATACCACTCGATCTCTAGCAGTTGACTCAATATAGTATATGCACTCGCCATCGTTCGTGCACATACATGTATTGTGGTGAACCGGTCAAAATCTTGTGGTATACTTTTGTTGGGTGTGGTTCATTGCCTAAATATACATGTGACACTTGCCTCTAAAATGGCCGTGTCATGCCTTCTTTCCTCCCTTCCCGTAAACTTGAGAATTTCGATTCACCTTTCTGATGTTCAGATGACCGAGGCAATGTCAAAGTCGTTGAACTTGTTAGTCATTGTCTTAGTAATATCCATGTTATCAGGACTCCCATTTGATCGATACTAGCATGCACAGATACTCGTTGCCAGGGTAATTTGCTGGATCAATGGTTTGTCTATGCGGTGCTCTGCACCACAGGCGTTCGTCAGCAGGATAATGTCCGTAAGTAGGACTATATTCGACAGGCTAATGCAATAGAGACATATCCCCTCTTTTACATTAGCCTGCCGGACATAGTCCTGCTTATGGTCATTGTCCAGTCAACGAACGCCTGTGCTCTGCACGTAGTGTGTTACAGTGCAAGAGCACCGAGTACACGATCGATTGACCGGGCAGACAGCCTAGCCCACTAGCGTTCATGTTTACATTCTGGATACAGCATACGTCCAATGCAACGTGTGGGTGAAATTGTGAAGTGATGTTCGATGTTCCGAAAAAGTGAGCACGTCGCGTTCCATGTGACAGTGTGCAGGGCGTCTGATGTACATCTGTGAGTGGTAGCAGGAAAATGTGTCATCGATTCTGTGTATATGCTATTTGTCTGGGTGACGCGGAGAAAGAACGTTAACTGACGCAAGGAAATTACAGTGCAGGGCGTCTGATGTACATCTGTGAGTGGTAGCAGGAAAATGTGTCATCGATTCTGTGTATATGCTATTTGTCTGGGTGACGCGGAGAAAGAACGTTAACTGACGCAAGGAAATTATAAGAGTATAGGCATTTTGTCGTTATGAAATCATTACCAGCGTCGGGGTTTCCTCAGTCAAACCAGTACAGCTCGGATCCAAACTCTTTTTTCCCCTCAAAAATCTGTTCACCTGATCTTATCGTCCAATTTGGCGCTAAACAATCCGACATAGTACACATACGGCGTTCTAAGCAAAATATTTATAACGTCGAAACCTATACAGCTGCCGTTCCTTCCCAATCTAATCAGTGCCCATACGGCTTTTACTGTAATAGGAATCAATCAAACAGGCAGAGCGACATCTAATGTGTACTTTATGGAATAAGCCATGCGGCAATAAGTCAGAGGATTCTGTTCTGAAAGGGCGTATTTTTTGGAGAACATATAAACGGTACATGTCGAGGATGTCCGCCTGATCTGGATTATAGAACAACTTGTGAAATTAATCAACCGCGTTTTTTTTGTGGATTGAACTTGAATAAACGAAGTTTCCCGCGCAAAGGTGGGTTTATCACGCTTGTGTTGTATCGGTACCGTACATACTTTTTGTTAACAGCCTTTGTCTTTATATCTATGATGAAGGTACCATTTCCTAACATGAATTATGGTGCCGTTGATGATATTAGTCCCTCTACACGAAGTATGACAACGGGGACTTTTCACGGCCCTCAGACAGCATTTGATTTATTTGTTCACTACGATGACAAAGGGAGTATATGATTGATGAACTCATGGATACTGGAGAGAGCGCAGTAGTCTCGGTGATAAACCATAATGGTCGTATAATCGCCTGTAACTGAACTCAAAGTGACAATAGCGTTCAGCGATGAGAGCAGGTGCTTTTCAAACAACCGAATTACAGACGGCATCAATCTGCTGCCGGTGAGCATAAAGATGTATTGAAGAGTGAAAAAGGGTGGAATTATCGGAAAATAACTTGGCTTATCCGTTGTACAGTGTAATTGTCGAATGGAAGCAGGGCGCTTAGGGCGATCCGATCGCCCAAAACAGTCTATTATTCAATAACCGGGATTTCAATTTTCCTACTGAGTTGAAACAAAAGTTGCAACGGGTATAACCCGTTCCTCCACAAATAGGCTATCAACGGATGGACGTTGTGAACAGATGATTAATTCTATAAGGACATGAATTTGGCATGTGACTTAGGTCTTGATTCTACCAAGGGCAAGGTCAACACTGTGTTGTAACTCTGGCAGTTCAGTGGAAGTTCAGGATATATAATACTTTAAATTGGAAAAACGTGCAAGTAACACGATTGAAACTAATTTGGGATAATTGGATGGTGAAGTAATGTCGATTTCATCTACAAATGTAATCTCATCTGCTTTTCTTTTTACATTACACACTTGTTTTTTATGAGTAATTTGCAATATTGCAACATTCAGCTACACGGCACCTAACACTTTTGAGAATTTTAGAAATATGAAAATCCAATTATCCCAAATTAGTTCCAATCGTGTTAAGTATTATTGAACTCCCGGATTCGATCAAAATAAAACTTCATAAAATACACAGCATGATAAAATATTAACCTAACCATGTTGTTTATTTTTCATACAAGACACGAACTGACGTTGACTTTGATGTATTGGCGTGTGTCATATTTTATGATCGATGTCATATCCCTCAGCTAATCCGCTTTCTCAATGATATTTCATGCAATACCCAAAGCTAAACGAAAGGCCTTATTTGAAAGACTCGCTAATGTGCCCTACACCACTCTAACAGAAATTCTAATTTCTTTACCTGCACGCGCCGATATTCACACAATCAATTATTTCAATATTTTTTCATAAAATGACGAATTAACTTCGGTAGAGCAGTCGTTTTATAAAAATTGATAGATTCATATTAATTGATTGGTTTAATGTTTTATTGATTTGAAGGTTGGAATACTTAGCTGGTGAGTTGTGACCTCGTATGACTTCCGATCCACGGAAAACTCTCTCGTCTCTTTTCAAGAACTGTGTGATCTTGCACAAAATGTCAAATTCCCGTTCAATGTGCTAGAATACTAGAACCCATTATTTGATTTGTCAATGAAGGCGCCGCATTTGTTGAGTGTTGGCAGTTGAAGTCATCTTCGGACGATTGTGTTTCAATATAAATGTCTAGATACTAGGTATTTAAATCAGGTTGCTTGAAGAAGTACACCTATAAACAAACGTGCACAAGCTCAGATGAAACTAGTGGGAAATGTCGAAAGACTCACTGATCTTTTTTGACAATACTCATCATTATACTGATTGCATCAAAATAGAGGCATAGGGTTTTTATGTTTGCATAAATTTTGTTCGAGTTTGTAAATAAACACATTTTACGACCAATCTCCACTAACCCTCAAATCCTCCGCCAAATCATGTGCGTTTCCGTTACTATGCCTCCAGCATATAGGGTAGGTCGGTCGGGAACTTTCTTCATGTTTTATTCTTAAAAAAGGTGCAACCATTTAAAAACAGCAAAATTCGGCAAAATCATGCGTGCTTTTCAACAATGTGGATGCAAAAGCTAGCAAAAGGAAGGTCAGGTTACCAGAAACAAACACATTTTGATTTGGTCTCATCCTGCTGCGATCTCCATCTAGGTTAATTATCTATTGGTGATCAGTTTTTTTAAACTGTTTGTCGCTTACCGCCACTCTTATAAATTACGAAAATTTACCGCTGTCTATCAAACCGTTTAATTTTTTTCCCGAAGAAACTGTAGTATACATAATGAGTCAATATTAATACATCGATTTACTGGATGTCATACCGATCTCGTAGAGGAGAAAGGGTCGAAACTCACGTGGCCTTGTGGTTTCTCCTTTCAATGTGAGCGTGGTACCATATTTGGAATCTTCATCGTCCTGCCGCTCTGCGCCAATAGTTCTTTTACCGGTTCCATGATGCAGTGCGCGCCAGGGTATACAAAGCGTACGTTACGCATAGAACTTTTTAGCCGTAGGGTACACGCAGGGTACGTTAATCATAGAACTCTATGGCAGGGTACATCCTGACCTATATTTTCGTTGCTGATGGTTAGATTATACACGGGGCATTATTTGGCATTGGAAATTTGTGTCATTCTTCTATAACAATCCGTTGTACAGCACAAATCAGCATGTTTTCGCTGTTTTGAGCTTATATACGATGTTTGATAAAGTCACTGCAATGCATTGTGGGATAACCGGGAAAAGGTCTATGGAGGCAGTCGCGAAGTCGTTGTCGACTGACGCATGCGCGGCACTATTGTTTAAAAAGCCGTAACTTTTCGCCAGCCCTCCCATTATTGAGATTCCCTGCAAGAGTGACCATAATCCTTCGTCGACTGCATTTTTTTTGCGGTAAAAGAATTAACGGTTATCAGCAAGAACGGCTAAAATGGTGAGTGTAATAACTTTATTTCACCGCGTTTTACTGAAAGGGCCAAGCAAAGCAAGATTTATACACAATCGAAATATATTTTGCAGTACTGCAACGTGATAATGTCTTTTTTTTCACTCGCCTTCAGTGTTTCGTCGGATTAGCTTTCACCGTATCGAAGCAGAAAGGCCGTCGTATCCCAAAAATGTTCTGGCCGTTTACTGTGAATCGGCGGTCTTCGAAAGAAATTGTACATTCGCTCGTGTTTACAGTAGATGCTGCTGCTGCTGCGGGATTTTGTCGAGAATATTGCAAGACTTTCTAACTTATTATTCATACAAATCGATGTACATTGTGGTCATGATGGTCGTTGTCGTTGAGTGAAAAGAGAACTGTTTCAGTCCTCGGCATGTTTCCAAATTAAGAGAGCGATAACTGTTACAGTCATAGCTTTTTGTGTCGTGACGCAGTGTGGTATATCACAATATAATTTTGAATGTATGGACGAGGAGTCTTTCTTTGAAAATTTAAAAGTATAAAATGAAGTAATACGCTCTTCAAAAGCAAAAGTTTCACACAGAACAACTTACGAATAACTTCTTTCTGATCACGAGTGAAATTTTACGTGTCGTCAAAAGCGTATTTTGGTTTTTAAAAGTTGACACCTCAAATTTACCGATACCTGGAAAAGAAATTGGTCAGCTAAAAATCAATTGTTAAGATGGCCCTTGCCTGCCGTAAACCATCAGCTATATATATACATTGTGTGTGTGTGTATATATATATATATATATTATAATATATATATATATATATATATATATATATATATATACATATATATATAATATATATATAGATATATATATATATATATATATATATATATATATATATATTATAGTCTGCCAATATGGCTACGAAATGCAGTCTGTCTCTAAGGCGGTCAGCACTAGCTGACAGAAAATTGACAAAAACGTAAACTACCCAAAGAGCCTATACCTATTTTTATTCCACGGCTGACTGACTTAAATCCACCACGATTACTGACCTCCATTACGTTTCGCTTCTTCTTTGTTACGGTCGATTTACTGGGAAAAGCGTTTAGTGTTTCCAGTCCAGTCTCTACCGTGACGTTTTAGCTGGGTGAGGAAAAAAACTGAAAGTTTTTGCCTCAAAGAGAAAGCCTTATACTTTTGCTTAAATTTTCCTCAGGGAATATTTCAACCATTATCTTTCAAAATCGAGAATAAAAATTGGGGATCACCGGGCAAATTTTGGTACTAGAGAAACAAATTACCCAAGATTTACCGATATTTGAAATTCAAAATGGCCGACACCCCTGTGTTAACTCTGTGGAGAAAAATGCAAATTTTTGATTCTCGAAAAACTAAGACTGTGAAAAGATTTCTTACATATACCAAGAGCTTTAAAATGAACCCCACAAGTGGTAGATCAAAAAAGAATTGTAAAAATTTGAGGGTCTGAATATCTGTCCCCGAGGCGCATTCTACCTAATGTGATGTTACGTTTCTTGGACTGCCCCCGATCGAGGTGATCATGGGTGCCACACTGCGGTATTTCGTCGACTGAAACAATTGTACCTCTACTGGAATAAAATGTTGCCTTATATCATTATACTCCTTTAAAGCTTTTCAAAATGAACAGCGTTTATACATTAAGTTTCGTGTCATGAAACTGTTGACTTCAGAAGCAACAACGCCACAATGACACATACAGTAGACGAGCCACCTTGAAGACAATGATTAACTCCGCTGAACGATAATTTCAGCACTTTTCAGCGTATACTGACCACCCATCTTTTTAGGTAGTATGCGCCTCGAAATTAAAATGCTTAAACTTTTGCTGAAACTTTCCACAAGGAAACTTTCAATCATTGTCATACCAAATCACGAATAAAAGTCATGGATCACCGTGCAGAGTTTGGTACTGAAAGAACAAGTTGCCTGACATTTACCGATATTTGAAATTCAAAATGGCCGCCACCCCTGTGTTAACTCTATGGGTAAATCGATTTTTTAAAAATAAAGACGGTGAAACTTTTTCTAACTCCTACAGCTTTAAATTGAGCCCCAAAAGGCGAAAGGACAGGAACGTATTGAAAATATTTGAGAGTCCGAATATTTGTCCCCGAGGCACATTCAACCTTAATAGATAGGTCGATTGCATCTTGGGGGAATTGCCAGCTTTCTTTCGATTTTGATGCTAACCACAGTGCAAAATGTGGAAATATGATTACAATCTAAAATATCGAAACTGCTTTCCTTTCATTCTACTCGCGCATGATCAACACCGGAGCTACTTAGATCAAACAAACAAAAAATGCATTACGGCTTGTGTTGCAGTTCAAACGAGACAACATTATGGTTTGGATTGATGGCTATGCAGTATTAATGAGGCAATAACGATATGCTTGTAAGCTAATCGTGAGAAAATTGTCCGTTTGTATGGCGATGGACATGTGCATACCTGAACCGTAATCTAGAGTGTTTTTCGCATACACGACTTTCAAATTCTCGTTCCGGCTAAGGGTCGTACCCCGACGACCTTACTCAATGGGGACTTTCAGTTCTCATTTCTTCTAAAATGTTTTAATTTCACTCGTCCTTCCTTTCATAAAATTTGTTTGCCTTTTTATTCGTTCATTCTCTTGTCTATGTGCGACAAACTCTTCGTGTGAACCTATTTAACATGAGATAATACGCGTCTATAAACGAAAAGGTAACTTTCCCCCAGCTCAAACTTCCGTCACAGAAATTTCAAACCATACATATTCTTTCATAATCATAAGTCACCATGCAAATTTTTGTACTAGAAGGAAAGTTACCTAGAATTTTTTCTAATTTGAATTTCAAAATTGCCGCTGTCCTTTCAAACACCAGAAGGGACGGTGAAAAGTTCAGTAGATTCCACACAAAAAGCGGACCGACAAAGTATTATAAAGGATAATCCTTTCAAAGTCCGAACACCTGTGCCCGAGGCGCATTCTGTTTAGTTTGTTGTACAAATTTTTTCCACTGGTCTCAAAATCATCTTTTGAAAGATTTCAAAGACAGAGTAAATTTACTGAAGTTAAATGAAGTTAAGAACATTGGAATGACAGACTGTTTTTGAAATAACACCCCGTCCCGAAAACAGTCGCAGTCCTCGCGGGGTTTTAACAAATCACGCATCAGATACTTCAACTAGATCGTGGATCATCCAGCATACACAAACCTAGCGCATAATATGAATTTTCTAGTTTCCGTTCCAGCAGATTAGAATTGCGCAAAGCTTCAATTATTATCGTTATGATAGCCGAATGAATTGATATCGGATATCAGAGTCCCGACGTCTGTCTAGGCTACGTTGCGTTGGTTTTTAAAAAATGGAACACATGGAAATGGAAAATGGCAATGAGAGATATCATCTGATAAATTCTTTATCACTCTATATGGGCATGTAGATTTCCATTTAGTGGGTCTTCACGGTGCTTCATCAGCCCAGCAAAGTTATAATTTATGAATTCGAATTCAGTATCGCATTTGACGTACACCGTCCGCGAAAGCTGAAAGCTATATAGGCAGAACTGTGGACGTGAAATATCTTTCACATGAGACTGAACTACTTGCTGTTTTATGGTGTAAAAGTGAGACATAATATTTTCGCTAATGGAAAGCTCACATTCACAATGTCTCACGTATAAAACGTGAAAGACTCGAAGCTGCGCCCATTCATATTTATATCTGCAAATATTCAATTGATAGGACATAACCCTCTGTCCGACATCAAAGAAACATATCAGTGTGTTCTCGTGTTACACGGGGCGATATAGTTTTTCTTGAAACAGACGGGTTGTACGTAAAGTGATGGATAAGAACTTCATTATAAACAATGAAATGTGAAAAGGCATCATCAACGCCAGTGGTGTCTACTTTACCCATAATGCAATTGTCCAAACCACAAGCATAATATCCCTATAAAGCACAACATTTCTGTTGTTGAGAAAAAAAAAATAATAATAATAGTAATAATAATGAATACACATATAAAATAAAAGCGAAGCATTTGGTATCTCTATTCTCGTCTCTTACGCTTCAACCCTTTCCTTTAATTAACTGTCTCTGTGAAACTGTAAAAATAGGGGTTCAAGCCGTGCCGTAAAACCCAAATTACTGTCAGGTCTAACACTCAGTCATAAATGTGTGAGAATACGAGCCTGACTTTCCATGGTGTACGGAAACAGAGTGCGGTGCGAAGCAGTATTTCCCAAAAGGTGTTTCTGTCGCCGCCATAATGTTGAACACATTTGAAAATCTATAATTTAGATGTGGACAGAATAGGCCGCGCGAGTGTTTGTGTCAAATACTCGTTTTAAAATACCAACACCATTGTCACAGTATCATGTATCGTAAAATACACAGAGCACCCACGAGACATTTTAGAATTACTCACCTTTAATCCCTACGATAACCTTCCATTTATGTTTGCATTGACACGTTCCATGTAATATTTTTCTAATCGGGCTTTTAATATTTAACAATTGCCCCAATGAGTTTGACTATACCCCTGATTAAAATGTGATCAACGGTCCCTTAACGACGTGATGGTATTGTCTTTGCTAATGCATATCTATCTATCTATCTATCTATCTATCTATCTATCTATCTATCTATCTATCTATCTATCTATCTATCTATCTCTCTCTCTCTCTCTCTCTCTCTATCTATCTATCTATCTATCTATCTATCTATCTATCTATCTATCTATCTATCTATCTATCTGATAGGTCTATCTGTCTGTGTGTCTTAATACCCCACCACATATTGTATATATAATATATATATATCTATATATATATATATATATATATATATATATATATATATAATATATATATATATATATATATATATATATATATATATATATATATATATATATATATATATATATGGGCCGCGTCAAGCAAAAACCTACCGGATGGTAATGGATACAATGTTGCACAATATCAGTTCTAAAAATTGATACTTTGTATGAGAGTTTACGTTTACGCGCCCACAGACATGTCGGCGATAAAATCATGGGCTCGTTTCTTTCCTTTAAATCCTCTTCGAATTAAAAACATTTACAGTAAGAAATATCAAAAGTGGATAGTACCAAGGTGCGGTGAAATGTAGATACTCGTTTCTCTCATTTTCGTTCTACATTTTGAAACGTAAAGTTTAGGGTGTAATCAATCACCGCCAAAAATATTTGCATATGAAAGAGTTTCCCGCCCATAGCTCTTGTCGAGCCGTCATCAGTCTGCAACCTGCCGTGTCGTACGTTGCTTTCCTCTCTAAAATCATCGGCATTTCTCACAGTAAAATGTGTTCAAGAGTTCCCGTTGACCTTCAATTCGACGAAGATCTAGGGCAATTAATGTCCGATAGACATCGGGATTTCCTTGATGACATCGAAAGTGAACACCAACAACGCCAACTTTCAAGCGACGAAAGCAGCAACGGTAGCGACTCAGAGAACTCTGAATCCGATTCAGATGATGAGTGTCAAACATCGTCGCAGGATTTGGTTGCAAATTTTACTGCTTCTACCGAATCCAGTCGTGAGACTGATGGAAATGCGTCTGAAGTTACTGCAGAATTTCAAGTTGGTTGCGGCTGTTCCAATCGATGTTACAGTCAACTCAACGCAGATCGGGTATTTCAGTATCGTCTTAATTTAGCCGAATTCACAAAGACGGAGAAAGACATACTCCTGCTTGCGAAGATGGAACAGATGGAAAAGAAAGGTGACACAAGGAGAGGAAAGATACGAGAATGTCAGAGATTCAGATACGAATTTGACGGATACGAAATTTGCGAGAAGGCATGGCGATTTATTCATGACATCAGTGAGTATTTACAAACATGCAAGTTTCTCCTTGTCTATGTTAAAAACAACTAAGTTTTACAGGTACATCTCTGCCCCAAAACGACTTAATCGAAGTACTGATTTGTTGACATCAGATATCGATAGAACATGATCGAATTGTGTTTGCCTTTCTGTCATTTAAATCAGATCATCAAACAGAGTTGCCGTACACGAGTACCGGTATATTCTCATGGATTCCAAAGAATTGAAGTTCAAGGTCATTGACCCAGACAGCCGCGCGCGTCATGGCGTGTAAAGTCAGTCTCATCTTCTAAGTTCTGGCTCCAATAATTGTAGCTCACGGGCCTTTGTTTGCTGTGCTGGTGATTCAGCCCCGGCCCACGGGCCGGAGCTGAACAATTATTGCAGCTATGACACCTTCCTGACTTTCAATTTACTCTCAGACTGACAGTGAATGAGTGATAGTTTTCCATGCGTCGACGCAGTTTTAATTCGTCATTTCAATCAATAACAGTCAACGTCGATGCATAGCGCGCCGGCAAGGCAATATAACTGGCCTGTTTTGTCATCAAAGCGACACCATACATGATAGGCATCCGACCATAGTGTTCAAATTTATTTTTAGGATCACTGATCCTTCAAAGTAGAACTAGATTGTACCTTATGTTTTCAGTTGACTTTGAAATTAAACAATAACTAATAACCCGACATGAAATGTGATATCTTTCTCTAATATAATTTTATCTCCCTCTCAGGTGTTTGGAGTTACAAATCTCTGAAAGCCCATTACAAGGTCAATGGCATAGCACCTAGAGAACATGGTTTGAAAGGAAAGAAGGCTCATAATGCTTTTTCATTTGAGGTAAGCAAATATCTTAAGTGCATCGTGGTCAATTCACAAACCGTTTGTAAATTCAGAGTTTTAGTTAAGGGCAGTAAGTAGGTAAATGTTACCGGAATTCACAGTCATCTTACTATGTTTCCTTTGGTATATCAAGGTTTCCAAATTTGGACAGCAGAAATGTTACCAGAGTTGCGAAATTAATTACCAACGTCCCCTATCTTTAGCAGAAAGACTGAGTAAAATCATTAATGTTTAGTAGAGAGTAATTTGCAATAACATAACCAAAGTTCAATTTTGATCTCAATTTTCCAAACTCATCTCTCGCAGACATATCTGGGGAATAATTTTCATTAGTCGGTTTCTCTGACATGACGACGTGTGTGATAGCCCTTTTCCCAACTGGTTTATCTGTTGTTGTCATGCCAGATCTATCATAAATATTAAAACCACAAATTTCCCATTTCACATATTTGGCCTGATTTGACAGGTAAAAAGTTTTGTTTTTTTAGACTTCTATCTCATCTTGTTTTAAATTTCTTGATTTTGGTATTTAAAAGAGTCAGTATCTTTAAGTTAAAGCCCAAGTGCTGTTAACTTTTGATGATAATTTCACCATTTTTATTTGAATGTGAACCATAATTCCTTGTTCTTCTCCCCAAAGAATGTTGATATACACAGTATCCAGCTTGTCAACTCAGTCCCTATGGTTGTAAAGTGCATATTTATTGTTGAAAACTGACTTCTGGTCTGGACTAGAATTCAAATGTAAACAATATTCATGCATTTTATACATAGACGCTAAGTTGACAAGCTAAATAGTGGGTGTTTCAACATTCTTTGGGGAGTATAATAGGGAGTTGCAATTGATTTATAAAATAAAAATAATGAAAAAAACATCGAAAGTTAGCAGCACTGGGGCTTTAACATTTCATGATTTTTTCACTTCGTTTGTTTTTCAAGGTCAACTAGTTTCTTGTTGTGCTGACTCCCAAAAACATGTTGAGATATACAGTATTTAGCTTGTTATTAAACTCAGCCTAAGATCGTGCATGTGTAAACTGCAGTGTCATTGTTGACAGGGTAATCCCGGTACAAACTAGAGTTCAAATGTAAACAATAATAATGGATGTTACAAGTACAGACTTTGTGTTGACAAGCTAAATAGTGGGTGTTTAGACATGCCTTTGGGAGTAGAACAAGAACTTGCAATTAACATACAGATATAATGAAAAATTCATCATAGGTTAAAAATACAGTACCGCCCCCCTTAAGAACTGACTACAGCATGATTTCTGGCAGTGTTTTCACCAATAGGTTGATAGATACCAGGTCATCCACAAACCTGTTCTTTATTTGTGTTTAAAAATCAAGTGATTTGTGTTGGATTTTTTTCTTGTTTTGTGATCATTTTTTGAAGACAGATATACAATACTGGCACCATAAAAGCAGACAACGGTTTTACAAACGTACAAAAAATACCAATTATAACTGAAGATGTTTTCATATACTTTTATTTGTCACCATAGATCATCCAGCACGTTGTGCAGTTCATAATGGAGTACTCAAATGAGTTTGGTTTGCCTATGCCAGCTGTACCACGTGGAAGGGAAGGCACTCCACCAGTCTACTTACCATCCAGTATCACCAAGGAGAGAGTCTACTCAGCTTATGTAGAGTCATGTGAGCAGACACAGCCACCTCTGACACATGTTGGACTCACTACTTTTAAGAACGTATGGAAAGACTGTGTTCCTCACATTCAAACCATTTCTCCCAAAACTGATGTTTGTGTGAAATGTGAAGAGTTTCGAAACAAAATTATGTTTGCCTCCTCAGAAGATGATAAATTATTGTTTACATCGCAATATAATGAGCATGTCATGAAAGCACAGAAAAGGAGAGAATTTTATAAGAATTGTGTTCAGAAGTCATTTGAAGAGTATGAATCATTACCACAACAAAATAAGATGCTTGGTATTCATACTCCTTGTTCACAAGATTTGTTTTCTGTTCATTATAGTTTTGATTATGCACAACATTTTTCACTTCCCCATCAGTCAAGACAAGTTGGTCCTTTGTACTTCCTTAGCCCAATGAAAGTTTTCTGTTTTGGTGTTTGTAATGAAGTTTGTAAAGAACAAATTAATTATCTTTTCACTGAAGCTGATAGCATTGGTCAGGATGGGAAGAAAAGTGCAGGACCCAATAATGTAATTAGCATATTGCATCACCATCTTTCAGATCACAGTTTGGGTGAAAAACAATGTTCCTTTCATGCTGACAACTGTGGGGGTCAAAATAAAAACAAATCTGTTCTGCACTATATGTCATGGAGAACCAGTACTGGTCTGCATGATGAAATTCAAATTCATTTCATGGAACCTGGGCACACAAAATGTATCTGTGATGCATGCTTTGGTAAAGTTCGTCAATTATATAGACGTAGTGATGTGATACAGTGGATCAGTTAGCTACTCTTGTCAACAAGAGTGCCAATATTAATAAAAGTCATGTCCTGCAACAAGACTCAGAGTCTGATCACACATGGCAATGGTATCAGTGGGATACATATCTATCTGCATATCTCAAACCACTGAAAGGCATCAGGAAATATCACCATTTTAGGTTTAATAAAGATAATCCAGGTAAAGTTTATGTAAAAGAAGTCCACGATGAAATTGAAACTGAGATAGCATTGGTTAGAAATTGTGTAGCTTGCGGCCCCCACCACAAGGAAGCTTTCCTGAGAAACTTGAATGTGGAGGTTTGTCAGATGCCCGCCATAGACAACTACATGATACTATTCAACAGCATGTAAGGCCACCTTTTCGGGCTGACTTTTGTACAGTTTGTATGTAAAGTGTATACACCACACTTCAAAAAGTGAATAAAAAAAGATTGAGTATTTCTCATTTATGTACCAGTACATGTTTGTCGTTTGAAGTATTATTTTGCAGTGAGAGTGGGCACTGAACAATTGAACATTGAACATTGAAGTGAAAGTGAACATGCATAAATTTGTTTGTAAACCTGAAAATCATGTTAATAAGATATCTACACAGCTTAAATGAAACATTTTTATCTCATATCATGTTGGCAAAACAACACTTTTCATCAGCGTGCTTTTTCTATGGAAGAAACAATGCAGAGGTACACAGTAAGTTGATGATGTGTGAATGAAGAGCAAAGGAAAACCAGTATGCAAATCTAAGGTCAGGGGTTATATTCAAATGAGCTAAAATCATACTTCTGATCGCGGTTCGGACCTTAAACTTCAGTGACATAATCTAGAGATAGAGAACCATAAAAAATGCTAGAAAAACAAAAATTGATAATTTTGACCATCAGGTAGGTTTTTGCTTGACGCGGCCCATATATGTATGTACTTGTATTTGAGTGAAAAAAAGTGAAAATCACGGACAACGCAAATTCCATGGTAACGAGTCTGTAACATTTCCGGAACTATTTTGATGTCCATTTTGAATTATACAAAACCTACACAAGGGCATCCGAGGCAAATATGTAGAGCAAGTCTAGCAATTATACTTCTTTCAATATGCATCATACAATTTCCTTTGCTTTGAATCCAACCACAATGGCAGTATTAGTATTGCCTCAGTTACACGTTTGATATTACAATGATATCAACAATGTTTCGATCGAAAGGAAATTGACATGTTGTTCTCTTTTATTCTATCTTATTAGCATTCCTTTGGGTTTTTTCTTAATCAGCTGACATTTCGCAAATCTTACACTTTCCCAGTATTTTTTTACTTGTGTCAACATTCATTTGCTCGACTTCTAGGATGATTGTTTGCTCATTAAAGCTCCATTAGCTTTGACTTTTGATCTGTTTTTAATACTAAGATAGTTCACGCCTCAAAATTGAATGACTAAACTTTTGCTCAAACTTTCCGTAAGGTAACTTTGAACCATTCCTTTTTCCGAATAATGAATAAAAATTGGGAGTTGCCGTGCAAAATTTGGCCCTAGAGAAATAAATTACTCCATCTTTACCGACACCTGAAATTCAAAATGGCCGCTATCCCTGTATTAACTCTTTGAAAAAATTAACCTTTCGATTGTCACAAAAATAAGCCAATGAGCACCCACAAGTGGTGGACCACATTTTTTGGGTAAAACTTTGAGAGTCTGAAAATCTGTCCCCGAGGCACAGTCTACCTTAATTTTGTTGTGCCTGTGGCATTCAGTTCCTTAATCTACTTAAAAAATGGTTTACTGAGACGTTTTCTGGAACAAAAGTTTGTCATATTTCATCAAAACTTACAGGCACTTTGGAACACTGTAAATTAGCGTGGTTGTCTTTTTACCGACGTGAATACGACTCGCGTATGCAGTAACACTCTCCGATTTAATTTACCAGTGCACACACGAAAATAGACACAACGCTGCTGCCTTCTAATTCTGGCCGTGACTCTGTTCAAAGTGTTGACTGATAAAAAAACCCCACTAATTTCACACCTTGTTTTCTTTGCTTTTCCTAAGAGAGTAAAACTTAGAATTCCAATACGTTCCGTTTGCACCTTCAACGTGACGTAGAAACGAATATTAGTTCATAATCCCGTGTTAATGAAGTGATGTAAAAACCTTACAGCTTTGCATTTCGGTAGACCTCAACACCTGCAGAGTAGACAACTTTCAAGGCGCGAATGTAAAATGAACGTATTTTGTCATAATATATTGCCTTACGTCATGATGACGACATCAGAGGGCGATTAACGTTTCCGCACTTTTTATTACTTATTTTACTCTTCGGGGTCCCCATGTAAAATATCCAACCAGCAATATTACCTTTTTCTCAACAAAACTCAAAGTTCGATCCAACAAGGCACGATCATACAAAAACAATAAAAGCTAGAGCTGCGTTCTTACGATTCGATATAGTTTATCTAAATAGATACTGGACAACTAGGATAAGGATGGTGTTTGTACACAAGAGTTTATGTTTCATGCAGCTGTGTACCATATGATTAGTATATAAGACTATACTTTCAATACACTAACAATAAAACAATAATAAAAGGTGATTTCCTGCCTTCAAAGTTAACGAGAAAATGTGTTTATTGTGATTTTTGTTTTATTTTCCTTTCAGTTTTGTATCAGACGTTACATTCGACTGTTGCTAGTATGTCATTGGAAGACATTTAAATATTGCAACCATAATCTGAGGAACTGTAGAAATAAAAAAATTATTATAAATTACGATAGAGATTGGTCTTATCGCGTTGTGCAACAAATAAGAGCTCATTAACATACCTGCTTTTTAATACCAAACGCGATTTTTACTTCTTCTATATCTAATTCCTTTATTGTAATGACATCTTCCACAAGCATGAATCCAGGTTGGATCCACTCTAGAACCCAAGGCTCTTTCTATCTTGAGGATTAAATGACTCAGTGGACCCCGAATAACGTATTGACGTAATATTTGCTTGTTATCATCGCATGGTATGACAAAAGCCATGAAGCCATTCCAAACGAAACATCGAGACTTTTTCTGTTCAAAATAATAGGCTTTATACTTGTTTGGCATGAAGACGTCGAAGTTGTTCGATGTCACTATTTTGTATCAACGTTACGGTTACCTCTCGGCCACAGCAGAACACGTTTATGTATTTCTCGCCTTTTGTTTGTCGCGGACGACGGTGTTTTTATAGGAAATGATTTGACATGTATAAATCCCTTCGAAATTGTCCGTCTACGGTAATAAGACACACCAATCGCCGAGAATGCCAGAGCCTTCATTGACACAATTCATTTGACGATTTTTTTCATGACCTGAAACAATCAGAAATCACCGTGAGACGTGTTGATAATTGCTTTCTGACACTTGAGATGGTCATCGTCAGGTACAGAGGTCACTCACTGTCAGATTGTTGCGTGTTTGCCTTGCATTTGTATAACTGTCTTCAGCCCAAACGATTTTCAGGTACATGTGGTGCATACTGTTCAAATAGACACGGTTATGCATGATGCATCGCAGAGAGACACAATCTGATTAGGGAGCCTTCAGTAATTACAGGGTGGGTGGGCCGGGGGAATTGGGGGGAGGGTCACTTTTTAGAAAACAGTTCAAGGGGGAGGGTCACTTTTTATAAACCTAGCTTGGGGGGAGGGTCACCTTTGACAGAAGTTGATAT
Source organism: Ptychodera flava (assembly GCF_041260155.1). NCBI lineage: Eukaryota > Metazoa > Hemichordata > Enteropneusta > Ptychoderidae > Ptychodera > Ptychodera flava. The sequence goes on from NC_091939.1 coordinate 4,944,066, forward strand.
TATGGCCAAAACTTTGATTGTCCGTGTGATATTTCCTGAATAGGAAATCACCAACAAAATACGCACACACTTATAGACCCCAATGCATAGTGACATTTTGGTGAGATTCCAAAATCAAATTTCTTACACAACCATAACCACTCTAGTCTAATCAAGAACAATAATCTTAATAATCAAGCATACATAAATGCACAGATTTATCTAATTTTGTACTGAAAAAAAATTATTCATAGTTTCATCATAGACCCCAATGCATAGTGAATCGACATTTTGGTGAAATTCCAAAATCAAATTTCTTGCACAACCATGGACTTGTAACCACTCTAGTCTTATCAAGAACAATAATGTGAATAATCAAGCATACATAAATGCACAGATTTATCTAATTTTGTACTGAAAAAAAATTATTCATAGTTTCATCATAGACCCCAATGCATAGTGTATGGACATTTTGGTGAAATTCCAAAATCATATTTCTTGCACAACCATAGACTTGTAACCACTGTAGTCTAATCAAGAACAATAATCTAAATAATCAAGCATGCATAAATGCACAGATTTATCTAATTTTGTACAGAAAAAAAATTATTCATAGTTTCATCATAGACCCCAATGCATAGTGTATTGAATGACATTTTGGTGAAATTCCAAAATCAAATTTCTTACACAACCATACACTTGTAACCACTCTAGTCTAATCAAGAAAATTAATATCAATAATCAAGAGTACACAAATGCAAAGATTTCCCTATTTTTGTATTGGAAAAAACTATTCATAATTTCATCATAAACACTATGGATATTGAACCAACTTTTTAGATGAAATTCAGAAATCAATTTCTTGTACACAAATGTTCATTTTACTTCCCTATTCAAGCAAAGTACATTTAAATACATTATCAAACATATATAAAATACAGATATAGCATGTTTTGTGGGGTAAATTGTCAATAATTTGCCTGATAGACTCCATGTATGATTTGATATTTTTGGATGAAGCACTAAATCAGCTACATCTTGCCTTCTTATAGTTGCACAAAATATGGTGACCCTCCCTCAACTGTATGAAATACCATATCTCTTCAACAATTCTTGCCTGATAAATTGCGACTGTCCCTCAAAAACACCATCCCTCCCCTCTGTAATTTGTCCCTAACATACCATTGAACCAATTGTTATGTAAATTAGCTGATACTGTTTTAGTTATTCCCGGGGAGAATACCGCAGTGGTTGGGGGGGAGGGTCAAGTTTTAGAATGTCGGATAAGGGGGAGGGTCACATTTTAGACAGGAGGATAGGGGGAGGGTCACAATTTACGGTACAGGTGTTCGCGAAATTCCCCCGGCCCACCCCCTGTAATTACTGAAGGCTCCCTTACAGAGATGGAGAAGTTTCAAACTTGGCTTATTCTCTACAGTTCTCACTAGCTGTTGATCACCGATCTCTATCCTATGCATGCCATTCTCTATAACTGATTTTAATAAAGTCATCTGGGCCACAGCATGTTCTGCACACGGGCACATCTTACTGCTAAACGATGCACACGTACACTTTTGCGGTATGCTATGATTTCGTCAGAGGCCTCGACGAGCTTGTAGAAAAGTAGTACATAGTGGCAAAACCATAGTCAGTAGATCGCTACTACTGTCTACGTGAAAGTATACTTAATGTGAATCCTCTCCAAAGCAAAGAAATTTACCAACGTGACGCCTTGTTGGGTCGGGGAAAATGGATTCGCAAGTATACACTTTAAGAGCAAGGTGTCAGAAAGAACTTCCAAAGAGATAAAAAACTCAGTCTTCTCTGAAAACAAATTGTTGATGAATGTGAATTTGAGGCGTCCAGTGAAATCTGGAACGCACGTTAAAATTGACGTTGGGAAAATCTCTGTCCCAATCGCAGCACATGACCTGATCAATGATGAACTTTGATGGCCAAAACGAAACTTTATCAAGACGCAATACAATCAGATGAGTAAGCCTGGACTGTTCGTTGAGATGTTTTATAAACCGACAGTTGTTTGTCATTGTGAAATCTATGCTAGAAAACACAAGTATCGACATTATTATTATTATTATTTTTATTATTAAGACTTTATTTCGGACTTTGCCGTGCATATCATCATTACCAAAAAAAAGCTTACAGAGAAGTTACTATGTGAGAAAATGATGGTTGCAATGAATACATTTGTCATAATTAAACAAAAAGAAGGTTGTTCCATAATTTCATGATCTCAGATGTGAAACACAGAGACTCACACACTTGTCGCACAATTGTGTTGCTACATTTCATCAGTCGCTGTCCTAAACCATAAATTTGCTTTCTAAGCAAAGCATCGAAGTTATCAATTCTGTTTAATACGAACATGGATGTGTTTTCGAATTTTGGGTTTTTGGTGTGATGTATATGTGCTCCCCCTCCTAGGGCAGTACAGTGCCCCTGGATATAGTTTATGATCAGGCGGAGCATGTTTGTTCCTGTTTCTAATTGTGACGTCAGCGAGCAAACCGAAAACTTCCTGAAGTGAAAGACGTTGTTTTGCATGAAACTTTTTGACTCGCTCGGAGTGTTTCATCTTCTTCACGGACTAGACAGCTAAATGCATCGGAAGCGAAGAGGCGCATTCTAATGAACGCTGTCATTTGCCCAAACAATAACCATCGATTTCGGAGTCTTAAATGCTCCTTAATGGATTTTGCATGATACTGCGGGATTACTTCTCCTTGGTCTGGGGATTTTAAACTTCGTGCGTCAGCTGAAGATGGATTTCTGAAAAAAATAAAGACATCTTCACTGAGGTCAAATCAACAGTCAACGTTGATAAAACTACTGCGCGCCAGTCAGATCGTTTGCGGGAAACTCATGAAAGGTAGTAGGTAGTTTGGCAGACACGATACCATCGGCCCATACTGAGTTTACTATGCCTTTTTTATCGTTGATAAACATTGGTTGTTATCATCTGATCACGTGCCACGTTCCGTCAACGAACATTGAGAACGTTCTGTCATGTACTTTAAAATCATATTTTCCACATGGTCAGTATGTTGTCCGACTGTGAAATGCAATCCCATGTTTCCCGGGTTTCTCATGTCAATGCTGCGTGGCATCTGTGAGCCCAATCTGAGAAGCGTTCATAGAACCCCAGTCCTTCCACAGGGAATCCAGGCTTCTAGTTATCATTTTCAATCAAAATATGAAATTATTATTTTATTAATTTTAATAAAAATATGAAAATCATCATCATCATCATCATCATCATCATCATCATCATCATCATCATCATCATCATCATGCAGCAAAAATTCAAACCAAAGTTCGCTAATGTACTCTTCCCAGCATACACACTCTTCCTTACGTAAGGAAGTCTTAGAGTACTCTCAGAGTACTCTTAGAGTACTCCTAGAGTACGTACTCCTAGAGTACGCTTAGAGTACTTTACGCAAGGGTTGGCGAAGTTTGGTTTGAATTTTTGCTGCATAATGATGATGATGATGATGATGATAACAATAATATCAATATCATATTTTTATTAAAATTAATAGTAATAATTTCATATTTTTAAGAAAATTAATAAGTAGCTAGCAGCCTGGATTCCATTTGGTCCTTCCTATAGGACTGTGATAAAACATACGTTCGGAAGATGACATATTTTCTTGTTTAATAAATGACTTTGCAAGGTTGTATCCACATTCCTTTTCCATTTCGTGCCAATTGTTGTTCTTTGCAATCTAAAATGTTCTTCATGTAGACCAGATTGGAGATACTCATTACGATGGTCCAATCCGTGCTTTGCATAATTACGGCACTCCCTGATGAGTAACCAAACTTTCTTTAGTATGCAGGACCCTGACTTCCTAACGGCGTTGGATTACAGCGATGTCGTAATTTGACAAAAATTACATTCTTATCCAGAAACAACCTTCTCAGCGAGTTGAAGTCGAATAATGATTTAGATTAGGACACCTCTGAGGAAACAGTATTGGTTTTTGAAATGACATGAGTGCCCCAGGCTTAAGCTTTAGTTCGCCGTTGAGGGAGATACTTTTCGCTTCGCGCAGCATCACGGAATGTATGCATGTTACCCTCGGGGAAGCTGATAGATTTTATATGGCCTCTTGCATCGCACTGGACAATAGTGTTGAAGGATTTATCGGCATTTACTGTAAGAATTCCCATCTGACGGAGACTTGTTCGACAAAGTAAAAATACTGATCACTTACGTATTACAATTGGACTAGCAAATAACCAGATCTTTCTGTCTTTTATTGCTTCGTATGCACAGGAATAATTTGAGGTTATGATGATATCGCTGTCCAAAATGAACATTATTAACCAATTGAACACTGTACTTCATAAAGTTTTCTGTCGAAGTTGCGCTGATACAGCAGAATTGTTTGTGCCAATGTTTGAGTGCATTCTGCAAGCGATTGGGCGGACCCCAGGGAACACACAAAACATGCCAAATGTGTTTTGCATGAATTATTCAACATCCCAAAAGGACAAAAAAGGATTGGAGTTTTGCCTCAAGTGTTTGTCTTGAAGTTGCATATAATCGATTATTAATCGCTATCGGCAGTTATCAATAGTAGTAAAATGCAAACGATGTTGTGTTGTATGGGGAAATACCACAGCAAAAAATCTTGACAAAATTTTCATATTACAAAAGAGAGCGTTACGTATTGTATGAATTGCCTAATGATTACCCTTCAGTCAGTTTGTTTTCTTCGTTAAATGCCATGTCTGTAAGACAAAGAATTGTATTCTTTATGGCAGTGTTACCTTTCAGGTGTATGACTGGCAGCAGTGCTCCACATTATCTGTCGAATTTATTTGTATTTCAGAGTAATGTCCATTATTATCAAACGCGCTTGGTTTCTCGACAGGATTGTTATATTCAAAGTTTTGTGACTTGTTAGTTATCGAGCCCGATGAAAATTACTCATTTGAGTAACTCGGACGTTCATTAAAAGTGGAAATAAATAAATAATAAAAATAAAACGATGACAAAAATTAACAACCGAGACATTAATCATCAAGTGTATTTGGTGAAGACGTCAATAATTAAACTCTCACTTTGCCAATCGGCCTATGTCACACCTAATAATTTAGAATGTGACTTTGAGCAGAGTTACTTAAAATAGTAACCGTGCTTTAAGCAATGTACTTCTCGCCGTTCTTCATCTACCCGACCAAGGGGTATACTACGTGCAGTGAGCCGCTTGATGGATTTAACACTCACTCGTAAACACATAAAACACATTATATTTTAATATTTTCAACACTACGTGTCCGTGGGGTGCAGTATCTCTCATTTTGTGTGGTGTAAATATGAAATGTGGTTTTCTTCAATTCCCGACATATTTAAGTGGGACAGATTGGTGTCCCGAGACCCAGCAAAGCTGCGTGTAAGCCACAGGGAAGCTCACGGTCAGTTTGGCACGATTCGATTTATCTTTTTCGAATGGCGATAGAGTTACTACGTGTTACGAAGTTACGAAGTGCATAGTATTACAGGTAATATATAACTAGTAGAGCTGCAGGAGAGAGAAAACAAGATACTATATATACTAGTTTATCCGGCCTTACGCATTGCCCCCCACCATTTTTGTTTTCTAAAAATGTTCCCACAGTGTAACATCGGTTCAACATTTATTGTCTGTAATGAAAAGAATTAGAAACACTGACGTATTTCCTGGACGGTATACAATATTCATGCAGTGGAGCTGGAGGTAACAGGATGAATGCGTCGATCATGGCAGGCTGTGTCTTCTGACACTCGGAGATCTGTTCCACCTTCTTTTCATAAATTCGCTCTTCGTACAAAAGGAACGAGGGAGACAGGAGAATGTAACTCCTATTGAACTCCGATCACCAAATTGACTTCCCCTATGGAGTTTACTTACATGTAAGTCCATGGGACACAGGCTCGCTGTATCATTTCTTAAAGTTTTAGATTCCGCGGACGATAAAAGTTTGTACTGGTCACACTATTTTGTGCACAACCACAAACTTCTGTATGGAAATGTGGAAACTCAAAGAAACTGATGAAAGTGTACGCTTCTCTTGCAATAGCCATAAAACGCTCTCGAAATGAGCACTCAATTATGCAAACCACGCCCTCACATAATTACTCTGATTCTTACTTGTCTCAGTCTAAAATCATTTTAATGTTTATGTTGTTCCTCTGATTTGTTTTTGAGCTCCATTTCTCGAGATCTGAAAGTCTTCAACCCTTTCACGACCATGGTTGCTAAAATTCATGTTCACGTGTGCCAGAGAACACGAGGAGAGCGACCAACAGGATGTTACAGTCTGCGATACCTGGGGTCGGATGAGGAATGAACGTATCAGTAAATCAGGCGGTGGAAGTAGTGAAGTGTTTACATTTGTGCCTGCATATCGTATGATATCGAAGCGAGGGAACTCAATTCTGGCGGTATTTGAGTGTAGAATGTCGTCGGCGAGACCTGAATTTTATGAACACCAATACGCACATTTTTCAGGATTTCCACTATACAATTGACGGACAATTGTGTTACGATGTTCATGACAGAATTCGGCGCATCGCAACCAAAACAAAGTTTATACCACGAATATCTCACTTCGTGTGTTTCTACAATATTTTATTTCACGGATAAAAAGTGTTTCAGGGAATTTTGTTGACAATGACATCGACAGGCAGCCGGACAAACAGAAACACACCAATGGTTTGCAATTGCCCGGATGTAGAAACGCGCGACAGTTTTCAAAAAGCACACGGGCGGCATAGCCACACACACACAAAAAAACACTCTATTTCGTGTAAATATGGTGGGATACAGAGTGTGTTTTCCGATATTGGTATAGGTGACATATCAAACGTTCTCTTCGCATGCGCAAAACACTGAAAAGCATTGCTATGTTAAATAACAGTTTTCTGTAACCTCCTGAAAATTGAACCAACTGAATGTATCACATGTCAAATTCATTCGCATTCGTCTAAATTTCCATCGTGTACAGGGAGTGACGTTTTTGATCAGATAAAATTTGAAAAACCTGTCTGATAAAGATTTCACTGTGTACATGCCATGGCTCTTCAGACAACTAATTCGAACAGCTGGGCTAAGTCGATGATGATCGGACCAAAATCCAATACGATTAGGCTGAAGCATATCGGGAACTATTTTGATAAAGTTTGGGATCTGCATATAGGAAGCCAGTATTGGAGAGGCTCACTGAACAAGCAGCATCACCGTTTCAGCTGACCCGAATTTCTTAAAAGGCGGTGAAAATGTTTAGCCTGTGTTCATCAAGATTATCTTTGAGTGACAGTGCAGTGGTTTATTGAAGTAAGCCTCTACTACCCCACCCGGGGGTCAAAGGTCAAAGTAGAAACAAATCCTGTCCATAATTTGCCATAGTCTTCACATAGCACACAAATGGACTTTTCATTTCAAGTTTGATCAGTTTATCATGAAAGACTGGAATCGAATTCCTATTTCCCATGCAATATACAAAATTTCATTATTTCCCTAACGCAGACATGTTAAATTCGTTAGAAGGAATTTCATATATACATAACACAAATTACTTCAAATACAAAGTAATAATATCCGTTACTTAGGTTTCATGCATCCTTCAACTTTCAGACAGAAGTGAAAGGATTCTTAGCCCTAAACTCTCATTTATATGTTTGGGACGTACCATTCTATTTGTAGGTGGTGCTAAAATTTGATAAATAATATTTGTTTTGATAGTAACATTTTGAAACCAAGTGAGATCGTTTGTTTAACAGCAGAGATTTGTCAGCATTGATAATGTACAGCTAATATATATATATATATATATATATATATATATATATATATATATATATATATATATATTATATATATATATATATATATATATACAAAATGTATACAATGTGCCCTCCCGGTTATCACCATAATGGCTTTATGGCAACCTCTGAACTTGGGCACAGAGAGTACGGTTATATATATATATATATATATATATATATATATATATATATATATATTAATATATATATATGTGTGTGTGTGTGTGTGTGTGTGTGTGTGTGTGTGTGTGTGTGTGTGTGTGTGTGTGTGTGTGGTCTAACTGAAATTTGACGACATATGCTATCATATAAATTTACAATGTCTATTTTGGAGTTTGCTATAGGAACAAATATCAAGAAAAAAACATGAAACGGCTTTAAAATAGTTTCATCGCGATCTGTGTCAATTTTTATCATACAATATACTTTACAATTCTGTTACAACACATATGCGTAAGGTAGATTCTAGTTATGTGTTATAGAGAAACGTCGCGTCAGGCTTACCTTTCCGTTCAAATTTTATGTGTCGATTTTATAGTGTCAGGGTCGTTAAATTCTCTCCTTAGCTTCATAATGTTTCCGTTTTATGCCGTGAAATTTGACGACGGTTTATAAAAAGACCGGTAATTCCCGGAGTAGTCGGGCGCGTGGAGGGACAGTGAGCCAGGGTGTGAATCTGACAGCGACGAATTTAAATTTATCTCTAGTCTCTCTTAAAGGGCCTGGTATTTCAACAGACCAAGAAACCGTGGAAACCTTGGAAAGACTTGTCAAAATATACAGTTACTGGGCCTTATTGTACGGAGTCACATCGATGAGGCGAAACTTCATCACTAATATTCACCATCCTCTCTACCCCCTTCTGTCTCTCCTCCAGAGAGTCGCGTTGATATTATGGCTTATTGCTGATTGGATGATGTTCACCTTGGCGTTCCCAGGACACACAGGTAAGCCAAATAAAAAAATCATGTTTTTATTTCGTGTCAGATGACGGTTTTTATGACATGATGTGACAGATGTTTTTGGTTTCCTCTGCTCTTATTTTCCTGTTCATCCTCAAAGTAATTTCCATGGATTTCCGCTTCCTCAACGATAATTTCGAAATGAGTTGTTTCGGAAGGTCACTTTCAAAACCATCTGCCTCTGTAGGGGTGACTGTTCTCGAGTGATTCAATAACATATGGACATAAACTTTAAGACAAACATTACAAACTGCTATTACTTTACGCACAAACAGGAAGGTGTTCGAATCGTTCATGTGGGTACGTCATTTCGTCGCTGTATCGCATATATACCGAAACCACCACTTCAATAATTGTCACAGTCACACTTAAAACAACAAACTCATATTTATTTAATAGTGCTATCACGGTCCCTCTGCTAACACTTTTGTTACGATCATTTGGGAAATTATCTGCCTTCTCCTAGTCGATATCATCACTCTCGTCCTCGCCCCGCCCTAACCACCACCATCGCCGCCGCCACCATCAACCCCTCTTCCTCTTCCTCCTTTTTCTTCCACATCTCCTCCTCATCCTCATCATCATTATCATCATCATGAGCACAACAACCACGTCTACCATCCTCAGGGTCACACCAAAGTGAGGTTAGAGGTAGAATTGCTGGATACAATCAGGAACGACTATGCATGACCCCTGCCTGTTTGCTGTCCTTAATACTCTCGCACAGAAAACCAGGAACTTCTGGTGCATACCAAGTCTGGCGGTGTTCGTGGAAAGACCGTTTCTCTGCCGGATGGGCGTGGTGAAGTGTTCGCATTTCTTGGGATACCCTTTGCCGAGCCACCGTTAGGAGATTTGCGATTCAGGACTCCGGTACCTGTCAAGTCGTGGGAAGGTGTCCGCAGCGCCACCAACTTCAGCAATTCGTGTATGCAGCAGAGTGATACGACCTATCCCGGATTTTCAGGATCAGAGATGTGGAATCCCAATACGGCAGTCAGTGAAGATTGCCTCTATCTCAATGTGTGGACTCCGTCTCCAAGACCTCATAAAGCAACTGTCATGGTCAGTAAGCAAAGCAATTATAAATTACACTGATAACTCCGTGATAATGTTGTCCGAATTGTCAAATCGGGAACATCCACTGGTTTTGTTGAAGCTGAACATATTGTCACATCCCTTTTTATAAGACATATCTGCTGTGAGAAATGTTACAAAATCTTGTTTTAAGATATAATGGAAGTTATTTGTTCGATGAGCAAAGAAAAGTCACCGAGATCAGCCAGATGAAAGTGCCTGGTCAAGAAAACATTACATTCAAGTTAATGATGCTTATCTCAAAATTTATGCGGGTCGCAATTAAAATTGGTAATGCAGCTGAAGGAAAGTGATGTTGACTATTTGCTGTGTAAGCAACGTTTCATGAAAATGACGACGGTATAAGCAAGTTCAACGCAATCTTATGCTATACTGATAAAGACAGAATCGCTGATCTCGTAATGCACATTCTTCAGTAAAGACAAAGTTCATTCAATCCACAGGCGCTTGGCGCTGCCAATGTTTCTCTGCACTGAACACTCCACACGCCTATGGTTCAATCCATTGACTTTGTAGAATCACGGTGGTTTCCTCAGCCAAGCCAAATGCATTATCAACTTGAGACTGTTTCAACAATCATCTGAAAGATAAGATCAAAGTAGTCTGCAATTATAACTGAAAGAAAAGATAGATATGATTCGGTTTTATGTCTCAACAGGTTTGGATATTCGGAGGGGGGTTTTACAGTGGTACAGCATCCTTGGACGTTTACGATGGCAAAATCTTAGCCGGTGTCGAAGACGTCATCGTGGTTTCTATGAACTACAGGGTTGGTACATTTGGTTTCCTGGCAACTGGAGACGACCGTGCAAAAGGTGTGCGATTATTCCACATATTTATCCTTAGGCAGAATACGCCCCGGGAACAGATATTCGAACTCTCAAACTTTTACTCCAAAAATGTGGTCTACCACTTGTGGGGGTTCATTTTACTTCACCGGCTTAGTTTATGAAAATCGGAATTTCATTTTCCCTTTTTTGAGATAACACAGGGATGGCGGCCATTTTGAATCGGTAAATATTTGGCAATTAGTTTCTCAAGAACAAAACTTTGCATTGTGACTACCGATTTCTAGTCTTGATTTCTGAAAGAGAATGGCTGAAAGTTTGCATGAAGGAAGTTCGAGCTAACATTTAAGTCTTTAAGTTTCGAAGAGCGAACTACCTTAAATCAAATGACAGAAACAACGCTGAAATTGTCAATTGATAGTAAGCCATGAAATAGAGATTGTATCTTGTTTTTTTTTACATGTATATTGAAGTTTAAGTCCCTTCTTTTGTCAGTGACAGATGTGATTGTGTGAGTACGTTATCTTTGTCAGCCGAATGCTTATGTGGGGGTGTAGAGCAGTCAGTTGTCCCTATTAAACAATCGACGAAAGGGAGAGAACACTGGATCTCAAGCTCGTACTTCCTTTATACTTACTTATGAATAGAAATCACAGCTTTTCTCGAGGCAATGCAATCTGTCAGAATAAAATATTAAACATGTAGTGCCTTCCTATCCAGCTGTTGATGCTTTACCTGCACTTTCTGTTATGAATACCTCAACTCTTTGATAGATTATGCCAAGTATGGTCTAATAGTTGGAAACTCTACTCGGAAGAGAGGTAGTTGTAATATTCAAAGCTTTCAGTATAATTATTGTTGCTTGAAAGTTTTCCAGAGAAACAGGATGTGCTTTTTCGAAAATTATTTTGTGACTCCATTATCTCGCATTCTCTAGTCCAGGTTTTTGCAAAGATAGCCACGTTTACATTAACATGGACGGCGTTGCTCAAAAGTTGTATGCAAATTATCTAACACTTTCACGGTATTTCATGTCACCTGCTCGGCAGTTAACATCCTTTGAGCAATAAATTGCATAAATCTGCCACAAACCTTACGTAGTATACTCCACTTCGTAATTCATATCGAAACAGTTCCATTATGTACTATCAGACAACATACATCAGACAATATACATTCCCTCGGCACCCGATCAAGAAATATTTACATATACTGTGCCCGACTCATATCCATCAAATTTTGACCCAACTGGGAAATTATACTATAACTTGACGAGTGAGGGCGACAGAATCGAATCGAGCCCGGAGTATAGTCATGCCATATTCTTGTATCGATCATTTTATAAACAACGATTCCATTGAAGTGATCAGCGCGCATCGGTTATGTAAAACGACTTTTACGAAAATTGGAATCAAAAGATTTTTTTTTCAATTATAAACCGTCAAACAAACTATACTTAGACAACAAATGGCAATACTCTCTGTATATGACATTTGTTTGTTGTATGGCAGATGTACTTACGACGCCCTCACGCGTCAGAAAAGCTAAATTTCTCCGTGATAAATGCTCAGGCTTAGCAAAAGAAAACGTCCAATCTATACTGAACTTCGAGAATTGATAATTAAATGATACACAAAAGCGATAATATGCGGTATGCGGTGGTCGTCACACCCCACGAGCGTACTGTGTACCCTCTAAAGACTCACCACTTTTATTTACACAATTCCCCCTTACAACGCATTGTCTAAAGGCAACAGACTAAACAGGATCTGTAAAACTGCATTTACAAGATTTAGAGAATATACACATAAAAAATACTTGTGTGGACATCGTGGAGTTTCGACCGAGACTGAAGACAAAAGACCTTTACACCAATATATACGCATTCAACACCTGGTGACACAAGCGTCAATCAAAGGAATTCTCTTATGTAACGAATAGATAGTAATTATATGCTAATCTTCGAAACGCATATAATTGTTCAATCTATACTGAACTTCGAGAATATTGATAATTAAATGATACACAAAAGCGATAATATGCGGTATGCGGTGGTCGTCACACCCCACGAGAGTGAAAAAGCTAGGCTAGTAGTTATGCTGCATTGCACGGGTACGAAATATGTCCATCGATGAACAACTAATCGTCTATCTGGACTCAATGAATAAAAAATATGACGCAATAAATAGAGGCCGAAGACGAGGAGACTGTAACAGCTAAAGACTTGTAAACAGGTTGAAAAAAAAATACTGAGAGTAAAATACAAAGCAACATACTCAAAACAGGAAGTATGAAAAAGCCTAAATGCACATAGCCGCTCAGGAAAAACCAGAGATAAAAAACCTACATGGAAAATAGGAAAAAACCTCTGGAAACCTGAACCCGATTGCATGCTAGATGTGCCAATGGGTCGGGATTCTTATTATCGAAACAAACAAAAACTTATTGAAAATAAATACAGAAACGAAGTGAAAAACAACTGGTTCAAATAAACAGAAATGCACAGAGTTAGTGGCACTGCTGGACTTATGGCAAAACTACAAATTAATATTTATAAACAAATGTGAACCGCCGAAAATCTGTTAATCTGGCAGCTATTGGCTGACAACGACTCATACCTAGACAATTTTCGACATTTCTATAAACTGCAGAAAAATTAATTATTGTATTCTGACATTTACTCTCATTAATTCCATGTTGAGCAAGTCGACGATATCATGCAACTGTCCTTGGAGCTAGTGGATATCCATCCGCCGTATATGGCTAAGCACCTGTTTCTCACACTGTTATCAGCTGCACCCTGCCCTGGAAAGAGTCTTTTAGAAACGTCGGCTTGGCCAAGATGCGTCTGCAGCCCTCAAATGTAGATTGAAGAGGATGAACCAAACGATGTACCATACAATAGACTGTTCCGGATAAAGTATGGAACCCTCTGATGTCGTTATAGACCACCATTTTCAATGATACTGCCAGTCTTGGCGATGGACTGCAATGTGGAGATCGGTTCGGCAGGGAATACAGCATCCACAGCCATGCTCGTTGAATACCAATTTATCCAGTGGAGCCCTCCATTTCTGTACTTTGATACTGTGAACCTGCTTTCCATATTGACATCACATCTGGAAGGGTTTATGTAGATTATATAAGGCTGGGCCATCGAACTCTGTTCTTCATTGCTCCATCTGGGAAAAAAAAAAATAATAACGCAAAAAACGGCAAACTAGAAGATCCATCAACAAAAGTCACGAATGTGATGCCAATAGGCTACATGCAAGAACAAAACTATTTTTGCAAATAAACCACACCAGGTTTGCAAGCTAATATCCCGAAATCTCAGTCACCAAGGTATGCTGCCTCGCATCATTAAGTCATGAATTGCCTCAATGGAGGAGATCGCTGGCGAAAGCCATAACATATATTGACAAGCCCTGAATAAAGAACATGACCGAAAAGTCATTCACTCACGAATAGCCTCAATGGATGACATAATCGGCGAAAGTAATATTGACAGTCTCTTTCTCATATTACTTTCAATTGAAATGTACGATGGGCCGAGGCCTTGTATTGAAATAAATAAAATCTGAAATCTGAAATAATCGGCGAAAGCAATTATTGACAGGCCCAGGAAATGGGTATGACCGACGAAAAGTCATTCACTCCATAATAGTCTCAATGAAAGACAATTGGCGAAAGCCATAAACAAGCCCTGAAAATGGGCATGACAGAAAAGTCATTCACTCTCGAATAGCCTCAATGGATGACATAATCGGCGAAAGCAATTATTAACAGGCCCTGGAAACTGTTATGACCGACGAAAAGTCATTCACTCCAGAATAGTCTCAATGAAAGACATAATTGGCGAAAACCATAAACAACAGGCCATGAAAATGGGCATGACAGAAAAGTTATTCACTCTCGAAAGAGTCTAGATAACGTTAATGTAAATGCAATATCAAATTATATTCCAACAGCACTGCACGAATGGCAAACATCAAAACATGAAAGTCAGCAATCAAAAAACAGACTAGAAGGATGTCGCCTGGAAGATAATTACAACTCTACAACAACTATAAAGCCAAATTACCATTGTAGAAAACTAGCCTCTAACCATGGAGCGACCGAAAGGATGACACTGTCACCAGCATATTGAAAGTAAGACAATCTAAAATGGAAGGTGATGGTTCGTAAAAATCGCCGGGCACTGGCTGTGTGCTTCTTTGTGTGATGTACAAGACACTTTAGGGTAGCAAAGAGACCTTTCACAAAATCTGCAAACCGCTTAAAATAGCAAACGGACATTCCAGAACAAACAACATGGACTTATCAGAGATGAATAAGATGATGGATAGCTGACAATACAGGCTTGAACGGAGGACATGACAAGTTGTTTTCGTTCGTGCAATTTTGACATTAAGCATCTACGGCTTCTGCGCCAGGATTCCCACACGCCGAAACCAAGGAAAAATAAAGTACGACAGTAAATAACGAAAATATTAACAGCGACGCTCCAGAGAAGCAATTTTAACTGATTATCGAAAAACCAACGTACTAGAATGTGATGCAGAAATGAGAGCAGGGAGCCTAAAAAAAGGCAGCGCTTATAATTTACGAAAAGTCGAACTTTGCTTGACACCCCATAAAACTGAGAACACGCAAAAAAAAAAATACAGAGAAAAAGCAAAGCAAAACAAAACAAAACTGGTGACTCTACCCAGAGCAACTGGCAATGAAAAAGAAAATCAACATTTGTTCGCAAGTTCACGTACCGAACATCTACCAAGTGTTAAAAGATCTGCGAAAACGAAATTGATGACGCAGATTTTCCTTTGAGGAATAGAAAATACCATGCTTGGCGTAACATAATGAAACTTAATAAACATTCAACAACCAACCTGCTTGGAGTAAATCATGCCGTTGAATCAGACGCCAACGTTAGCGGAAACCAAGGATTCATGGTCAGAAAAACCATCATCTAAGCCACAGATTGTGGAGACTGTCTCAACAGACGATTTAAGCATACAACATGACAGTGGACGCAAACGTAATGTTTGACAAATGCTTACAACTTCGGAGAAACAATAACAAGCTGTGCTGACAGTAAAGCAAACTGAATAAATTAAATATAAAGTAATTGTACTTAGCTTATTCATCAAAAACCCAAGCAAATCCTACAAATTCATACACAACAAATCCCGAGCAAATCCCACAATTTTACAATGCAAATCCCAAGCAATTCCCTAAAATATTTACAAGTAAAAATCTCATAAAGTTACAATGCTTGTAAAAACGTCAACGTGGTTATAATGGAACTCCCAATCACATGTAACAAAGAAGAGTTATCGCTCAACATTTGAGTTAGTCCTGTGATCTTCACAACGGAAATCTTTCTTTTCTGAATATTTATTGATATGCCCCGAGGTCCGCTAAACCAATCTTACCTTTTTTCTTCCCCTCTGCAATAGAGCCCATACAGAAAGGAGGAGACGAATGCCGGGGTATGCAACGGTTTTCAAGCAATATTGCAAAATACCCCTGTTCACAAAACATATGCTTCCTGCATGAAAAGCAATTACTTCAAGAAATAGGTGGAGGAGAATGGAGATGGCATGGGAGAATGAATGAAAGGCAAGCTGAAGCCAAATGACAAATACCTTTAACATATGGCAGACAATTTTGGCTTTTTAAAATTTCAATGACCAACGCAAAGTGCCCACTACAGACATGCCTAAAAACTGCTTCACTCAGGTCTACTAGGACAATGACGAGAGTCAAAGACAAAATTAAGTTTTGATACTACACAGGATTAGATGGATGAGTAGCGAGTTGATTGGGCAGAAAGTTTGATGCACTGGTCGTTGCCTGCTTAGAAGAGATTGGAAAAGTCTATCTGTTCTGCAAATACCACCGTCCGCAACGAAACCGTGAGTCGATCCGAAGGTGGAAGCTGAAGTACTGGACGAAATATGGTCGCAGGTTGCCCGGTAAAGGTTGCAAGAAACTTTTTGACAGTCACAGAATCTGACGTTTTTGAAACAAGCTGCTCATGAGAAAAAACCTATTGGAATGGGACTTAGTTTCATCTTCTTAATTTTCTGTTCTCCTCTCCTCCGGAGCGTTGCATTCATTTCTCGACATCGGTTTCATACGCTAATTCGCCAGAAACCTATTCGTAGACGGCCCCCCAGCCGAATTCGCTCGTCTGCTAATTTAGATAATTTCATGCGATAAGTAACGAGACAAATACCTTACTTCAGGGACTTCTTTGCTTTTTTGTGTGCCCCTTTGGAGACTGCATACAAAGAGACTTCCAGGTGATCAAATACTCTCCCTTCGTGCTCAAACTGCTGTCTGTTGCATGGTTTAAGGAACTTCGTAACTGTCAGTACACCCTTCTTGGCAGCGTAATAATGGTTTCTGAATTGTTCTAACTGGTCGTCCTCTTGAATTGTGCGAGGTAGCTTCAAGCATGGAGGTAGTAGAGAAGGAGTCACAACTGAGATAATTACGTTTATTACTATTGTGCATCATTGGTTTAATCCCTTTATGTCCATTGTTTAACACCCCTTTCCCGCCATCTGCGTTGCCGACGCTACCTTCGCAACCGAACCGAGTGAAATTAACCTGAGTTTGCTAATGCGACTCAGTTTCTCCACAGTGTCATAACACATGCGCAAAGACTGTATTTGCGTAGCTTGGGTCAAGTGCGTTATAATAATGTAAGAACCGACACGTTCCGTCCACGAAAAGTGAAGTTACAAGGAATTTAAGTTTTTCATTCTCAAAATCTTGGTAATTTTAACGCCGTTTTTTATATACTTTACATTCGATCGCAGGAACCTTTCCTTGTTAGAATGAAAGTTCTGATCACGAACTTTTCAACCATGTACACTGCCGTGAGCGTGGATTAAACTTGTAGCGTTTCCCGGGTGTTTATGACGCGACGCCATAGGCGACGCTGCGACGCTTTGTTTCAATGCATCGTACGTGTTGTTTTTATATCGCGACCATTCATTAAAGTCATGGATGTAGCAGTTAAAAGCTATGCTTTCTTGTTTAACCTTATCATTAATGCCAGTACAACATGATAAAACACGGCAAGAACCAAGAACTGGATTTGGAAAAAGTTGGCGTGTTAACAATGCTGCATTGCTGCTCTACGATGTATGGCATTTTTTTGTAATCGCAAGCTATCATCAACTCAGTCTCCGCGCCTTTGCAGATACAAAAGCTCCCTTCCTCAATTATCTGTTCCTCGACCTCTTTAACATCGTGTACATCAAAATCAGTGGAACGACTCGAACTTCCCGACGCGACGTTTGGACACGTGACGCCATGTTTGAAGATCTGTCAACTGCCGAGGGACGGCCGAAACACCCGAACGACCCCGAACGAACTTAATCTTGTTTCCTAAATCCGAGAAAACGCGTTCGCAAGTCCCGTTGGTGCTAATGAAGTAGTTTGTAAGGCAAACAGCGGCAAAACACATGGTCCCTTTGATCTCCGCCTAGTTGTGACTCCTTCTCTACTACCTCCATGGGAGGACTTAAAGTGTCGAAATGGGGCAATAATTGCAAGTAATGATGCTACGCCAGGTGGCGTTGAAGTCAGCTCCTTAGTATCTCTGCAGTGTTGACTGTTGTGTGGACATCGTGGAGTTTCGACCGAGACTGAAGACAAAAGACCTTTACACCAATATATACGCATTCAACACCTGGTGACACAAGCGTCAATCAAAGGAATTCTCTTATGTAACGAATAGATAGTAATTAATGCTAATCTTCGAAACGCATATAATTATTCAATATTGTTGCCGCTCTAAGGATTGATCTTGTTCCTGCAATGATAAAATGTCGACCAGCTATTGAAGAAAGCCAGCGATTTTTTAGAAAATCTTTGCTGAAGCTTACGTAGTGATATTTTGAATGGCAGATCAAACATAGTGTGTTGGCTGCCTCGTTTTTTTTTGTGAAGTCCGCAACGACATCCATAAATGTTAAAGACGGATAATGACAATTTCCTAGAAAAACGTTTATTAATTTTTGGTAGTTTAGTTCCGCATTGAAATTAGAAAGCATCTTCCAAGATGTCATCTTGATTTTACAGAATAATTTAAATTTTGATTCAATTAAATATTAGATGGGAGTACAGCCTAATTTATGATCGTTTTGAAGGTTTATTTTCTAAATTTTGTAAAATGATAAACCAAGACAAGTTCTACCCCGTACAGTGGCCGACAAGGTACATGGTACTTTCCAATAACATCATTGACAGGTTTGGCCGTTTATACTTGCAGGAAATTATGGCATGTTGGATCAATTGTTGGCACTAAAGTGGGTCAAGGAAAATATTGCTGCGTTCGGCGGTGACCCCCAAACCGTGACGATTTTCGGCGAGAGTGCCGGAGCCGACAGCGTTGGTTTACATCTTTTATCACCATTGAGCAGACCTTACTTCGTGCGCGCCATCCTGCAAAGTGGCGCCCCCGACAATACCTGGGGATTCATGGACCGCAAAGAATCGAAAAGGCGATCGGCTGTCCTTGGCGAAACCCTCGGCTGTAGCTATAGCGACCCAGACTTCGTCGACTGTCTTCGAAAGGTTCCCGCCAACACCCTGAGTGAGTCTGAGTGGATCACGGTGAACTTCAACGAGTTTCCCTGGGTTCCAACCGTCGATGGCTTCTTTTTGCCCGATGAGCCAAAACGTCTCATATCAGAACGGCGTTTAAACCCGGCCGACCTGTTGCTGGGCGCAAACAAAGACGAGGGTACATGGTTCATACTTTATCAAGTTCCCGGATACGAGAAGGACTCTGATAGCACTCAAACGTACGATAGTTACCTCAACAATGTCGATCTAGTGGACTTCGACTTGAATGCATGTTCCAGGTCCGCTGTCAAAGATAGATACACTTCATGGGGTAAAATGTACGACAAGATCGCCAATCGCGATGGGCTGGACGATGTCGTTGGTGACAGGCAATTTCTTTGCCCGGTGGTTGACTTTGCCCACGAATACGCCAAGGAAGACTACAACGTTTACATGTATTACTTCGACCACGAAGCTAGCAACAAACCCTGGCCTGAGTGGATGGGTGTTATGCACGGTGACGAGATTCAGGTAAATATCAATTGTGTGGTGGCGCTAACCATGGATACACATCGATCAGAACTGTTGGCACTAAAGAGCACTAGCTGTAACTTTTGATGAGTGTTTCAATATTTTTGTTTTGAAAGTTCATTGCAAGTTCTTGTCCTACTCCA
Source organism: Ptychodera flava (assembly GCF_041260155.1). NCBI lineage: Eukaryota > Metazoa > Hemichordata > Enteropneusta > Ptychoderidae > Ptychodera > Ptychodera flava. The sequence goes on from NC_091939.1 coordinate 4,963,999, forward strand.
CAAAGCATTTTGAAACACCAACTACAAGTATTTTGCTGGTCAACACAGCGTCTATACATATGAAACACACTGTCATTGCTTACAATTTATATTGTAGTCCGGACCAGAATTCACTTATCAACAATAGCAATGGCGTCTACAGGTGACAAGCTCAACATGCTTATGGTAATAGACAGGAAATTGTAGTTGAAATAAAAACAAGACAAAAAGTAGTGAAAAAAAACATCAAAAAGTCACAGCTACTGGCCCTGTAACTGTTGCCTAATCATAGACTGAAAGATCCGTCGCTCGAGGGCGCTCTCAACGACAGCGCCCTCGAGCGACGGTTCTTCCAGTCTACCCTTGTCAGTAATTGAAATCTTATTTTCAATGGACTCTTCATTGGTTTTCTGTTGCGCACACGGGCCACCGTAGAGCTACGGGCATTTTCTGTTTAAAATAACGCCAGGCGCTGCAGAAACATTTATTGTATGAATTGTTGTAACAGTAGTGTAGAACAAAAACCGAATATGAGGAAAATGGCGTTTTAAACCGACATGTGGAATCATTAAACAGGAGAAATATAAACTAACAGGCGGCAATGTTACAAGAGAAATATGATATCAAAGACGGTAATGTTCATTTAGCTGAAAAAGAAATTCAAAGGCGATCTCTGATATTTTGGTAAAAAAATGAAACAGAAAGACACAGCGACAGTGGCTATGTCTGGAAAGCCAATTGCATGCACAAGCCATTTATTTATTTGTAACCATTTATAACATTTATTTGTTGTTGAGAGAAAGGAAAACGCTAGGATTGGTTAGTTTTAACAAGGCCAGTAGAGGTTACCATAAATGCACTTATCTTTTCTTGATTCTACTTATCCGTATCTCAAATTCTTCCACGATCGTCAGTATGTCTTTGGCTGCCCACTGGATCCATCTATGAATTACAACGACAAGGAGAAAGATATGGCCGAGACGATGATGTCTTATTGGGCAAACTTTGCCAAACACGGGTAAGTCGGCCCACATTGTATGTATGTATGTTTGTATGTTTGTATTGTGTGTACATGTATGAGTGCAATGTGTGTGCATAGGGGATAGCGTAAATGTCCGTCCTCAAGGGTGGGGGCGGGGTGAGGTGTCTTGGTCTCAGCACAGGTTTCTTGTTGCTATTGCTTATTTTATTTTAATACGTTTGACTATGATATATATATTGCCAAGAGAGATTTATACTACAAACCTTAGGTGCTTTGAACACGATTAGAACTAATTTGGGATAATTGGATTTTCATTCTTTTTAAATTTCTCAAAAGTGTTAGGTGCCACATAGCTGAATGTTGCAATATTACAAATTACTCATAAAAACAAGTGTGTAATGTGAAAAGAAAAGCAGATGAGATTACATTTGTAGATTTAATCGGCATTACTTCACCATCCAATTATCCCAAATTAGTTCCAATCGTGTTTTGGCATTATCTAGCCACAGTCCCTCTAGAGGGACTGTGTCTTAACCACAGTCCCTCTAGAGGGACTGTGTCTTAACACTGAGTTTGTAAAGATTACTTTTTCTCCTTCACTGTTCCATGTATTTTACATTTGACAATCTTACGCCAAGTTTTATCACTTTATTGCGTCTAATTATCTGATGTGGTTGAATGCCTAATGCACCAAGGCAAGGCAACCAAGGGCAAGTTACTAATCTGTGGACATTGTTACCAACGGTTGGTAGTACAAATCTTTATTGGATATATCTATAATATATATATATATAGATATGCGAGCAACTGACAATTGTTTACACGGAAAATGAAGTCCAATCAAGCTTGGCATCTTCTGGTAATATTCCAGGAATCCAAATAAAGGGAAGAAAGTTCCACACTGGCCGAAACAGACATCTCAGAATCGGGAATATTTGATTATTCCAGCGTATGAATCGGCTACGGCTTTGAGGAAGGATTACTGCGATTTATGGAGCGATCTCATTCCCATGCTACAGGAAAAGACACGATGGTAAGGTAGGATCTGTAATGGCGCCAACTTGAAGATTTCGTCGCATAATTAATCGTCAGAACGAGCGCATTTTTCGGCAAGGTTCTCTTAAGAAGGCCTTTCAACCCTTACGGAAATGTGATTCATACAGTTGGCACTCACTGGCTCTGGTCTGAAAGACGTGCCGCTTGAAGGCGTCTTTACGAACCATCTTCAAGCGGCGGTTTTTACACCCTGGCACTGTATACATACTACTAAAAATTACATGTAAAGTATTCTTTATAACGACCGATGATAATGGAAAACCGGTCACATCTGACGAAAGGCTACAAAGCACTTCTGATGACAGTTCACATAATTTTGCGCGAACTGAAAGTACGAATCATCATCGGCCTCTGTGGCTCACAAGGAGCACATGTTGAGGTATGACCGTTGGATGGCGCTGTTACCATTCCACGGCGACATTCTCATCTGTTAATCATTCTCAGGGGAACTCTCGGCAGTGTGATCAACGCAGGGGTCAGTACGTTTATAACGATGAAAAAAATGGTTCTTGCAGAACAACAGTTTGCTTAGAACATGTTAAAACGATGGTTGTTGACATCTTTTCTTATTTACTCACAGGGCAATGAACTTACCAAGTTTCCTTCTTTTTTCATTTCGTACCACAGTGAGTAGACCACGGTATTCGTACAAGACCTGGAAGATTTTAATGAATCCCTATCGACTCAACAAAGCATCGTTATTCAATGAAATAGTGCAAGCCCACCCGTGGAATCATTTCTGCACCTTTTTATCTCGATGGGATGTGAGCTCGACTCACCAGATTTCTTGGACTTCTTTGTAGCACGAAAGCAGGGGAAGCGGTGTCCACGCGTCTGAACTATGTGAAAAAGCAAGTAAATGCTAATACGTGCAGTGCTACACAGGATAACACTTCCAAGGCTCAATTTACGAGGTAGATGGATGACAAAAATGAATTGGGATTCTTTGCTTCGTTTGCATAAAGTTTACCCGCCATTGAAATGTTGCCATGACAACGCGTTACAGAATCACGAGTCAAGAATCAATTTTATAATAGTCCCAGCTCTTAAAAAGTTAAAATTGAAAATTGATTGCAGGGCAAGACTCTGGCTGCTGACATGCATTTACAATTTGATTTTTTGATCAAGCCTGTTGACTTTATATCGGTACATTCGTGCGTTTTTTGACGTGACATGATGTATTTGAAGCTAAACTGTATAGTACAGATAACTCGTCCGAGGTTTGTAAGTGGCGCAGAACACTGTGCTGTAGAAACCTCTCCGCAACAAGGTGTTCAAAAGACTGTTGTGTCTTAGTATGATGTGCGTCTCCACTGGAATATATAAATGTTGCAGTGCAATTTGTATTCGCTACTCAACATTATGTCAGCCTTTACCTCATGCACAGACTATGAATGTGTTCGCCGTATTTTAGAGTATATATATATATATTTTAGAGTATATATATATATATTTTAGAGTATATATATATATTTTAGAATATATATATATATTTTAGATATATATATATATTATATATATATATATATATATATATATATATATATATATATATATATATATATATATATCCAAACCTAATCCACTGCAGATCCAGCTACACATGTACATGTTCTTTTAGTCTAATACCATGATGGCATTCAACAGATTATTTGTCTGCGAACAATACAGCCTTTTCTCATTTTACTGTCTATAGAGACTTAATGATGTACAATAATGCTACTATTAAACACTATATATGGAAAAAAAGACCACATCTGTTCATTTCTTTCACTTATTAAGAATTCCAGCTCCTGATACTGGTATTGTACAGTTTAAACTAGAACGTGCCTCGAAATTGAAAGACAACATTAATGCTCAAACTTTCCTTGGCCATTCTCTTAACAAATCAAGAACGGAATAAAATCGGGGGGTCACCGTACTTTAGAAACACATTATCTAATTTATCTTTACCGATATTTGAAGTTCAAAATGGCCGCCATTCAAGTGTGAACTCTATAGATTAAAGTTTGGTGTTCACAAAACTACGACCGTGAAAACTTAAAATTTACTTGCTCCAAGAGTTTCAAAATGAGCCCCCACGATTGGTAGACAAGAAAAGAATTGTTGAAATTTTCACGGCCGAGTATCTGTCCTAGAGGCACGTTCTATCTTCAAAGCATATCACAATCGACATTACGGAACGGTTATAGTGAAAGGCTGCAGACAAAGTATGTCTACAGAATGATACAACAAGCGACAAACTACCAGGAAAAGACACCGCATCACAACAAAATCTCTCAGCACCTCTTTTAATCTCAAAGAAGAAAACTTGAAAAAATATGACGAAATGTATTATTGATTCAAAAATGCTGATGAATTTGACCCTACCATCGATTTCATAACATATTATTTAAGTCTACTTTATCCAAATGGTATGGAATATGCAAATTGAAATTCGGTTGACGATCGCTAAAGGCATCAATCGATTTACATAGAAATACCAGGTCAAAATATGGGATGCTTGCAGACAATATCAGTGAATTAAATTTAACACAAATACAATCAAAAACATATTCGTCAAATCTTATTTTGCCACTAGACCATAAAAATTTAATAAAATTACGCTAAAAAACTTTTGCTTTGTCCTGAACACTTACCAATATTGCTCCGAACAACCTAGGCGTATTCAAATTTGGTTTTGATAAAGGGTGTTTTACGGCAGACAACTAAATCCCAAGTCGTTTTAACGTGCTAAGTAACCTTTGACCTCTAGAAATAATAAAAATTCATGATTTGCAAAGTTAACTTAGTGCCTAGTGAACTCCTAAAACACGTGACGTAGACGACTGCAATTGGCTATCCTTTATCAAAACCCCGAAGAACGACATACAGCGTGCTATTTAGAAATATTTTCGATTTTGCAAGTTAGGCTGTTTGAATAAATGAATTCTGTCACCTTAGAACATTGACCAGTCATTCATACTGCCAATAATAATGTAAAATTTCAAATCGTAGGTAGATCCAAATAAATTACTCTCCAAGTTGGCAAAAATGACATCAAACTTATGAGATACAATAAAGGTTGCAATGAGGAGAAAATGTTGATTAGAAGGAGATTTTATGGATGTCTGAATCCTTCTGTGGTTCGACATCTATTAGTATGTCGATCCATTTCCTGTCGGCAAAAATAACGACGTTAGAACATTATATAATCGGGTTTCGATATTCTAACTCACCCTGTCAAACTTTGTTCATTTTTAAGACACGTATTCTCTAGACATGATCAAGGTCAATTACCTGGAGCAATGAGTTACACGTGGTTTAACCATGAATTTCGTATCTCGCATCTCGTCATATGGAATATTCCAGTTTGTATCGTATCATTATGTCTGCTGTAATCAGGAGGTAGTTTTATAGCGGAAATAATGAATTTTTTTTATCATTGACTCTTGGTTTTGTGAAGTATTTTTTGTGAAAATAAGAGCGACGGTACCCCCATCAAGTTCAATGGTTGATCTTGATGATATGTGAATGTCCCCCACGTGTTGAAAGCAGGCCGTTCATACTGTCAACTTGAAACTAGCAACATGGGTAGATTTCACATCGGGAACAGATATTCGGACTCTAAAAATTTTACTTTATTTTACAATCTTCCACTAGTGGGGGCTTACAAGAAAAAATTGAGCATCTTAGCTTCTGAAAATCGAAAATTAAACAAGGGATGGCGGCCGTTTTGAATTTCAAGAGGCAGTGAATGTTGAGTAATTTGTTTCTATAGTTCCAAACTTTGCTATGGTGACCCCTGATTTTTATTTGTGACTTCAATAGGGAATGATTCGAAGTTTACTTACGAAAAGTTTGTGTATAAGTTTTAATCTTTCAATTTCGAGGCGCGTTTGCACAGTCATGACAGCTCTGACAGAATAATAACGTGAATACGATAGCGAAATCAGGTGTCAGGGCAATTTGGTAGACTATTGGGTTTTCAATTTTTCTCAGAAACCTGCTGCAGACCTAGTACCTGCTATAGTTGTTCTTACGAAAGGTCGGTGAATGCAAAGAAAATTGCTTTCGTCGGGCAGAGGATCTGCCAGCTTTCAAAAGAGGGTGTCTATATCTGACTTTCAATTCAAGACTGGAACCTCTTGAATCAAATAGCAATCTGCACATTATCACCGTAATCAGCCGAGGTACAATCCACTTGAACTTTCAGATGAGCAGGGTCGACGCTAATAGGCTGAAACATTTCATTCAACTGCCTAAACACCTCATTCCCGTTTTCATATACGCGTTATTGTGAATATTCCGTAAAAAATGTCATTTTCCCATGCTGTACTTTTATCGTCACGCGTTTTCAAATCGATGTATCTCCACAGGGTAGTGCAAGCATTATTTGTCTCGAGGTTATGAATATGGTCAATGAATGTCACACATGAAACTTTTTCTTATTTTTCAAGCCTTGCCACTGTCACTTGTGTGCCTATACTTTACCCTCACTATCTCTGTAGGCCTATAGTACATGCATTTCAAAGAAAACAGTTTACATCTCTGAAAGGCCTGTGTTTGCCTCAGACTGTCTCATCAGAAATTTACACACTAGACTACAAGTTCAGTGGGAAACAAAAGGCCATCACACCTCCATAATCCTCTTACAGACTAGAACAAAGGTGATCCCAGGGATCGCCAAAAGGGTCTTTAATTACCCTCCCTAATCCTAGTCGTTGGCAGCTCAAAAGGCAAAACCCTATGAACAGCTAATGGCTTATTGTGTCAGGGCAATATGCCCCCCCCCTCCCCCGCGTCGGTGATCGACAGAACAAATTAATGATGAGGATTAGGGAGGGTAACTATGAGATATAAACTGTTTTCTTTGAAATGCTATACAGAGATAGCGTGGATAAAGTAATAGGCGCACACGTGACAGAGATAAGGCTTGAAAAATGAGAAAAATGTTTCACATATGACATTTATTGAACATATTCATAACGTCTAGACAAATAATGCTTGTCGTGCCCTGTTGTATGTCTATGCGGTGATGAACACATTCTTCATGAGATAATCGTCTCCCTTTCATTGATATATAGTGTTGCTTTAGCCATCCACTAGATTCATTATCCAATTTCAACGACATGTTTTGCTAGCTGTTGTTGAGACGATAATCTCTTTTTAGGGAATTTTAATCACTGAGGGTGAAATGCATGCACAAAGTGTGTGTGTTAATCGACGCATGTGCTGATAGCTTTGTAGTTGGGAATTATTATGAAACCCAACGATAAAATGGCTTATTCGAAAATCTACCTTGACTGATGTGAATGCTAGGTGAATATGGTGTGGAAATTCGAAGGGATGTGTTTTCAAGTTTTCGTGTAATTTGTCTCGTGGAGTTAAAAACCGTTCAAACGATATAGACTTGTGAAGAGTAGCGGAATTGCCTCGCCAAATTTAAAGTGCAAGACACCCCGTCATGTTGAGGAAAACGGAATTCATTGTTCGTCGGAAACTTGAAAGGTTAAAATATACATCTCCAGGAAACGTGTTCACGAACTAAGACTTTGAAAGTGAAATTCAAGAGCTGAACTTTCACATGCGAGGACATTTAGAGTTTTCGCCTACACGACGCCATGGCGCCTTGTGACGGCGTTTGCTTGACGTACATAGATTGCGGATGAAGTGGGTGTGTACGTTAGTTGCCTAAGATTTATGTGAATTGAATATGCACCATTCGTTTGCTGTCGTTGAAATGTCATTGACGTGTACCATTCATTCGCTGTCTTTGAGGCATAGGGTCAGTCAAGGTCGGAGAGCTAAATTGCGCTGCATGGACTCCACTTGTTCTGCCGAAGCGAAAATGTGTCGGTCCGGTTCAAAGAAGGAAACCTTCAGGGCGTTTTACAAAAGAGTAATAACTGTGTTATACATTTATTTTTTAACAGTATATTTGACATTTTGATATGACCTTTTCGAAAGTGACTTTTATCAATAGCTTCTTGAAATAAGCACTATTTGGCTTTGAATCACAGGCTGTGTGTGAACTTTACATTGAAGAATGAAATGAACGAGGGGACTTATTAAACCCACATCTCCCGAAGACATTTCGGTCGCTCTACCAACTAAGATAACGAATCAGTCCTGTAGCGTTTTCCCTTCTACTACTTGGGGTCCTTTTATTCATCTGTGCGTGATGCGTAAGACTGTTAAACTCATCACCTAACCTTTCTGCCTAATGACAGGACTCAAAAGAGTTTCCACAAATCATCAACTTGGGAATCAAGTTTTGATGGTGATGACGATCACTCATTAGAATGCATGCAAAGCCAGAGAAACATTAAGTCGAAGAAATGACTCACCATTTGAAATTTGTAATACAAGCTTTGTAAATTGGAGAATGATACTTGACCTTGAACAAATATCCCCGAATACATTTCGAACGCTCTATCTGATGGATCAAGGAAGGGCGCATGCTCCAATTTTCTTGATGGCGGTATCATCACCAATTTCCATTAGGGTACATCTCTGCAGGACATGTTTTTGTAAAGATGTACTTGTATTGCTAGGATTTGCATCAACACGGACCTGCTTCTTGGTGCGTTTATGGTGCACCCACAGTGATTGGGTTAAACAAGCAGTTGACAACATATAGCTTTACATGTATCCTGCCTTACATGTAAGTTCAAGATCTGTATAACAGACGTCTTACTGACAAAGTGAAACAATATCAGACACTATTTATCCCTTGTACAACGACTTTGACAATGAACGTATCGACAGATGTATTCCAAGTCCGACTCTGGCTCTGATACAGCAATGTCATTGTTTGAACAGTTTCAAATTATTAATTTTTTTCTGCTTCCTTGATTTACTGTTCTTTCCTTTCAGGAGTACAAGGCATACAATCGCTTCACGTTTTCTCCCTTGTCCCCTGTGGTCACACATGGTCATTAAATTGTGCAATGAATTGAAAAAAGCACATCAGTCGAAAACTTCCTGCCACAAAAAAAGCAAGATCATAGGAACCGGCTCCCTTCATGTCTGCAATATCTTTATGTATTTGACAAACTGATGTGTTATAAAATAAGAGTTGCAAGACAAAAGTCTACTTTACTCATTGTAATCATGCCGATACTGGTACTAATTCACGATGAAAAACAAAGACAAATGTACAAGACAGTGAAACTATTTTTATTTCTCAAGGCAACTTTATAGAACATCTGTTTCTTGAACAATGGTAAGGGTGGCAGTCAACTTCTAACAAATGCAAGGTCACCGATTGACCTCACACCACGTCATTTCCACTATGCTGGCGTGACATCCTCACTGCTTTACAGAGTTGCCAAGGAAAGATTTCAACAGAACAGACAACTGTTGTGTTCAGTCTTTGTTGAAATGACTTCAGATAAGAGAACTGCCTCTAATTCCCAGAGTTCTTTTGTACACCAGGCCTGCAGAAAGCTTTTACAATCGGTGACCTTGCATTTGTTAGAAGTTGACTGCCACCCTCACAGGTGTCCTGAGTTGCCGGTGTACATGCATAGAGAGAGATTGGAAGGTGTGACACGGTTTTGCCCTCCGGAATGAAAATGACAATAAAATACGGGGTTTACAGTCAAATAAAAGGTCTACACCGATATCGAAATACCTGTTGCCTTTAACGCTCAAGTTTCATGAATGCAAACTAGCATTTAGTCTCGATATCGGCCAAAAACTCTCTGGTAGCCCCGTTCAGACTGTTACGTACGGCAGCCATTTGGATAACTACATTCTTTCCCTAGTGCAGTGCGGGTTCATTTGCATTCCACATGAACCCGTGACCCCGCAACCGCTAAATTTAATGAGGCGCGTTTTGCTGGTCCCTGCCTGGCCAAGAATAAAAATATTGTGGCCCTGGTCGACAGCATTGCGTATTTTGGTCTCCATCGCAAGATTTCGACACATCTGCATAGACCACGACTCCTATTCCCGCGATCACGTTTGTTTTGATCGTGCAAAGGTCACGAGTTCATCACTTTTGCGCGCTGAACCATGGGTAATTTGTCTCGTTCAAAATGGCTGACGTACGTAACACCCTGAGGATGTACGTAACCAGGAATTCAGGGCCAAAAGAGATACTAAATAACGATTAACACGTCTCAGGGTTGGACATTAAACGTCAAAGATATTTATCTGTCGGAGGAAGGTAGTTTTTTGACAACATGTGTTGATATAGGCTACATGGATTTTTATTGTCATTTTCATTCCGGAGGGCAAAACCGTGTCACACCTTCCAATCTCTCTCTATGCATGTACACCGGCAACTCCGGACACCTGTGGCCACCCTTACCATTGTTCAAGAAACAGATGTTCTATAAAGTTGCCTTGAGAAATAAAAATAGTTTCACTGTAACATGGCGAACTTATTTGACAATCAAGTGACCCCTCCGCTCTGTGACAACTAAAGATAGTCATCTCCACGGTTCCCCCATTTCAGATGATTCTCCCTTGATAGGGCCGCTGCCGTGAAAAACAAACTGAACGGTCCAGCTTAGATGGCAATTTACATGTATATATTGTATACGGCATAAAAATCTGATTCATTAATTTAAGAAGACTAAGTTCTCGCACCGCACAATGGTAACACAAGCCGCAGCCAATATAATCACCTCAACTACAGTTTAGGACAGTGGCCTAATTGTCTAATTTTCAGTGCGTGACGTCAATGCAGGGAAAACTAGCTTAGTTACAAGGAATGATAGGCATAGTTGCAAAGACTGTTAAGGCTGGCAGCCAAGTGTAAATTTTCTCAAGTCACAGAATGAATATCGCTGTAGTCTTTGTAAATATCACGCACGGTCTCTCTCTCACGTTTCTCAGAATGTTCAGTTATGAATTTAGCGACTAAAATAAACTTTACAGTTTCTCTATTAATAAACCATGGATTTTTCACGTACAACTTATCGGCAAATTTACCAAGAGTGTGGATGAAAGAGTGTTGCTTGCACGACTTGGCAATAACCTGGATTACAATAAACTGGATTTTGCGGTCGAATTAGCTGTCGTCGCTGGCCCTTCGTGTTCTAGTCCCGATGTCGCCTTTGCGTGATTTGTCACCATGGTCGTGTGGAATAAGTGCGGATTTGAGAGGTGTAAACCCTAGCACATATCTATACCAGTTACCTTGCATCAAGTACCTTTCTTGCTACACACAGTACTGTCGGGCATAGTTGAAAACAAAACTTAGGCAAAACGCATCAAAAACAAGTATTGAATGCTTTTGTGCTTAGTTTACACTAAATTACAAGCACTTTCTCATCCACGTGAAAAAGAATTGAAATAAGTACAGGCCGGGAGTGGGTCGAAAATGCCGGCTGGAGCTGATCATTCGGAACACAGTCGTAGCAAGCGAACTTCGGGAGCAAAAATTGATTCGTGACACCAGGAAATGATTACAATCACAGCAATATCGGAAATAACGTAAAAAGATCGAAATCGTTACAAGTTTATGCCGGCATTTAGAATATTGGAGGGATAAATATTTTATCTGTGGTAGATTATAAAGGTTTCAGGTATTCATAAAAACGCCTTCAGGCGTAAACAACCGACTACCGAGCCAATACAGTTTGAAAATTCTATACAAGAAATACGAGAAGAAGCGTAACAATAGAAGCGACGATAGAGAAAAATCCCCACTTTGGAAATACATGTGAAAGATATATACTGAATGGTGATATCTCCTGGTAATTCAACGTAAAATAAAATGTGTAAGTGTGACAGATATTCTGTTTCTGCAGTGTCGTGTAACGCGACTGCTTTTTTAAAAGATGACTTTTTTCGCTGCTATCATGGGTTTTTTTTTATCCAGAAATTAGTTTTATGAAGCACTATGAATAAGATAATACGGCGCTATATAGAATTGTCTCGCAACTGCTTCAAACAGATGTCATTGTTGCCTCTTATCATGTTTCTCGTCTAAAAATTAGTTTGCCAGACAAAATAAATAAGAAAATACGACACCGCTTTACCTTTCTCAGCAACGACGAATATCAAGCGTGTTTTTATTCAGTTATGTGAACCAAAATCAATGTTCCTTATCTATTTTCAAGGGGGCGGATAGGAACTTTTCCCCCTCGTCCCCGAGTATTGCACGTTCTATTCGGTAGGGATAGCTAAGCTTATTGGTGACATAGTCTATGTCAGGCTTAATTTATTTAAGGTAGTATGCGCCTCGAAAGTGAATGGCTTAAACTTTTGCTCAAACTTTCTTGACTGAAACATTTCAATCATACTCTTACCAAATTAAGAATAACAATTTTGGGTTACCTGCAAAGTTTGGTACCAGAAAAAAAATTACCCAACATTTACCGATATTTGAAATTCAAAATGGCCGCCATTCCTGTGTTAACTCTATGAGGAAAATTAAATTTTGGATTTTCGAAAAATTAAGACGGTGAAAGTTTTTATCTCTCCAAGAGCTTTAAAATGAGCCCACACGAGTGGTAGATCAGAAAAGAATTGTAGAAATTTGAGAGTCCCACTATCTGTCCCCGAGTCGCGTTCTACCTGAAAGTACATGTCTTTTGTACCGCGAAAGGTCAGTGTGACAGAGAAACATTCGAGGAAATGGACGTTGTAAATATAATATGGAAACCTGGCTTGCCTTGTACGATACAAAGGATAGAAGAATGACATATAATGATAACAGGCAGATAGTCAAACAGACGGAGACAAGTAAACAGCCAATAAGGCAGACAAAGACATAACCGTGCATTGAAGACAATTAAACAGACGTGTAGGCATAGAATTACATAGAAACGCGGGTAAACAAGGAAAAAATGAAAGATAGACAGCTAGGGAGGGGTAGAAAATCAATATCGACAATGAAAAATATAACATTTCGAAATTTCCAGTCCTGTGGTTGAACGCCAACGGAGTTGACTGTATCTTTACAAAAAAATCTAATTCACAATGACGCCCTCCGTGGGCGGGAACAAGTCTTTAGAAACGAAGATTATTTTCTCGCGAATTTTTTTTAAGTGAGATTCTCTTCTCTGAAAATGTACTCAGGTGACGAAAATAATCAGGCAACGAGTACTGTATGTAATAACCTCAAGTGATATCGCATAAATACAGAGTAGATATCCCATGGCTGCCAGCATAACTTTAACGAGCTTTAACAACCCTGAAAGAAAAAAGCTTTCTATTGTGTTTCCATAAGATGTAGTGCGGCGATACTTTAGCTACCGTGCTTTAGTATTGTTCGACCACACCTCACAGGTACAACGACTACATGTGTCACAAGTACCCGAATGAATGGCTAGGCATATGCATAGGGTTACGGATAAAGTAAATACCTCGTAGTACCTCAAAGAAACGTTCCAGTCTGTCTCTAAACGGTCGTGTTAAGCAAGCTTCACTCCCACACAGTGATTTTCCTTAATGGAAGATTGTGTCCGTGATATTGGGATTGCCAATTTTACCATCTGGTTGCAAGGAGAAAAAGATTACAATATATTTACATAACTTGACTCAACTTGAAAAGTTGTCTGCTTGAACAAAATACTGCCTGTCCTGATTTTTATGTTTTGCATATCGTGCATACTTTGCCTGCATTGTAGGCGTTGACTCAGACGTGTGTTAAGACCTCTTAGTGGTCCCCGACTTCAAAGTGGTCCCCGTAGTTGTAATTGAACTAAATTTTTACGCAGTCCAGGGATTTTTTCATTCATATATTTGCATAAAGTTGTTGAACTTTGTAACATTGCAAATACTATTCTGTTATTTTGGTCCTTTTTGATATATGCGCTCACTTTTATTACTTTTTCAAAATTCCGATGTATTTTACCATGCGAAATCAGCCAAAACGCACGTCATATTATTTTCAGAGTGGTACGTGCAGACACTGTTGAATTTTGTATCTGTTGTGAACTGGAAAAATGTTATTGTGAACAGGAGGGTTGCAAATGAGCAGACTCTGACGTACGACATAAGTGGTGGTATATTCCTTAACGACGAGAAAAGATGCAGATACAGTTCGCGTGTACGCAAAAAAACGTGCGTATTTACGCATTGAAATTGACTTTCTACGCATTTTTTTCATTGTTGACTGAGCTTTATAGGCGACAACCAGACGAGATGAGTGCCCGTTTGACATTAAATTTGTTGCAACATTTCTGTCAATCACTCATTTTGTGTGGAAAGTTTCGGATTCTCTGGGCGTGGTCTGAGGCATCGTAGTTCAAAGGCACGTTATCATGTCAGCTGTGCCTATGAATTACGTTGCTAATTTTCAGGCGAGCGATAGTTTCTAAAACTTATTACACAAAGTGAGTGATTGACAGAAATGTTGCAACAAATTAAATGCCAACTGTGCACTCTCATCGCGTCTCACTGTCCCCAAATTTGATCAAAGCACACATGCAGCATGGCGTCGAAGCAAACAACTCTATTTTCTTTCAACTTTGCTCCATGAGTCCGTGAAAAAAATGATTCAGAGGGTCAATCGAAAGACACTACTGGGCAACCCAACATGGAGAACACGGAGAAGCGCAGTGAAATTGAACCCATGTCGGAATCCACGACGTATTGTCCTGTTAGTGTTGTCGCCGATACAACAACAGGGGATCAGCGCCACAGTGAAACCGTGAGCCGTGATGAAGATGCACCGGTTACCAAAAAATCCCGTCCACAGCAACACGCAGGCTACCAAGAGTAGTGGAAGCCCGGAGTGGAAGACTGAATATCCATAGTTACGTTTTGATGTAATCAACAACAAGACACTGCTGTACTGCCAATTATGTTAATAAATGGAAAGTGGAATGCATTTACCCGTGGTTCGGCCGATGTACAGAAATCCGCTGTCAAAAGGCATATCAAGACTGGATAAGCTGCAATAACTCTAACTTTGGGTTGCCCGATGTGTTTTGACGGTCGCATGTATACCTTTGCTGTTACTTTTCAGCATGTTTGAAACACAGCCGGGTTGTTCAAGTTGTTCGTTAAACTGTTTCCATTAAAATGGTCTTACATCGTTCAATCCGAATATGTAGTGTAGGTTTATTGAACGGCACATTGTATTTTGCAGTCAGTTTAAATTTTTCATCGATCGAGTGCGCAAGTGACATTACGCACTCAAATACAGCCATTACGCAATTTTAGCAGACTAATGCGTATGCCGTACGCGAGGAGAAGAAAGTTACCGCGAACACTGAGATGTGAAGGATTGAAATTATTAGCATTAATCATTAGTCATTAAAGTTATCATCAATTTCTATCATTAATTTTTTAAATCTTCTCTTGTTTTTGTCTCCCAGTAATACTCAATGTTTCATGACCATTTTGTATTGTGAAAATCCCAATTGTTGCAAAGTGTACAGCTCTCTATTCGTTCTCCTCCAGCTGTCTTCGACAGGAATTATTTAGTAAGCTGGTCAGAGAGAAGAAATAGTCATAGCAACCATCCCTCAGTATAAAAGTGCTTTCCACTTGGCTGAAGTTATTCAAAATGCATCTAAATTGATGTTCAAAACATGTTTATGAGCAAGCAGTGATACCTGGTACTAATCACAAATAATCTTGGGAAAATCATAACAACTCTTTATTGTATCAGCTTTGTTTAAGCAAGGTTTAGCTTTGGCAAGTCCCGGTCACTATATTCTTTTCCTCTATCAGTTTATAACAAGAACTGTAGATGAGTTTAAACCGAGACGTGTAAAACCAAATTTGTTTGAGAGCTGGCGGCAAGGTTTTCCATCTCTAAGGCAATCTACATGTAAAACATGCGGACTTATTTTAAAGGATAATGTTGGCTAAGTAACGTTGTATATTTCCACATTTAAACCCTGTCCATTGTATACCATTTGGCACGTCTGAAAACTATGCATTGTGAGAAAATTATTGAAACTTCAAAGAGACTTGCCACAGGGACATAATGACACTCATATGAATGCAGTCTGGCCCACGCATCATCAACTGTTCCTGGTGTTAAATGATAAATTACATTGACGGTTTATGTTCACGTTCATGTTTACTTTAGTGGAAGACAATTGTTAGAAAAAAATGAAGACTTGACTTGACAGCTAGATCATCATTAATAATTATGATGTTATTATCAGTCTCCTCGTTCTCCCCATAATTATCTGAGACCGGCGTAGCCAATTTGTGAACGTTAACAGCAATTACTGAACTGAGAAGTCTCTTCCACACGTTTCATCTTTTTCTCAGCACAAGCATTTTCTAAGTTATGACTCGATGTAAACAAAGAACGCTCATTCTTCCCACGGCACATGAAGCAAATGTAAATAAATAAATAAATAAATAAATAAATAAATAAATAAATAAATAAATAAATAAATAAATAAATAAATAAGTGAATCGTATCTACCTACCCACCCACGCATGTATGCATACATACATACATACATACATACATACATACATACATACATACATACATACATACATACATACATACATACATACATACATACATACATACATACATACATACATACATACATGCATGCATGCATGCATGCATGCATGCATGCATGCATGCATGCATGCATGCATGCATACATACAGACAGACAGAAGACAGCGGACAGACAGACATACATACATACATACATACATACATACATACATACATACATACATACATACATACATACGTACATACGTACATACGTACATACGTACATACATACATACATACATACATACATACATACATACATACATACATACAAAAGCTAGATAGCATTGGATAAATGTCAGACTCAGAATTCTTGAAGCAGAAATTGAATGACCAGATTTAAATAGAGTCGTAGTTCCCTGTAAATCTTTTCATACTCACAGCATTTCTGAATTTCCCGTTTAGCTGTGCACTTCTTCCTATCAAACTAAGGAGATTAACATTTAAAATCTAAAATCTTTGAAAGTGCGCGCCATGAAATTCCAATTATGACAGCCATTAAGCTCAGAATGTTTTATTTCCGCTAATCGTCATTAATTCGTCGCCATTGTATGCATGGTTGATGTAAATGTCATATTAAATCATCCCTGTGGGTGAACCGTGCTCCTATCAATGAAAACGTTTCAATACTTTCAAAAAAATTCAGGTCCTTTTTGCGTGTTATATCAATACAAGCTGACGACGGTATGTAAGGTCGCTTGACAGCCTTTCTTGATTCATTCAACTGTCGTCTTTCAGATTACGTGAAAACTTACAGTAATATGTACAAATCTATGATTATTACCGTCCAGACTCATTTGATAACTGTAAACGTTACCTTAAATTATCTCTAATGCAACCGCTGCACCTAAATTGCGTCGATCGTGAGTCAGCCGCAACGGGAACATATCTGAAAAACGAAAGATGCCCGCAGGAAACATGCAAATCGCACAAAAGCTCTCTTCATGCAGAGAGAGCGATATTTGCAGCGCCTGAGGGCGCATCAATGTAATTGGAGACGAACCACCATATCTCTGAGCTAGAAAGCGTTCCAGAGACAGTTTTGGGACACTCAATTTTTAACAATACTTTGCAGATCTTCTGCTTCTATGACACCATTTATGTCAGAACAAAGGTGTTATCCGAAGAATAAAAACACAGGTTATAGCGACCATTTTGAATTTCACTGCGTCGCTTGATTTTATTTATCAATCAATAAGTTAAAGAGA
This sequence comes from Ptychodera flava, assembly GCF_041260155.1. Lineage (NCBI taxonomy): Eukaryota > Metazoa > Hemichordata > Enteropneusta > Ptychoderidae > Ptychodera > Ptychodera flava. The sequence continues at coordinate 4,981,651 of NC_091939.1, forward strand.
TACAGTCACATGTATAATCTAATTATGCCCATATATGGTCAAAAGGGCATTCCTTGGTATTCAAAATGCCCATGTGAGGGCGCTGTTTTTAAAAAGCGGCCACCCGCTCAAAATCAGTGATTGGTTAGATTTTCTCTTTCCATGGTAACTGTGGCAAAATTGGAACAAGTGACAGTATACCTTTAACACGATGAGCTCTGAATATGTTTATCCTTGATTATCAAAGAAAGTGCTTTAATATTTCTTTTTGGCGGGAGCTTAACTAAAAGTTTTAAAACGTTCAGTTTCGAGATGCCAATCACCTTAGCGTAAATGCTAGGGATCATATTTTTTGCGACGGTCATTTTGCGTGTAACCATCGATGCCATAACTCAAAGCCATCGGGTTGCTTTGCCCTGTGCTTGCGTGGTTCATATCTATAGATTTTGCGACATATCAGTGACGTCATATTTGCGAGCTAAAGATTGTAAGTAGTTAACTGCAATATTGCACTAATAAGTTTATTTTGCAAGTAGGTGTCATATGTCCATAAAATGTCATGTTATTGACACCGTCCTGTTTATTGACTGATTCATGACCAGCATACGTGTTTCATTTCTAACCCTGTGGCTTGACTATCGTCTAAAATCAAAGCACCCGCTAGTCTTTTTGCGCGTCTTCACTACGCGACTCAACCTCCCGAATCGTATAAAACTTTAAAAATATCAGGATCAATGTGTATGAATTTTGCATGATTTTGGGCCAGAGGATATCATTGACGTTTGAGAGGGGTGGTAAAGCATAGGGTAGTGGACATTGCGACAGATGGGAAGTGAGTGAGAGCCTAAACACATGATTGGTTTTCAGGCCACGATCCCAGGGAAAAAGAACAATTGTTGAGAACGCGAAACAAATTGACGTGGGGCCAAATTATTTAGCGTGTTGCTGAGAGTACTATCATTAACTTGTGTAAACTTTCCTTCCGTGACAGCCATTGAATTAGAACGTTCACGGTGTGCAATTATTGACAGTCTGATTGGTCAGATAGGGTGAATGTCTTGATATTGTAAGCGTTCTTTTCAAACTCTGGCCATCTCAATCATAGGGACGGACCATTAGATCTTGGGAGGGGGTGGTCAAAAACAGAAACAAAAAATTCAGAGCAGAAAGTTAGGGAAAAAAAATCTTCAAACTAGTTTGCAAAATAAAAAAATAAATAAATAGGAATACAAATGCGTAAAAAAAAATCTGCAAAATTCTTAAACAATCTTGAAATTTTTTTAGATTTTACCGACAGGAAGCAACTTTCTGTATTTTTAGTAGACCCTCCAGGCACATTTTTAATTTTAATTTACACATTTAGAGTGACTGTATCCCTTATACTGGAAGTTGTGATTACCTTATGTTTTCAGGACTTTTGTATTCTGATCACTTGAAAATTATGAAATTATAGAACCTGTTTTCTACTTGTTTCCTGCGTACAAACCAAGCAGGTACACTAGGTAAAACATTGAAACTATGGTATGGTTGTCAAGACAGAAAGTTATATTTGCCTTTTAAGATCAAGGTGAACAGATGCAGGCCACATCAGGTTCATTTTTTTTCACAGCATTTTATTGCAATGATGAATGCAAGAATGGGTGAACAAGTAGAAACACGTCAATAATGATAAAACAACATACCATGTCATTATGTATTATTTTGCTTTTAAAAAGGCATTTTCAATTCTTTTTTCTCAAAAAACAGCCTTAAAAACAACAGCAACACATTTTTAACATTCAACAATACACTAATGCCATCTATCCAACAAATCCCAACACAAAAACACACAAAAAGGGTTGAACTTTGAAGGTTTCTCTATAGCAAATACTGAATAAATCTGCATGAATAATCGTTTGTGTGTAGCAAATGCTGCATGACAATTATCTGAAGAATTTTTCCACCACAAAAAAAGAGCATGATTTTTAAAACATCTTGAGGAACTTATGTAGCAAATTTCAAAGAAATTGGACAAGCCCTTTTTGAGAATACAGATTTTTTTACCATAAATGGCATAAATTGCCCTAAAAAGACAAATATTGAAATTTCACCACATCTATACACAGCCAATCAATTTGGACATGCTGCTACACTGAAATAGATGTTTTGATCAAAAAAGGGCAAAAATTGCCCTAAAAACACAAATATGCAATTTCACTATATTTTGCTAACAGCTTCTCAGCTTGTCAAAATCAATTGTTTGGTGGTGAATGTAAGCATTTCACCACGCAGTAGAAAGGGAAGCCAGGAAACCCAAATAGTCAATTTTCAAAACTATAGGAAGCTACAGAGGAGCAAGAAGACCATGTTTCAGAGGAAGATGTGTAATCTGAAAAAACTACTCCCCAAGTGCCACCAAATAACACCATTTTAATCTCTTTTTTTCAAAAGCTCCAACGGCAGGAGGGGGACACCCCCTCCTGACCTCCCCCCGCGATTATATATTAGCTACTGGTGTCACTGTGATTCTTCTTGCCTGAAATAGTGAACATCATGAAGTCTATGTAAATCAATGTTGGTTCGAAATGGGCGGGATATGATTACAATCCTAGCAGTTTACAACTCCTGTATACGCGAAACTTTGACGACTTAAAATTTTGATGTGAATATATAATTAAAGCGCTTCGCAATCGACCGGTAGGCCTATACCGATACTGCTGCAGCAGTTTATCAACTTGCTATGAATAGAGTTTTAAAACGAACAAGAACAGTATAGTTGTAAGATTATATGCATTTCTGCTCATGATTCTTTGCCTACGATTAATCATTACATTCTGTACAGTAACTTTGAGTGTCAAGTTCATTGATGTAAACTCTCGGTGGTGACATCTCTTGGGACAAAGGTATCCAATCGTGTTTCCAAATTCTTGGAAGGGGGGGGGGGGGGCTTCTTTGGTAATCATCACTGTCCATGGAATAACGGGTTACATTATTGAAAATCTGTCACGTGACGGAATTAAGAATATCTATCAAATACTCCAACCCCACGGGATTAAGAATATCTATCAAATACTCCAACCCCACAAAAAAGTTCTGAATGAGTATCCTGTTTTCAGAACCGGTTCAAACTGGGGAAAGGTGTGCAAAATTATTTCAGTTACTCGCCCTGGGATACCACCCTTACTGTATCTAATTACACAAGAGCATATGAGTTACTGTATGCGTACTGAAGAATAAAACTGAAAATTGAAGGGTTCTTTGAAACACTGTAAATACATATAATATTCTGAGATGCACATCCATGCCAGTGCTTAAGGATGTTATAGATGTAAGCTGGTTAAAGCGACAATAATAGACTTCATCTTGATGTCTTAATAATGAAAAAAAAAACATTATTCCATTGGGCAACGACATGACTGTTATTGTATCGTGATATTATCTCTCCCTCTCATTCGGTGAGTTTGTAAATTAAGTAGTATTTTAGTGTAATTTTCTCCAATATTTCTCAAAATAAGGATGTCTTTTTTATTGAAAAGTCCTGTAAAATGCGTGTCTTGAAATTTGTACAACGGTGTATACCCAACATGGATACCCAGCCATCCTTGGCGTGGCGTTATCGGGTGTCAATTGCACCTTACTGATTGGTAAGTTGTATAAAATTAATTTGAACACACACAGTTTAATATACATTAAGTCCAGTAGCTGTAACCTTTGTGTAATTTTCCACTATTTGTGTTTTTTAATGTCAATGTCAGTTTCTTGTTCTATTTCGCAAAGCACACTGGGATTTATGCTATTCAGCTCGTCAACTCAGTCTGTACATTTGTAGATTGCATTGTCATTGTTGACAAGTCAATTCTTTGTCTTGACAAACAATAACAGTGCATTTTAGACTATAAAAAGCTGTGATTCCAATCTGAACAGTGGGCGCTTCAACATTGTTTGGGAAGAACATGAACTTGCCACTGACGTACAAAACCTAAACAGTGAAAAAATCATCGAAAGTCACAGTTACTGACATAGACGGATATGAATAATTCCAGTATAACCTAAGACTATCGACTTTGTGCCCAGACAGAACATTAGTACAGAATAGGATTTTTGTTGTAAAGAGTTTCTATGTAAAGAGGTGTCGCATTTTACAATTGGTAGCAAAAGTAGTTTGGGTGGGAGTCAATTTTTGCATTTCATACTCAGCTTAAATTCCAACGAACCCCCCCTCCCGTCAGTGCGCACACCGTACACGTGATTGTATTCTCGCTGCATGTGATAGTGCGAATCCTGTAACAAGGCCTTGGAATAATATAATACACACCAAACAATGTTAAGGCCACATTTATAAATTTTCCATCGAACGATTTACCAGCGGCAACATAACAGCTTCGGGTTACGTTCTTTTGCAAACGTTCTGCAGCTTTATCATGGTACACCAGTGATTTCCTTATGATGGCATCCACACCAGTACAGAGTCAACGTACACGTCTTGCACATACAGTGTACAAGCCAACAACTTAAAGAGGTCAATACGGGCCAATTATATGAAGACCGTGACATAAGAGCAATTACATTCATATTTGATTTATTACAATACATACAATACATTGGTGAGCTCCCTTTTCACAGCTGATGAATGCATCTTGGCTTCAGTTTTGATGATGTACCTGGTAAGTGGTAATTAGTGGTTGGCATTTTGAAGTTGTGTTAGTAGCAAAGAGATGTTTGAATGGAACAGCATTGAACAAATGATTCACAGACACATAAGAAGAGACATTTATGTCACCAACGTGTCGGTTGTGACGAAAGAGTTTCAAAAATATTGCTGCGAAAGGACCGGAATACAAAAGAGGCAGAAATCACTACAAAATCAGTATTTCAAACCATCACTTCGAATGAAACGAACAGACTTTAATTTTTACATTTGTTTGCCTTGGGCAGCCTTTCATTAAACTGTTGATCTTCGTGTAGACAAAATGCAGCATCCATGAGTAACACAATTTTCAAAGAAAGCAACAATTTAAAAAACAATTGACTTGCCGACTTTTTTGTAGGTTTGATGGTACAATAAGATAATGTAATAATATTCATAACTAGAGTGCAATGTGGAACTAATTAAAACGAAGCGAAGAAGAGCATCCATTGTTCACGATTGCAATTTTGTCCAGAACACGTACAGATAGAACTCCTTAAAAGGTTCGTGCTGGGTGACAACAAGTGTTGACACTTATGGCGATCGATAAATAAAAGCAAAATTCAACTGTTCTTTGTCTGTCTATACAAAAACTCTTTCGCGTAACAAATATTTAAGATATTTCTTGCCAGCAACCGCCGGCGAAATGCCTTTCTCCAAAGATAGTGGCTTTCTACTGGACAAGTCAAAAGTTAACTCCATTACCTGTGCACTGTACGTTTTAAATTGACATAGGGCCGACATGTTGCACCCTTGATGGTTTCTTTGTCGGGCATAATGTCTTCTTTAGAGCTACCCTGATCTCCTTATTGCAGAATGGATACAGGAGCGGGTTCAGCGTGGAATTGACGTAATTGATTATAGAGGCCTCGTAAAGCTTTGACGGAATGCACTCAGGGCAGTATGCGACCACGGGCCACAGGATGATGTATGGTAACCAACAGATTAAGAATACGACAGTCAAAATCCCCAAAGTTCGCGTAATCTGTTTTTGAGACTCAAGTCTGCTTTGATACTGGGACATATATTCTTTCCTTCGGCGTGTGTTGTCGTTGGCATTGATCAACTTGCCTCTGGCCCACGTGTCGCTGTTGACAGTCACTTCTTCAAAGCACTCGGGCTGCTTGCTGTGTTGGTTTTTCCGAGCGCCAGCAACACCCGATCCCGACGGCTCTCCGTGGGTCCGCTGTGCGCTGTTGTATCCTAGGTCGGTGACACCGTCCAAGGTGATGTTGTTTCGATGTGTCACGCTACGAACCATTCTCCCCTGCTTGCGAAGGACGAGTGTGACTTTAGCGTAGTAGTAGATGACCATAATGCTGGGAATATAGTACAAGGTAATATCGGTGATGACGACGAAAGCGAAGGACACGGTGTAGTAACAATCGTTGGCGTCCATTTCCTCCGACATTCGCCGAGCGACAAAGACCGCCGTTACCCAGAAGACGACTGGCACGATCCACGACACGGCGATCATGATGATAACCCGACGCTTCGTACGTCTGTTGTGATAATCAATCGGCGATGTAACCGCCCAGTGCCGATCAATCGATATGGCAACGACGTTGTAGAACGACGCCGTGCAGCACGTCCAGTCGGTGACGGTCCACCAGTCGCAGGCCAGCACGCCCAGTGGCCATCTTCCCAAAATCTCGTAGACGGCCATGAAAGGAAACACGAACAGGCCGACGAAAAGATCGGCCACGGCCAAGTTCAATATGTAGTAGTTGTTCACGTTTTCCAACAAGTACTTGTCTTTCACCAGAGCCACTAGTACAATGATATTAGCAACGATAGTGACAAACACTAACGTCACAAGCCCGCTTGCTTTGAACAGCTCCCACGCATCCCAAACGGCAGCTTCCACGTCGTCTGTCGTCTGATTTTCATGCACGGAGGAAAAGTTGGAAACGTTAGCGACGAAGTTGTCTGCCATCGCGCTAAAGTCCGTCAGAACACGCAAAAGAAGCAAGGAATCATATCATTCTTGCGTGGCACCAGCGTGCTCTCGGAAACCATCAATAACGGCGCCCCGTTCTATAGTTACACAAGCTGACATCATGTTTAACATAGACTTCAATTGTGCGCATGCACCGAATCATATCAATCATAATTTATATCAAATCACACTTCGCTCGCTTCCGTCTCATTGGCAATTTTGTGGCAAACGAGGATAAAGGTGAGAAGCATAAAATAAATTGTGTAAAAGAAAGGTGGGAATCATCAGAAAAGAAAGTTTGAATAAAGCCAGACACTGTTTCTCAATTTTTTTCTGGCAAGGCGACAGAGGCGACTCGCGATGTTCATACTGAACATAAATATGTTTTTCATTTTCAGACTAGAGCAAACGATGTTAAAACATACAAAAGTGCTGAAAATGTACAATTTTGCAGTTATTCTAAACATTTGAAACTTCCTGAAGGCGAGGTGGGAGCACACGATTGAGATCTTACAGTTTACTGTGGGTCCACGTTTTAGCATCTTTACAGGTGTCGCGATTCGTTTTACAAAGTTATCGGTTTGACAGCAATGTTCAGTGGTCTGAGTGATTTTTATAGTAAAAATAAGAGAAAATGGTTCATCTCCACTGTTCCCATGCAAGAGTTAGCCGTACACCAATACTTTATTGTGGAATTCACCGTTGCTGTTGAATTGGACGAATAAAATATCTCTGAAATAATGCAAGCAATGCAAAATTGTTTGTAGCTATTTATTACGCGATTTCGAAAAACCCCACTACATCGGCTACTGGGGAATAATTTAACTATTTCGTCCGGTATAAGAGGGCATTTGATACTCACGAAGAGGACCTTTAACACTGCAGTCAGATGTACGCATCTGGAGAGATAGTGTTCACATCTGCCATTCGTCAGTCATAAAATGAACTCACCAGTATTATCATCGTAATTTGTAGAAGGAAATCCTCTTATAGATAATCCGGCAAAGGAAGATCAGCTTAGTCCTCAGTATAATTGATGTAACTCTTCGAACAGTGTCAACGAACTATATGTAATTGATAATTGCTATAGTTTTCAATTTCCGCCTACTTTCTGCCCACACGTGTTGGTGCAGCCGCCAAGTTTAGCCTGTGCTCTTTTCAGTGTTTTCATATGTCTGTCTGTCAGTCTGTCAGTCAGTCAGTCAGTCTGTCTGCCTGTCTCTCTATCTCTCTATTTGTCTGTCTGTTTGTCTGTCTGTCTGTCTGTCTGTCTGTCTGTCTGTCTGTCTGTCTGTCTGTCTGTCTGTCTGTCAATCTGTCTGTCTGTCTGATTTCTGTAATTAAACCATATATAAAGACATAACGCACTAAATTTGATTGTCTTTAGAGGTACAGTTGCAAATGTTATTCAGAACATTTAATGTACGTGGCACACTAGTTAAAGGGACAAAGTCGGCCATTTTTCATGAATTGATACGAGGTACTACTTACATTATTTGACATATTGAAAGATACTGAATGAATGGGTGACGAATCATATATTTGACCCCGGTTTTAGAAATGAAACAATGGCAAAAATGAATTAATGGTCATGACCATTAATTCATTTTCGCGATGGTTTCATGTATCTTGTATAAAACCGGGGTCGAATATATCGTCATCGTCGAATATATGCATACACATCAATTTCTCGCGGATAAGGCGCGTGACCGCTTAAGTTAGCGGTTCCTTTGTAAATATTTCTAGAAACGAGGACTGAAGATGCCCAAGATGCCCAATACAACTGACACTTAAAACACATTTGAAAAGAATAAAGTAAAACGTGATTTTGCCAATGTTGATCAAGTTTTATAGAGTAGCATGCTCACCTCGCATGCCACACGGACACGTGTTCAAGAAAGTAAAATCACGTGATTTACGGCGTGACTGTGGTTTGTTCGAGGCATTTTTCGTCTAATATCGAGACAAATCCTTGAATGATCTGTTTTAGACTTATGTGAGTGACTGTACAGTAAAAAATAAATCTACCATTGATAGTACCTTGTGGTTGTGTCACGTTGTACGTGCGCTCCTGAATTTCAAACATTTACCGGTACTGTAATGGCAGTAATCATAATTTTTTTTTATGTTCATCTCGCGAAAACGTTTATGGTGGTTTTGCACAGACCTCATTTGTAACCGGAACTATTAAGTTTTAAATTATGTGCGGCACTCTGTTTTCAAAAATGCATTGCAATATTACGCTATTAATCATAACTAAGTACTTCTGTGATATTCTGTTCTTTACAGAAAATCCCTATTCTCGGGTTTAACTCGTTACACGTTGAAACCTCTCGTCTATTATCTTGTCTCTGGTCGAGGATATTAAGTTGATAAATTTGTCACACACTGTTGGGGAAAAAGTGTCGCTGCACTGATATTTAACATCGCATTTCAGTGTTTTCCCCTCCCCACCTCCGCTAAGCATCTTTAGTAGATCTAGAACACATTATGACAATGTGGTATCACTACTACCGTTAGACTTGTTTGCAGAAAAGATATCTAACATATTCCTGTAGCGGAGTTGAAGTACCAGTACCGCCCTGTTGAGTTGTCCATTATTAAGCTGAAATGAAAGTTTATCCCTGCATGTTACTCAATTTCGATGTATAAAAAAGCAACAAGGGCAGACGATAAATGGAATATTTACCAGGCATACAGAATCACAAGCCATTTGATCATAAAATTATGGCCTCAATACATTTTCCTTTCATTTTTCTTGTTCCATTTCCGCCACTAACACTTCTTTTTCGTTAATTTACCAAAATTTGCCGACGAGTTTATTGAGAGTTTGATTGTGTTCAATATAGACCACGAGCCAAATGTACATGAGTAATACCATCAAAAGCTTTCCGATCGAAGGAGCAAGGAAGTACACAGATGGCATTATTGAATTGACACAATCTTAGTGTCTATATCAATACTTTCCTAAAAAGCGGCATGAAAAATTACCGATCCACGTCGACCTTGTTTTTACAGTGCGGGGTAATTTTATTATACGCACTTGGAACAGTGTAGCGGGGCACGCATCTTCTGTAAATTCAATTGATAGATCTACATCGAACGGATGTCAAAGTACAGTGTCTTTAGGATCGCCTTCTCACATACATGCGACCGATGTTCCTTTAGGTGTCAACTACGATGCCACGGCAGCTAAACTGCGATCGCGCAGACGGGAGTATCATCGAGGAAACTAATCGATTGAAGTTTCTTTCAAAATTTCATTGAAAGTTTTTATACAACCAATCTGTTGCGTGTATACAGTAATAATTACATGAATCGTGTCGACTCCAAACGATTTTACATCGATGCTTGAATAAATGTAGACACGGCGTTTAATTTCCTGTTTCCCTTGTTACACTAACCTTAGGCTAACCGGGATGATGGAAGGGCATGTTGTAGGTTTAATCAAACACAAAGACATGTGCGGCACACTCCCTATCCATCAACCTCTAAAGTGTGCATGCAGCAAAGAACAAGCTAAGGTGGTTGAAACCTCACCATCTGTACACCTTATTTTAATTGAACAGTCGGTGTCAATAATACATGGACTGTCGCGGTGCCCTACAGATAACATTCTTGTTAATGCAGCACGCAAGTCATAAAAGTCAGTTTGTTGGACGCAACTGTCTGTCTGACTTCCAGCGATGTTTCTTAGGAAAAACTGAAAAGATACTTGAAAGAAATACGTGTTTGTGTAATTTTACCATTTCCCCCCAAGAAATCACGACATCGACTTTCCAATTTCAAACAAGCCTCTCCGTCGATCCTCGTCTTACAAGAAACGAAACGCCCTACGCCCTAGAAAAATTGTGAGAGGCACTTTTGGAAAGCAATACAAAAGAATGCGGCGGTTTCCAAGCATTCTAAAGCGCCACTTCAGGAACTCTGCACTATCGTTTATCATCTATCTACAGTGCTACTCAATGTGATATTCAATAGGAGGGAAATGGCGCTTTAAATATTATATGCCGTGTTAAATCCCTGACATTTCACGGCTAAACGGTATATCCAGTTGAAATCGGTATGTCGACATATCGGTATTTCGGCAATACCTTAATATCCTATTTGATTTTCACACTTGCATTTTCAGTCAATCCCTGTATATACTGATCAATCGATTTCCCGTGTGACGATCGACACATGGGACATTCTTATCGTCAAGTGTTTCTTTTCTGCAAAACAAACTCCATCAATCTAAGTTTTTAGAATTTACAGCATGTGCGTACATTTTGCGGGCCATCAATTGTTTTAATTTAATATGAAACCTAATGATTCACATTTGAAGTAGTCTGGGAAATTTGATTTTCTGTCACATGTTGAGGAATGTTCGATTCTAACTTTCCTAATGATGTTCGATACTGTAATCAGAGTATCTCTTGAAAATTACGATTACTGCGGAAGTAAAGGCTCCCAAAAACGTGACCGCGGACAATTTTATTTGAAGCAGATACTAAAGATTAGTGATTTTATCAATATGATTTTCATGTCGGAAAATGGGTGCATTTTACACGTTAGCCACGTTGCTTTCTAATGACGACAGACATACGCCAAAAGTAGCGTATGGTCACTGACATTTGCTACTTCCACTTGTGCAAGTCTCTCTTCTTCGCATCTCTCCTGCCATGTCATTTGCCTTGATCTATACGACGCCGTCACCTTGACCGCGATACTTTTAAAGTAAGGACGATTGCAAAACGATCAATGCACGCTCAGAGGTGAGGGTTAGAGGGGAGACAGAAGTTTCCCCGACACATGGCATCCACGGTATTACTTAGGCAAAAAATAAGTAGCCCTCATATTATGACAAATCAACTTTAATCCTGCGAGAGAGTTTATTTACACCACGACTTTTCACGACTGTCCACACTCAGTTTTGCATGGTCGACTCTTCAATATAGCTTCAAGTAAAACCATCCATAAAGAAACTGCAAATGACGACCAAACGAACGCAGATGCCGCCACTAACAAGGCTCCGTGGTAACATAAGATTGTATAAATCCTGAACACTTTGACATTTTTCGCCATTTTTAATATTCTTACATCTTGCCACGATGTCACGGATTGTGTTAGACTCTTACTTGTCTGTTCAGCTAACATTACATGTTGGTATTCTGTAGGATTTCCGTGTCAGTTATCTGAGGCCAGTTTCGACCTGCTGACAACAAAATTGGAAATTGAATGAAAAAATGCAAATATGACGATTGATAATTGTCGTTATGTTAACCGTGCTAATTGAGTTACCGTCGTTTCCCTGGAAGACAGCGAGAAGTAAACGTAAAATGTATTTTATTATATATGGAAGCATACCTTTCGAGTCACTTCATCCATGAGAAATAAAACAGTAACACCTGAAAGAAGGGTACTTACCCACCAGTCAGCGAAAGTGCTGTTTTCAAGGAGCGGACAAACTGAAACACTGCTAAATCTTGAAGAAGGTAGACGAATCAGTCTTGAATGTAATGACAGATTGTGTAAGATTTTCACACAGACACGATTCAAGACAAACGTCAGTTTTAAATGAATGCCCCGCTTACACTGAACTACGAATAAGATATACTCCTAGTGAGGTTATTATACATCCAAATCTTTGCAAATTATATCGCCCGTTATGTTCATCTGATGAACTATACGCATGTATCTATGAGCCAAATTTATAACGTAGGAGTCGATTTGTTGTGTAACTGAACATCGCTTTGTTCCCAGCATATTGGAACTTTCTCGATTGATGTCCTGTTCCTGTCTGTAAGTATTTGTTCATTGTAATTATTGCACCTGGAATGTAACTCTTTTGCATAGGGAAAGGAGGCCTAGAACTGCAATACAGTTACTACCAACAAACTGAAAAAAAAGAACTATTAAAACTTAAATTACACAGAGAAGATTGACTGGTTACAAAAAGACACAGTAACAACCCAGAAATGAAACACTTACTACAAATAATTGAAACAGACAAACAGCAAACGTACAATGAAATTGTAAAAATGCAAATTTGCATATTTCTACACAATTTGTACAAATGTGAAATAGGTCATCTCTAGGGACCTATATCCCAAATATCAAATCTGTCTGACCAGAAATGTAATGATAATAATTGCCTTAAAAATACAAATTTGCATATTTCACCACAATTTGAACAAATCTAAGTTGGGTCATCTCTAATGTCCTGAGCTGTGTGACCAGCGGTTATGATGAAGAAGACTTTTTTACCATAAACGGCTTTTTGAGCTAATTTGCATATTTTCAACAATATCAAAAAACGAAAAACGGTTTGTCATAATCATATTTTGCATCTACACAACAAATATCACGTCCGTGAGTACTGTGGTTCTTAAAATATTTGAGTGGGAGGATATCCTCACAAACGGACTTACATACATACATACATACATACATACATACATACATACATACATACATACATACATACATACATACATACATACATACATACATACATACAGACATACATACATACATACATACATACATACATACATACATACATACATACATACATACATACATACATACATACATACATACATACAGACAGACAGACAGACAGACTGACAGACTGACGTTAAACGCCGGACGGATATCCATCCCAATAGCTACTACAGACTACAGTCTATAGTAGCTAATAATAATGTCATGCAGTAAAATGGCCGACCTTTTGATGGCACTATTGATATGATAATGCAGTATGATTTAGCCATAGTTATTCAATTATATCTGTTTCCATACCAGAACCAGTACAGATCATCTGTTGTCTTTAAATGTGTACTTGATAGCTAAGTATCATGCAAAACACCTAAATATCAAAATCCAATTCCAATATGATATCCGTTCAATGGGAAGTTGACTGTGAGATTTAAAGAGCAAAGACGTCGTGATATAGACCAGAGCCATCATGTAATCATTGTAGTCAGTCTAAAACTTGTCAAGGAAGACAGTTGTTTGTAGACACTGTCTGGCAATAGACACACTCTGAAGTCAATGCTTTGTTTGTAGGCACTGTCTGGCAATAGACACACTCTGAAGTCAATGCTTTGTAGGCAGTGTCTGGCAATAGACACACTCTGAAGTAAATGCTTTGTTTGTAGGCACTGTCTGGCAATAGACACACTCTGAAGTCAATGCTTTGTTTGTAGGCACTGTCCGGCAATAGACACACTCTGAATTCAATGCTTTGTTTGTTTGTAGGCAGTGTCTTGCGATAGACACACTCTGAAGTCAATGCTTTGTTTGTAGGCAGTGTCTGGCAATAGACACACTCTGAAGTCAATGCTTTGTTTGTTTGTAGGCACTGTCCGGCAATGGACACACTCTGAAGTCAATGCTTTGTTTGTTTGTAGGCAGTGTCTGGCAATAGACACACTCTGAAGTCAATGCTTTGTTTGTAGGCACTGTCTGGCAATAGACACACTCTGAAGTCAATGCTTTGTTTGTAGGCACTGTCTGGCAATAGACACACTCTGAAGTCAATGCTTTGTTTGTAGACACTGTCCGGCAATGCACACTCTGAAGTCAATGCTTTGTTTGTTTGTAGGCAGTGTCTTGCGATAGACACACTCTGAAGTCAATGCTTTGTTTGTAGGCAGTGTCTGGCAATAGACACACTCTGAAGTCAATGCTTTGTTTGTTTGTAGGCACTGTCCGGCAATGGACACACTCTGAAGTCAATGCTTTGTAGACACTGTCTGGCAATAGACACACTCTGAAGTCAATGCTTTGTTTGTAGGCACTGTCTGGCAATAGACACACTCTGAAGTCAATGCTTTGTTTGTTTGTAGGCACTGTCCGGCAATGGACACACTCTGAAGTCAATGCTTTGTTTGTTTGTAGGCAGTGTCTGGCAATAGACACACTCTGAAGTCAATGCTTTGTTTGTAGGCACTGTCCGGCAATAGACACACTCTGAAGTCAATGCTTTGTTTGTACATAGACCCTCGAGAAAAGGTCTATGGTCTATGGTCTGTAGGCACTGTCTGGCAATAGATGCACTCTGTAAATTGCAAGTCATGGACCTTCATAGGAT